>NC_069393.1:68503700-69103700 GCF_027475565.1 Acinonyx jubatus
GTCCTTCCAGCCTTTGTTTTTGTTTTGGGGGGGAGAGTGGGGGTGGGGTGGAGTGAGAGTTCTTGACTCGTCCGGTGTGTTAAAGACTAACGTCAAGAAAAGAGTCCTATAAACAGGTGGGCAGTCAGATCGGCGAATTAAAAACGTCTCCCCAGTGTCAGGTGTCCCGCCGCCAGAAGGAACCAAATCTTTGCCACTGGTTTTGCTTCACGCAAGGCAGGTCCAGGAACCCGTGTGGCGGTGGGCAGGGGTGTTCTCTTACCTGCATGCAAATCGGAGTTGTGTGTTTGCTTTTGAACAGGGTGAAACGATTTAACACTTGGGGTGGGAGAGGACCCGAAAGGCTCATTTTGTCCTCTGCAAGTTTCTTCTGTCTTTAACCCCTCCTGGAGCCACCCTCCCTCTCTCGCCCTCCTTCATGTAAAAGAGGATGATTTCAGGCCTGTGATGTCTGAGTCTCTCAACTCCAATTAAGTTAAACCCACACAAATGTACCCGGCCCTGGATCCTATGAGAGCCCCAGGAAAAGTAAGTCGGGTTTGTGGGATTTAGGGCTAGCCTTTTGCATTCCTCTGCCTTCTCTTGTCTCTCTGCCTGTCTCTGTCTCTCTCTCTCTCTCTCTCTCTCTCTCTCTGTTTCTTTCTCTCTCTCTCTCATTCTGGGGAAAGCTCACAAAACTCAACAGTCTAAAAGCAAGTTAACGGTCTGAGTACTAGAATGCCAGGGAGCACAGGAAGCTTGCGTTCTCCTTCCACAGAGGTCAGTTGAAAATCTTTCCAGCACAGTCTTTTACTCTAGAAGGAAAAGAGGGTGTGTGTGTGCGTGCGTGTGTGTTTGGCAGACAAGGCCCTACCAAATGTCACTCCCGTGTCACTGTGACAAGAAAATATGCTCCCCCCCCCCCCCCCGCATTGCAGCCCTCTCTAAGAAATTTGTTTTGAGGGATTTGACAATCTTGCAGATAAAGTGCCTGCCTACTGCACTCGGTTGATCATTTTCCCTCATGGCTGACCGTAATTTCTTAGCTACTCTTAGCGGTAGCTGTGTCCCTGCCGCCCAAGGTAACGGGTGAGGGAGGGGGACTTGGCTTAGGTGCCCTGAGCTGGCTGGGGAACATGGGCCTTCCCCCTTCCTTCACGGATTCTGTAGTGGTAAAGATTAGAAACTAGAAGGAGTTTTTTCTAATTAAGAATTAAAAAAAAAAAAATTCAGTCTGCCACCAGTTGAACTAGATGGTGAGGTTTCTTTTGGCTTTGTTTTGTTTAATTTTTTCGTTTGGTTTTTGAGGGCTGCTGCGTGTGGAAGGGGGCTAATTAACAAAGTAACGATAGGCACTGGGAGTGAGACCTTGGGAGCATTTTGAGTGAACCAGGGCAGAAATTTGGAGCCTTCTCTAAAGATGCTTTTTTCCAGCTCTTTCAGGGAAATGCATAAAGGGAGGGGAAGCTGGGAGGAAGAAGAAAAGTGAGAAAAGCAGTAAGGGAGGAGGAAAAAAAAGCTGGCCCAGTCCCATCTTGAAGGTACAGAGAAAGTTTTTTTTTTTTTGAGGTGGAGAGAAAGAAAACCAAAGCTATTATGTACCCTAGGGATACAATTTTAGTGGGCATGGAAGATTTGAGTGGGAAGGGAGGCACAGTGGCCTCCGGGCTCTCTCTCTTCCAGCAGTTGGGCGGTTGGCACCTCCATTTGAATTGCTGGGTGAGTAGTGGGGTGTGCGTGCGTGCGTGCGTGTGTGTGTGTGTGTGTGTGTGTGTTTGTATCCTTGCTTATGGTCTTGACCATTAAACCTCAGTTCCTTTTTTTCTTTTCTTGTTTTAAATTCAGACGATGGGAAGGAAAAAACAAAGCAAGAATAAACGGTCAACTCAAAGTTGTGCCCTTTCACGCTATACTTTTCCATAGCAGTTTTGGGGGAGTGGGGAGAAAGGGTTAAAAAAAAAAAAAGATGCGGAGAGAAATCGTGACTCTCATCACAGTCCTTCCTGCTACACAGCCATGCAGAGCCCGCGAAGCCGGCTCCCCAAGTACGAGGAAGGAGTAAACTGGGATCCGGAAAGGGGTGGTGGGGTTTAGGATTTCTTTTAACAAATAAATTTCTCTCCTTCACCCACCAGGGTGGGCTCCACTGGAAGAAAGAGAAGGGAACATGACGTGGCCTCAGAGAGGAGCATACTTTCAAAGCTTGAAAGGTCTTGGAGCGTTCAGGCTTTCACAGTAGCAGGGCTTGTGTAAACTGTATATTTTGGTTTCATATTTAATGCTAACTTTCTGTTGCTCTGTCTTTCTAGTTGTATTTATTTTCAATCTCCAAATGTAGATGCCGGCCTTTCAGGGCTACAGTCTTGCTTGTGGTGTCTGTGTTTTCTAAACTTCGAGGGAAATGTGTTTCGGAACCCTGAGCAGGAGACCATTGTGGTGTTAATGATTAGGAAGAAGGTCCTTTTGCAATACCAGTTTGGGGCTTAGGTTACACTGTATTCCACTCAACTGTTGGGTCAGATCCTTTGCCACAGCTGTAAGGGCATCCTCGAATTTGGAGGCGATTCCTATGATTACTTTCATTACTATTTTTTGCTGTTGAGTGGCCAAACACAGGAACATTTGCAGTGGTCAGTCCGCTCTTAGATCCGATCTGGGGGGAGGGGAAGGAAAAAAAATGAAATCTGCAACAGACTCTAAGAGTCCTTGTGTTTTCAAGATCAGGAATTCAACCCTAAACAGCCTATTAAAACACAAAGTGGTAAATAACTTCTGTGAGTCAAGCATGAAGGAATGACAGATACTTGCCTTGGTTTGCCTCTCTGGTTGTGTGCAACTTTTCTAGTTCAGTCTACGATCGTGTAAACTGTCCAGAAGCGTGGGGAAGACAGTGCAAGCTGGCACCGCAAATGTGGAAGTTGTGTTGCTGTAAATTTCCCAACCCAGCGCAGTCTCCCTTTCTGAGATTCCTGAAAGGTTCCAGACCTTTGTTTACTCAAATTACTCGGGTTACTTAATAGCAGTCCTGCTGTTTCGGTGGCCGCTAAACCTCCATTCTTGATTTCTCATGAGAAAGGAGTTGTTTGAAAGGGTGAATTCCCGACTCCAATGATACAGATATCATGATCTTTGTATTGTCACAACAGGCTCCTGCTTCGGCATTTTCTAGAAGCAGCAGAGCCTGCAAGCTTATATTCTCAGGGAAACCTCCCTTTTGTGGTTTGGGGTCGGTGGGGGGCCCGGCTGAGCTATGTAATGGAATTCTTTCCTCCTGCAACATTTTGGAATGTGATGAAATCTTGCCATGCCCTCCAGATTACATACTTCTGCACACATTTGAAAAAAAATTTTTTTTAATTGGACTTTGCCTGGGTCATTACTTCCAACTCAGCTTGCTTTTAGAGAGGGTCATGTCCTTTTCACGTGTATCATTTATCGAGACTGTAGATGCCCACTAAAGGGTGCCCATGTGTGGGAGGGACACTAACTTGGCAAGATAGAGAACAATGCAGCACCCCTTTTGCACCCATCATTGCTGACATCCTGCTGAATCCAGGGGTTTGACTCATTGGTGTCCTTTGGGCCACAGGAACACGTTCATCCCTCCTCTTCTGTTTACCTGCTCCTTTCTAGGGAGAAATTCACCTGCTCTCTGAAGGAAACAGCTGTTTGAAAGAGCTCTTATCAGACTCCCATGTAGCAGGCATGAATTTCAAGTGCAGTACTGTCTAAATTCAAAAGTTGGGCACAGGGTGTATTAAAAAAAACAAAAGACATTTTTATACAGCTGGTCATTGTAAATAAATTAGAAGAGCTGTATCAGGTTTTGTTCACTACTTTCTCGAAATCCCCAGGATGTAATAACCATTATGTACTTAAAATTTACTCTAAATCAAAATTGGTGATTTCCTTTCCATTATATTCAGGAATCCCTAGATTTGGGGTTGTTGGGGTTTTTTTTGGAGGGGGGTGGGTAGCCTGGAAATCATCATTATTATTTTTTTTAAGTTGTTTTGAATTTGAGCTTTTGGATTTCCTCATTTGGAATAGGTTAGTTTTATTCTTGGCTCTGTTTTGCAAATCTGCTCTCCTAGGAACAGCTGTACCCTCTTACCCAATTCTCAAACATTCTCTGTAAACTTGGACACTCAACAAGATTGATTATGCTAACACTAATCATTTAATACCCAAGTAGTAGAGAAATATCTTGTGGGAGGGTGGAGGTTGCGAACCACCGGGAAATTACTTAGGGGTGAAGTGGCTGGTTCCTCATCTTGGCGACCTTGTGTGGAGGATTAGGACAGTCAGAGGACCCTGTTGTGCCTGCCGTACCCCCTCACTGACCTCCGCCATGCTGTGGCATGTTCCTGGAGGGACGCGGGCAGGAAGAAAACCCTGGGAACTCACTGGTCAGGGGCCAGCCTGGACCGGGCCGGCCAAGACTGAAGCTTGCACGTGCTTTAAAGGTTAGCTGGGGGAAACACAATGGGATGCTTTCTTTTTATTGGGAAATAAATGAGAATGAGTGGAAATAAATTATGTTTAATGAACTTAACTGGAAGTAATTGTTCAAGAGCCTGTGAAAGCACAGCTTTGCTGGGTCGGCCCTCGGCTGCGGCTCTCACAAAGCCAAGCAGCTGGAGCACATCTTTATTTTCCAGGTTAGAATGTTCCCCTTCGGGTGCCCACTCCCCCACCCTGACACCTCCTCCTGACTCCCAGCCTTCCCCTCCTCCTTTTTGGGGATTAAGGAAAGATCATTAAGAGCAGAGTTTGGCCCCCTAGACCCTGAATGCTTGGCAATCTGTTTTGTGTGTTACCAGCTGGATTGTTAGATTATGGAAGGGACCGGGGGCGGGGGGGGGGGGGGGCTCGGGGGGGGGGCGGGGGAGAAGAAGGCCAAGGGCTTAGGATGGTTTGAGTTAGTTCTATGTATATGCATGTGTGTGAGAGAATTTGGATGAAAATTGACTGCACATTTATTCTCTCTCTGCCTGCCCTGTTCAATCATTTCCCCGCACGAAGAATTTTACTGCTTGTGGGAGTATATGAGAAACTGTGAGTCGGCAGAATTTTGTAGAGAGCCGGAGAATCTCTCTTCCTCTCCTTGCTGTCTAAATGGAGTTGATTCTGGGGTTGGGGGAGGGTCCAGCCATCCATAGTTTGCAAAACAAAGCAGCAGCACCCTGAGTCAGGCCACCTTGGGTTGCAGAAGCTGTCGTTTTGCAGCCTGGTGGGTTTGTGCCAGAGACCCCCAGCAGCGCGGCCAGGTGAGGTGAGCTGTGCAGTGGAGTTGCAGGGTGGGCATTTGCTGCAGGTCACAGCAGACCTCCTTCCTCTTAACCACCTCATTTCTCCAAGCAAAACTTGGACCCCGCGAAGCCTTCTCTCTTATTTATTATTTTCAGTAGCCATGTACATCCCGTCCAGGGAACGTGTGCCATCAGCGGGGAGCAGGGCCTTCGGGAGCAGCAGCATTTGACCACGAGTGGGCCCCGTGCACTGCACTAGGCGGGGCCTAGCTGGCTGGGCTTCCATAGCTGGGAGGAGAGAGGGGCAGGGCAAAATGTTTCCAGAAGCCCATCTGGCCAAGCGTGGAAGGCCGCTGTCACCCTTTCCGTCTGTGTGTGTAGGAGCTTTGCAGGATGCGGTAGGGAGATGTTCAGTAGGTAAGCAGGGATGGGTCTGTGCGTGCAGGCCCGGATCCAGCTTGCCGTGAGGGCCTCCTTGACGTCATTCCAGAAGCGGAAGTGGGCGCTAATGGTCGGGAATGGGTGGTTGAGGCCGGAGGCTTACTTTTGCTGATGTTCCACCACTCTCTGGTCCGTAGCCTGAAAGAATAGGACTAGTTGAGTCACAAAGGGTTGTTGACGAGTAAGAAACAGCCCCTCCTTCAGCTCCAGCCCCTCCTCTTCAGCCATGGCTCCAGTGACGTGCGAGCGACATCATTAATGTTTTGCTAGTCGCCATTGGCCTTGGTACAGCTGTAGTAAGTGGCATCTGGCAAAATGCACGGGGATGAGCTATAAACCCATTTTTTTCACGTAAACCTGGAATGAACAATGTCCCTTCCTGAGGCTGATTTCAGACCCTGGGAGGGCTGGGTAACCAAAGACCACTGAAGACCTTCCACGCTGGGGGTGGGGGGGAGAAGGCGGACAAATGCCCCTCTGTGCCGCTTTTGTTTTATTGTGCTGGGCTCCTCAAGGCACTTTCTGGCCCCATTTTTCTTCTGCAGAAAAGGAGAGCAATAGGGGAGTATTGAGGAGGAGGGCCGGCAGAGAGGCCGGGCCAGCAATGGCTCTATTTGTTTTCAACGTCTGCTGATTAATAGGTTGCGAGGTGAATGGCCAGCTTTCATTCCCTTTGGGTTCCCCACAGTTACAGAAGGTTGCGGGGCTGGGGTTAGGGGAGGGTAGCAGGGAGATCTAGAAGTGCCTGAACCAGTCTTTCATCCGCCAGGTTCCACATGGCGACCCTGTTTGGACGGGCGTGTGGGCGCTTGGCGATGAGGGTGGCACGGCCGAGTTGCAGAACGCTGGTCTTAAGGGTTCTCCAGAGGTCAGAGGTCAGCCACAGGGGCGCCCCCTCCCCACCCCGCCTCCCCCCACTGTAGTTGGATGAATACTTCGGGTCGAAAGGCTTTGTGTGCTTTGAGGGCTGGTAAAGGACCCCTTTTTTTTTTTTTTTAAATAATTTTAACCATTCAGTGCTCAAAACCCATAAAGGATAATGAACAGAACTGGGGAAGGCTTTGCTTTGGGCAGCAGCCATTTCTCCAGGTAGAAAACCAAGCCCTAATGACTTATAGCCAGATGAGGATTTTTGTTCCCTTTAAATAGGTACTGGTGACTTCATTTCATGGGTTCGAGGTTTCTTAGTTGACTTTTTCTTTAGTTTAAGTTTCCAGTTAGCCGGAACTGACGGTGTGTGCAAAGTGTTTATCACCTGATCCCTGCGGGACCCTGCTACTGCTTCTGTCTCTGAGGTGCAGAAATATCCCATTAAATGTCCTCATCCCCCACCTCCTGTAATCAGCCACAAGTTGTAAAAAACCCTGATAAAAATCCCTGGTGCCCTGTGGCAAAGGTGTTCTCGCCGAGGCAGGGAGCCCCGAGCTACTCTTAACTTGGGGTGTGGGGGAGGCAGGGAGGACAGCAGGGAGCACTGTTTGCTGACACTGGGTCTAGGTTCCAGAAACTGGCAGGTGGCAGTGTGAGGAACAGATCCCTTTGTGAGTCCTGAAGCCTCTCTGTCCGGTTGGAAAGGTCGGCCCGGCCTACGCTCATGGGGTGCAGCATGCACGGTGGTGAGCCCCACCCCGGCGCCAGTCTCGGGGGGTGGGTGGGGTGGGGGGGGTCAGGTCGGTGAGTGTGCAAGACCTGGAAGCACTACCCCCCTCGAGCCTGTGACCTGGGACACCTCCCGTATGGAACTGATAAGAGCTGCCAAGCGCGTGATAGGTGTGTTGATGAGGACTTGATGAAATCCGTCCTACTCAGCACCGAGGTGGGTCTGGCACCAGGGCCGCATTCAGCAGCAAGGAGGAGCTGTGTTGGGGTTGACCGTAGAGCTTCAGCAGGTGGTCAGGGCTCCTCTCTCCCGTCCTCCCCTCAGATCGTCTGGACGAAGGGGTCTGGGTGGCTCTGATCTGGACAGAGGGGTCTAGGTGGCTCTGAGTTCCAGGTGCTCGCGGTGTGGGGGTGTATGGGCAACCGCAGCATATGACTCCCGGACCTTATGTGGAACATTTTATTAATGTTGGCCTTTCACGTGGCCCAGAGTTGCCTAGTTTTCATCATATTCTTAGCGGGTTGGATGCTAGTAACTAGGCTCGTCCGGCAGCTTTTGATGACTGCCACCATCCCGACCTTGAGTATATGTTAGCTGTCCCTGGAGGTAATGACTTTTTTTGCACCCCTTAGGTAGTTGGTTTTCTTTTTTCATTTTATTTATTTTAGAGAGAGAGAGCATGAGTCCGGGATTGGGGGGGGGGCGGGGAGGAAGAAAGGGAGGGGGGGAGAGAGAGAGAGAGAGAATCTTAAGAGTCCAATGTGGGGGCTTGATCCCATGACCCTGGGATCATGACCTGAGCCAAAATCATGAGTTGGACGCTCAGTCGACTGAGCCACCCAGGCACCCCACCCCTCGAGGTAGTTTTGAAGACATACCTCATATTTAGATAAAGTAGCTACCTAAAAAAGTACCTGATTTCATGTTGCAGTTGTTTGCGTTGAATAGCAGACTCGGTCTATAAAGAGATAAAAGGGGGACAGACGCATATTTCGTGGGCTCTTTATCCACTAACACCCCCAGCATAGATTGTTGCATTTCGGGAAGGTTGTCTGTGTCCTTCCCGTAAGAAAGGTACTTTTCACGTTTGAATTTTCTTAGGGTGGTGACATTTTTGAGCACAATCCTTAAAGACCTCTTTATGGAAGTGGGAGCTGTAGCGCCCAGGTGTCTAAGTCGATCAGGCGTCCAACTTTTGGTTTTGGCTCAGGTCACGATCTCACAGCTCTGTGGGTTCGAGCCCTGCATTGGGCTCTGTGCTGGCAGCACAGAACCTGCTTGGGATTCTCTCTCTCCGGCTCTCGCAGCCCCTCCCCCACACATGCTATCTCTGTCTCTCTCAAAATAAATAAATAAACTTAAATTTTTTTTTTTTTTTAAGTGAGCTCTGATCACAGGGGGAGGGGAAAGTCTAAGGGACATTTTCTATTTGGGTCGGTTGGTGTTTGATTGATACGAACTCTGACTTCAAGGCCCTCACCCTGATTCTGGAATGCCCTTGGTCATCTCCAGCTCTTTTTATTTAACTTTCAGCTCTTCTGTAGGCATTCTTATTTATTAGCATGATAGAGTAATGGTTTTTCTCAAAAGAGATAACAAATATGTTTATTAATTGAATACCACATTTTTAAGAAGGGCGTTTCGCCTGACAGAACGTTGGCCAGAAAACACCCATACGCTCTTGCCTCATAATGAACATCTTGCCTTTGAAATAAGGAGCGCAGTCTGTGGATGCATTTCCCTCTGGGAATCCGATTAGAAGATACTGGAAGGGTAGCCAACACCACCTTCAGTGTGCCCTCATCAGTAGTACTCGCTGGACAGTATTTTCCCAAAGCTTTTTGTACAGGCCTGTTGTTGGTCGCTGTATAGGCATGGGCCTTAATTTTCACAGCACACTCTGAGGTCGAGCCCGTTCCCATCTAGAGTTTGGAGAGACAGGACAACGGCCTAAGAGAGGTTGTACAGCTAGAGGGGTCAAGTAGAATTTCGACCTGGGTCTTGCTTGAATTCATAGCCTTCACTCTTGGCCACCGTGCATGCAGGCACTCATGGTCACCGTGGTGCATGCCAGGGGGCTCTAAAACCATTTTTAAGGCACTCTTCTTATAAAGTATAAGACTAGCCCGTTTCTGAAGGCCTGTCTAGCTTAGTTCTACGATTCTGAGTAGACGCCGTTTTAGTCAATGAATCTGTGAAATTGGTCCTGGCCTTCTCTTCTTCTGATGTTTACGGTTGCAACTCAGTTGTTCTTCTGCAACTTAGGAGTCTCGCCACTCCACAGGCTGGGCGTGACAGGAGACACAGAGTTCTAGAAGGCACAGTCTTTGTCATTAAGGAACGTAGCTACAGCGGGACCAAGAGAGGTACATATGTGGCTCTAGCATGGGCATGATGTGACATAGAAAGAAAGGGCTGTGGGGTTCTGAGACTGGAGAGACAGGGCATCTTCAAGAAGAACATACTTCCATTCACAACAGCAGTCCAGGTGTAGGCAGGTCATATGAGAATGGTGAGTAGACCCTGGTTTCTGTAGGTATGACTTTATTCCTTCCCCTGCTTGCTTGGGAGCTGGTCAACCTGCAGAGACGCGTGGTTACCTAGGGACCAACCTGGCATACAGTCACGATGAGAAGAGAGAACCACGTCGTGCTAGGGCTCCCATTTGCCTTCCTCTCCTAAGGCTGGGTAGCAGCAGCTCGGGGTCCACCCCCTTCCGTGCTAGCGAATCTTGACAGGAAACTAACCCGTGGGCCAAGCTCAAGGGTGCAAAATAACATGAAGGCGATGGTGTCCAACTTTTGTCATGTGCCCATTTGCCTTCCTCTCCTAAGGCTGGGTAGCAGCAGCTCGGGGTCCACCCCCTTCCGTGCTAGTGAATCTTGACAGGAAACTAACCCATTGGCCAAGCTCAAGGGTGCAAAATAACATGAAGGCAATGGTGTCCAACCTTCATACATATTTCTAAGAGGAAGAGGGAAAATGAACTTTCACGTCCTACACTCAGCTCTCCTGTCACCCAGATTCTGTCTTCGTCTTTTGCTAGACAAGTAGAGAAAGGTTTTCTCTGCATTTCCTGTTAGTCCTTCTTGGAAGGCAGCCATGGAATTGCTTCTGAGCTGTAGACAGACGTGTGCCATGGGCCACTTCTCCCTAACAATAAACTAATAAGTAACAATAATAAACCACCATTCCTGTGCTCACCATGTGGTAGGTTCTGTGGTAAGCTCTTCCTGTGGACTTTCGTAAGAACTAGGACTTGATTGGTGATTAGGACCCCAGGTCTCTTAACCTTGGCACTTGTCTGTGGCCACGTGGTTCTCTGGTCTAGGGGTTCATGGCTGAACAGGTAGAGCTGCCACGTGAGGTCCTCAGGAGGCCGACTGGATGCCTGGGTCCTGAGCCCAGATCTACTGAATCCGGTTCCTGCTGAGAGATTTCCTAAGATTGGCCATCCAGATTTGTGACAAGTGTCCTGAGAGATGCTTGACTCAACCAGAGCTGAGAACTGTAGGTTCCACTGTCAACCACCAGCCCTTCTACCCCATCCCGTGCTTCCTTCCATTGCTTATGGTGGTCCCGCTGCCCAGAAGTCATTCAACCTCCAAGTGACCATCTTCCCTGCTTTGGGTTACCTGTGGTTCTTCCTACTCATCTCCTAGTTTTACCCACACTTACTTTAAACTGTCTGGGATCGATCTGCCTTCTTTCATTGCAGCAGGTGTGTATCTTTCCCACCAAACAAAAAACTTCCGGAAGGTGGCAATAGTCACTTGCAAAGGAAAGTGGTCTTCCCTCTCTCCAGCTGTGTCTGCCCCGTCTTCTCCCTCCCTCTCCTTTCCTCTTTCCCCTCTCCACCCCAGCCCACAGTGAGAGTTCATTTGCTGGTTACCTTTCAATCTGTCCTGAACAGAAATGTTCCCCCCAAATAATCCTCAGTGCATGTTCATAAGATGCTGGCTTTGGCCTTGGGGCAGCAGCCCCTCACGCTGCTGGCTGTGGCCTTGTTCAGACCTTCATGGCTGCTAGGGAGGTGTTAACCAAAACTCCCTCTGCTTTGGTGCTTTTTAATTTCAGTGCTTTGATTGCGAACTGGTAATTCACAACATAAGGCTCTTTGAGCAACCAGCTAGCCTCCTCTGAATGTGTCCACTTGTTTATGGGAATCGTTAAACCAAGCTGTTTTAAGTGTTGACTTCTTTCTCTGTAGTTTTTTCTGGAGCATCTAAGAAGGCCATATTTTCCTTTCCAAACATGCTCCTGAAAAAAGTTAGGAGTGCCTTTTACCAATGCCTTCCCCGCAATTAATTGTGAGAAATACTCTTTCTATAGTATACCCCTTCCTTATTCATTAAAAAAAAAAAAAAAAAAAAAAAAAAGGACAAGAAGAAAAATGCACGGCGAACGAACTGCTCCGTGGTCCCTGAACTCGAGAGGCACTAGTGGGCAGCACTGGAACCTTACTTCTTTTCTTTTAATGCAATTCCTTTTCCTTGATGTTAATGCAAGTTGTGCCTTCCTAAAAGTAATAAAAGGAAATGAAGACACGTTCTGAAATGAAACTTGACTCTAATCCATTCATCATCTAATACTCGCCTCTTTATCTTCGCTGGTACCTAATCTGGTTAAATGTCCCTGTTGTAGGATTTTAGTGAAAATCCTCTATGGGGAATAGGGTTTTTTTGCAATTGGATTACTCTCAGTAAATGGCCCAGTAGTTCGCTTGTTTCAGCTTAATTTTTTCTTTGTGATCTTGCTGGGCTAAGTTATAGCACAGCAGAGCGGAGGGGGTGGGGTGGACTGAGAGAGGGGCTGGGGGGAAAGAGGAGAAGAATTCAGGAAGGTCTGGTCATGGCAACTGGAAAGATCTTAGCAAATGCTTTTCTTTTTTTCCTGCTTCTGTCTACCTGTCCACCCTTCTTGAACATAAAAATGCCTGTACTTTGTTTTCTAGAACTGCCCGTTTCTAATCTGCACACCTTTTATTAGCCCAATTTATCATCATCCAGTTAATTTATTAGCGTTCCCCAATGACTTCCTAATGAAATTCCTAATGAATCAGGGCTGCTGTAATCTGCATAAAATATGCAGGTGCTCGCCTGCCAGTGTAGGGCTTTCTGGTAAAGTTCACACTCCCAACCAGACCAGGAGTGGGGCTTTTCATCCATGCTGTCTGTAAAGGATTGTAGCATGCCCGCTGGCTCCCAGGGGCAGGGGGATGTTAGGAGCGTGGGGTGGTGGATAGGGGAGGCCGAGTGGGTGGGAATTGGGCCCTGCCACGTTTCTTGTAACGGAAGGTTTTCCTAGCTGGTCCCCTGGGAAGCCTTGCCTGCCTCCTGAAGGTCCCTCCGGTGGGGTCCTGGGGTCAGAGATTCCTCCCCCCCCCCCCCCCCACCACCTGCGGGAACCCAGTAGGCCTGGGAGATTAAACCCCCATTGCCGATTTACCTGCCGACTGGGAAGGTGCACACTTGGGGTCCGTGACGGGGTGGCTGTGGAGGAGGCATTTTAAAAGCCAGGCTCCGTAGGGAGGTCAAAACAGAAGCACGCCTGCCCAGAGAGCTGTCTTTACAAATATCTGTTATTTTTAATGCATGGATTGGGGCCAGGGCTTCGGGCGGAATTGAGTGCATCTTACAAAGTCCAGGAGGGAGGGCGGGGTCCAGGGAGCCCACGGGTCCTGTGTCCCCCAGTGTCGAGCCGCCAGGAACCAGCGTAACGTTGGCCTCCTGTTCTCCTCCCCACAGTCGAACAAAGTACCGGTTGTGCAACACCCTCACCATGTCCACCCTCTCACGCCGCTCATCACGTACAGCAACGAACACTTCACCCCGGGAAACCCACCTCCACACTTACCAGCCGACGTAGACCCCAAAACAGGTAGGCGGTGTGTGCGATGCCAACAGGGCGTGCGGGGTCCGGGGCCGCCTGGCCTGCTGGGAAGGGACGGGGGAGTTCGGGATGGGCTGTGGGCCGTGGCGGAGGGGCTCCTCATTTCCCCTCCTGGGGTGTGGAAAAGAAGCTCTTTGGGGAGACCAGAGCCTGGTGAGGAAGTAGCCTCTCCTGTGTGGAGTGCTAACAGTCTTTCTAGAGCCCAGAATGCCCCAGGAAGGGCTGGCTATGAATCATGCAGTGTTTTCCAGGAGTAGCTTGTAACGAACTCCGAGAGCCTCAAACAGACTTGGAGGCGGGAGTAGTTGTGGAGGCATCCCATGGCCTCCTTCTCAGCTTCTTGGGAGCACAGGAGCCCCAGCAGCATGGCTCCCCAAAGCCCTAGTTC
Organism: Acinonyx jubatus; assembly: GCF_027475565.1. Classification (NCBI taxonomy): domain Eukaryota; kingdom Metazoa; phylum Chordata; class Mammalia; order Carnivora; family Felidae; genus Acinonyx; species Acinonyx jubatus. Next base: position 68,517,253 of record NC_069393.1, read on the forward strand.
CCTTGGCGGTCAAGGGACTCCAGTCACCTGACAATGACTTATTGCTGCAGCCGGAGGAGACCACATCACTGGATCCCGCATTCTCTTTGCTGGTTTATTTGGGTTCTTCGTCCCCTGCGATATCCTGGGTATCATCGAGCCCATTATACAGATGTGAAAACTGGAGTCCGTGTTTTTCCTCATTGCAGCATGGAACAACCCGCACAGTCTCAGGCAGAAGGTGTCACGTCATCCGTCAGCCTTGGCGCTTTTCCCCTCCTTTCCATCCCACATACACATGGGCTGCTTTTTCCTCCGAAGAGGGAAACAGAGAGGGCAGGGTCACTGGCCACCCTCCCCGTAACAAGATTTGAAACCAGCAGCCGGCCACAGCTCGTGGCGGGGTGGCCATGGAAGAACAGCTGAGGCCAGGACAGGCTGGGCGGTGCACTGGGTAGGGTTCTTCTAACCAGCTAGTTAATTAGAAGGGTGAATTTTAAATGGCTGTTATCCCGTGTCATCTGGTCAGAGGGGATTGTTCGGTGTTGAGCTGAGGTGGATTGCCCATTCATGCTGCCTTTGCCGCCCCCAAACGAAGCCACACGTTAGCTGGTGTTCGCCAGCCTCTGAGCCCCCTTTGTGCTCATGGGGGACCTCGCCTAGTACTTGGATGGCTGGAGGAGGCCGCCAGCCGGCCCCAGGCTCTGTGAGTGAATAGCAGCATCAACGTCTCATTTAAATAATGGTAGTACAGGGAATAGCTTTTAAATGGTTATCGTAAAACATATGATTAACGTCTGCAGACTGTTTACTTTTCCTCTGCGAACATTCTTTCAAGTGTGCAAATGGCTTGGTGTAGGGTCCAAGACCAGCTAATCTGTTTGGTTTTTGTAATAGAGAGAAAGCAATGTCTGCATGAAAATGTCACCCAGGGAGACTTAACTTACAGATTAAAAGCTTCCTGAATGAATTAAAAAAAAAAAAAAATGGAATAGTTTTCATCCACGGACATGCAGCGTACTACCTTCAATAGCATTGTTCGTTTTCTTCCCACTTCTGCTGCATAGATCAAGTTCCTCTGTCGGAATTGATTCTAGCGCTCTAGCTTTCCCCCGAATCGATGGCAGGATGTGCGCCTGCGGCGTACGTAAGCGTGCAGTGGGGCACGGGCCTCGGGATGTGCCCAGATGTGCCTCGAGAGCCCTGTTAGTGCTCACCATGCGGCAGCACCTGGTCAGGTAGGGCCGATTCTCCCAGGTGCCTCTGCCCTCGAGAGAATTAGGTTCTAGAGCCTGCCAGGTCTCCAGCATCCGCTGGTCCTTTCAGTTCAGATTCTACCCTGGAGAAGAGGCCGTGGCTCGTGGTGAGTTTCTCCCAGAGCTCATCCTCTAAGCTGAGGTCGGAGACATTCTAGGGGAGTTAACTTTTTTGAAAGAAGACAAGAGTAACCTTTCCAAAGGCCGTAACTTAAAAGGTATGTTAGAAACCTAGGGGAGTAACTCTCGTGCAGGCAAGTCATTAGAATTAAAAGGAGTGAAGGCACAAGTTGGGAGGGCAAAGAGAATTTGTATGACTTGATCACCTACTATGTGCCAAGCCCGTCAGATTTGTTTTTTTAGTTTCAGTAATCAACACTGCTCACATAAGGCAGAAATATGCAAGATGGCATTTTCTGAGTCTGCATTTACCCAGCGTACCCATCCATCTAGAATGAGATAAACCAAGTTTTCAAGGTAGGGCGGGGAAAGATAATGAATGAAAGTTAGCCACAACTCTTAACGATCACAGTCCCGAAAAGACTCATGCTTGCGTTACAGAAGAGATGTGTCCGTCGTCCCTTCCCTGTTCCCATCCCCTGACAGTTTCTTTTTCCTTCTCTTCTCCTTCGTACCTAAAATGCTGCTTCTTCTCTCAGGAATCCCACGGCCTCCGCACCCTCCAGATATATCTCCGTATTACCCACTATCGCCCGGCACCGTAGGACAAATCCCCCATCCGCTAGGATGGTTAGTACCACAGTAAGGAGTTCCATTTTTTTAATTCCCTTTTTGTTTCTGACATGGGCATGCTTATTATTTATTCCGTGCGTGTGTATGTGTGTGCGTGTGTCTCAGAAGACGGGTTGGTGAGGGAGGGCCGCAGTGGGATATGTTGCAAAGATGCTCCTTGAGGCGCCCTGTGGGGAAGCAGGTGAGTCAGTAGCCATTCAGATGGGTTTTGTAGGAGAAAGGTCATTGATACTTAGCATTCTGAACCCACAGTCCCCAAAGACTCTAGGCTTCTCTCTGTGAACAAAGGTGCCCTTAAGGTACTTGGGGAATTGCAAAAGGCTCTGAGGGCTTCTATCAAAGGAAGCTGACCATGGCACTTCTACCGGTGGCAGCCCACAGTGGAGTCCTGTCATTCATTGGTTTGAGGCGGCACGAGAATGGGAACAGGCATAGCGTGATTTTGGAATCCAGGGGTGAGAGTGGAGGGTTATCCTCTCAGAAACCCCTAAACCCCAACACCATCCCGACCTTTACTCCCAAGGCTGGCAATAAGAGTGGAAAGGTCTGTCTGTTGAGAAGTTCCAGTATCCAGCTAGGGTCTCCCTGGGGTTCTTGGTTCACCTGATTATGAGGGGCTGGGGTGGGGGGGGAGGGTCTGGAATCCCCACTCCAGCATGTGGGGCCTTCCTGAGTGTCAGCCGGGGTTCCTGGCGGTGTGCAGGTCTGCAAACTGCCTTTTACGATTGGTCTTCCTATCACCCAGTCTTGCTTTTATAGTACCATCCATTAACCTTCCTTAGACAACTTTTAAAAACGTGTGTTTCAAAACCAGAGTAGAAAGGCCTTTAATGCATAAGCATACTGGGCACGCGCGCGCGCGTGTGTGTGTGTGTGTGTGTGTGCATGTGGTCTCTGTTTCGTGATTGTGTTTTTGTGTATGTGTTTCTCCATGTGTTTATCAGTGATCTCTACTCTAGAAAGCAAGGACAATTTGTTGTCTTAACCAGAATACCTCCTGGTAAAACTCTGAACTTTGGGTCTTGGGGAAGATGCCCTTTCAAAGTTCTGATGTAGTTACCTCCCCCCCTCCTGCCCCTCGCCCCAGTCTACCCTTTTTTCTCTAGTTGAACAGACACTGCCCTGCTGTGTGAAAAGTAGCTTGTATGAGGTGGTAGCCATACCAAATACCAACCATGGCTGTACTTCCTGTTTCTTTCTTTCTCCTTCGTTTTGTTTCGCAGGGTAGACATGGACGTGAGTTTGTGTCCCGTTTCTTTCTCGGAAAATGGGGCCATTCCTCCAATAGTTCTCTGTCATCAGTTGCCCCGTTCCGCTGATGGGGAGATATTTGAAGGCTAGATAAAAAGGAATAGCCAACTCAGACAACCCTCTGTCAGAAAAAGTTGTGTGTCTTTCATGAGGATGCTATTTTGCATGTTGCTGTATTTTTTAATTATTGTAATGAGGTGTGATTGTCTATTGGTTACCCACAATTCTTCTTGGGGACTCTCCCCCCGGTAACTCTTGTCAACACTTGTTAATTTGACAAAAGGCTACAAATTAAGCTCTGTTAATTTAATGTTTTCTCACCGAGATCTAAATACCGAAAGAGGCCCAAAGCGCAACTGAAGTCCTTTGATTCACTGTACTTTATTTTGGTATAAATTTACATTCATTATTGTTTTCCTTTGGATGTGTAGCCCTCAATTAGTGTGATGGCTCCATTAAAGCAAGCGAGACTTCGCCTTTAATTATTACAACAAAACACCTAGTTTCAGCTTGGGGAGAGGGTCTCTATTGACATAAGCAGAGGTTATAAAATTTAATTAGCCATTCCTATCAGATTTATGGCATTCAAATTGTTCTGTGTTTCTTCCCTTTGATCCTTCCTGTACAATCCCCAAGATTTTTGTTCTGATCAAATGAGAATAAAGCTTACTGTGCAGAGAGAACTTTCCCTTTTTCTTCTTTTTCTTTCCCCCTCCCCCCCTTGTTTGCACTCTCTTACTTTGTGCCCCCCTCTTTATAGGCAAGGTCAGCCCGTGTACCCAATCACGACAGGAGGATTCCGTCACCCCTACCCCACAGCTCTGACTGTCAACGCCTCCATGTCTAGGTGAGTTCCAAGAACGGGCGCCTCCGACCAAGTCGACCATGGGTGACTTGTCGGAAAGTTCTCTGGCTAGCTACCAGGCCATCCGGGGGCGGCTCCTTCGTGTAGTTCCAGTGGTGTAAGACCCAAAGGGCGCGTTGGGCTTTATTCCTAGGAAATACTGAGAAATTAACCTGGACTTGTAAGGTAGGTGATGTTGAAGTCTTGAGGTCAAATCTCGGACTCCATCAATGGAGCGGTTTTTCCTTAAGAATTTAAGAAGGCCAGAAGACATAGATAGGACCTCGCGGAACTTACGAAAGTGCCGTTCCTCTGTTGCCCCATGCTGGGTAAGAAAGGGAAGGGTGAGGGTCATTTTATTATTGTGTAAAGGACAGTTTGAGGAAGGGCGTGCCCTTTTCAAAATCCAGACTCTTCACTGTCCACAAGCAGGGACACCCCTGCCCAAACACAGCCCTCTCTAAAGCAGCACTGTCGTGTAGAATTGTAAGGTGAGTCCCGTATGGAATTTTAAGATTTTAGTAGCCACAGTTTTTAAAAGGTTAAAGGCGGGGGGGGGGGGGGGGGGGATTAAAAAAACCCCAGGTGAAATTCTTTCTAATGGTGTATTTTGTTCAGCCTAATATTGTCAAAACATTATCATTTGGACATGTTATCACTGTAAAGCAGCTACTAAAGAGATGTTACGTTCTGGTTTGTACTTCGTTTTTGAAATCTGATACGTAGTTTGCACTGAACAGCACAACTCAATTTGGACCGGCCACGTTTCAAGTACTCAAAAGCCACGTGTGGCTGGTGCCTACCATATTGGCCTGTGTAGCTCTCAATTTTGGAAAGTTAAAAAAAAACAAAAAAATCACGTGTGTGCAGAGCAAGAATTTGAAGAGAACCCATCAAATAACCAGCAAAGAATTCCTACCCCCTGACAAAGGACAGAACGATGTTTACTCCCCTTAAGAAGGGACCATCTTCAACTTCTAATTCAAATATTGTGGCTTAACAACCTCCACACCGACTTCCCATACTTGGTATGAGATGTTTTGCCACGTGTACTTGGATATAAATGGTGAATTCTTCTGTTAAAAAAAAGAAAAGTCGTGTGTGTGTGTGTGTGTGTGTGTGTGTGCGCGCGCGCGCGCGCGCATTCGTATCTTTTTAAGGCTATCCATATGTGTGTAACACACACACATATACCCACACATGTGTACCTAGATCTTTCGGATCCCCTGTTCTCCTTTTCCTCCCTCTAATTAATTCTGGCTAATTTTCCAGTGAGTGCTAGTTTATTTACAAACCGGTTGGCAGCAGTATGTTTAAGTAGTCCCTAATTGCTCCTAATGATAGTTTTATTTTCTGTTCATCTGATTTTCAGTCAAGTTAATTAAATCGGTGGAGGTTTAGACTTTCCTGATGGGCTGCAACAAGTAATCCATTTTGATGATGGCCCATAATTAAATTAGCATGCATTGCATGGCAAGGATGCTGCCCTAGCATCTTCCCCCAGTCTCTGGAGTCAGCATGGGAACCCAAGGCCAGAGGAAGGGACTGGGGAGACAGGACAGGACAGCTCCTTTTCCTGCTTACAAGACCGTGATTTCCGGTGGGGGGGGGGGGGGGGCGTGGAGAGTAAGGATCACTTTCACTTTCGTTTAAGAAAAACAGGCCGTAGAGCCCACCTTAACATTTGTCATTACACCACGGAGATCACGTAATTTTAAAGATCCCACTTCCCAAGTGTGATAAACGATCTCCGTTTCAAAATCCACGCCAGCATTGGTGAGGCGGGAAAATGCTTGTGTGTTCTCTTCTCCAGCGAGAGGAGGAAGGTTATATTCACTAAATGATGGCATCACAACCCTGCAAAAAGCATGGGAACGAACAGGGAGTCTCCCAAGAGAAGTGCTTCTGAGCGGCCCCTAATCCACAGCTCGTCTTCCCGGCAAACCAGCATTTACACCGCGCACCTGATTGTTTTTCATGTTTGTTTATTCGGTGCGTTCTAGAGGCGCTAAAAGCAGTGAAGTAATCGGAGGATAGGGATTGGGGTTAAGCTTATCGATTGAATTATCATTAGGAGGTCAGTCGATGATTTAGAGGTGGGCAGGGGGGTAGAGGAAAGGAAGGAAACAGTGGGAGGAAAGCTTAGGGGCTCAAGGTGCAGGGGGGAGGCCGCCGATTCCCCAGGTAGGCCTTAGGAAAGGTAGCTAGTTAAAAAGCGTATACAGCAAATTAAATACATTATTGTGGTAATGGGGCGACAGAAGTATAGGTCTATTATACTTATGGCAGTTATAGGAAATGTAGGCAGCTTGCCCTGTTCCAGAACACCCTTTGATATTCATTCTATTCAGCAGCGGGGCCAGGACTTCTCAGAATTAAGTGATGGGTCATTATACTTTAAACACCATGGAGAAGCCTAGATTGGCAATTAAACAGCTCTTGCTGACACTCACTTGTGCCACCCTGTGACCCCCTTTAGATTGAGATGTTGGAGCTCCGGGCCCTCAGCCCGCTAAATTGGTGCAAGGCTCTTCTCCTGACGAGAGCGGGCTCTGAAATCTGCCGGCTTCAAAGGGAGAGAGATCATGTATAAACCATAATGTGGGTGCACCGTGGCTCACAAAAAATCAGGCAGGAAGAGATGAAATGTTACAAGTGCAAGGGGGAAAATGAGAGAATAATGACAAACCTAATGCAACTCAAAGCAGGATTGTTGCACAGGAAAATGCATCCCACTGCTTGTGCATAAAATCAAGGCCGCCAGATGACATCCAGTTAACAGAAACGTGTCAACAGTGAAGTGAAGTGAGCGCGAGCAAGAGAGGAGCCCCTGAGACAGCCAGAAACAAAAATTAGTTGTCCTTAACAAGTTAAGGTTCATCATTATATTCTGGCTTGGAGCCATAAAAGCAGACGGGGGTATATAATGAGCTGCTTAGAATTTTTAGGGTGTTTATTGCATTTCATGAAATAGTTGTCTGCAGAAAGGAATTTCTTAAGCAAAGGTATGCATATAGATCCCCCCACCCCCGCTACCCCACCGCCCCGTTTCTTTCTCCGCTATGCATTTTTCAGATATACGAGTATGTGTGTAGGCATGTGAACTTGGAAGCATTCGTTCCTCATGGCCGCGTCGGAAATTTTGCCCCACCCCAGAATGTGCTCGAACTGTGGTATCTGCCTGTGGTGTTTGCTGTGGACACACACGCACACACGCGCACACACACACACACACACACACAGTATTTTCTCTCTCTCCCTTCTCTCACCCTTTCTATCTCTCTCCCCACCCTCCCCCTTCTCTGTCTCTCTCCCTCTCTCCCCACCTCCTCTGTTTCTCTCTCTCTCCCTCTCTCCCCACCTCCTCTTTTTCTCTCTCTCTCTCATATGTCTGTACACATATTCTCATTCAGCAAGAAGAGAACATATGTATTTGAGGAATGTCAAGCCTTTAAAATTCACAGTAAAAGCTGCCACTCTACCCACCACTTCACCCAAGGGCTTCCAAGAACACATGTTCTTAACTTATGTTTCCTCAGAGGCCCTTGCGCAGTGGGAAGGAACAGGGTGTAACATAGGAGCCCAAGTGCCTCCCGAGGGTTTGCTTTTCATTTTTTCACAGAAAGGGAATGGAGATTGTTTGGCTTTTTTGTTTCTCTCTCTCTCTCTCTCTCTCTCTCTCTCTCTCAGAATTTTTCTCCCCGCCCCCCCCTTTTTATACCCTAAAGGATCTACATGGTTCTTATTAAAAAATCACGTCATTGTTGCCAAACTCTGACACTGGCTTCCATTTGTAAAGGCAGTGGCAGGAGAGGGCCACATCAGGATGGAATTTCTGAGTCAAATGTCCTCTGTGATTCTGAGCCCCTTCAAAAATCTACATCATTCACTGGCATTTTCTCTATTGATCGACGAAGATTCAGTTAGTACTTTAATTTTTTTGTCTTACCCTTTTGCACACTAACATTTGCTGCATTATTTGGATTAAACAGAAACTGGGTTCATCTCCAGTCCACATATGAAAAGCCCCTTGTAAATCTAGGATCCTCTTGAAATCCCACCTTGATAAACCCTTGTTACCACTCCCAGTTGCCACCGCACTTGGCTGCCTAGGGAGCAGGTGTCCCTTCTCCGGATGGTGCATGAACTGTTCTGGCTTGGGTTTATTCAGAAAGCATCAACTGCTTGACCCGGGTTCTCCTTCACCTGAATAGCACCCGGCTTGCTCATGTGTATAATCTGCCTGGATTGGAGCCTGGAGGCAGCCATTTTGGTTTCGTTCAGGGTTCTACCCCTTTGCCCCTCACCCTACTATTCTCTGTGGTAGTATTCTTTTAAAAAGGGTGGTTCTTGTAACCCAAGCATATCAGAAAATGTGAAAGCTGTTTGATCCAGTTGTTAGTTCACAGATGGGCCAAGATGAACATTTTACAGTTAGCACGTGGGGCACCTGGGAGGCTCAGTCGGTTAAGCGTCCGACTTCGGCTCAGGTCACGATCTCGCGGTCCGTGAGTTCGAGCCCCGCGTCGGGCTCTGTGCTGACGGCTCAGAGCCTGGAGCCTGTTTCGGATTCTGTGTCTCCCTCTGTCTCTGACCCTCCCTCGTTCATGCTCTGTCTCCCTCTGTCTCAAAAATAAATAAACATTGAAAAAAAATTTTTTTTTAATTAGCTCTTTATGTTCTGGCTAGTCTATACTGTAGGGAAATGCCAGTTCAGGGCCTAGGGAGGATTTCAAAGAACTTTCTTAAAAATGGACAGTTTTAGAGGAGAAAACAACCTTTATGCATATATTTACAATTTTGATAGTCATTTGGAAGGCCTTTGAATGCATAGGCAGTCTATTACGTAAAAGTAATTTAGGAATCCTAGAATTTTAGTGCGGGAAAGGGTATACAAATCAGAATTCAAAGCTTCATTTGTATGTGTGTATACAATACAGATTTTTCTTTTTTTGTTGTTGTTTTTTGTTTTTGTTTTTGTTTTGTTTTGTTTTGCATCTTTCCCCAAGAGGATACAAGCTAATTATTTAAAATGTCTGTGACTTACGATGAGAACCAGATGGGAAATATTTGGATTTTCCCCGTCTCTCTGCCTCACTTTCTCTCACTCCTGTCAAAACGATGGAGGCACATCGGCAAAAGAAAAAGAAAAATTTTATTGCACTCCATCCACAGAACGAGGCCCTAATGAGGCCTGCGCAGCATTGTCAAAAATGTGTGTATACTTGGACCACGTTAATATTTTATTTAGCTGTCAATATTCAACAATAGATTTCACCTTTCATTCTAGAGCTGATTAGGACTTAGGAGATTGTCTTCTTAGATGCCACTAATAATGCCTCAAAAAACAAGTACACGTGTGATTTCCAGCAGGTAGTCTAAGCCTCCTTTTCCGCCCAAGTACATCCGTTATATTTGTCTTTCGCTAAAGATGTTAAAAATCATAATGTCTCTTGTCAGTAGCAATAATGAAGGGGAAGATTGGCTTTAATGACATTATGAGAATCATTATGTTTAATTTATCGCTAATTAATGCTGACAGGTTTCATATGCCTTGGGTTGCTTTCATGTGAGTGTTACGTGCTGGGGTTTTTTTGTTTTTTTTTAATTATGTGTACACATCCCTCCCCATTCATTCATTTTGATTCTGACGATTTACACAGCTTCCTGTCTTCCAGGTTCCCTCCCCATATGGTCCCACCACATCACACTCTACACACGACCGGCATCCCCCACCCGGCCATAGTAACGCCAACCGTCAAACAGGAATCCTCCCAGAGTGACGTCGGCTCACTCCATAGCTCGTGAGTGTTGTTGATCTTTCGGCCGCTCTTTCCTTCCCCATCTTGTCTAGCCCATTTGTTGATGCGGTGGCCATTGGGTGGTAGCCCGGCCCATGGTTAGCCAATGGAGCGTGTGCCCCTGGGAAACACCCGACTTGGGTGGCCTCTGGACTCTGAGAGAGCACAGCGCTCACGGTTGGCACCAGTGTGGGTGTACTTGCGTGCTTGGGCGGCCTGGGGTTCGCAACCACGTCCCCGTCTCTCACCCACCACGGAACGTTGAGAGGCCTGGCCTGAGAGCACGAGAAACCCCCGTCGGGAGCGAATCGGCCACGCTGTGCCTTCCCCTCTGCCTTGGGAAAATTGTGTGTCTGAGACACTTGAGGAAGTAATTACGAAATCTCTCTCTTCCCCCCACACCCTCGCTAGGATGTTTTCGTTCCGTTTTCCAGGGTGGAGAAGACTAAAAGTGGAAGCGTGCTTCTCGTTCAGGACTGCTGGGTTTGGGCGTTGAGCAGACAGGGAGACGGGTTCTCTGCTGTGGAGGAAGTTGGGCCTTGCGATCGTTTACTGGGTTGTGTCTGTCTATTCTGTCTATATCCAGAAAGCATCAGGACTCCAAAAAGGAAGAAGAAAAGAAGAAGCCCCACATAAAGAAACCTCTTAACGCGTTCATGTTGTATATGAAGGAAATGAGGGCCAAGGTCGTGGCCGAGTGCACGTTGAAAGAAAGTGCCGCCATCAACCAGATCCTGGGGCGAAGGGTAGGTAGTTCCCTCACTGGGCAGAGGGGGAACGAATGGACTGGGGCCTGGTGGGTAGCATGACACAGCGTCCCCGTCCCTTCAGCCACGTTCTGACTCCTTCAGTGGTCTTCATGGAGTCAGGACCAGAAACCCACATTCGAAGGATCTTCTGAACACCCACCGCCTTCATCCTCCCCCAGCCCCAGAGAGAGCACAGAGAGAACGAGAGAGATGACCCATCAGGTTTCGTTTCAGAGTTCCCGTTAGTGCCAGGACCCTGCAGATCAGACCCGTTTCTCATCCCCGGCCGCGGTGTAATTTGTGATGTTTTGCATGCCTCTCCCCGCCTCTGTGTCCCCTCCAGTGGCATGCGCTGTCCAGAGAAGAGCAAGCGAAATACTACGAGCTGGCCCGGAAGGAGCGACAGCTTCACATGCAGCTGTACCCCGGCTGGTCTGCGCGGGATAACTATGTAGGTGTTCGTTTTTCTCGGAACTAGAGTCTGTGGAGATGGGTCGAGTGTTCATCTGCCCAAAGGGAACGCTCCCTGCCAACTTGAATCAGGCCTCAGAGCCCTCCAGTCTGCCCACTCCTGGGACAGTAGCGTCTTGCCCAAGCGCCAGAGTTGGGGGGCAGTGGGGGGTTGTCTTGGCTCCCAGTATGACTCCATCAGCGTGCCATAGTTCTTAAAGGAGGAGGGCTTTAAGAGGGAAAAACAAAAGTTGTCCGATGGCCGTGGTGCAGTACAAGTTGAAAACCTAGTTTGTCCTGAGAGGAGCATGATGGGAGGATCCCTGAAAGCAGCCAAGGGTCGTCACCCTCTGGAGGGGTAGATGAAATGCCTCAGGGCCCAGGAAAGGTAGGAAGGGGGGCTGTGCCGAGTGACGTGTCTTCCTGGGCTCAGTGCCGCCTGCAGGATTTGCCCAGTTTCCCCTCTTGGGTTTTGGAAAACACTGTAGGATTGTTGTTTCTACTTATCACCGGGGTTGTCATACCTGTGATTCCTCTTCTCTCAGAAACTGGCTCTCCTCTGGAGACCTCTGTCCCCTCTCCCTGTTAGCTCTTGATCCGCAGTTTCCCCAGTAGCGTCCTGGGTGGGCTCTCCTCTCTCAGTGGAGGAGATGTCTCTTATTTCGCCCGAGACGTTAACTCCACGGCATCAGGTTTTATAACGTGGTCTTGAACCGTCCACTCTTTGGGATGGGAAAGACAAGACTTGCCCGAATGCCAGCAGTGGTCCCTCCTCCCATTTCTTGTCAGTGGCGTGGAGCCACGGAGGATTCTTTCACCGGTCAGCGCTCCCGACCTAGCTCTCCCACGGACAATGTCCGTGGTGAAGACGCTCTCCGTATGTGGGTTGAGATCAGTTCAGTCGGTGTGGGTTGTGAAGGTAACTGCGCACACAGCATCTGGGGACTCGGAGTTAAATCGGACGCGTTTACTCTCAAAGCCTACCTGCCATCAGGAAGCCACAGACATCCACGTGACTACGTGGGCCCCGAGTGGCCGCTATTTTCTGCTTGCTTTAGCTGTTTCTCCTACCTTTTGACACGTGCTTGCTGCCTGCTCTTCGAAGGGGGTGTGGAGAACACTGAATGTTGGGCTTGACCCCCACGTCTTCATCACTGCCCCCCACCCACCTCCCTCTGAGCCCCCCTGCCCTTGGCTGGCAGCCCAAGACCGCTCCCCCTGGGAGCTGAATCCGTGCCGATGCCTCTCCCTGGAATGTCGGCCGTGGTCAGGGCCCTTGTCATTCACAGATGGTCACACAGAGGGTCTTAACTGCTTGGGACCCTTTACATTTGTCCTCAGCCTGTGTGCCGTGGGGAAGCCTTTCTTCTGGAGCGGAAAGGAAGAGGAGGAGAAGGTCCGTGCTCACCCACAGGCTTGCTGCTCACCCCCACCTGACCTTGAGGTGGAGATTTACAGCCGCAGCCTCCACATGAGCGGCCGTCTCATTCCAGGACCCCTGTTCTCCTGGTCTCTTTCGGGGCAGAAGCTCTTAAGATTTCACCTCCAGCTTCTGCCTGCTTCAGACCCAATTCTTTGAGTGATCTAGGATGTTGGCACAGAGACAGATTCTGTTCTGCTGTCGATATCGCTTCCCCAGCAGAGATTCGGGGTCAGGGTAGGGCCTTCACGTACAGCTTTGCAGAACGCGCACTGCACAACCCTGCAGAGTGCCGTGTGCACTCTGGTCTATGTGCACGGTGCCCCCTGGAGTTGGGCAGAGGGACACCTCCACAGAGATACAAGGCCAACTTTGGGATAGCTCCCAAAGAATGCTGCTGTTGACCTCCCTGGGAGTCAGTTAGACAGGTGTTGCCCCGGGCTTTTCTTGAAGTGCTTTCTAGGTTTCAGAAGGTCCATCAGGCCCTGCCAGTGACTTTAGCTCAGCTCCGTATTCAGAAGAGGTTTAGTGTAATAAGGGAAGCCTCTGACAGGACTTGAGAGACCGTTTCATTTTTAAAATTTTGTTTGTTTATTTATTTATTTTGAGAGAGAGTGTGCGTGCAAGTTGGGGAGGGGCAGAGAGAGAGGGAGAGAGAGAGAATCTCTGTCAGCTGGGAGCTCAGAGCCCGATGTGGGGCTCAAAGTCACAAACGGAGATCATGACCTGAGCTGGACACTCAACCGACTGAGCCACCCAGGCGCCCCAGACTGGAGAGAAAGTTTAAAGGTAGATGTAGATTTGGGGCTGAAAGAGCTTTATTTCTTGAATGGGGTACTGTGAGACTCCTGTCAACAATGGCTCCTTACACATGGCTGTGAACACACACACACACACACACACACACCCTCCTCCCTCCCTCCTGTGCCCCAGGAAACAGTCTGGAACAGATGTCAGAGTCAAAGGTTTTATGGGTTGGACTGTGGTGGAACTTGTTAACCTGGGGAGTTGTCCTTAACTGACTTGACATAGAAGTTTCTATACGTTACTCTGGTCATTGTAAAGTCCAGAAAGTCCTGGAAAGTTTCCTGAGCCTCTTTCACGTTCCTGCTTGCCCAGTCAAGTGGTAACAGAAAGCTTTATATCACTCCTTAGCAAAAACAGGATTGAGGAAGACAGTCCCACGTGGGTCGTGGGACTGGGCACGTTCTGGGGCACAAGAGAAAACAGCGTGGTCCCGTAGTGCTCTCTAATGTGTAACCTAAACTGACAGCCTTCCATGGGGGCTAGAGCCTCCGACCACCTTTCAGAATATATTGCGGGAGATTGGAAACGGGTGAGCGCTGTATTAACAGAGGTGACCACGAAGCCCTTGGGTGTGTGGGTGCCAGCACTGCCCGGAGTTGCAACGCTTTCCTGTGCCTGCTGTTCACTTCCGGCTCCTAAATACGCTGGAACTCGCCCCTCCTGCCTGTTCCTAGATAGCCAGGCGGCACTTTGCTGCTCCCCTGGGAGGGGCCCAGACACGAAGATGGGCTGTCGAGGCTCATGAGAAGGCCCTGTGAGCTCCTCTTTTTAAAAAAATTTTTTTTTAATATTTAAGCTGCTCATCAAGGAACATGAAATGTGTCACAGTGTTTCAAACTCCAGGCCAAGACAGACTTCCCGAATGGTACGTGCCCGGAGATCTGAGAGAACAGAGGGGCTTTCTCTGAGAGAGACACTGTGGCCCTGAGCCCGTGGATGAAGCAAAAACCACGGCGTCTGCACCCTGAGGTTCTAGGGCCTCACGGGTTGCCAGGTTTACCCCCTGTGACTCGTCTTTTCTCTTCCGGACTTGCCATCAACACCCCTTGAGCACTTTTGGGCAGAGGCAACAAACAGACAGAAGTGTGGGCCCGTCCTTTTACTGGTGACGTTTCAGACGTACCGGGCCTCTGACTCCAACAGATAGATCTGATTCCAGATCTACGGAATTCCTCCCTGTTCCACAGCACAGCCACCAGCAGGCAGTAAAGGTCCCAGGCTGGAGACTGTGAATGATCCCATGTAACTGATCCCCTGTAATCAATGAAAACCCTTCCCCAGAGGGCACGGGATTAAATTCGAAGGCAGCACAGCCCCGTAGGTAAGCGCTGTGGAACCCAGGCTGCCTGAAGTTCCCACCCTGGCACCGGCCTTGGCTAGTCGTGTGAGCTCAGGAAATTCACGTAACCCCTCTGTGCCTGAGTTTCCTTACCTATGAAATTGGAAGGGGGGCGCCTGGGCGGCTCAGTCGGTTAAGCGTCTGACTTCAACTCCAGTCATGATCTCACGGTTCGTGGGTTTGGGCCTCGCATCAGGCTCTGCACTGTCAGCACAGAGCCTGGAGCCTGCTTCGGATCCCCATTCTCTCTCTCTCTCCTCTCTCTCTCTCTCTCTCTCTCCTCTCTCTCTGTCTCTCTCCCTCTCTCCTCTCTCTCTCTTTCTCTGCCCCTCCCCTGCTTGCGCTCTCTTTCTCTCTCTCTCTTTCTCTCTCTCAAATAAGTGTTTTTCTGCCCCTCCCCTGCTTGCATTCTCTCTCTCAAAAATAAATAAGCATTAAAAAAAGAAGAAGAAGAAGAAGAAGAAGAATTGGGGCACTCGGATGGCTCAGTCACTTAAGCGACGGACTTCGGCTCGGGTCGTGATCTCACAGTTTATGGGTTCGAGCCCCGTGTCAGGCTCTGTGTTGACAGCTCAGAGCCTGGAGCCTGCTTCAGATTCTGTGTCTCCCTCTCTGTCTGCCCCTCCCCAGCTCATGCTCATGATCATGCTCTCTCTCGCTCTCTCTGGAAAATAAATAAACATTAAAAAAAATTTTTTTAAAGAATTAAAATTGGGATGGTGCTGTAGTACCTGTTGTATAGGATGGCATGAGGGAAAAATGAGTCAATATGCATAGCGCATTTAGAATCATGCCTGGCACATAGTATGTGCTCAGTAAATGTTAGCTGCTATTACTAGTGAAGCCCCAATGAAAGCTTTTTTTTTTTTTTGATTGAGTATGAGGACCTCTTGGCTTTAATAAGGAGGAGATCTGCGTGGGGCAAGGGGGCTTTCTTAGCCCACATGGCCATCTCCACATTCATCTGTCCCTTGGCTGTGCGCTCTTGGGCCACTCCCAACCCTGTCCCTCCACACCTCCCTGAATCTTCCTTGATCCGTTCTTTTCTCCCCTGCTATGGAATCAGATGCTCTGGGTCGGGTTTGAGGATGCACATAGGTAGGTGGGGAAAGAGGTCTTTCCCTCACCCTCTGCTGACCCCTCCTCTTCCCCTTCCAGGGCGTGTGTGTCCCTCTAGGGGGTCAGAAGCATTCTGGGCGCTGTGGGTGTGGATGGAGACAGCGCTGTGCTCCCCTCTTTCTGCCTGCCTTCCAGGGGAGCCCAGATGCCCTCTCCCGTCTGTTTCCTGAAATAATTGCTTGCATTTCATCTCTTCATCCAGGGGAAGAAGAAGAAGAGGAAAAGGGACAAGCAGCCAGGAGAGACCAATGGTAAGTTAGAACGAGGAGGAAGGAGGAAGGAGCGGTACTTACGAGGACCACTCTTTAACGTTAGGTTTCTCTCTGGGGGAGGCAGGAGAGACTCAGGCCAGGAAGATGTGGGGGAACCCATCTTAGCCAGCCTTTTTTGTTTATGCATTTTAATTAATTGCTTCGTGACTGCCCTTTTAAAGCTAGTAACATTCATTGTTGCATGAAAAGCACATTGTAATTCTAGTGGAATGTGTTTTAAAATAACTGGAGAGCCTGTAACAGGAGGGAGGTAGGCATGCCTATGCGGGACGTATGCAGTCTGCTTATTTTGTGTGTGTCTGTGTGTAGGGATGAGGAAGGGGCCGCGGGAGGAGGAAGGGGTGTGTGTGAGTGTTTGATATTAACTGGGCTGTTCCTGAATGTTCTGATGCATGCCTTTACAGTGGTAAATTGCACCCGATTTAAATTAAGGAGGTTTGTCATTCTCTAGAAGAAATTAGAAATACTGCATAGGCAATCTCAGAAGGTCCCCTTGGAGAAGGCCAGGCTTTTACAAACAACAACAACAATTTTGAAGGCTTTGTATAATTTGTTCTTTTTTTTCAGAACACAGCGAATGTTTCCTAAATCCTTGCCTTTCACTTCCTCCGATTACAGGTGCTAATGTCATTTTGAGTCATTAAAATAGTCGATAAACTGTTTTTTAATTTTTCTTGCCATTATAGTTTTATTAACATTAAACACGTATGACATTTGAACATCCTTTAAAATGACCATCTATACGGTTTCGTATGTTTCGGTAGATTTTTTTTTTTTTTCAGTTGCTTTTGTTGTTGTTTTTTTTTTTGGTTTTTTTTTTTTTGGTTTTTTTTTTAATTTAATTTAACTTTTGCTTTGTTTATTTATTTATTTTCCCCATAACAGTTGTTTAAGCAGTGATGACAGTGACTTAGTGTTGAACTAACTGTGCAAATTGAATATGCAGTATTTCTTTAAAAGAGACTGGTTAAAACAAAAACAAAAACAAAAACCAACCAAAATGGAAGGAATTCAGTAATAAACCTCCTTAATCTAATGGCATTTTCCGTTGCTCCCACTAAGTTTTCTCACGCAAGCATGCATTCGCAATATGATTATTTTCTCCTTCGCTTTTTTTTTTATTTTAGTTTTTTTCTTCCTTTTGCTTTTCTGCTCTTAATTTGCAAACCCACTAGCATTTTACTGACTGTACCTGCTTAAAAGCTGCTATGAGCTTCTGACTAACCCCGAACAGCTCATTCACACTGCCTGTTCACCATCATTTGTTCTTCTGTTACTAGTAATGAAAATCGGTTTTAAAAAAAAAAAAAAAAGAAAAGAAAAAAAAAAACCATTTCAAAAGCTGCAATATCCCAGTACCACAACCCTTTTCTTTCTTTATTTCTTTCTGTTTTGTTTCGTTTTGTTCTGTTTTTATTTGTAGTTGTTTTTTTTTCTTTTAAACTGTTGTACTCTGAGAAGAGAAAAGCATGTTACAAACTTAATTCCCTCCTTCGCTTTATTTTCTTCTTTAAGAAAAACAAATTGAGAGAGAGCTAGAACCAAAAGAGAAAGAAAAAAAGAGGAAAAAAAAAGGAAGCAGAACCAAAAGAGGAAAACTATTATTTAAAATTTAGTTTTTCAGTATCTAACTTCCCTTTATCCGTTCAAAACGAATCGGAGAGACAGTCCTTAAAGAAGGGATACTGCAGCTTTATTTGCAACAGCTAATGTCACCAGTTGAATAAGAATGTGATTTTTACCTTTTTTTTTTTTTTAATTAAAGAAATTTAAAAATCGAAAGTCGATATTTTGTAATTAGTAACCAGGTCATTGATTTATTCCCTTTTTTATTTTTATTTTTTTCTTATTTGTATCTTTCTCTCCCCCCCCCCCTCTTTCCCCCTCTCTCTCTCCCTCTCTCTCTCCCACGTCCTCCTCCTCTGCTCGCTTCTCTCTTGAACTCATTCAGACCTGAGCGCTCCTAAGAAATGCCGAGCGCGCTTTGGCCTTGATCAACAGAATAACTGGTGCGGCCCTTGCAGGTGTGTATAGATTTCCCAGATTCGCTGTGCTGGTTTGCAGCTGGTCTATTTGGTCCTTTTCTCCCCCCTTCTCTGGCCTGTTGCTTTGTAGCTCTGTGTGTTGGTCTTAGGAGACACGAGGGTGCGGGACACTGCTCTGTGAGGGATGTGCTTTTTCTCCCCGCTGCTGCTAGCCAAAATGCCACTGTAAAACAGCATCATTTGTGCCTCCTCGGGTCAGCGACAGCCAGCCCCAGCGCGCCCCCTCCCAGGGACTGTTGCCTGCCAGCCCCCTTCCTCATGACAGTCCAGGATGGGGCTCAGTGACATCCATCGTAATCCTGGCCTAGGTAGAAGCCAACAACGTCACCTTTTCCCCTCCTTCTCTCTCTATTTTTATTTATTTCTCCTCGTTGTTTTTTGGTTTCTGGTTGTTGTTTTCTTTTTTTTTTTTTTCCCCGTGTGTGTGTTTTATCGTTTTGTTTTATTTATTTATTTTTTTTCCCTTTGACTCATAGAAGTCTTTTTCTTTCATGTCCTTGGTGAGGAAAGAATCAAATAGAACCGAGGTGCTAGAGAAGACGAGTCAGCTGTAGCTGAGATGACCCATCCAACCGAGCATGACCCACCATTGTGTTGTATTTTTTGTGTTTACCTTATGCTAACAGATGCAAATACTCCAAAGAAGTGTCGGGCACTGTTCGGGCTTGACCGACAGACTTTATGGTGCAAACCATGCAGGTATATTTACCACTGTGAGGCCTTTGGGAAAATCAAAGCCTTCTGTCCTTCTGATACCTTAGTGTGTCGATATATTTTGACCTCATTCCCATCTACTTCCCCCCCCCTCCCCCCCCCCCGGCATCAATGACTAATGATCCTCATCCTTCAAAATTTCCTTGCTAATTTTATGCCGTGTCCTCTCCCCACTTCCTCTTTCTCTTTCCCCCCCACCTTGCTCTTGCAAATACCATATCCGGATCCCTGGTAGGACTGAGACCACAACCTTAACAGACCAGGACGGGCACTTACCCTCTTGCTTTGAAAGCCAGCATCCTGGAACCGGCCCGGTCCGTGGCATGTGTGCTGAGCGTAGAGAGCCACCATTTCCAGAGGTTTGAATGAGCTCACACCTGGCAGCAGTAGCATCCCCGTGCACTTGGGAGTCGAGACCCTTGGACAAGGGCTCCGGGGCAGGCGTTTTTGGTTGTGTTTTGTTTCGTTTTTCTTTTACGTTTCAAAACCACATGTCTCTGTACAGAGGAGTCTGGTTAGCTTGACATTGTTTTACAGTGCTGAAAAGAAGCGTGGCATTGAACGGCGTGCACCAGCTGAAGGGCTGCAAGCGACGAGTCATGCAGTCCCATACTGCAGCGTTGCTAGCCTGCAGAATTAAAATATATATTGTATATACTGAGAGAGAGAGAGAGAGAGAGAGAAAGAGAGAGAGAGAATATATTGCTTCCAAAATGAATTAGAAGAGTGCAAATTAAACACCGTGTTGCACCTGCAGGTTTCCACCCAAGCTGTAATTTCAGGGAAGGTGTAGGTACTTCCTTCTTGGTGGAGGGATACCAACTCGTTCCTGTCTCATTTCCTTTCCTTTACTGACCACCTTTGGTTAAATTTGTTGTTTCTTTGTTCTGATACAAGCAGTCTTTGAATTTGGAATATTATGATGGTAGGTATCTCAACTCCCCGAATACGCTTCCCTGTTTGTAGTGCCTCCTTGTCACGTGTCCCTCTCCTCCATGCCTCTGCCATGTGTTCCGTGTTTAGACATTAGATCAGATGTCCATCCCATTAACGTGCATGCCCACAAGTCTCCCGTGTCTCTTCCCCTCCCCCGATGCCTTACGAGGGACCGGCAAAGTGCCTGGAGTTGGCCAAACGTGTAGGGGAGAGAGGGCCCCGAGCATCTTTATTGAGACAGAACCTCACAGACAGCCCTGTGCCCACTGAGCGAGGATCCCAGGCCTTGAGAGAGAATCTGCAGTCACCCGTTCTGTGACATGGCAGTGTTCACAGAGGTGACAGATACCCGTCCCACGCAGTCCTGGGGTCTTCTGTGGGCAACAGAAAAGAGATTCGTGATGAAGTAGAGGAAGAGAGTTAGGTATTTAAATTAGGCCTACCCAGGGAAGACAGGGCCTCTGCTTACCCTATCGAGGCAGCGAATCTGTGGCAGAATTTTATCTGTGCCGAGTAGGAAGATAATTAGCTGCGGAATCCTGTTGAGACACCCTGCCATGGTGAAGGATTAGCTAATCGCGGGGCTCACTCCTGAGAGGGTTTCTCACGATCTGTAGAAACCTATGGCTGAGGCCATCGTGCCCACCTCGCAATATGGTGTGTCGCCTAATTTGGGGGTGGAGGGGGGTGAGTGGTGGTTTATGAAGATGAAGCCCTTTTTTGTTTCAAAAGCACTTGCTTCAAGTTAGAGGTGACATCCCCCCCCCCCCCCCCCCCACGAAAGTTACCATTACTAGCATTGGCCCGGACGGACATCCCCTCCTCAGACACAGCCTGCACCTTGTTTAAAGCCAGGGTGTGGTTATCTTCCTCAGAGGCCAGAAGTTTCGTTGACCTTTTTACAGAAAACAGGCAAAACCCAAAATCTTTGTAGCTGCCCCATAAACACGATTTTCAAAAGTGCAGCTCTGAGGGGCCGGCTGTCGGTACGCAGGCCGCTGTCCCTCCTCATTCCTCGGGGTTCTTTCCCCCCTTGGCACACCGTTAGAACTTTCCTGCTGGCCACTTTACTTCTGGTGGGGATGTTTTCCCTAAAAGCATTAGCAGATGCGTTTTAGCTGGTTGAAAGGGCGTAATTCCAAAACAGGATAAGGAAGAACCCTTAGCTTCCTTTCCGAGTAATTCCATGAGAAGCTAGAAGTGGAATTTTAAAAGGCCACCCCCTCGACTGGACACGGAGCCCGCGTGGGGGAGGGCAGGCGGATGGGTTTTGCCCCCTGTTCCCCTCAACTTTTCCTCTTTGCCAGGATCTGGCCCGATGCTCAATCAGTAGGACAAAATGTGCTCTCAAGAAAGAAAAGCAGTTTACAAAATGAGGCGTTTTCTGGCCCGCCAGAAACGTGTGTGTGTTCCAACTGCCTTTTGCTCGGCCACCTGTTAGAAGGAGTGTCTCGCTGTCCTTCAAGGTCTTCATGTCCCATGTTCAAAATGCTTCCACTCATCCCCTCGATGTAAACCTCCGCGTCAGAAGGAGGGCAGGAGGGTGAGGGAGCACCAGAACCGCTCCCAGCCAATCAGGGCTCTGCTCGCTACACAGGGTTTCTAATTTTATTTGACATTTGAGGACATTTTAACAAGATTCTGTTTTGAGCCCACCAAGTTGCTTTCCCATCTTTTTACTCTGCCCTAATATAGCATGGAATGCTGCTTGACGTCACTCCCTTGTTTCCTGTTTCTCCTTTTCTCTTCCCCCTCCTCCCTCCCCTTTGTCCTTGTTCTCTCTCGCTTTTGCTTATGACCCGCCCCCCCATCCCCACCCCGCCGTCCTCCCATTTTTTAAAATGCATGGACATCTTAGTTTTTTAAGCATGTTTTGATCTGCAGGCTAAGGTGGTTTAAAAACTCTGAGAGGCTTAATTATTTATCTCGGTTTCTGGGATGGGAGCAGAACCCACAGTCTGTTTCCGTCTATCCCAGAGGAGAAAAGGAACCTTTCCAAACTGAAGGTGAGGGGGGCTGCCCTCGCACCCCTAGAGTTCCTTCCCACCCAGTGGGGGATCAGGTAGGCCCTGAGGCCTCCACCCAGTGGGCCTCGGCGCCCTCCGGGAGGCAGGGAAGGCCAAGCATGCTCCCTCCCACCCTCCCTTCCTCCCCACCCTCCCGCCATCTCGCTGAGTCCACACCCCACGCACTGAGGGGCATGAGCAGACACCTCTGGGGGCACAGACCCGAGGAGGAACTCATTACACCCCCTTCCTTTCAAAGGCCAGTGACATCTGACAGCGGCTGCCTTCAACCAGGCAGCGTCTTCCCGCTTTCCTGGGATGGGAAGCCGGCCGGCACTCACACACTTGTCGTTAGAGTGTTATCAGCCACTGTTTTAACTGTGTTCAAGGGCTCCTTAGGTCAGCACATTCCCTGTATCTGCGTTATTTTTATAGCATGAGTGGGACTGATGCCCGGGATCACGTTTCCTACCAAATATCATCCCATCGGACTGGGATTAATAGTAGGAAAAGCTTTGAGGTCACATGCTCAATTTCTTGAATCGATTTCCCCAACCTTTTGATGATAAGCAAGAGAGGCTCTGACATTCTCATTCCGGTTTCTTATGTAAACGAGAAGCGTAGAGGGGAGATTCTGGTTTTGGTGCAGGGCAAAACTAGGCTTTCCGGCTTAAACGCTAATCCTGATGACCCCCAAACCCCAGACGTTCCATGCTGTGATTCCCTGGTACTTCTTCTTCGTTGTCACTTCCTTACGACACGCTGCACCCTCCGTCCACTGGCCTCGGCATATTGACAAGGGCAGGATGCCCCTCCGTCCCATCCTCACTGTCTCTCCTTCCAGCCTTCTCACTCTGGGTTGGGGGAGGGGAAGACCCCAAATCTTTAAAAAACAAACCAAAAAAAAAAAAAAAACCAAACCCAAAAATCAACTTTGAATCATAATTTAATCCACAACCTGCAGGCCATACAACCAGTTATTCTTGTTCCTTTGGATCATTTTCTGTTTTTCTTATTCTTCCCCCTCCCCCACCTTTGTTTATCCTCTTCTACCTGTTTTTGGTGGTTTTGTTTTTGTTTTTATTTTTTTGTTTTTGTTTTTTAATTTATTTTGTTTTATTTTTGTTCCCCCCCTCCCCCTCCTCTCACCTGATTCTGACCTCTCTTGATTTGGTGTGGTTCTTAACAGACAAGCCCAAAAGCTCTCTGGGCGCCGGCAGCCTGGCGGTGGTGGCCGTGGTGGTGGCGGTGGTGGTGGTGGCGGTGGTGGCGGCAGTGGTGTAAAAACGTCTAAGCCTCTTGCCTAGCACTGCCTTCAGCTCTGTGGGCTCAACAGTCAGTTTCATATTGATAGGAGGCGCCTGGGGAAGGAGCTCTCTTTCTCTTTTGCACACACACACACACACACACGCACACACGCACACACTCAGAGCACCGGGGGTAGGGTGGTGGCGGTGGGAACGGAGGGGGAGATGCGATGGGCCAGCCAGGGGACGTCCAAGCCGAAAGAGAAAGCACACACTTGTCAGGGGGAATCGCAGCACGGATGCAGCCGCTTTTCTGGCACACGGGCGCTGCATCATCAATCCAGTCCAGTCTGCTCAGTGGTATCTGGGCCCGGGTCGGGTCGGGTCGGGTCGGGTCGCGGCGGCGGGGGGGCGTTAGTGGGGGGCGAGGGGAGCAGGTAGGTAGCGGGGGGGGGGGGGGGGGTGGCGCTCCACCAGTAAAATGCTGTTTGCCAGAGCAGGCTCAGACGGGGGCGGCAGTGAAGCGAGCGTGGCACGCCCCCCCCCCCCCCCCCCCGCGCCCCCGGCGTAACTACCTGTCCCCTCCCCTCCCCCCCCTCCCCCGGCCACGGGGCTTGCTGGCTCTTGGGGCACAGGTGACTCGAACTCGGCTCTGAGCAGTAGATAACGCTCTCCCTTGGCATCTTTGCCCCCTATTCACAGAGAACTCTCTCCCCCCTGTTTCTAGGAGAAAAAAAAAGTGCGTTCGCTACATACAAGGTGAAGGCAGCTGCCTCAGTCCACCCTCTTCAGATGGAAGCTTACTAGACTCGCCTCCTCCCTCCCCCAACCTGCTAGGCTCCCCTCCCCAAGACGCCAAGTCACAGACTGAGCAGACCCAGCCTCTCTCGCTGTCCCTGAAGCCCGACCCCCTGGCCCACCTGCCCATGATGCCGCCGCCGCCCGCCCTCCTGCTTGCCGAGGCCGCCCACGGCAAGGCCCCCGCCCTCTGTCCCAACGGGGCCCTGGACCTGCCCCCCGCCGCCCTGCAGCCGCCCGTCCTGTCTGCCTCGTCTCTGGCGCAGCCGTCGACATCTTCCTTACATTCCCACAGCGCCGTGGCCGTGGCCGTGGCCGGGACGCAGCCCCAGCCGCTGTCCCTCGTGACCAAGTCTTTAGAATAGCTTTAGCCTCGTCAGCCCCGGTTGGTTTGCGTAGTGTTGCGTTCCGCTTCTGTCCACCACCCCCCCCCGCCCCCCAGCACCCCCCCAGCACCTCCCTCCCCCCCCAAAGGTTTCGTTTTGTACTCTTTTAATTTTGTGCCACGTGGCTACATTAGTTGATGTTTATGGAGTTCATTGGTCAATATTTGACCCATTCTTATTTCAATTCCTCCTTTTAAATATGTAGATGAGAGAAGAACCTCATGATTCTACCAAAATTTTTATCAACAGCTGTTTAAAGTCTTTGTAGCGTTTAAAAAATATATATATATACATAACTGTTATGTAGTTCGGATAGCTTAGTTTTAAAAGACTGATTAAAAAACAAAAAGGAAAAAAAAAAAGAAGCAATTTTGAAGCAGCCCTCCAGAAGGAGTTGGTTCTGTATTATTTGTATTAAATACGAGCTTGCGAACCAATCATTTTACATCTGGTTTTTAAACCATAAGGGCACGAGGAATGCAGTGCCGTTACTCTTTTTTTTTTCTCTGTGTGAAACAACTTTAATTGTGATGTTACTTGTTATTGTTTAAATGTACAGAAACAAAGGGTTAAATGTGTTAATATACCTTGTTCCATGGTGTTGTTCTTTTGGGGGGAGGGGGATGCTACTCAACCATTAATGGAATCACAACGCTGTTGGACCAGTAGTATTTATTGCTTTAGAGATTGCTCGTCGAACCTGTATGTCGTCCCTTTTAAAATATGTTTTCCTTTTTCTTGAAACTGTATAAAGTTTTTTTCCCCTTAGCATAAGCATCTTATATATAACAACTCATTTGTACAAGGTTTTTAAGTTTATATATAAAATGTGTATATATATTTTTTTGTTTCTCTTTTTGACTTTTTTTTTTTTTTTTTTTTGGCTGTATGAAACCCAGATGCCGCCAAACGGACATTAATAGTTGCATTTAAGGATCAGTAGCATTAACGAAAGTTGCTTTAAAAGCCATTATGTAAAACAAGACTTGAAAATTAGTGAGGGAATTTTAGCAGACGCTGTCTGAGCAGCAGCGGGAACCACCCTGTTTCTCCTTTGAACTCACAGTCGCCAGTTCTGTGCCCTTAGGACGTGGCCCGACTGTGTGCAAAACTTTATGTGCCAAAATTCTCAGTGACTTTAGCTTTCTCCCTCTTTTCGATGCTGTAATTTTTGTTCATCATGTTTTGCTGTGATGTTACATAGGTAGATTTGTATGTAGTTTTAATGTCACCTATAACAAGACGTGTTTGGTAGCAGATTGTCCAGAAAGCATTTTAAATGAAGAGGTATCAAACCCTTAGGGGCCAAAATTCTGTATATTAGATTACTCTTAAAGGAAAAACCAGCTGCCGCTTTTATGTACACGTATTCCATACAAGTAGGTGGCAAACTTTAAAAATAAGAAAAACCCTAGGCATGTTGATGTTGCAAAATGCTGTATAAAGCTGACACCTGTTCACTCAGTGCCATTGTAGTTGACATGAAGCGATTGTAAGACTGTCTCCGATTTTTCTGGTTTATTAAAATGCTAACTATAACATTTTTTGTGAATACTTTGAATGTTTCCTAACAGTTGTGATGTTACCGTTCCGTTTTATGCTCTTATTCCAATTTCATTTTTAATGGTTTGGAAGCCATTTTTGTAATGAATAAATGTTCATGCTGTACAATATCTGTAGCATGCCGTTCTGGATTAATAAAAGCAACTTAGTATGTGCAGATGAAGGCTGGTCACTTGTTTCTGTGATTTGGACTTTGCCTCTGGGGAGGCTGAATCTACCTTCACCGGGACTACTGTCTTCCCAAGCCAGACCGTGACACCGGACCGCATGGTTGGTGTGGGTGGCGGGTTGGGACTTGGGTCTCAAAAAGTGGCCTTGCACTCCTCTGATGGGTCGGGATGGTTTCCTTCCCCCACTCGTTCCCAGTGCCTCTGTGCCTTATCAGTGTCCCTGGTTGGTTCCTTCCTGAAAGCCAAGCACAGTCCCAGAGTACATGGCGCTCTTCTGGCTCTAAAACGGCCATCCTGGGGACACCTGGGTGGCTCAGTCGGTCGAGCGACTGACTCTTGATTTCGGCCCAAGTCGTGATCTCGCGGTTCGGGAGTTCGAGCCTCGCATTGGGCTGTGCCTGCTTGGGATTGGGCTGTGCGCTGACAGGAGCCTGCTTGGGATTCTCTCTCTCCCTCACTCTCTGTTCCTCCCCCACCTGTGCTCTCTCTCTCTTTCTCTTTCTCTCAAAATAAACAAACTGAAAAAAAAGATTTTTAAACAGCCGTCCTGGTATATCTTAGAGGTCCTTCTCACGGTATCCCGCAGAAGGGATTTAATTTGGGATAATGACACGTAGTTAGTTCACCAGGAATCGATTTGAGACACCACATCATTACCGCTGATGTGAAAGTGTTCTAACTTCTTTCTGCGAGTTGCATGCGGGGAGAGATGGCAGGGTGTCGGATGGCAGCGAGCCTTGTCGAGCAGGAAGGTTTCCAGAAAACTGGGCCAAGACGAGTCACTCAGAGGCTTGTATGGAAGGGTCTTGCGGTCCGTGGGACTCACGTTCTGTGGCTGTGCCCTGGCGAGGGTGCAGGTTCATCATCATCACGAACCAGGGGCCACAGTGAAGACCTGGCGGTCATTTCTCCCGCCAGGTAGGATGGATGGATGCACAGGTACGGCCCTGCTACTGGAAAGTTCGTGTTAGGCCTCTTTGCTCTCACGAAAGCGCTATGTTAGCACCTGTTTTCACTAACTGAAAGAAACCCGAAGAGGACTTTGGCTTTCGCGAGAAAAAGGCGAAAAGTGAAAATAGCGACCAGTATTTGGCCGCGAGGCGTTGCAGAGGCAGCGAGAGTGGCCCCGGGAACGACAGTCAGCATCTCGGCGTCAAGCTGCCGCCACTCTGAACTGTGTCTGTGAGCACCTGTGCGCCCCTCCGTTTATTCTGTGCGTCCGGAACGAGGATGTGTCCTAAGGTATCAGACGAGGCTCAGGGAGGTCATTTGGGGGTCTGGGAACGCTCGAAATTTTCCCCTATAAATTCGTGGTAATTGCTGCTTCGCTTGACGCCTGGCTTCAGCTTTTACCCGAGGTTCCCTAAGACTGCGCTGCTCCGGACAGCGGGGGAAACCTGTGTATGTTCCACTCATCTAGGACAACTGTACCTTCCGGGGACATGATTTCAATGGGCCTGGAAGCTGTTCGTGTTGCTGCCGTTGCTACTTGAGGCCACGCGGTGTTGTCATCGAGGGCTTTCAAGTTCCTGCGCTTTGCTCGAGCTGGTTTTTGTTCTGTCGCCTCTCAGTGATTTCGTTTTCGTTTTGCTTTGTATTCCCAGAGAGAAGTGATTCTGGTCGCCCTTCCCCATTTTATTTTGCACACTGGGCCCAGAGTGACCTTTGAAAACACAAATCGGAACAATATCTGTCCTTTGCGGCCGCGTGCCTAGTCTTTATGTGCCTTTTCTCGTTTAATCCTGAACATTACCACCTGTGCTCGATATTATTTCCCCTGCCCCCCCGCCCCCCCCCCCCACCCCGTGCTTTATTTTCTAAAACCGGGTTTAGAAGCTCTGAGTTTGTGTCTTGTCCAAGGCCACGCAGCTAGTAGGGTGGAGGGGCTGGGATTTAAATTCAGATCTGACCGCAAACTGGCGTTCTTCACTTATGCCTCCTTGTGTCGTAAGGCTGGTCCTCCTCCCAGAGTGATGGGACAGTCCTTTTGAAGGGTGTCCTTGTTTGCCCCCACTTCGTCCACTGCCCCACACACTCACCCACACCCTTTTTCCCCCTCTCCTGGAAGGTTCGGCTCCGCTCCTGCAACCCCACTTCCTGCCTGGATAACTCCTCATCTTTCAGGTCTGAGCGTAGACAATAGTGAGCGATGTCTCCCTCCTATGTGCTCTTCCGGCTTCCTGTTTTTCCCTCCCTTTGATCCCCTCACCCACCGTGGTGTCAGTGGATGTTGTCTAGGCCACTAATAGTGCCACTTAGCACCACTGACATCTTTTGTCGTGGGGGACTGTCCTGTGCATTGTCGGATGTTAGCATTCCTGGCCTCTTCCCCCTAGATGCCGGTAGCACCCCTGGCACTAAGACGTCCAGAAAATGTCTTCAGACTCTGCCAAACATCCCCTGGGGGGCAAACTCGTGCCCCGTTGAGAACCGTGGCTCTAGAGAGCCCTCCAAGAGGAGGAAACGTGGCTTTTAGGTTCACTGCTCTATACTAAGGTCCTGGTTCGGTGCCCGACACATAGAGGGTGCTTTGCTACATATTTGTTGAAGGAAGGACGAAGTGTGGTTAGCCAGCTCAACGTGCGTATCTTGAGAACCAGAGAATGGCACCTTAACAGAGTGCTTCCGAATTTTGTGTTCTTCGATCTTCCTAATCCTTCCTAAGCCTTTCAGCCATGCGGGAATGAAGCTCAGTGCCCTTGTTACAAAGGCAAAAAAAAAAAAAAAATTGGGTGGAGCGGGGAGGGGATGATCCCTCTGTCTTAAGCCAGCCTGAGTGAAGATCACTTTTTAAAATTCAAAGTGTAGGGGCACCTGGGTGGCTCGATCAGTTAAGCGTCTGACTCTGGATTCTGGACTCTGGATTTTGGCTCAGGTCATGATCTCACAGTTCGTGAGTTCAAGCCCCGCATCGGGCACTGCACTAACAGTGCAGAGCCTACTTGAGATTCTCTCTCTTTCTCTCTTTCTCTTCCTCTGCCCCTCCCCTGCGCTCTCTCTCTCTCTCTCTCTCTCAAAATAAACAAAAATATTCAAAGATAGGTCACCCAGCCTCATGTTGACTGCCTCACAGCTTTGAACAGTAATACCCTGGGGCCCTCCCCACCCTGACAGGGAACTTCCTTTGCCCCAAGCCTGTCTTTCTCCACAGTTTAGGTTCCAGGCTCCCAGAGGCCAGGCCAACTCCCTGACCTTTAACACTCTCTCTCCATCTGTTGGGTTTCTTCTGACCTCGGAAGTTCATTTCTCATCCGAGCATCTTCTGATGTCACCCATCTGTGGGCGTGTTGTTACTCAGAGACCCCGAGACCACTTCTAGGAGCTCATAGCCCTCTGATCTCTGAGCCACCTCACCTCTGCCCTCGGATGAGACCCGACCAAAGAAGTTTGTCTGTCAGGAGAGTATATAGTTTCCTGTGGCTGCTGTAACAAATTAACACAAACTCAGTGGCTTCCAACGACAGCTCTCCCAGCGCTGGAGGCTGGAAGTCCGGAACCCAGCTGTTGGCCGGGCATGTTCCCGTCGGAGATTCTGGAGACTCTCCCGGCAGCTGCCTACAGTCCTGGGTGTCGCTGGGCTCGTAGCCAAATCAGTCAACTCTCTGCCTCCATCTGCACACCGCTACCTCCTGTGTGTCTGTCTGGAAACTTCCTGTGCCTCTCCCCTTGAGGATGCACGTGATGGATCTAGGGCCCACCTGGATCATCCTGGCTGAGCCACTTCCTTCTAGATCCTTCACTTAATCACACCTTGTGCCAGATAAAACAATACAGGTTCTAGGATTTGGACATGGCCTGTATCTGGGGGGGGGGGGGGGGGGGGGCGGAGGGCAGCATTCAGCCCACTACAGAGGCATTTGCTGATTCTGGGAGACTACAGAGTCTTAGCACGGAAGCCTCCAGAATGGGCAGTGGTACTGCTAACGGGTGGTGGTTTGGGACAGATCCGTGTAGAAAGTGGTTTTCCGTTTTCGGTAATGGGAGGTTTCGTTGTTTGTTCCGATGACGTGGATGCGTGGAGGGTCAGGTAGGTGCCTTTCATCCGGATCTAGGATGTGAAGAGAGGACAGACCAAGGGGCAGTGCAGAGAACCTGAGCTTGGAGACTCTTAACACCGGACTCCCGCCCTGTGTGTCCTTGGGCAGTTCCTCCAGCTCACAGGTGGCGACAACAGAACTCGTTCTGACAGATTCTTGTGAGGCCGTCATTCGGCACCTGGAGTGGGAAACCATGGTGTTTATTGTTATTATCAAAGTACAGGGCCAGTCAGAGCTATTTTTGCCCCCATTATTTCTCTTCAGGATTCTGTGAGTCCTGCCCTCCAAACCCAGGTTGGAGAGTGGGACACTTTGATGTGGAAGACTCATCTCGGGTTGAGGGCCCCCGGGACGCTGTGACTCACCGATGGTTCGCCATCTCGCCCGAAACTCGATGGCTCCATAAAAATGGCTTCTTCTCTTTGGGAGGCCCCAGCACTAGCTGGAGTGCTTTTTGTGGTATGGAAATGTGTTTTTAATTAAAGCCCTTTGGAAAGAAACGAGGGAATAGCTGAGGAATCTCTTGTGAATGGTGGCTCGAGCAAATGCCAGAAGCCCGGGCTGGGAATCACTGAAAAACAGGGCATAGATTTGACTTTCTCAAGAATCCCCATCTGTGGCTGGCGTCTTCATCTTCCGTTTCAGATGTGGCCCAGCGTTCCCAGGCGTGTGGCGGCGGCAGAGGCCCGGTGTGGGTCTGATGGGCACCGGCCGATTCCGACTCTAGAGTTTGGGGATTTTTTTTTTTAAGGTGGCATTTCGTGAGTGCTCTTAGCTGAGCTGTAAGCCCGTTGTTGATTCACTGGTTCATTCAACGACTAACCCTCGAGCACCTGTTTGCACCAGATGCTGTTCTGGGCTTGGTTTTTCCCTCTGAGCTGAGTTCTGCACCCTCTTACGGGACAAAGGCCACCAACATCCCCAAGGCCTGGACAAGCTGCTCATCTGGAAAGTGGCTTTATACAAGGATGAGGGCAAGAGGGTGTGCTAGAAACTCCACCTGTGTTTTTCATTTAACCCCCGTGTGATAGAAACCACTCTTCTGTTCATTTGACAAGGGTAGAGAGTGAGGCCTACGGAGGTTAAGTGGTTTCCTGAAGGCCGTGGATCTGGGAAATGGTGAGCCTAGGATTGGAACCCCGGCAGCCTACCCCAGGAGCTAGCATCACTGAATACGATGCTATACCGCTCTTCACAAAGGCACAGACCATCTGAGTCGCTGGAGAGAGACAGAGGGTGGAGTTCATCTCGTTCATGGACCTTGTGAAAGGCTTTCGCTGGGAGGCAACATGTGTTTTCTCTCCCTGTCTTTGCAGGAGTTTTTTTGTTTTTTGTTTTTCCTCAGTCTGGTTTCTGTGCATGTAATAACAATAAAGACAGTCGATAATTACATGGATTGAGCTATTTTGGACTCAGTGCCAAAATATGTAGGTTCCTAGAATTGGAAGAAAATTAGAAGTGTACGTATTATAATGTCGTATATACATATCATATCTGTTTCTGGGCTTGTGGGTCGCAACCCCTTGTGATAGGTTAGGAAATCAATTTAGTGGATCGAGGCCAACATTTTAAAGACATAAAATGAAACTGAATTAAAAAAAAAACCCAGAAGTCGGGGCACCCGGGTGGCTCAGTCCGTCAGGCGACCGACGTTGGCTCAGGTCATGATCTCGCTGTCAGTGAGTTCAAGCCTCGTGTCAGGCTCCGCGCTGACAGCTCAGAGCCCGCAGGCTGCTTCAGATTCAGTGTCTCCCTCTCTTTGCCCGCCCCCCCCCCACATGTGCTCTGTCTCTCACTCTCAAAAATAAACATTAAAAACAAAACAAAGCAGAAGCTTTGCCCCTTCTTATCTCTCAGCTTAAATGAAATCTATATTAGTCAGATTAGGCTACACTGTGCTGTAATAACAAACCAACCCTAAAATATCAGTAGCTTTATACAGTAAGGGTTTACTTCTCAGCCGTCTCAGAGACATCCCCCGGTCCCGTGGAAGAGGGAGAAAAAGCAAGATCACCAGGACGTTTTACAGACACGTAAGTGATGACCATCACTTCTACCTGTATTCCATGGAATAGAATTCAGTTGTGAGGTCAACCTAAGTCCAAAGGAGGCTGGGAAATGTCGAGAAGCACACAGGTGTGAATGAGCGCCCTCCTTCCTTCCTGTCCCTTTTTTTCTTTATCAGAGCACCCCTCTCTTGCCCTCCTAATACTTCCTTGCACATGTCACACACACAGCTGTGAAGTTATTTGCTTTTTTATCTGTTTTTTTCTTTTTTATCACTTATTTATCTGTTTTTCTGCAAATGGTCATTCTTCCTTTCTCTCTGGGCCAGGGATGGTCAAATTATAGCCGGCAGGCTAAACCAGGCCTGGGACCCGTTTCTGTAGAGCCGTGAGGGGCAATTTGACATTTGTTCAACAGTTGCAAAAGAAGGAGAAGAATTACTTTAACAGAGATGGCTTGTGGCCTGTAAACCCCCAACTATTTACTATTTGGCTTTCACAGAAAAAGTCTGCCAACTCCTGCTCTAGGAGTTAAGCTTCTGGAAGGTAGGGATGGTGTCTCTTTGCTTCCCCCTCTGTCCACAGAGCTCAGAGCAGAGTCTGATACCTGGTAAGTGCTCAGTAAATATTGTTAATGAGTAAATGACACTTTTTTTTTTAAGGGTGTCATTTGATGAGCGTATGTTTTTCATGTCCGTGAAGTCCACTTTATCAAAATCTTTTATTTTATGGTTAGTGTGTTTAAATCCAACTTAAATATTGTATCACTCCAAACTTACGAGCACAGTCTCCTCTCTTGCAGAGGCGTTATTGTTTTACTTTTCACATTGAGGTCGTATGATCCGCCTAGAATTGATTTTGGTGTATGTATGCTATGAGGTGGGGGTCAGAGTGTTTTTTTTCCTAATCCTTTTTAATTTTTATGTTTAAGTAATCTCCACACCCAACACGGTGCTCGAACTTGCAACCCCAGGATCAAGAGTCGCTCGCTCTACCTTCTGAGTCAGCCAACTGCCCCAGAGTTATTTTTCTGTAAACATACATCTGGTTGACCTCGCATAATCCATATGGCAGTATGATTGCGGATCTGTTTCTTGACACGGTGCCACCAACCTTTTCTGCCTGGGTGCCAATACCACATGGTTTAATTACTGTGTCTTCGTAATAAGTCTTACTATCTGATGAGATCAGATCAGTTTTGTTCCCCATCAAGATTATCATGACTTCCTGGCCCGTTGTATTTCCGTATACATTTTAGCATTGGCTTGCGAATTTCCATACACGCACACACAAACACACAACCTGCTGCATTTTTTATTATGATCGCGATGAATCTGTTGTAATAATTGGGGGAGAGCTGACATCTTCACAATATTGGGTCCTCTCATCCATGAATGGCCTATCCATTTACTTGTGTATTTCTTAATTTCCATCAGCAAGATTGTATAAATTCGCCAGATCTGCCGTAACAAACTACCACGGATGGGATGGTTTAAACAGCAGAAGTTAATTTTCTCACAGTTCTGGGGGCTAGAAGTCTAAGATCAAGTCGTTGGCAGGTTTGGGTTCTTCCAAAACCTTTCTCCTTGGCTTGCCAATGGCTGCCTTCTTGCTGAGTCCTAACATGGTCTTTTTTGTGTGTGTGTCTGTATCCAATTCTCCTTTTTTAATGTTTATTTATTTTTGAGAGAGAGAGCGAGAGAGAACCTATGCACGAATGTGGGGGGGTGGGGGGAGGTCAGAGAGAGAGTGGGAGACAGAGAATCCCAAGCAGGCTCCAAGCTGTCAGCGTCGAGCCAGCACGGGGCTCAAACTCATGAACCCGTGAGATCATTGCCTGAGCCAAATCGGATGCTTAACCAACTGAGCCACTCAGGCACCTCCAATTCTCTTCTGATAAGAACACCACACCTATAGGCTTAAGACCCACCCACATGACCTTCTTTTACTTTATTTACCTATTTGGGGGTGGGGATGGAGGTAGATGCATTTCAGCCCATAACGAATGTCTTATACTTCTATGGAAAGAGGTTTTGCATGTCTTGAATTAAATTTGCTCCTAGATATTTCATGTTTTTTGCAATTACCGTAACTATTTTTAAATTTCTGTGTCCTCACTGATTGTTGCTAGTGTGTAGACTTCTATTTGACTTTTGTATATTGACCTTTTCCTCCAACAGCCTTGCTAAATTCACACGTAAATTCTAGCAGATTAGCTCTAGCTTCTTTTGGATTTTTCTACTCCCACCATTATTTTATCCGCAAATACCGTCCATTTTATTTTTTCCTTCCTGATCCGTATACTCTCCTCCTTGCTTTTTTTTCTTTTTCTTTATTGTGCTGGCAAGAGCCTCCAATAGAAAGTTGAATAAGAGGGCTGGTATCAGGCGTCCTTGTCTTTCTTCTGAACTCAAGGAAACACATTCACTATTTTACCATTAAGCATAGTATCAGCTGTTTTTGTAGATTCCTGTTTTGTAGATCAAATTAAGAAAATCCTTGTCTAGTCTGAATTTTTTGAGAGCGTTTCTTATGAACTCATTTCAAGGCTGAAAAGACGGGCCACGGTTA
Source organism: Acinonyx jubatus (assembly GCF_027475565.1). NCBI lineage: Eukaryota > Metazoa > Chordata > Mammalia > Carnivora > Felidae > Acinonyx > Acinonyx jubatus. The sequence continues at coordinate 68,551,772 of NC_069393.1, forward strand.
GATTATACTTGTAGCACATTTATCTGACAAAGGACTAATACCCCAGAACTAAAAGAAACATTCCTAAACATCACAAGAGAAGGAAGCTTAATGAATTGAAAGTGGGCAAAAACAAAGCAAAAGAAAGCAAAACAAAACGAAACCAAACAGGACTAGGTAATTGACAAAAAAGGATATCCAAATAGTCTATGTTTAACTTCGGTAGAGGACCGTAGCAGTTTTTATGGGATTATGAAGAATTCAGGTGAAGCAATGCTAACTTCCTCTGGATTCTAAAGGTAGCAGTGATGGCTGCTACTTCCAATGAAGCCTGCGCTGCCTACCCCCTCCCCCAGATTCCTGTTAGCTTTATGAGATCAAGTATGGAAGGAAGTTGACAGTGAAAAGAGTGGATGGAGTGGGGCTTCTGGAATGGCCTCTAAGGATAAATGATACTAAAACCCGATTAAAATCCTGTTAACAACTGTTCAGAGAATACCCTCCTAGAAACCACTCTGGTATCTGTGCGTGCTTTCCAGGGTGCAAGAATTGACCAGGGGGGTGGGGGTGTAAGTAGGAAATCGTGGGCATGTTAGTGACATTAGAGGCTACTTTTGGTGTCAGCCAAAGGTAGTGGAAGGGTTTCTTGTTTAGCCCCATCCTCCCTGGGGCATCCCAACTCCCAAGAGGAAGGCGTTTAAACAGGTAAGTTCTATCCTTCTGGGTAGGAACTCCAGGAGGGCTTGGCAGGCAATAGAGTCAGACTGTTTCGTCTCTAAGAGCTGGAAGAAGGACCGGACCAAAGAAAGTGAAGACAAGGGGCCCCAAGAGCGTCTTCCTACCTGAAGCCACACAGCTGGGTGCTGGCAGAGGCTGGGCTAGATGCCATGATTCCTCCCAATCTAGACCAAGATCTTTCTAGTGACTACCTGCTGCCTGAATTCTCTACTTTGGCTTTGATGTGGGGAATTTTCATTCTGTGGCCAGCTCCGAGGTTTGTTCCCAACCTTGGGTCCGTGTCTGGGTTTGTGACTCCACGGTGACAGAGGACCAGATCCGGGCTCTCCAGCTGTATGTGGGCACCTCCAGCTTGCCAGGCACCAGACTAGGCTCCCGGGTGTCTAGGACAGCATGTGCTATTTGTTCTGGCCCCAAATGCTATGACGGAAGCTATCCCCTGTCCATTGTCACGGGAAGGAGCTAAGTGACACATGTAGCATCGGTCAGCTGAAAAGTGGCTCAAATGCAACCTACGACTACAGAGCCAATTCTCTTCAGTTAACCTGTGAAGAAGAGTCTTCAGGAGGAACTGAGCCCTGACATTTCTTTGAGGTTGGGGAAAAGTTGTTAGGACTAGGCTGGACTGACACATCTGCCCACCTGTTCCGTGGGGACCCTTGTGTCCCGTGGCTGCCAGCCCCTGGGGTTAGGGGGATGCGTGGCAAGCGGGCACTAAGGGACTCTGTCACCGGGGCTGAGGGGGCCTGGATGCTTCTCCTTCCTTGGGTCCAGGAGCTGTGACCTCACCTGGTACCGCAGCTGTGGTGAGCGGTGGCGTGAGATCACAGCCCCAGCCAGGCCTAGACGCGGCCCCCAGATGTTCAGCCCCGGAGGCCAGGTGGGTGGAGGATAGAGGTCTGTAACTGCCGGGGCCTGGCATTGGGGGGCTCCTGAGTGCAGCTTGCTGAGGTGATGCTGGGTAAGTCTCACTCCTCCCGCCTCAAGGCCCAGTCGGGTCGCTGAGGAGGAGGGCACTGGACTTGGGAGGAGCCTGCCTGGCCTCTGCAGCCGGGCCTCCGTTCTCAGAAAGGGGCTGGGCCCACCCTGCCGCATCCTCCCACCCCGCCCTCCCCCACGCCCCCCTCCACCTTATATAATGGCACATTATACAACATCGCAAAGCAGGTGGTATTTTTAAAGACAGCAAGTGAGCATTTTTTTGGCCTAAATTTGGGAATGAAACAGATGGATTTTTAAGACTCTGGGCTTTTCCTATGAATAGTAACCGTTGTTCTCCTCTGCTTTTTAAACACCAGTTTCAAGACCACCTCCAGCAACCAATCAGCACTCTATTTAATTATAACAAAATTCTTAGCTCTGTCTGCTGCTGCTCGGACAAGTGGGGGGCTCTGGATCAATTTCTGGAGCCAGGCGGACTTGCCAACAACAATTTTCCTTTTCCCAGAGGGCCTCGGAGGCCTGGAGCAGCTTCCAAGGCCTTCCTCTCCGGCCTGCTCAGCGTGGGCTCCCTGACAGCGAGTTTGAAAAGGGTTATAGAGAGGCAGATAAATGCCCGGCTTGTTGTAGCCTCCTGACAGCGCCGACCCCCGCGCCAGTGAGCTCATGCCCGCCTCATTACGCTTGGTGCCAGATTTTTTCCATTAGCAGGTAATTGAGTAGAAACGAAAATAAGCGAAGTTTGTTTCATCCCTTGGATTTTCTTGCTGGGGTTTGAAAGAAAAACACTTTAGCTTCGTTAGTGGAGGAGTGTCCTTGAAAACGTATTTATGTTTTCCAAGTGATTTGTCACTTGGTAGGTGTAATTAGCTCGCTCCCTGGGCCTCTCTCTTCTTGGTTTTTATTCTTGAAGGGCCACAATATCCAGAGAATAGGAGCTGGTTTCCTGGGCCCCCCCGGCTGGCTGACACCCAGTCTTACGGGTGGATGTGAATGGTAGATAGCTGGTTTTTCTCTCTCCTCTCTCTTTCTCTCCAGTACACACACACACACACTCTCTCTCTCTCTCTTTCTGAAAAATCGCCTGTAGGCAACCCTCAAAGCCCTACATCAGGCTTCCCTGGCCCCTACCCTTCACCTGGCCCTCACCTTCACAGGTGCTCCAAGTAGATGGTGCCCCTGGCTGGAGGGTGGGAGTGGGGTGGGCGGGGAGCCAAGCAAGGCTTTGTCTTTTTTATTTTATTTTATTTTATTTTATTTTATTTTATTTATTTTATTTTATTTTATTTTATTTTCTCTTATTCTATTTTCTCTTATTCTATTCTATTCTATTCTATTCTCTTTATTTATTTATTTTCTTTGCCGCTTGCTCTATGTGTACCCCAGCCCAGCTTCTGATTTCACAGTTTGCTATTCCAGGAACAGATGTTGAGTGAGGCCTGATGCCTTCCTGCTTCCACCTCCCCGGCTCCTGTCTCAGCCGGTCTGTTTTCAGTTTCCTGAAGATTCCCTATCGCCTCCCAGCCTTAAGTTCTCCATTAATTAAGGCTGGAGCTTTCAGAGGGGCGTTAGTTTGGGGCGGGGAGGGGAAGGGGGGGATGGGAGGGGGCATGGTCTCCATACTCAGGAGTATTCATCTCACAAGGAGCACCCGGAGGAGAATCCTGGCCCCCTCCCCCCCCCCCCCCCCCCCCCCCCCGTTTCGGTCGCGAGACCCGCTGTGATGCTGGCGCGTGCTAAGGACCGTCACCTCAAAGAAAAGGTAAGGAAGCGCTTGACTGTGGACAACATACCGCCATGCGTTCTCAGCGGTGCCATGGGCCCCCATGATCCCCACGGTGAGAATCATCCCAGCAGGCGTGCAGGGCCGATGAATCGATACAATTTAAAGCAAAATTTTTCCAGAACCGTTCACCCCTTCACACCCCTAATATAGAAGTCTTTCTGAGGGGAAGAAGTCTCCAGAAACGTGTCACTTTCCGGTGAGCAAACTTAGCTCATGTGTCTGTGTTCCTGTGGTGTTCCACCACCAGTGATGATGAGCATAGCTAACAGGTTTACATCCCTTTCTGTGCCAGGGCAAGGCGCCCTTCTAGGCGGGGCGGGTGTAGATTTGCCCAGAGCTAACATTCCAGGGGAGGGTGGGGAGACAGACAATGAGCAAGTAAACAAAAGGGCCACTTGAGATTCACAAGTCGGAGCTGCAGGGGAAATAAACACAGTGACAGGCTGGGTCATAACTCGGGAGGGTCAGGGAAGGCCTGCCCCTCAAGGAGGTGTTATTTCACCTGGGGCTGGAAAGGTGAGAGGGACTTTTGGGTCTGTCTCCAATGTAAGGCGTGAAAACCAGCTCACATCACAGTGCTCACGCCTCTCAAAGCTCTGGCAGCCACTCCATTCCACAGACCGGCACACTGAGGCTGGGGGGGCCCTGAGGGGGGTGGGGGTGGGGGGACCAGGAATTGGAGCCTCTCCGATCCCCAAGCCTGTGTTCTTCCTTTTTTATAAAAATAGCTCTACTGAAATATAATGTACGTACCGGAGAACTCTCTTGTTTTAAGTGTACAAGTCAGTGTCTTTGAGGAAATTTACAGAGTTGTGCAACGATTACCACAATTCAATTTTAGGCATTTTCATCACCCCGCAGAGGTCCCTTCTTTGTCTTGTGCAGTCACGCCCCGCTCCCACGCCCAGCCCCGGGGCAACCACCAGTCGCCTTTCTCTCTGTGTAGACTCCCCTTTCTTCCTGGCACCGTCTTTCGCGTCCGACTTCTCCCACTGGGGGGAGTCCGCTCTCCTTCAGGGTCACGGTGGGGGTGGGGGGGGAGGATTCGATTTAGGGAAAAGTCTCCCCAAAGACGGCATTAGAAACCAAGGAATACGATGTTGTTGGGGAGAGTTGAGCGGCCACCAGCTAGGGTGATACACCTAGGAATACTTTTGCCCCCGAGAACCCATGGTCTCCCTCTGGGGCTTACGCCATCCTGTGGAGAATGCGAGACTTCGCGTGCGATTTCTGGGGCCCGTCCGTGTCGTAGCGGTGCGTGTCAGAAGTCAGGTCCTTTTGGGTGTTAGGTGGTGGTGGTCCGTGGCAGAGATCCACGGCGTCTTTTCCCTCCGTTCACCAGTTAATGGACTTTCGGGTTGCCTCCACTTTTGGGCCTTCGGGGTTTTTACCCTTGAACGCCACACTGACGGGCTGCCTTCTCCCCATTGGAGGAAAAGCCTGTGGGGCCTCTCCGCACTGCTTCCGGAGGATGACATCGTCCTCAGTTCCCTTGTCTGTAGACTGCGGGTAATAACCTTCAGGCCGTGGGGCTGTGGAGGCAAAGATCTGCACGTCCTATCCGCCCGGTGCCCGGCAGATGGCAACAGCTCAGCCAGTGTGTGTCAGGGGCCCTCCCCACCCCTCGTTCTTCCCGTGGGGAAAGGTGCCCCCTCTGAAACCTCACCCGTGGCCTTCCTCCCAGCTCCAGCTTCAATCTGTGTCTTCTCAGATTATGTAATGTCTGACATGATTATTTTCTCCTTTCTCGCTGGTGTTATTCAGGTCAAACCCAACATTGTTCCTTAACAGGAATCTCAAGTATTTCTCTCCTCTTGGCGCTCTTCTTCTGGTCTCTGGTTGATACATTTCCAGGGACCAATTGATATCATCTGCCGCTTAGAAACTAGGCCTCCTGGGGAATGGGGCTGGGTGGGGAGATCACATGGCTCTGTTGCAGCAAAAGGAGCACTGGGCCGCGAGTCCAGAGACCAGGCCTCGTACCCAGCTGGGCTGAGTGGCCTCTGGGGCCAAACCCCGGAGGCATTTGAATTAACTTTTTCTTTTGGCAAAAGGCATCCTCTTCACGCATGCTGTCCTCAAAGAGGCCGTGAGAAATTGCCTTTGAAAGTGTCTTGTAGGGGCACCTGGGTGGCTCAGTCTGTTAAGAGTCCCGGACTTTGGGCTCAGGTCACGATCTTGTGGTTCGTGGGTTCAGGCCCCGCGTCTGGCTCTGTACTGACAGCTCAGAGCCCGGAGCCCGCTTTGGATCCCGTGTCTCCCTCACTCTCTGCCTCTCCCTCTCGCGCTCTGTCTTCTAAAATGAATACAGGTTAACAACAACGACAACAACTAAAAAAAAAAGTGTCTCTTGTATCAGATGGTGAGGCCCTTAGAAAAAGATGGATAGAAGGTATCCCTACTGTTGTGTGGGGGCCTGCCTGGTGATGCTCTCCTGTTTGGGGGATGGGTGGGGAGGGGAGGGGAGGAGGGACAGGTGTGACCACAGAACGCTGGACAGTCTCAGGCTCCTGCCTCTTTCCCTTAAGATCTGTAAGAATTTGATGTGGGTACTGGGCCCAGTGTGGCAGGGGAAGAGGGACACCGTGGAACTGGCCTGAGTGAGCCTCACCCGAGACAGTGTCTGCCCTTGTAAACTCCTAGGCAGTGAGGGCCAAGGGAATGCCCCGTAGAGGCAGACCCGTGACAGTTGTGTCCCCTGCACATGCTTTCACCCGCTCCCGGCCTCCTCGGCCTCTCCCCTTGCCCCTCCCTCCGCTTCCCCGCCGTTTTCTTGTTTTCCACGGGCCAGACCTGAGAAGTAGGGGCAGGTAGGGCGGGGACTGTTGGGTCAGAAAGGACCCCTTCCTGGCAGCCACCGAGCATCGCGATTAGGGGGAAGAATTCTGATGCCGGCCGGCCTGGGTCTGGGTTCTAGCTGGCGGCTTCCCGGCAGGGCAGGGTGGCCAAGTAGAGGAACCTCTCTGAGCGTTGGTTTTCTTGGCTGCGAAGTGGAACTAAGACACTGCCTCCTTCTGGGAGGCCCAGATGAGATTAAAGTGCTTGAGCCAGTGTTTGACTACCCCACGAACTTTAGTTATTATCACTGCTGTCTGGAGCAGGAGAGAGTAAGGCCTGGCCAAGTGGAGGAGAGAGACACAGTTGCCTGCATGATGTATTTTTGGAAGGCCACCAGACTCAAACTTGCAGAACTCTCTCGTCACCTGAAATCCCCGCCCCCGAGAACCCATGAGGGTCCCGAAGGCCCGCTCCGCCTCTCAGGTTCCTATTCAGACGAAGATACCCCACAGGAGGGTTTATGGCGCCACCCTCTCAGCAGAGGTTCAGAGACAGAGAGGGTGTGTGAGGCCCAAAGGGAGGTGATGTCCCAGAGCCAGGAACATGTCTGTCCTGGCCCCCCCCCCCCCCCCCCCCCCCCGCTCCTGAGCAAGCACGAGGGTCAACTGTCTGGCCTTGAATTATCCTGATTAAAGGCAGACATCAGATCAGGTTGTTCATAAAGGGTCTTAGAGTTGGAAATGATTTGTTTTCCCCCTAACACAATATTTTCTTCTAGAAAGAAAGAGAAAAGAGGGTGAGTGGACGGATAAATGTGTGCATGAATATGGGGTCAGGAAACTCGGAAGCTCTTATACGTTTATATTGTTTGTCTTCAAAGCAACTTGCCATCCCATGTCTTGTCGTCTTGTTTGAGAGAGAAAGTGAGTTGGTCCGGTGACCAAGGGGCTGAACCAGACCAGTTCCCTAGCCAGTGCACTGATAAATGTTTAACAACTAGCACTTTGTCGGGGAAAGCCCTGACTTGTAACATGTTCCAATTGCTATGGTGTAAATCTCCTACCGTGGCCAATGTCAATCTATCCGCGTGACCCCATTGTATACAGGGTTGGGAAGAGATGATCATAAGCATGCCATGAATATGGTATTTCCACCACGTAGATACAATAGACATGCGTGGCCTCAGAAGCGTAGATAATAGTAAAATAAGCAGTGCGTTTTGAGTGGTTTTCACCTTCGCTGTTAATATAATTTATGGGGTTGTAAATGCACATAATTCTTAAAAACCTGGTTGAGGCACACAGAAAGATGACCACATGAGGAGAGCAAGCTAAGAAGAGAAGCCTCAGGGGAAACTAATCCTGCTGGTAGCCTGATCTTGCGTTTCCAGCCTCCAGAACCGTGAGAAAATAAATTCACGTGGTTCAAATGGGAGGAACGAAAAACTGGCTCGCAAAATTACTGGAAATTCAACAATCAGCTCTCACAAGCCGGTCGGAGCTGGATTTGGTATTCTGCTGCCTCCAAACCATGGGCCAGTGGGAGTCCATGGAAGTTCCTCAAACCAAGCCTCCCCCTTGCCCATCTCTGAAGTAGTCCAGTTAGAGGACACCCACTGCAGGCCCGGCCAAGATGGCTGCCCTCATTGCCCGTCCGTTGAGTCCTGGGCGTGAAGGGGAAGTGGCCAGGCTACGAATGCATCCTTTGCCATGCGCCACCTCTTCCAAGGAAGTTGGGCTTGTCCTGCCTGAGTCGGGACTGCTTCAGGAAGAGGAGTCAAAGGCACTCAATTTTCAGCCTGTTCACTGCTTGAGAAAATTCTAGCAACTCTCACAAAGGGAGGTTTGTGTGAAAGGAAAAGTGCTTAGGGGTCCAAAGAAATCAGAGTGGGGAATTCCACTTTCCTTCAGGGATATTGAAGACAGAAGTTCCAGAGGCCAAATCTATTCTCTTGACTTCCTGTCAGGGGAGAAGGGCATTGTGGGTAACCTCCTCCCAGAACAAGAAGCGAGGTCAGGGCCGAGGCCCCATGCAGGCTTGAGGCCTGCTTGCTCCTGTGCTCTGTGCTGGGCCTGGCCGTCGAGAGAGCCGGCAGGGAGCCCTTCCTTTCAGCCGCCTCTCTCCCGCCTCACCCATGACTCCCTTGGGCTTCTGCCTGCTCCAGGGGAGCCCATGGAGCATTATCCTGGAAGAAAGCCATTAGGGCTGAATGAGCAGTGTCTGCTTTCTGAAGGAGCCGCTCTGCTGCCCCAATGACTGCCTGGCTCCTGGCCCTGGGCCATTGTGGAAGGACAAAGCTGACACACAACAATCCCACGACAATCTCCTCTCAGCCCTTTCTTCTTTATTATTGTTATTATTACCTTTCAAACACTCCAGCTTCTTGGGCTCGTTATCTCTGGTGAGGCCTTTGGCCAAAGTGTATGGGGGCCACTTCTCCCTCCTTTGCACCCCCTTGCCCTCATAGGCCCAGCTTCACTGCTGTCTCTTTGACAAAATACATAAAACCAATACTGATCGGTTAACATACATGACATCTTTAAACTTTAATCCATTTTCCCTCTCTCAACGCGGCGGGCCGGCCTCTGTAGAGGTGCCCATCCATTGTTCCCTGTCAAAGCCTTCTTGAGTGGGTTTCCCACTGAGTCACTTTTGTGTGAGTCAAATCAAGATTATAGGTAGCGGAGAAGAAAAAGCTGAGAAGAGAAGGTTAGCCCCTCATTTTAGACTTTAAGAAAAATCTGCCAGCAGGGGCCAGTCGGAGTGGGTAATGCACATGAAAGGCCAAGTCCAAGCTGGGTCGCCTGTGTCACAAGAGGAGTTTTTCAGGGAGAAGCACACAAAACACACATTGTCGTGGTCGCACACAGAGACATAAATTTAGGAACATGTTCGCCCTTCGCCTGAACATAGTTAGCTCTGATAATGAGGAACAATGAGCAGGAATGAAGCCTCCGGGATTGAGTAGAGCGAGCAGTGACACTTGTTCATCCCACAAAAGTGGCTTCTCTCTCTCCTCTTTTTCTTATCTCCCTCCCGGTGCCGAATGACCCTCGGCCGCTCACCAGTGTCCTCCCGCACCCTCGCCCAGGAGAACGGTGGAAAGGTCAGGTGTCCGACAGGAGGACAGCTGACCTCTGTGGCTTGGTTGGCTCTTCCGGATTGGACAAAAAGCCATTCTGGCACCTGAAGTCCCTTGGGGGAAAGCTCCAGAGAGGGTGCTAAACTTTCACAAGGGACAAGATGGCCGTGGGAAGTTGGAATGGGGGTGCCCGGGGCTCAATCCTGGCTGTACCACCTTCTGTTGTGGGATCCTGGTCACTTACTTCATCTCCAAGTGCCTCAGTTTCCTCTTCTACTACGAGATGATGATACCGCCTCAGGGCTTGACAGGAGGATGAGATGCCTATAAATTGCGTAGCACCTTGGAAGTACTCAGTAAGCGTTGTGCGTTAATGGTACTCACGCGTGATCAGAGTTAGTGGCTAGAGTAGTGAGGTGTGATAGTATTTTCAGACAACAAAAACCTTTGCAACAAGAGGAGTTAAGAGAAAAACGATTTGGAGATCACCCTTCAATTAATTAAAAAAAGCCAAGTCCCCAGAAGCTGCCGTTCCCTAAATATCTTGGTGAACGAGGCTTGCGTGGTGGTTAAAAGCCAGGTTTGAATCTTGAGTCCGCCACTCCCTGGCTGGTTGCATTTAGGAAACCTACTTTATCTCCTTCAACCTCTGTTGTTGGGTTTTTTCCCCATTAAAAAAAAAAAATAAACGTTCAATTTGCATACAGTAATATTCACCCCTTTTAGTGTGCCAGTTCTATAATTTTTACAAACATATGCAATTGTGGACCCACCACCACGATCAAAAAACCATGTAGAGAATATTTCTAAAACTCTCCAAAAATGCACTCTTTGTATTCAATCCTTTCTACCCCCCCACCCCAACACCCCCTGCAGCCACTGATCTGTTTTCCGTCCCTATCATTTTTCCTTCACGTGAATGTCACATAAATGGAATACACAGTATGTGACCATGTAACTCCAGTTTTCTTTCACTTGGCAAACTGCATTTGAGATTCAGCCCTGTTTTCTCCCTGTATTGCCGAGTAATATTCTATGGTTTTGAAGAACCTGTTTGTTTCTCCATTCTTCAGTTGAAGGACATTTGAATTGTTTCCAGTTTGAGGCGATTGTGAATGAAACTGCTGTAAACATTTACATACAGGTTTCATTTCCCTCGGGTAAATACCCAGGAGCGTGCTTGCTGGGCCATATGGTTGGTGTATGTTTCACTTTATAGGAAACTGCCAACTTGTTTTCCAAAGTGGCTGTACCACTTTGTATTCCCACCGGCGATGGATGAGAATCCCAGCGGCTCTGCGTCCTCACCGGTGCTTAATAGTGTCAGCTTTTAGGGGTGCCTGGGTGGCTCAGTCGGTTGAGCGTCCGACTTCAGCTCAGGTCACGATCTCACGGTCCGTGAGTTCGAGCCCCGCGTCCGGCTCTGTGCTGACAGCTCGGAGCCTGGAGCCTGCTTCGGATTCTGTGTCTCTCTCTCTCTCTCTCTCTCTCTCTCTCTCTCTCTGCCCCTCCCCTGCTCGTGCTCTGTCTCTCTGTGTCTCAAAAATAAGCAAAAACATTTTTTAAAAAATTAAAAAAATATTATCAGCTTTTAAACCATTAGCTATTCTAACAGGTGTGAACCTTGGTTTCTAATCTGTAAAATGCAGACCATAGCTGTGCCTTCATGGTATTTTTGTGCATGTTAGTTGTTGTGGTCTATGTAAAGCACTTAGCCTAGCACAGTGCCTGGCAGGTAAGGGGGTTGCTAAATGCAAGTTGCATTACTTACTCTTCTGTCCAAGCCCCACATTCTTGCATGTGATGGATACTGTACATTATGCTTCTCGAGGCCCCTTCCCTGCGTGAGAACATCAGCCTATGTTGGTCCAATTGCTGCAGTGCTCTTTGAAGAGACCACTTTGTGTCTCTTTAAAACCAGGCTCTGTTTTGTCTCCCTGGCTCTGTGCAAAGGGACCACGCAACAGCTGCCGGCTCCAAGCCAGGCCAGTCCCCAGGCGCTCCGAGGCCAGACTTCGGTGAGCAGGCCGTCTGGGCAACCCTCCTGCCACTGCCTGAGGCCTGGGGGTTTTTCTTGGCCTGCTCTCACCCCTGCTGCTGGCCATTCCTTGCCTGCTTGCCCTGCCAGCCCTCAGCTCCCGGCCGGAGGCACAGGGCTCTCCACGCTCGGCTCCCTATTAAATATGGCTTAACAAAAAAAAAAAAAAAAAAGCAAAACGGGTTTGTGAATCAGTCTCTAGGGGATTTGGCCTGGGAGGTATCATGGAGGGAAACAAACTGTACAAACACTCCTTTCAAAGCGTGGCTGAGCCCTTGGCCTAATCACAGTGGTCATCGTGGAGGCCGGAGACGAGGGCGTTCATTCCCTTTCCTGACAGCAGCCCCATGGAGAAGTGTTAATGTGCCAGGTAGCCCTGATATTCAGCAGCAGCCCAAGTTCCCAGGGCTTTGGGCAATCTGGCGGCAGGCCTAGAGATACGACACAACGGGCTTAAGTAATCCAGACAGCAAACCTAAAGAAATGTGGGGCAGACGCAAAGATATCGGGAGTTCAGCCTCGGTGTTAGGCAATGTGCCTAAATAATGCAAATGGCTTGTAGATAATGGGTGACAGGCTCAAAGACACGAGGCAGTGGGCCTAAAGAAACCAGGCGCTGAGCTCAAGAAGTCATGTTAGGAAGAAGGAATACAGGGGACAAGTCCAAAGTGGGGTCACGTGGCATTGCTTATATGGCACTTTTGTGTGAATGAGAAAAAGTCACCCCCCTCTGGGCAAACACAAATATGGTCCTGTGGGTGCCCTACTTTGGGGAGCAGAGCATCCCCGTGGCTGGATATTCTTTGGCAGGACACGTCATGGCCAACATCCACGGCAGCCCTGGGTCCAAGGGCACTATGTTCCCCTAATGCTCCTCTGGGTTTCTTTCCAAGTGGCTTTTCATGGCCATCAGATGTGCCCCACCTATGAGTTAAGCTCTGAGCAGGCCCTCCTGGGTCACTGGGATTGTCTTCAGAGATCATGGCTCTACAGTTTCTGGGGGAAGAAAGAAAGGCCTACCAACAAGGGAGCTTGAGCTAATAGCCAAAGCAAAGCCTAGTCTTGGAGAGCCCTCAGCATGGGGAGGGAGAGGCAGATCCTGAAGTCATGATGGCACAGGGATGGCTGTCAGCAAGAGACTGACACCTCCACCCTCCTCCTTTGTCCAAGGAGGAACTGAGAACGGCAGGGGCAAGGACCTCGTAAGGGCCATGGAGTCATTCAGTGCCAGAATGCAAAGCAGAATTACAAAAGGAAGACAATTTGAACCTCCCTTCTCTTAGCTTCTGGGGCCCACACTGTCTTCGTTCTTCTTCTACCTCTCTCTAGCCATTCCTTTATGTGTCTTTGCTGGATGGCTCCTCCTCTTTCGTACCCCCCGCACCGCCCCCCCCCCCCCCCGCCGATGTTGGTGTATCCGGGGCTCTGTGCTCTGTCCTCTCCCTCCATGTTCTCTCTCACCAAGAAATCTCATCCAGACCCATAACGTGAAATGTCACCTAAAGCAGATGATGCCCACATCTCCATGCCCAAGCGTGTTCTCTCCCCAGAGCTCAATCTTGTGAAGCTATCCTACCAGGTGACACTTCCCTGTGGGTATCCAATAGGCACCTAAAAATGAATAGGGCCTAATAAATCCTGATCATCTGTCCTAAGCCTTCTCCAGCCTCCTGTCCCCCCTCATAGGAAAGGACACTTCCATCCACCCAGTTTCCTTGAGATCCCTTTTCTTCATCCCATCTCCGTATCCAATCCATGAGCACTTTCTCTCAGTTCTACTCTCTAAACATGGGCAAGTCCAAACAATTCTACCTTCCAACATGGGCCCATCTACTTGTCTCCATTATCCCTATGACCATCTTGGCTCAGGCCCACATTACCTCTTGGGCTAACACAACAGCCTCCTAACTGGATGCTCCACTTCTCCTCTTGTCCCCACCCCCTCCAACCATCTCTACAGGTGGTTGGGCTAATCTTTTAAAAACATGAATTCTATCACACCACTCTCAATATAAAACTCTCCAATGGACGCCACTCCCCTCGACTAAAATAGAATCTCCTGATCATGGTCTGCGGGGCCCTACACAAACCAACCCTTTACTATTTCACCAGCCTTCTCACAAACGTTCCATCCCATTAACCTTTCTTCTGTTGTAACCTCCCATGTAAGGTCCTTGGACAAGCCATCCCATTCTTGGAATACTCTTCCCACTGACACGAGGCTGGCTTTTTTTTTTTTTTTTCTTTTGTCATTTGGTCTCAGTTCCATCTCTAGAGAAGACTTCCTCGTCTATCAATCTCAGTCTCAACTATCTACCTGATCAAGCTCTATCACATTAGTTTATTTTTACTTTCCATGTAACACTCATCACTCAGATTATTTTTCTTGCTCTCATATTTCCTGCCCTTTCCTTCTACAACGCAAACTCCCTGAGAATAGAGGGTTTGTCTTTTTCCCACTGGTTGGCAGAGTATCTCGTTTATTAAAGGTGTTCAACAAATATTTGTTATGTGAACAAATAATTGAACGAATGAATGAATGAGTGAGCACTGGATTTGTAGACTGAGAACCTGGGCCCCATCCATCTGCCCTGTGTCCTTGAGAAATATATTATTATTCATTAACTCTGCACACTTTCCAAGACCCTGCTGTAAGAGAGGCCGATGGATAAGAAGTCCCTGCCATGAGAAGTTAACAGAGGGACCCCGGAACCAGCCCAGAGGAAGTGATATCTAAATTGAGTCCTCGAAGACTAGGAGGTATTGCAAGAATGGTCTGGAGAGAGGGAACAGCAGGTACAATTTCCTGAGATGAGAGAGAGAAAGCATATTTTGTTTCAGGAATGGAGAGGAATTGTCAATGGCTGGAACCATACAGTGGAAAGAATCAAAGAAGGAAGTAAGAAGGATGGAGGAAAGGAAGAAAGGAGAAAGTAAAGCAGGCAGGGAAAATTTGAACCTTGTCTTCTGGAGGCTTCTATTTGGAAATCAGGAGGGAAGAAGTCCGGATCCTGTCCTTGGCCTTCTCTTGTCCCAGTCCTCCAGCCCTAGCTACTTGGACAGTCCCCTTTTGGTTCTCCCGTATGCCTGATGATAGCAACATAGGACACTCCAGGGTGGTCTCAGTCTACTATAATCCCCCACTCATCTGGACAGTTCTTTACAATTCAATAGGCTCCTTGAACCTCAATACAACCTTCATTTACAGAAAACTGAGTCCCAGAGCCAGAGGGATTTGCTTGGAGCTATAGAGCTGGAATGAGAACCAGCTTTTTGGCCCTTGGCTGGAGCTCTCCATGCTGTGCTACAACCTCTTTTCTCCTGAAATATGTCTTCTTGGGCAGAATCTTCGCCTCCACCCAGGGAGTGTGCTATGAAGGAACTGAAAGCCTGACCTGGCACTTTCCAAGGGCCTCCTGCTGTGTTCCCTGTGCTCCAAGAGCTTTGTACAAGCCATTGGTGCCATTGATGGCTCTGGGCCAAGCTGACGGCATCTGTTCTCACTTAAAGTATTTATTTTGAGAGTCAAGTGTAGTTGAGCTGCATATTTTTTGGCCGAACCAGGCTGGCGATGGACTTGGCCTGTGGTGATGCCTGGGCTGTTGAGGAGACCCAGAAGTGGGTCCCCTTTATTAAGAAGGCCTTCTCAGCCCTGGAATTAGGCAGCTGCCCCATTTCTTCCCAAGTCCCTGGTGAATGGTGTTATATTCATGACATACTAGCAAGGGATGAGCGGAGCCAGGGAGGGGGTCCATCCTCTCCTGGCTCTCCAAATCGTTGCATATCCTTGGGCAGATTTCTCTGTTCTGTTGGGCCTCCTGTGTCACGTGGAGACAACACTACCTGCTTCACAGAGTACCTAGGAGTCGCTGCGAGGTAAGTGGGAGAAGTGAAAAGTGCTGGTCAATCAGAGGCGGTTGCGATGATTGGTCAAGTGGCATGTGGGGTGGCCTGGATGTTTCTTGGCCCTTGCCTTAGTGTCTTGAAGACACAATGACTCACTGAGCACCGGGTCAGCAAGACAGCTGTCACTGTCCTCAGCAATGAGAACCTTCATGTGAGCTTTTAATAACAATTTTGAGGGCCAATGTCATTAGGGGCTGTGGTGCCAGGCACTGTGCTTCACAGGTGTTGTTTTGTGTAATGCACATGAGCAGCCCCAGACGTCAGGATGATTCCTCCTCAATTTCTCTGGAAAAGCCAGGGCCATGCTGTTTGCCTGTGGGGCAATTCCTATGATGCTTCTGCATTAACCCTCCAACATGGCGGCACTGTTGGACTTCCCATATACGTTAAGAAAACTGATTATATATTTACTTACTGGGAGCAGCCATTTATTACGTAGGGTGAGGATGGTTAAAAGGGACACTAGGTTGAAGAGGGACTTTGGGAAAGACCCAGAAAGTCTACTTTGAGTGCATAAGCAGTGTCAAAGAAGCAACCTTGAGATTAAGGGTTGGAAACATGGAACACAAAGGAAGAGCGTTAGAAGTGTTTGTGTAGAGGGAAGACTCAGGGCCAGGCTGCTGACTTCAAGCATCTGGAAAAGTAGAGATGAAGGAGAGAAGGCTCAGGCTGTTCTCGAGGCTCTGGGGGACACAAGGGTCAGAGCAGAGAAGGTTTTTCCTCTGTAAGAGCCTTGTGATGGTGGAGTGAGCTGCTTCCACTGGGGCTGGGCTGAGAGCACTCTCCCTGTAGTTTTCTCTGCAAGAGCATCCATTTTTTGGAATCCTTATGACTGCTGTTAATGTGAAAGTGAAAACAGGAGGGTGCCTATTGGTGCCACTATGTAGAGGGTTCCCAATTCTGGACAAAGGCTGCACCAAATAATCTTTTTAAATTGAAGTGTAGTTGACACGCAATATTGGATTCGTTTCATGTGTACAATACAATGATTCAACATTTATATATGTTATGAAGTGATCAACACCATAAGTCTAGCTGCCATCTGTCACCATACAAAGTTGTTATGATATTAGGAGCTCTGTTCCCTATGCTGTACATTACATCCTCTGACTTATTTTATAGCTGGAAGTTTTTACCTTTGAATCCCCTTCCCCTATTTTACCATCTCCTTACACCCTCCCCTCTGGCAACCACCATATTTTTCTCAGCAGCCATGACTCTGTTTCTGTTTTGTTTGTTCCTTTGTTTTTTCTTGCTGTTGTTTGTTTGTTTGTTTGAAGATTCTACTTATAAGAGGAGTCATACAGTATTTATCTTTCTCTGTCTGACTTATTTCATGGAGCATAATACCCTTTGGGCCCATTCATGTTGTCACAAGGCAAGAATTAATTCTTTATTATGGCTGGGTAAAATTGCATTGTATTTATATACCATATCTTCTTAATCCATTCATCAATCAGTGGACACTTAGGCTACTTCCATACCTTGGCTATTCTACACAATGCTGCCATGAACATAGGGGTGCATGCATCATTTTGAATTAGTGTTTTCCTTTTTTTCACATAAATACCCAGAAGTGGAATGGCTAGATTGTGTGATAGCTCTATTTTTAATTTTCTGAGGAAACTTTATACTGTTTTCCATAGTGGTTGCACCATTTTGTATTCCTATCAACAGTGCATGAGGGTGCCCTTTCTCGGCATCCTTACCAACACTTGTTATTTCTTGTCTTTTAGATACTAGCCATTCTGGCAAGTGGGAGGTGATATCCCATTGTGGTTTTGATTTGCATTTCTGATGATTAGTGTTGTTGGTCATCTTGTCATGTGTCTGTTGGCTATCTGTATGTCTTCTTTAGAGAAATGTCTATTCAGGTCCTCTGTCTACTTTTTAATTGGATTGTTGGTTTTGTTTTGTTTAATATTCATTACATAAGTTCTTTATATGTTTTGGATATTAACCCATTATCGGTTATATCATTTGTAAATACCTTCTCCCATGCAGTAGGTTGCCTTTTCATTTCATGGATAGTTTCCCTCACTGTGCAAAAGCTTTTTAGTTTAATGTAGTCTCATTTGTTTATTTTTGCTTGGGCTTCCTTGCCTGAGGAGATAGGTCCAAAAAAGTATGCCAACACCGGTGTCAAAGAGCATACTGCCCATGTTTTCTTCTAAGAGTTTTATGGTTTAACATCTGACATTTAAGTCTTTAATCCATTTCAAGTTTATTTTTGTATCTAGTATAAGAAAGTGGTCCACTTTAATTCTTTGGCATGTAGTGGTCCAGTTTTCTCAACACCTTTTACTGAAGGGACTGTCTTTCCCCCTGGTATATTCTTGCCTCCTTTGTTGCAGATTCATTGGCCCCCTAAGCATGGGATTATTTCTGGATCCCTCTACTCTATTTCATTGATCTATGTGTCTGTTTGTGTCCTAGTACCATATTATTTTACTTACTTTAGCTTTGTAATATCGTTTGAAATCAGGGAGTGTGACACCTCCAGATTTGTTCTTCTTTCTCAAGATTGCTTTGGCTCTTTGGGGTCTTTTGTGGTTCTATACAAATATAATATTATTTGTTCCAATTCTGTGAAAAATGCCATTAGTTTGATAGTGATTGCGTTGAATCTCTAGAGGGCTTTGGGTACTATGACCTTTTTTTTTTTTTTCAGTTATTGACTTATTTTTAGTTATATCTACACCCAACATGGGGCTTGCATCCCTGATCCTAAGATCAAGAATCATATGCTCTTCTGACTGAGCCAGGTAGGCACACTGGGTATTATGAACTTTCTAACAACATTAATTGTCCCAATTCACAGGCATGATATATTTTTCTGTTCATTAGTCATCTTCTTTCATCACTGTCTTATCGTTTTCGGAGAGTAAGTCTTTCACTCCTCGGTTAAATTTATTTCTGGGTATTTTATTCTTTTTAATGCAACTGTAAACGGGATCATTTTCTTAATTTCTCTTTCTGATAGGTCGTTATTACTATATATACATGCAACAGATTTATGTATATTAGTTTTATACCCTGAAAACTTACTGAATTCATTTATTAGTCTCAAATGATCTTTTAAGTAAGAATCCATTTGAATTACCTTCTGTTCCTTAAAGGATGCTAAACATATTTGTTAAGGAAAAGATATCTGTGCAAGGGGAATAATTGAGGAGTCTGCATTTGCAGATTTAAAAAAAAATTCAAAATCAATTTTATTGCACCCAAAACAGTGGAATTAACTGTGCATAATAAACTATTATATATATATTAAACTATATATAATAAGCTATTATATATATAAATATATATATTTATATGTAAATGTAAGTATGTGTATTTTAAGTTCTAGAAAATAAAGTTTGTTTTCGCAGATAGTGATAAACAAAATTAAAACTGCATACTTTAGCAACATCAAAGGCTCAGTGGGACAGGCAAATGACTTGAGTAGGGAGAGCAGTGTTTGACTTCCAAGCATCTTAAGGGCAGGGACCTGCCAGCTGCCTCGTTCAGTGCCTAGCACACAGTATTCCAGCACGTAACACAATGCCTGGTACAAAGGACATCCTTGATACATATTTGCTGAGTGAAGAAAGTTATATTATTGTGTGAACATTCTCATGAGTGTGCACATACTTTAAAAAGCATAATTGGGAACAGCCTTTCTGAAGGCTGATTCACCATAATCCGCCTTAAGGAACCTGGTTGTTTCCTGGCATTTTTATCAACTACGTATTCTTTGAATTTAAAAAAGTGTACTAATTTTCCAGATATTAGGATGTATCTTGCTTTTAAATCTTTAAATTTTTATAAATAAAGGCTTTTTTTTTTCCTAGTGAATTTAAAATTTTCTTTTTATAGCTTCCACCCATTGGTCTAATTCCACACAGAATAAATTCCATATTTCAAAAGAGCTATCATGTCTTTTGTTTAAAAAAAAAATCATGTTCTTTACAACCATGTTGTTTTTTCCTGGCTAAGCATTCTCATTGTTAAAAAAAAATTTTTTTTAATATTTTTATTTATTTTTGAAGGAGAGAGAGAGAGACAGAGCATGAGCAGGGGAGGAGCAGAGAGAGGGAGACACAGAATTCGAAGCAGGCTTCAGGCTCTAAGCTGTCAGCACAGAGCCCAATGCGGGGCTCGAACCCACGTACCGGGGGATCATGACCCGAGCCGAAGTCGGACGTTTAACCGACTGAACCACCCAGGCGCCCCTCCTTAAGCATTCTCATTGTTTAGATGTTGATCTTGAGCTATTATGATATTCCAGATGTTTTACCATCCTGATTATCATCTTCTGGATTTGATTCAGTTTGTGCGTGGCCCTCTTCAATTATGGTTGGTCCTCAGCGTTTATTGTTAGACTATGCTGACATACACAGCCTAGAGGATAGAGTAGGACAATCACCTTCTTTGTCTTAGGTCTCTATTTTTTAGCCTAAGAATATATTGATTTTATTTGGGGGGAATTTATTCATTTAAAAATTATACATGAATATTTTATCTTCTAAAAGTCAATTAATCAAAGAATATATAACAATGTATTAAACTTCTCATTACCTTCCCTTCATTCCCAATCCTTTTTTTTTCCCCCCCTTTTTGAGAGAGTGAGAGCGTAAGTGGAGGTGGGGGGAGGGGAGAAGGAAAAGGGAGAGAGAGAATCTTAAGCAGATTCCAAGCCCAGCACAGATTTGGAGGCGGGGCTCGATCTCACAACTGTGAGATCACTACCTGAGCCAAAATAAAAAATCAGACGTTTAATAGACTGAGTCACCCAGGCACCCCCCACCCATTCCCAATTGTATTCCCCTCCCTAGAGGCCACTTTTCTTCATTTGTATGTATTTAAACATATATCTAGGCTTTTGTTTCAGATAAACATATTTTTATATGTTCATCTTGTTTTGCTGTCTGTTTTTCATTTAATTCTTTTTTTTCTTTTTAATGTTTTTATTTTATTTTTGAGACGGAGACAGAGCATGAGCAGGGGAGGGGCAGAGAGAGAGGGGGAGACACAGAATCCAAAGCAGGCTCCAGGCTCTGAGCAGTCAGCACAGAGCCTGACGTGGGGCTCGAACCCATGGACTGGGAGACCATGGCCTGAGCTGAAGTCAGACGCTCAACCAACTGAGCCACCCAGGCGCCCCTGTCTGTTTTTCATTTAACAGTATGGCTTGAAATTTTTCACGTGTGTACATATATTTTTTTAAGTGGCTTCATGGTACTCCTCAATGTGGACATGCTATGATTTATTCACGGACTGCCATACATTGACATTGAAGTTGTTACCATTTTATATGTTTGCTATGGCAAACCATGCTCTGATGAACACCTTCATGCTCTGACATACATTCAAATGGTTCCTTATCCTAGATTTGCAGAAGTGGCTAGTTGAGTGCATTTAAAAATTTTTCATCATTATTGCCAAATTGCCTTTCAAAAAGACACCAAGGGGCACCTGGGTGGTTTAGTCGGTTAAGCGACCAACTTTGGCTCAAGTCATGATCTTGCGGTGTGTGGGTTCAAGCCCCGCGTCAGGCTCTGTGCTAACAGCTCAGGGCCTGGAGCCTACTTTGGATTCTGTGTCCTCTCTCTCTGCCCTTCCCCCATTCATGCTCTGTCTGTCTCTCTCAAAAATAAAACAATAAAAATAAATATTAAAAAACAAAAGACACTAAAACTGGGGGATAAAAAAGACACCAATAGCTCACGAGAGTGCCCATTCAATTGCATTCTCACTAGCACCAATATGATCAATATATAATTTTTATTAAGCTGATTGGCCAAAATTCATAAAGTAATAATTTAATAATGGCGAAATTGAGTATTTTTTTAAAATATGTTTTGTTTCACCATTTTTGTATCTATTGTGAATTTTGTGTTCATATTGAGTCATTTCTAATAACATTTCTCTTTTTCATGAATTGTTTTTAAAATCACATTCTTAAACTCTTCCAAATTTTCTTCCTTCCTCTTTCTCTTCTCAAATATATCCTTCCTGAATCCTCTGTGAGTCTACTAACATAAGCTTATAGCTCTATAAGATTGAAGTATAACTGGGGCGCTTGAGTGGCTCTGTTGTTTAAGAATCTGACTTCTGATTTTGGTTCAGATCATGATCTCACAGTTCATGGGATCAAGCCTCACATTGGGCTCTGCACTAATAGTGTGGAGCCTGCTTGGGATTTTCTCTCTCCCACTTTCTCTGCCCCTCTCTCACTATTTCTCTCTCTCTCTCTGTCTCTCTCTCTCTCTCTTTCAAAAAATAAGCAAATAAACATTGCCATTTTAGGTTGGTTCCACCCTTCCTGGATTCTATATTTTCCTCTTTCTTGGTTTATTCTGTTGTTTCATTAGGGTACAACCTCAAGTAGTTTCAAAGAATTACTGTAAGAGGTGAAAATTTCAAGTCCTTGTTTATTTGAAAATGGCTTTATTCTACCACTCAACACTTTAATGACAGTTTGGCTGGGTATAAAATGATATGAACAAAATAATTTCAAAGGCATCATCTCCTGGTATCTAGTGTGCTGATGAGAAATATGATGCCAGTCAGGTTGCTGGGCCTTTAAATCCTCTGAAAGTCACTTCCATCAAAGGGGGGCTTGCAACAATGAAGAGAAGTTCAACAACAATTGCTGTCCAATTTTGTGCACCTCAGAGATCAAAAGCAGCAATCAGCAATCAGAACACAGATCTGATATTCTGAAAACAGGGTCTTTTTTACCCACCCTGGCTTCTGCAAGCTGTGTGCAAGCTGCTCTAGGAATATGTGCACATCTGCCTTCCACCTGGCTGGGGATGGGGAATGGGTAGCTGCTGCTGTGCCAAGAGCTGAATTGGCTGAAATTAACCAAATTTATTGTGCAAGGCTTCAATAGACTCCAGAGTTACAAAATAGTTACATCAGGGGCACTTGGTTGTTCAGTTGGTTAAGCATCCGACTTGGGCTCAGGTAATGATCTCATGGTTTGTGGGTTTGAGCCCCTCGTCAGGCTCTGCTGACAGCTCGGAGCCTGAAGGCTGCTTCAAATTCTGTGTCTCCCTCTCTCTCTGCCCCTCCCCTGCTTGTGCTCTGTCTCTCTCTCAAAAATAAATATTAAAAAATATTTTAAAAATTAACAAACAAAATAGTTACATCAGATAGATTCTGCCACTGTGATTGTTGTCTAGTAGGAAGATTTTTGTTTCCTCCTCTGCCATTTTCCCAGGATCATTTGTGTAGTTATTCCTTCTTAGATTTCAATTACATGATATTTGATATTCTCTGACAGATCACTGTAGTTCTTTTCATTTACAAAATTATTCTGGGAGCACCTGGGTGGCTCAGTCAGTTAAGCATCCAACTTTAGCTTAGGTCATGATCTCATGATTCGTGAGTCTGAGCCCCACATCAGGCTCTGTGCTGACAGCTCAGAGCCTGGAACCTGCTTCGGATTCTGTGTCTCCCTCTCTCTCTGTTCCTCCCCTGCTCATGCTCTGTCTCTCAAAAATAAATAAATGGCAAAAAAATTTTTTTTAATTAAAAAAATAAAAAATAATTCTTTCCTTTTTATTGGATCATTTCTTTGCTCTATCTTTAGTTTACTTATTAAAATAGCCAAATATCCAACCTGCCATTAAATCTATTTTTAAACATTTTAGATTGTTTTTTTAGTTACAGAATTTTTATTCTTTTTTTAAAATAGTTTTTATTTCTCTGCTGAGATTTCTTCCTTTTGCTTGTTCGTATTCATATGAGCTTCATATTCCTACTTGCATTAATTACTTTAAAATCTTTGTCTGCTAATTTCTACATCTGGTTCATCTTGCAAGAAGTCTCCAATGATTGCCTTTTCTTTTGGGGATGAGTCATAATTTCCTGCTTCTTCCCATGACTAGTAATTTTGGATAGTGTCCTGGACATTTTGAATGATACATCTTAAAGAACTTAAAAGATTCTGTTACAATCTTCTGAAGAGTATAGATATTTTTGCTTTAGCTGTCATTTAACTCAATCAGACTCAAACTTCACATTCTAAGTCTTCTATGGTTGTTGGCTTAGCTGGACCTCTTGAAGTTGGCCTCACACCAGCATAATTCAGGAGTTAGCACAATTCATTTATGAAATGGAGGCTCCCCTTCTCTGATTCTCTCCTTTCTGACTTTTTCTCTCACTCTTTAGTTCCTGTGGTCATCACAAATTCTGTTTTGTGGATCCTCAAACCTGTGAGACTGTGGGTTTCTATCCAAGATTTAGTTAGTTGCCTTACCATCTGTCCTCAGGTGAAAAGCTCTAAAAATGAGAAATTCACTCATTGCTGCTTCCTTCTTCCAAGAATTGACTCTCTTCCAATTCCTGCCTGGTTTTGGTTATTCTTCATGTCCTTTAATATGTATATATTATAGTTGGTACCTGAAGGAGGTTTGTACTAATAGGAGGTACTCTGCCATTACCCGAGGTTTTCCCCATACACTTTCAACACATACTTTTTCTTTTACTTTTCTGTTAATGTCTAGATTACATGCACGTGCGTGCACACACACACACACACACACACACACACACACGATAAATTCTAGCTTGCTTTTACTTTCCCGCCTCCCCATCTTCTCATGTTCTCATGTTGACGTCATTTGAAATTTTCCGAATATTAATTTTATACATTTATTTATGCATCAAAATTATTTGCATTTAACTGTACATTAAGTAAAACTCTGTCTTGAATTCCTCATCCACTCCTTTCTTGTTTTGCTTTTTCTAAGTAATTATTTCAGAGAATATAAACATGGTAAAGTTTGTGATTTTCTGATTGTCAAAATAATATTTATTTTGTCCTCCCATTTGAATGTAATTTGAATGGATATGATTACAGGTGAAAAATTACTTTCTCACACTTTTGAACATATTGCTTTACTGTTTTTCTATCAGTATGCTATTGAGAAGTCTGATTCCAATTTTATTATTATTTTTTTGTAAATAAATGATTATTTCCTGCCTGGAAACCTTAGAGGATCCCCCCCCCCCAACTCTAGCCTCAGTTTTATGAAGTTTTACATGGTATGTTTAGCTCAAAGTCATCTTACTTTTCTAGGATCTTAGTGGTTCCATCACTATGAATGATCAGCTCTATAAAATTGTTTTTTCTATTAAAAGAAAACAATTTGTTTTCTCTGCTCTGTTTCCTTCATTCTTTCCAACTAGAAAAATTTTTTAAAATGTTTACTTATTTTTGAGAGGGGAGGGAGGGGCAGAGAGAGGGGGACAGAGGATCCAAAGCAGGCTCCACGCTGACAACAGAGAGCCCAGTTGCAGGACTTGAACTTGCCAATGGTGAGCTCATGACCTGAGCTGAAGTGGGATACTCAACTGACTGAGCCACTCAGGTGTCCTCCAACTAGAAATTAAAAAAAAACAAAAACAAAAACAAAAACAAACTTTAATGTTTTTATTTTATTTTTGAGAGAGAAAGACAGAGAGTGAGTAGGGGAGGGGCAGAGAGTGAGAGGGGACACAGAAACTGAAACAGGCTCCAGGCTCCTAGCTGTCAGCACAGAGCCCAAAGCGGGGCTTGAACCCACAAACGGTGAAAGCATGACCTGAGCTGAAGTCAAATGCTTAACCGACTGAACCACCCTGGCGCCCCAAACTAAAAATTCTTTTAGTTGAATGTTGGAAAAACAGAATCTAGACTCCACATCTCAACTGTTTTTGTTCTATTTTAATCTTACTGTTGTTTTAAATTATATTTTGCACAAATGCCTCAACTCCGTTTTCTACATTATTAAATTGCTCTTCGGCTATTTCATGCTGCTTTCCAAGCCCACCTCGTAATGTTTTTGTGGCCAAAATTTTAATTTCCAAGACTTTTATGGGATTCTTTTTTTTTTTTTTTTTTTTTTTTTTGAGATCTTAACTGGACCAATTCTAAAATCTTTTTCTGGTGCCTGAGTTGGTTCCTTTAGTTTTAGCCCTCGTGCTTAAGATGAGCACCTCCCAAATGTTTGTTCCTTCTCAACGGCCCCTTTCCTTTTATGTTCAAGATTCTATGTGTGTCTGCCTGTTCCTTTTAAATGGGACTTGGGAGTGAGATTTGGGAGGCCAGTCTGCAAATACTTTATCTTTATGGTGAAGTAAAGAAGTTAGACCACAAACTTAAATTACGTCTTTGACACAAAACTTAAGAGAACTTAAAAGGAGAAATGTACAAGACTACCGTCCAGAAGAGTGTAGACATTGTACCTTGAGAAATATCTGAAAATGCTGACTTTTCCCCGTGTTGGGAACATGGTGCAGGAATAAAGTTTCCAGAGAGCAGGAAAGGCAAAGATGACGATGGACTTCCAAGAAGAAAAGCTCTGTGCTTTGGCGAAGGGCTCTTCTTATTTAGAATCATCATGTACTTTAACGTGCCATTTGTAGATGACATTGAATTCCGCAACGCAGGAAGGGAGCAGGCTTCGTGTGGCATAATTGGGCCCAGCAGAGTATAACTAGTGGGGACCGGAGGACCTGACTGTCTCCCACTCTCTGCCCTCACATCATCTGTGTTTTCCAAGACCTGAGAAACAATGGAAATGAAATGAATGCTATAGCCGAACATTGCAAATCGTGGTCCTGCCTGAACAGCATTATTTCTCTTGGCCCAGTTTCCCAGGGCATACCGCTGGGCCTAATTTCTGTGCTCACATATTCTGCTGGGACTGCAGACCCTTAAGAGTACGAAAAGAACATAGGCAGTGTTAGGAGCGTGAAAAGCCATTCAGCACATTGATGCTTCTCTCTTGTAATACGGTCTTTCCCCCAGGATAGCATCTAATTGCTACTTGAACAAACCCACTGTCTTTACCTCAACAGCCTTGCCCAGTAGGCCATTGCAAACATTTATTATTCTTTGAGTGACAAAGCTCTTCCCATCTATCTCTTCTGAATTTGTTTTTTTTGAACTTCCTCTTCTGCCCCCACTCCTGTCATAGAGGCAATATCAAAAGTAGCAACATGCATTGATATTATCCACTCTGCTAAAGATCTTGTGTACTTCAGTGATACCCCCTTCCATGTCTTTTTTGAGGTTGGAGGATTTTTTTTTTAACCTTTCAGTAACTTGTACAATTTTCTCAGGAAATCAGCATGAGAGAAAATATTTGCTAACATCTGACTTCCCTTCAACCAAATCTACCTGCTCTGGAAAAACTGCCAGAGAAACACATTTCCAGAAGGTTCTTTTTGGAGACAAAATGGTTGTCTTATTTCCCTGACTATTTCTTAATGTGCTCAGAGGAAAGAAAGGATGTCAAGTGTTTATTCTGATGATTCAAAGAAGGAGCTGGAACACGAGCAAGGGGGTCTTGGAAAATAATGCTTCCACCTGATAGGGATAGTTGTGATTTATATGGAGTAGCCAGGCTAAGTCAGGCCTGTACTACAGAATCTCCTAACCTCATAGCAACCCCCCAAAGTGGATCTTATTATCGTTACTATTTAATTTTTTTTAATGTTTATTTATTTTTGAGAGAGAGAGAGAGAGAGAGAGCGCGAGAGCACACGAGCAGGGGAGGGACAGAGAGAGAGAGGGAGACACAGAATCCGAAGCAGGCTCCAGGCTCCGAGCTGTCAACACAGAGCCCGACAGGGGGCTCGAACTCACGAACCGCGAGATCATCACCTGGGTGGAAGTCGGAGGCTTAACCGACTGAGCCACCCAGGCGCCCCTATCATTACTATTTATAGGTGAGGAACCTGAAGCTACATATATGGAGATAATAATAATAAATGGCGACTTCCATTTAGGGAGCATTTGCAACATGCCCTTCATCTGCCTATCTCTGTTTACATAGATCTCACCTGACATAGGTGACATAGTCCTGACAATAACTCATGGGGCTTTCTGTCTCTGACACCCTAGCTTACCATTTCCCTGTCCGATCACTTTGACAATTATTGAGTCTTTTCATGTGAGATTTCCTCACCGCCTGATTTCCACTGACTTCCGAAATCCTTCCTGCTATCCAATGCACTGATAGGCCGAGCAAAACCCTTAATTTCAGAAGGCCTTGTCCATTGCCTCACCTAAGTTTTAAAACAAACTCCGAACGTCAACCATGGTAGGTGGCTACAGCCCCATCTCCGGGCAGGTCATATGATCCTTGCTGGTCGGATGGAGTCCTCCTTCTCCCTCGTCTCAGTGATTGGTTCAGTGATGGGCATGTGACCCAAAGCCGATCAGGATCCTTTCAGGACTTCTCTGTAGAGCCGGTAGGAGGATAATCTCTTTCCTTCGGGTTTTGTAAATTGGGTGGAGGTGAATCCGAGGCCGGTAGCTGCCATGTTCCTTGCCACCTGAAGGAAGTCTGTACATCAAAACCAACCCAGAGGAAAACAGCTAAAAGATGAGGACACAAAGATTTAACAGTATCTTTTAAGCTTTCAGATCCAGCTAGCTCTAAAGGCAATTCTACCCTCCGGACTTCCTTGTGATAACAACAAAGAAACATCCCTTCTTACTTAAACTGGTTTGAGTAGCCTTTCTGTCCCTTGCACCCAGTGGTGTGCTGGTAATCTGGCTGTCTATGGAGAAAAGAGAAAAAGAAAATTGATTTTTCCTGTTTGCCAATTACCGTGGTGTAAATGCTCCCGTTGTGGCAGATTTTCAGCTGCCGGGGTCTAGCCAGCAGCTTGCCAGTTTCTGAATGGTTAACAATTGGCTTTTGTGAGCAGGTACCGGCCAGCACCAAGAGAGCACTGGGTGCAACTAAAAAAGTCCCTGCTAATTTGCTTTCCCGCAGGGCTGTTGAGATGAGAGGGGAGGCAGTCAGGGCACTTGACCAAGCTGCTTCTGCCCTTCTGCACCCCAGAAAGTTCTCAGATTCTACAGGCACTCCTAGATGGGGGGGTGGGGGGTGGAGAAATGCTCCCCATAGCACCACCTGGCAGACTTTTAATTCAAAAACTTAGGGGCGCCTGGGTGGCGCAGTCGGTTAAGCGTCCGACTTCAGCCAGGTCACGATCTCGCGGTCCGTGAGTTCGAGCCCCGCGTCAGGCTCTGGGCTGATGGCTCAGAGCCTGGAGCCTGTTTCCGATTCTGTGTCTCCCTCTCTCTGCCCCTCCCCCGTTCATACTCTGTCTCTCTCTGTCCCAAAAATAAATAACCGTTGAAAAAAAAAATAATTCAAAAACTTAAACTTCCGCCATTGTATTTTTCGAAAGCGTAGTTTATGGCCACCCCCCTCATCGGAATCACCTGCTGATCTGAGTCTGCATTTGTAACACGTTCCCCAGTTGATAGATGTACCCCACGCCCTGAGCACGAGCACTGCTATTCTCCCTCTGGTTTGGTGCATGTGCTGTGTGCTCAAGTAGGCCTGACGTGTCGCTCAGTCCTGCATGTGTCTTGCCTGTGCCTCTCGAAAGAGCCCTTTGGTATTTTTATAACATGGTCATCTCTGTCTTGTGTGAGATCTAGTATTTCAAGAGGGAAAGGGCCAAGGGGCAGGGAGATGAGAGGAGAATGTGGGGGATTGTTCGCTGATAAACTCATGTTCTTTCTCTCACTCTCCACTCTCAACCTCTACCTCTGCTTTCTTGTATTGTCCTCTTAATTCTCTTTTCTTTACTCTCTGCCACTCAATTTCCAGATCTATGAAATGGGGATAAAAAGATGAGCCCATGGGGCATCTGGGTGGTTCACTGGGTTAGGCATCCAGCTCTTGATTTTGGCTCAGGTCATGCTCTCACGGGTTCATGAGTTCGAGCCCGCTTGGGATTTTTCTCTCTCCCTCTCTCTCTCTCTGCCCCTCCACCCCCCCCCCCAATAAATAAATAAACTTAAAAATTAGCCCATAGGGTAAAGAGGAGGAAACTGTCACACCCAGCACCCAGTACTTGGTAGCTGCTCAGTGCCTCTCAGCGTCACCTTATCCTCCCTTTTTCTTCTCTCTTGGTAACT
The DNA here is from genome assembly GCF_027475565.1 of Acinonyx jubatus. Taxonomy (NCBI): domain Eukaryota; kingdom Metazoa; phylum Chordata; class Mammalia; order Carnivora; family Felidae; genus Acinonyx; species Acinonyx jubatus. Next base: position 68,580,945 of record NC_069393.1, read on the forward strand.
GGCTGTCCCCTTGAGTTACTGTAAGAGATCTGATGGACCTACAAACTGAGACAGGTGTCTTTTTAAACCCATTTCCAGGTTTCTAGAGGATGCACTTTCTGTGTTGATATTTGTGGATTCTGCAGTTGATTTAAAAGAAACAAATTTTTTTAATGTTTGTTTATTTTTGAGACAATGCAAGAGACAGAGTGCAAGCGGCCGAGGGGCAGACAGAGGGAGACACAGAATCCAAAGCGGGCTCCAGGCTCTGAGCTGTCAGCACAGACCCCAACGCGGGGCTCCAACTCACGAACCGCGAGATCATGACCTGAGCCCAAGTTGGACGCTTAACCGACTGAGCCACTCAGGTGCCCCGTGCCGTTGAGTTTTTAAATGACGAAGTCATCTTATTGACTGGTTTCCCGAGGAGGTTTCCTTGGGTTCCACAGATGGTGAGGAAGGGGAATGGCTGGTCTGAGAGCCTCTGGTCTTTGCAGCAGCAGGATCCCACTTGCACCAAGGGCAGTGACTCACCCTGTATTAATTGCACTGCAATTATCCCGGGGAGCCTGAGCTTCCTCTTGATGTCTCCTGTCTGGTTTCCTTGTGACCCGCACAGCTGTCTAATAGAGATGGCTCTTACGACTTCTTAGTTAACGTGGTTCGTTATTTCCAGCGCTGCCTTCTGCCTTCAGTGGCTGGAGGTTTTTCCGACTCTGACTTGGAGACTTTCATGAGTTGTGTCTTCAATCAGAGCTTGGTGCTGCCTGCATTGTCTGTGGGAAAAATTTCATTTGCAAATCAGAAGAAGTTCACAGACTGTGTCGCCGTGTTGCTTCGCGAGACAGCGTTTTCATCTTCTGCGCGGCTCTCCCCAGTCACCTCCACGTGCCTTGGATGAGGAGAGAAAAGTCCCTCTCTTCCAGACCTCAACGAGAGCTGCGTAGACAGAGCAGGAGGCATGAATTTGTTTGCTCCTCAGCCGTGCTAATTATCTGCAGAGGGCTGCGGAACGAGGCGGTGTCTCTTTTCCCCGCGGCTTGCCACACGCTGGGTCATGCCACAGAGACCAGGATGTCTGGAGCCCCTAGAAGCTTCTGATGTCACATGTCGTTAGGAAATTACAAAAATCAAAACTGACTCACCTAAAACTTTCTATTCCTCTCAAAACTCAGCAGACACTTGGATAGCGTTGGGAAGTTTCTGTGGCTCCCACTCGTCCTTTTCTCGGCTGAGGCCGAATGCAGCCCCGAGCCTGCAGCTTCTTGTTCAGGGACTACTTCGTGACTCAACCGGTTTTTATTGACAAGCGAACATCTTTAACTCTCTATCAGAAACAAGAGGTCGTTTAGAAGGAGGGTAAAAGCCTCTGTGATCTTAGGGTTCATTCTCATCATCCAGAATGATAGCTGGCCTGGATGTAATGAGAAAGGGAGCCTCCTTAGGGAGTGAAAGTGGCAGTGGTAACGTCTGGACCCAGGCAGGGAGGGCCCCGGATGCTGGGGCCTGAGAGGAGCATCGGGCAATGCCTAGGGAGGCCACCCATTTCCACACAAGAGCCAAGATGGTTGAGAGGAGGCAAAAGGGAAAAGAATGAGGGCAGAGCGAAGTAGACAGATAGTGGCAGCATCAGAGCAATCACATAGACAATGGGGGGGCTTAGAGGTGAGGCTGAGGGGACAAAGAACAGACTCCCAAACAGCAGAGGCAGAAGCCAGCGAAGAAGGGGGAGACGTGGGATAGTCCTGTGGTAAGGAATACGGAAAACCTTGCCCACCTTAGCGGTCCCCCAAGACGCTGACTGCAACCCCTTGGACTCTGCTCTGCGTGAGGGTTCAAGGCGGGGAGGTTGTAGGACAGTGGTCTGAATGGTAGCCTCTAAGAATATCTCCTTGTCACCCTCAAAGAGCTGAGCTCTCAGCTATCCAGGAAATTCCTGAGATCTGGAATAATCCATTTCCCAGCAAAGATGAACGGTTAAAGATTTACGTCCGACGACACAATTCCCGTCTTCAAGGAGCTGACGTGAAATTGAACAGAGGAACATTAATAAAAACTCTATGATGGCTTATTGATGATAATGATCAAACAGCTACTACATACATATTCATCTCTGTGTTGGATGCTCTATTTACCTGGTCGATGATTTTCCTCAAACTTCATGAGGTGGGTATGGAGTAGGCTGTGGGGGTTCAGACAAGGAAATGATTGTGGTTGGATAGTCTCAGATGGTCTCCTTTAGGGCTGGTATTGAGCAGGATTTGAAGGATGAAGAGAACTCAGAGAAGTGGGATACACTTGGGGGTTGGTTTGTGGTAACTTTTGAATCTTTCCTTCATATATTGATTCTCCTCGAAAGTAATGAATACATCCCACTCTCCCAGTTTCCACTGCCTAACTGGGTAATTTCCATCCATCCCTTGTACCTAGATCAGAGAATTGCATTTCTCTGGCTTGGTGAGGGAGAGCAAAATGATGGCGGCTGCAAATAACTCCTGTTGGCAAGACCTCCGGGGGCCAGAAGAGGAAGTCTTTGTAGCTGAGGCTCTGTGACTCTGTGGAATCATGGATTGAGGTCCAGGTTGATGACAGCTCTTGGGAAAGCCTCTTACTAGAGATCAGTGTAAAATTACTGGCCATATGGGTTTCAATCTATAGTAGCTAACACTTCCTAGCTCAGGAACCAAGAAGTAAAAAATTTGAGTAATGACTGCCCATCTACTACCTAGGTTTTCAGGAATGAGAATGCTCTGTGTTTTTAGGGACAGTCACTAGGAAACCTTGAACGTGGCCTTTGTATTCCAGGGTCAGTGCTTCCACGTGTCTCTTGAGCTAGTTAACGAGACCAGAGGTGAGCTGGAGTTGGTGTCCTTTTCTTTTCTGAAGAAATGAATACATAAGGGTTTGTGTTTTGTTTTGTTTTGTTTTGTTTTGTTTTTGAGCTACTTTTCTTCAAACCAGTTCCCCACAGAGCTACAGAAAAGATGTGCTGAAATGTCCAGGGTGGCTGATGTCGAAGTGTAGACTACCCTGTCAGTGACCCTTTTGGACCCAGAGCCCGAGTGTGGCCAATTCAAGTGGAAAGCAGTCATGGAGGCTCCGCCGTGTATCTGGACTGAGAGAGGAGCCCAACGTGACAGAGTCCTTACTCCCAGGCAGTTTACAGCCAAAGGGGATGGATGAAGGATACACACAGTAACTCCGACACGAAGCCGAATAGGCCGTGTGCGTGTCAGGGGCTCACATGCAGAAAAAGTTACATCCGATTGGTGGAGGTCCGTGGTTCGGGGGGGATGGAGCACACCGTCATGATCTTTGAGGGGCACCTGGGCAGCTCAGTCAGTTGGGCGTCCGACGTTGGCTCGGGTCATGATCTTACAGTCAGTGAGTTCAAGCCCCGTGTCGGGCTCTGTGCTGACAGCTCAGAGCCTGGAACTTGCTTCGGATTCTGTGTCCCCCTCTCTCTCTGCCCCTCCCCTGCTCATGTTCTGTCTCTTTCTCTCTCTCTCTCAAAAATAAATAAAGAAGACCTTTGAGGACATGGGGCACCTGGGTGGCTCAGTTGGTTAAGCGTCTGACTTCAGATCAGGTCATGATCTCACCGTTTGTGGGTTCGAGCCCTGCACCAGGCTCTATGGCTCAGAGCCTGGCGCCTGCTTCAGATTCTGTATCTTCCTCTCTCTGCCCCTCCCCCACCCATGCTGTCTCTCTCTGTCTCTCAAAAATGAATACATCTTTAAAAAAAAAAAGAACTTTGAGGACAGAATAACATTTGAGAGGACACTTGAGGCAGAATTTCTTTTGTTACTGTTTTATGGCTAATGCTTATTTACTATACTTTAAAGTTTAAAAACAATACATATTTATGAGAAAATATTAAAAAGCATATAGAAGAAAATGAACATGCTCATAATCTCAGCACCTAGAAGAAAACAGAAGTAACATTTTGGTGTATTCCTTCTAGACTTTTCTCTACGTATACATGTCTACATATTCACACACACACACACGCACGCACACACACAGTTCACAAAATTGGGCTTATACTGAATAAATACTTCTGAGGTCCTACTCAACGGAATAACGAGTTTTCACATATCATTAAATATTCTTTAAAGCCATGGTTTACAAAGTCATTACATACTTGTTCCATAATTGATTTGGCCAATTTAGTCCAATTAGACATTCAGATTGTTTACATTTTTCTCCCAGTCAAGCTTTGCTGCATCTTCTTGCACACGAATCAAGTAGAAAAAGTTTTGATATGCAGAGATCGGGCGGGAGGGTAGAGGTGGAGTGGGTAGAGGGCATCCTGGGAAGAGGAGCGGGCGTGAGCAGGTGTCTGGAGGGGCAAAGCATAGAGGTGCGTGGAAAAAGCAAGATGTGCCATTTGGCTGGAGGGTAGGTGCCTTTAGGAAAGCGGTGGGCAATAAGGTAGGTCTGGCAGGTTGTAGAGAACTATGACCGGCAGACATTGGCCGAGAGGCGATGGGGAACCACTGACAGCTTTCGAAAAGGTCAGGACTGAAGCGGAAGCGTTTAAGGGGGTGAGTCTGAAAGTCGAGTCAGGGTGGAGTGCAGGGAGGGTGAAGGGAGATGGGTTAGGACCTAGGGCAGCCCAGCTCGGATGAGAAGGAGAGAGTGGCTGCAGGCCGTGACTCAGAAGTTCACTGGGAATGAGGCCAGCGAGGACTGAGGCATGAACGGACCGATGATTTTGAGGTTTAATAACTTGGGAGAGTGGAGAAAGCCTGAAGAAATTGAGGCCTGGCAGGGGCAGTGACTTGTCCAAATTTGTGACCTTGTTAGGGGTTAGGCAATGCCAGAAACCAGATGCCCTGCCTTCGCGTGTTAACATGGGGAACGTGAGCCACCCAGCGTTAGCTGTTGGACATGGTGGGGCCTGGAGCCCGTGCCTGAGAGCAGGTCAGCCTGAGGTGAACGTCTGTCAGCGTGGCGTTGAACCTCATTTGCTTGGTGGGACGCGTACTGGGGACTGTCCAGTGATTAGGTAACAGGTGCCAAAAAAAAAAAAAAAAAAAAAAAAACCAAAAAACACCACCCACAAAAACGAAAAAAACAGAAAGGAACTTCTTCGTTTTTTTCAGACTTCGTTCTTCACCAGCAGAGTAAGACAAAGAGGCAAGAGAGGCATGTTTGTGGCTTCAGAGGGCGGGCCAAGAGAGTTCTCTCTGGATGTGCAGCCCCTGCTGGTCCTCGGTTTCGGTAGCATTGCCTCTCAAGCCACGCTGGCTTCCTGGAGCCCCCCCGGGGCCACCCTGGAAGGTGTGCGTCAGTCGTCCCATTGGGTGGACATCTCGTTAGGCTGCTGTGCCAAGTGCCCTTTTATCTCATGTTTAAATGGTAGTTTTTCCTCTGATTGGTTTTGCCGTATCCAACGGCTTTCGGCGGCTTCAAAAATCAAGACCAGTGCCTAATAACAAAAATAAAAATAAGAAGAAGAGAAAGAAAGAGAAAAAGAGAAAAAAAAAAAAAAAGAAAAAAAAAGCTCACCTGATCTCCCCAGCATTTCACTGCCGCTTTGGAAATTGAGAGCCGTGCGTGGGATATTGGCGGCTAACAACCGTGGAAATAAAAAATGATTTTTGATCTCAAGGCCTAATATTATTCATATTTTTTATAGCCTCAAACAATGTCTTCAGATAATTCAGGTAAAGGCAAGCCAGAAACAAAACAACATCATAAAGGCATTATTACATACAGACACTTTTAGCTACGCTACACGCCTCACAGTGTCTTTGAACCCTGGATGATGAGAGAACCGTTTCACACTCCAGGGAATACTCTTGGAGCTGTTTTTACTTCAACAGAGGGTAGTGAAACAAAATTCTTTGGCTTTAGATATGTGCTCGGCACCCGCTCCACAGAGTTCTCTCCCTTCCTGTGTGTTTACCATCCATCAACGATCAACGACTCCATTTGGGAGGCCACGGGAAGGGCTGTGGCGTTCCCAGGTGTGCTCCCCACCTGCGGAGCAGGGTCCTTAACCTTGGGGCCCAAAGATCTGGGCCAGCCCTCTGAGTGGGTGGGGGTTATGGAGCCGAGAGCACAAAAGCCTTTCATCAAGGAGAATTTGGCAACGGTGTCTTTCCGAGCCCTTGTTCCGCCCAAAATAACACTGGCCAGCTCCATCAAATTAGATAAGGGCTGGGGACTGGGATGTGCTTCGAAAGGACAGAGGAAGCAGAGAGAGGGAGAAGGAAGATTCTCTTGGGGGAATCTCTCCCTCCTTATTGAAACTATCCGTTCTCTGGTTTGAAAATGCCAGTAACGTCTCAGCCAAGGAATGCATTTTCCTTTCCTCCCTGCCTCCCGTGTTCTACGGTCAGAGTTCTTTACTCGGCGTATTAAGTTCAAGTCTCAGGTTCTTAAGCTAGACTTCCCAGCTGCCTCGGCCTGAGGGGTCACTACTGTCCTTCCCTCCCACCGCATGGACAGCCGTGGCTCTCATCTGGTACCTGCTGTATCCTTCCTACAATTGTTTGGTTTGCCTGGCGGTGTTGGTATACCTCCTGATCTTTAAGTAGATTGCCAGAGGACAATGTTGATTTCGCCACCTCTTTTCTCTTTGTTCCTCAGCAGCATCTAACAGTTCCTTGCAGGGGGTTGATATCCAGTTCGTGTGGGCAGGTCCCGTGGCCACTGTTTCTCCATCTCACAAAGAAGGTGAGGACTGAACCCACCGATATGAGTTCACGTAGGCAGAGTCACAGGTATGCAATTAGTTCCAGAAGTTTCAACGCACTCTAGTGTTGCAGGTATTTCGAGAAGGGCAGGATAGACCAGGACGTGATTTCCCCAGCCAGCATGTTTTTCACGGTCCAGCCACTGCCACCTCCGTGAGAAGCCTTCCGTCTTGTTCTGAACCAGAGCGACGACCCCGCTCTAAGCTCGTAATATCTGTGCCATTCAAAAGGCAGTTGGCCCACACAATTTTTTGTATCTTTCTAAAAAAAGTTTGTTTATTTATTTTGAGAGAGAGAAAGAGAACACAAGCGGGGGAGGAACAGAGAGAGAGAGGGAGAGAGAGAATCCCAGGCAGGCTGTGCAGAGCTCGATGCAGGGCTCGAATCCACGAACCGTGGGTTCCTGACGTGAGCCGAAATCAAGAGTCGGACGCTTAGCGGACTGAGCCACCCAGGTGCCCCAGTGCACACAATTTTGTATTCTAGATTTGCTCGCCCATCTCACTGCCGTTAAAAAGCCCCAGGGAGATTAGAATTGTTTCTCACGTGGTATTCACACCCTTGTTCCAACATTCTTCTCTGTGTGTCCGGCACGGCTTTATCACGTCCTCTGCCGTCAGTAACCGTGTGTCCAGTGAACTGACCCGATCTGCTTTCGTCTCTGAGAAGCCTGCTGGGGTCTTGTGAAGAGGGAAGCCTCTTATTTATCTGGAAAGCGTCCACAAACCCCTGGAACAGCAAGAGAAACAAATGCTCTCAGTTTCCGTTTCTGCCCCATCCGTTCCTTCCCGAGTTGGCTTCCCTGCCCTCTCTGCACCCGCGAACGGGCAGTCAGCATTTCAACTGGCTTTTCCTCCTGGGCGACATAGTCCCCAGCCTTGGACTCCGTGTGTGTTGAGCTAGAACAGTCACTCACTGGAATCTAATTTCAGTTCTACAGAGGTTAATTTATCCTTTTTCAGGCTATGTACTCATTTAATCCAAAATTACCCGGCTACTAGCCTTCTCGATAGCAATTACACCCTACGAAAGCAAACTACTGAGCTTCGTGTATTGCTAATGGCCTTTCTTTCCCTAGTTTTCCTTAGGGATAAAGTTGAATGGGGAAATTAGTCGCATTAAGCTGGAAAAATAGTGGACAAAATACATATTTTATATTTAAAAAAATCCTCCTGCTACCAATTATGGTCTTTATTAGAAACAGGTATTTTCACATTATGGGCCTTGTCTTTTTATTAAACAGAGCAAACCCAAATGAATAGTTACTTAAGAGGATCTTTTAAATAAATACTCAAGTCCATTTTAATATCTAATAATAGTGGCTGCCTCAAGTATTCAGATTTTAGCATAACCGGCAGGAAACCTGTTTGATGTTTTAATTATGTCCCTGAAAATGCTGAATGGGTTATAAAAAGCAATTTGAAGAAAATAAAAAAAAGATTTTTTTTTTTTTTTTATTATTAGTGTTTTGGGAGAGAAGACCTTTTCCACATCCCATTAAAAACCTTTCTGCATTGTAAAAAGACTGTCTGCTGATACGTAGGCCAAATAAGCAAAGGACTTGCATCTGTTGTAAGTGTTCTCATTTGGGGAGAAAAATCTGGAAATTAAAAAAAGAAGACCTCAGAGGAACAGTATTCTGAGAGGGGGGAGCTGTGGAAATTGATCATGCCTTGAAAGAAAGAAAGGAAGAAAATCTTTTAATTACATTTAAAATTAGCCAGAGCCTCATGCTTGTTCCCAGGAAGGTTCCCGGGAGGATTGGAGTGTTTCTGATGTAACTTGCTACCCCGGCCATGGCTGATGTCATCACTTCAAAACCCCACCTGGAGGTCTGGACTGGGGAGCAGGCAGTGGGGACATTCCCAGGCTAGATCCCCTGGCCTCAGGTCATTCTCCTGGGCAGGACTGGGGAAAGCTGTCCCCGAGGGGAGGGAAGCAATGAGAAGGGGAGACATTTCCAAGGAACGGAACCAGATGTACACGCTGCGGTGAAGGTGATTGAGGCTCAGCAGCGGCTGGGCCCATAGAAGCAGGAGAGGGAAGGCTGGATTTGGGATTAACTCTTTCTTCCCTGGGTAGGTGGAGGCCTGGTCTGGTGCGGGCCTGGCTCCCAGATAACATTCAAACCTTCTTCCCAACGGCCCGATAGGAGGCACCCTGAAGAGCTCAGGGCAAAATGAGCCCTTTCGCTGTGTGAGCTGCCCCGTGCAGGTCTGTGCAGCGCTCTCCCCAGGGAATTCTAATTCTCATTCCTCTTCCTATTTCCAATCACTTTGCCCAAGCTGCATTCCAGACCGGTGACCCTGTTGGCGGTGGGAACCCATGCATCGGTATTTTCTTAAAACTCCCCCGACGGGGAGTAATGCCACCCTCCTTGTCCTCAAGGATCTTAGTTTTTGTTCACGGTGTCTTCTTTGAAGCATTTTTTTTTTCTTGTGCTGTTGTTTGGAAAAGCAGGCTCGATTTGTTTCATTTGTTTATCAGCAAATATCAACCACATCCCTCCTATTTACAGGCACTGAGCCGGGAGTGGGGGAATGACTAGCGGAATAAGACAGTGGTTGCGAGTCACAGCCGAGGAGGGCTAGACTGTCACGTTTCGCGGAGTGCTGCTGACGCGCTCAGCTCGCTTAGGGCTGCTGGGTCGTTCTCACATTTGCCCGAGGATCTGAAGTGCTCATCCCCTCAATACCCCTTAACATTTAGCTATGAAACCATGCATACCCCAGAGATGACATGATGAGAAGGAGCCCGCGGGGTCACTGACGCTGTAGGGGATGTGTGCAATGTCATCTCTTTTAAGTTTTGCGGCAGCCCTGCGAGGTGGGTGTTGTTATGCCCATTTCACAGATGGAGAAGTATAGAAGCGTTATTCGAATGTATTCAAAGTCATGTAGTTCTAAGCATCGATAGCTGACACCATTATATCGTTACGGCGATCTTTTTTCCCTGTCTTCCTGCAGAGAACAGCTGCAGACCGAAAGATGGTGAAAGCTACAAGGCATTTGAGGACTAACCATTGTAACAATAGCTGCCAACCCCTCCTCTTTGTAACTGAAATGGATTTGCAACATTTGTCGGATGAACAAACAAACGCGTGACTTAAAGAACACTACAAATTAAAATTGAGAAGACATCACCCTTCCTGGATGGTATCAGGTTAGCTTCCTAGATCATGAAACTCCCAAGAGCAAACGATTCATTTTATTGGAATAGTAGTTATTATTCTTACACTAATTAGCACCAGTAATGTGCCCAGCACGGTACACTTAGTATACAGCACTTCATTTAATCTTTACTAATGACCTTTACAGATTAAACAAAGAGTGAGGTTCAGAGAGGTTCTCTTGCCCACTGGCCCAGCTGGCAAGTGGCAGAGAAGAGATTCAAACCCAGGACTTGGATTCTGAAGCCCAAACTCTGCCCGTTGTACCACACGGCCCAACGTGCAGCTTCCTTTAGCGGCTTGTATACGATGGTTTTCCTCTTGTAAGCATTTGAAAGCCTTTGCAGATGCTGTTGGGGCTCCCTCACACCTGCAGACAGTTCCCAGACACAGTCGTGGCTTTGTGGTCTCTTGGCCTGAGGCATTTTCTGGCCTCCTGATTGACAGGATCACGGGGCGAGGGGAAGTACAAGAGAATGAATGCCCCAGAGAGATCCTCAACCAAGGAGGGTTGGGAATTGGTAGATTGATCCCCCAGCTTCCTTGCCTCTCTGACGGATAATTCAGAAGGATGCTACACCGTCTGCCGGGGTCTGTGTGAGACTGAGCCCCGGTCATGCACGCAGGTACCCTGCTCAACATCACACACTTTGTTGGTCCCACGTCCTTCTCCCTCGTAGCGCTTTCTTGGCGTATCCCTTAAATAAACTGCTTATGCCCAAATATTTTCCTTTGGATCTACTCCGGGGAAAACCCAGGCTAAGGAAGATACCACCTTTTCAGCATCCAGAGAAGTTAAAAAGCCCACCACGGTGACCTGACCTGAGAATCAAGAAATGATTACAATTGAATGTCTTCTTTGATGGAAGAGAGGTCTTCCTTTTTTCTCTTTATGTCTCTAGATGGAAGGCTGGCTGGTAAAGAGTTCGCATCTAGGTGGTCTCCCCGCCCTTTTGGAAGGGTGAGTGGATTTCCTGGAGTCACGTGGCTTCTGCCAAAGTGGGGATTTCCTGTAGAGTTTTGACAGATGGTGAGGAAGGTTTATCTGGATGCCTTTGCTCCTGGCGGCAACCAGATGCTGTGGGTTTCAGTGCTAAGGTCGTCAGGTGCCTGCTGCATGCTCTCGAGGCCTCAACGTAGGGAGAGGGGATGCTCAGAAGGACCCAAACGTGAACCTGACTATGCCACCCTCTAGAGCTTGCAGAGCAAGCACTTAATGCCAACAGGGGGTGAAAGAGGAAGCAGCAAACAAAGCAGGAAAAATGACAGGGGTTTGGTAAATCAGGGTTGAAACACTAGCTCTACGATTATTCTTTTAGTCAATTCATAATTATTAAGTGTCTACTCAGTGCAGGCTGGAGTGGTAGAATATTTAGCCTTGATCATCCAAGTACTGTGCTAGACATTTCTCCTTTAATTACTGGATAGAGGGTGCCCTGAAAGGTCCAGGGGAGGGTATATGGCTAGGATACCATGAGACACCTGGGAGGTTTGGGACAGTAGTTAATTAACAATGGATGTAAAAACATTTCAATATTTTAACAGCTTTCTGGTCATACAAGTGCATGATCACTGAATATATGTCTAGTATCTGGTACTATGTTAGATGTTACAGGAGAAAAACCTGTAAAACCGAGCAGATTTCTTTCTTATTGTGTGGGGAAATAGATTGTGTTCAATTCATCGCACTAATGAGCGTATCATCATAAACGAGGATCGATGTTCTAAAGGAAAGAAGCTTTGCTAGGAAAGTACAAAAGTTAGGAGCCTCACACAGTGCTGGGGATCAGAGAAGGCTTTCCTGAGGAAGGACATAAGCCAACGCCTACAGGAGAATTAAGTGAGGAGTGGAACAAGAACTTTTCAGAGAGGGGACAGTATTCTCAAAAGAGTCCTGGGATGGAAGGGAACATGGTGTATTGGAAGGATGGGAAGATGGAAAGAAGGTCAATGTGGCTTTGAGCAAGGGGAGTAGGTGGGGGGAGTGGTTCAAGATGACTTCACGGGCATGCCCGGGTGGGGGGTGGATGTGGCCGGCGAGGCAGGGCTTTGTGAACATCAAAATTTGGGATTTTAGGGGCGCCTGGGTGGCTCAGTCGGTTAAGCATCTGACTTTGGCTAAGGTCATGATCTTGCAGCTCGTGGGTTCGAGTGCCGCATCGTGCTCTGTGTTGACAGCTCGGAGCCTGGAGCCTGTTTTGGATTCTGTGTCTCCCTCTCTCTCTGCCCCTCCCCTGCTTGCACTCTGTCTCTCCAAAATAAATAAACATTTAAAAAAAAAAAAGATTTGGGGTTTCATCTCTAGGACCACTGAAAGGTTTTAACAGGGGGAGAACACGAGCAGATTCAGTTTTGAAAGGATCACTTTAGCTGTGGTTTTGAGAATGATTGGGGACAGGAGTTAAGGGTCCCGGGAACAGGTAGGAGCTGGGCAGGAGGTGACGACAACCTGCTCTAGGCTTGTGGCAGAGGAAATGGAGGGGACACGGGAGGTGATAGATTGGGTGCAGGTTGGATCGGGAGGGCGTGGTGATGGTGCATCTTGAGGGGGTTTCCTTGGTTTCTGGTTCCTTTAACTGGAGGAATGATGGGTGATGAGTGGTGCTCTTACTGAGATTGAAACACCAAAGGAGGATGAGTCCTGTGACCTTGGGAAATCTCATCCCCTCTCAGGGCCTCAGTTTCCTCATTCGGGTCTCCAATTCCCTCCTGCTGACAAGGACAGGCAAGGACAACTGAACCTGCACTAAAGGCCATCGGCATCTTCAAAAAGAACTTCAAGCTGTGCTTTCTAGGCCATGGTTACTTAAAATATTAGAATATAAAAATTTTAGGTCTCCTGTCCTGTTTCATTCCCAGAGCTACACATGTTAGAGATAAAATTCTTGAGTGGTATTCTTTCATTTTTCTACTCCAATGAACTTCACCTCCTGTGGGGGAGAGGAGTGGACGTACACGTCTTGACATGAGCTGATAATGTCACCCTCTGACGTTGCTTACTTTCCCTGGTTCTCAGAGTTCTTGTTCATGAAAAGAGGGGGTTGGATCCGGTGAACCCTGAGGTCCTTTCCCGTGTGCACGTCCTCTCTTTCTTTTACTTTGCTAGCTCATTTGTTAGCTCATGACGTTACTCATGTGAGCCTTCTGTTGCACTTATTAACTTGTAGGAAGGGCTGTACTATTTTGCTGGGCAGGCTGGGAAATCTCCCAGGAGACTTTGCTGTCAGGTACGCAGGAGAGGGCGGGATGTCCTGGGCCTGGGTCGGGGACGTTTTTGGTGGGAGGCCGGGCAGGAAGCTACATGCCCCAGATTTGTGAGGGAACACCTGCTAATTCTTTGAGGATTGAAGAAAAAGAGCTCGGTCCAGGCTGAATATGAAGGGAAGGCAGAGTCAGGTCTGGACTCCCTGAAACCTAGGCATCCTTTGTCCTTACTGGAAGGGGGTACGAAAGCCTTGATTCCCCTCAGTGCCTCAGAAGAAGGCTCTGGGGTGTGCGGTCGCAGTGCCTTGGTGGGGCATCCCCCCTCTCCCCTTTTATGTTATTTAGTGTACAAATCCATTAGCATTGCTTTTTCTCGGGCATCCAAGATGCTACAGCCTATCACTCAAGTCATTGACATGGCATTTCAGCCTTTCTTTGGAAGACAATTGTGTCTTTAGTCAAAGACCTCTTGACAAGAGAAAATGGGAACCCGGGATGGAATAATGCAGCCGAGCGCTTTCGTACACCTGCAGAATGCGACTCTGTGCGCCATTATGTCCCAAATTGTTGTGCTGAAAGATTTCTCTTGTTTACATCTCTGTATACCCCAGCATTTAACCTTGGGGCTCCGCAGACGGAGTCCCCTCCCCTCACCTTACTACAGCAATTCTTTCCTTTGTGGCCCATATTTTATGTCATTATGTCGGCGGCGGTCATCACATTTGTGTTTACTTAGCTGCGCTGCGGGAAGGGGCTTCTGCCTGATTCCCTCCACTCTGGTGACTCACTTTAGGTCATTACCGACTCTAATCTTCTTGGTCTCTTTAGAGACTGCGCCCCCAAAATGAAAGGGAGGAGGCACGTGCCTAAAAACCTAACAAACAAGAACGTATTGAAAGCGGCGAGGGGTCATGATCTTGTCCCCGGAGTGCCCACGCGAGTAAAGGCAACACAGACATGTTAGGAATAAGCCACAGTTGCCAATGTGGCGAGGATGCGTTGGTGGCTTTTAGCCCGTTGAGGGTGGGCTTACAACAAAATTTTTTATTATGGAAAATTTCAAGCACCTACAAAAAAGAGAAGGCAGTGGGTGGGAACGTAAAATGATGCAGCGGCTTTGGGAAGCAGTTTGACAATTTCTTAAGTTGCCGAACAGAGAGCCACCATCTGACCCAGCCATTTCCACTCCTAGGTGTATACCCAAGAGAAAAGAAAATAGATTCCGTACAAAAGCTTGTTTACAAGTGGTCGTAACAGCATTACACATGTTAGCCCCAAAGTAGAACCAACTTAAAAATGTCCATCCGCTGGTAAATAAAATGTGCTGTAGGCACGTGATGGAATAGTACTTGGCCATGAAAGGAAATCAAGGTGTTGATACATGCTGCACCGTGGATAAGCCAGTCACAGAGGACCTCGTATTGCGGGACTCCTTATACATGAAATGTCCGGAATAGAGACCCTGTGGAGATGGAAAGTAGATGAGTCGTTGTCTAGAGCTAAGGGTGAGGTGGACTTCGGGGATTACGGCTGAGGGGTGCGAGGTTTCTTTTTGGAGGTGACGAATATAAGACTGTGCTGATGGATGCCCAACTTTGAACCTACTAGAAGTCTTTGGATTGTATGCATTAATTGGGTGAATTGTATGGTACAGAAATTGTACCTCAATAAAACTTAAAAGAAAGAAAGCCAAGAGCTAGAATAGTATGGCGAAGCACAGGTGCTATTGGCTCAACTTCAGTTCCAGCCTAGAGCCAACCTTGTGTATCCGGCGTTTTCACCCCCTCCTCTCGCACAGTGATGTCGTTTTGTTGGTATTTCAGTCTGTACCTGTAAAAGACAAGGGCACTTTATTTATTTATTTTTTTTCAACGTTTTTTATTTATTTTTGGGACAGAGAGAGACAGAGCATGAACGGGGGAGGGGCAGAGAGAGAGGGAGACACAGAATCGGAAACAGTCTCCAGGCTCCGAGCCATCAGCCCAGAGCCTGACGCGGGTCTCGAACTCACGGACCGCGAGATCGTGACCTGGCTGAGGTCGGACACTTAACCGACCGCGCCACCCAGGCGCCCCAAGACAAGGGCACTTTAAAAAAATATGATGCCAAAGCCATTATCACGTCTTAAATTTAACGATAATTTCTTAACAAAATTTTTTTTAGTGTCTATTTATTTTTGAGAGCGAGTGCAAGCTGGGGAGGGTCAGAGAGAGAGAGGGAGACACAGAATCCAAAGCAGGCTCCAGGCTCTGAGCTGTCAGCACAGAGCCCAATGCGGGGCTCGAGCTCACAAGCGGAAAGATCATGACCTGAGCCGAAGTCAGACGCTCAACTGACTGAGTCACCCCAGCACCCCATCAATAATTTCTTAATATCATCAAATAACCCGCTGTTCAGATTTCTACTTGTCTTTTTTTTCCCCCCCCAGTTGTGGAATCCTGACTCTAATTGTCTCCACATTGAAAATGGTTGAAATATCTTTAGGTGTCTTTTAATCCATAAGTTCTCCCTCCATTTCTCACCCCCCCCCCCTTCTCTTCTTAGTTAAGAACCAAGTCATTTGTCCTACAGAGGTTCCACAGTCGACTTTGCTGTTTGGATCCCCATGGTGAAATTTAACATGTCCCTCCGTCCTCTGTGCTGCTTGCAAGTTGGTGGCTCCACCCAGGGCTGTGATGAGATTCACAGGTGTATTGTGTCCTTCCATCAAGAGACACTAGGTGCCCAATTCTCTCTCTCTTTTCTAACAGCTCTTGATGCCAAGGCTTGGATCCATCAGTTCATCGGGGATGGTAAGAATTAAAACACACACACACATACACACGCACACACACACACGCATGATTCCTTCCCCATGTATTAAATGAATTCAAAGTTCTTGATCCCACTTCCCTGCACTCATTAGAGCTAATCCTGTCCTGACACATGGATTTGTGCTCTTTGGAAAAGGAACCCAGTGAGCTGGGAGGTACTCTGAAGCTTCCCTTTCCCCAGAGCCCAGCGAAAGGGATTCAAATCGTTCTATGTGGCAATCAGAATGTCAGACACCTGCTCGTCTCCTGCCCCCTTCTCCCCGAATGCCCGTGCCTCTGGCCTCTTTTCTCTTCTCCTGGCACACAGCACCTGTCTACACCTCCATGCTTTTACTCATGCTGTTCTCTCCCCCTGGGTTGTCTCTATTGTCTACCTGATTTGCTTGCTCACCTATTCACCCAACATTGATCGACCACCTGTTATGCACCCGGCCCATGCCAGGAACTGAAGATAGAAAAATAGGGAAGAGTCTGTCCGTACCCTTAAGAAGCTCACAGTCTGTTGAGTACAGGGGACCGACAAGGAAAGGGATACTCCTGAAATTCTTCTTATCATTGTAGATCTAGCTCAATTATCACTTATTGTGTGAGGTCTTCTCCTTCCCTTCCACTCCTCGAGCAGAACTGGCCATTCTCTTCGAGTGACCCCTCTGCCCAGGCTGCGGCTCTAGTATTTTCCACATCGAGGTAGAGTCAGAATCATGGCTGTCTGTGTTGACTGCATGATCATGAGCTCCATTGAGGAAGCTCTGTATCCCACTTACCTTTGCCTTTTGTTTCTATAACTTATTATGTGTTCTGGAGCAAGTTACCTAATTTCTCTTTGGTTGTCTTGTGGGCAATATGGAGCTGACCCTAGGACCTGCTTCCAAGGGCTGTGTGGAGGATTGAAGGGATAGTTCACGCGTAGCCTTCGGGTGCCTTTGTTATCATCTCTAGGCTCAGCAAACAGCTCGGCATTCGCCAAATATTTGCTGAATCACTGGCTGATTAATGAATGAACGGGATGTCATCTTCACTTTTAATTAATTTACAAATTTCATAAGCAAGATGAGTGGGAAAAGATAGTTAACAGGGCAATGTGGCATAGAGAAAGGACTTTGGATGGAGAGCTAGAGGACTCAAGATGCTAGCTTCAACGTGTGTCCTCTAGAACTGTGGTTCTCAACTGGGGTGACTGTGCTCCCCCCACCCAAGGGGCCATCTGGCGTTGTCTGGAGATATTTTGGTTGTTACAACTGGAGATGTGGCATCTAGGGGGTAGAGGGATGCTGCGAAACATCCTGTAATGCACGGGAAAATTCCCTCTGCGCCATTGCCGCCCCAAACTAAGAATTATACAGCCCCAAAGTGTCGATTAGTTCTGAGGTTGGGAAACCCTGTTTTATTTTATTTTTTTATTTAAAAAAAATTTTTTTTAATGTTTATTTTTGAAGGAGAGAGACAGAGTGTGAGTGGGAGAGGGGCAGAGAGGGAGACACAGAATCAGAAAAGCAGGCTCCAGGCTCTGAGCTGTCAGCATAGAGCCTGATGCGGGGCTCAAACTCATGAACCGCAAGATCGTGACCTGAGCTGAAGTCGGACGCTTGACCGACTGAGCCACCCAGGGGCCCCAAGGGAAACCCTGTTTTAGAGCCTTCCTACCCGAAGTATGGTTCACAGACCAGTAGCATTTGTATTATCTGGGAGCTTGTTAGAAACACAGAACCTTGGGCCTTAGCAGAGACTTAATGAATTGAAATTTCCAATTTAGCCAGATCACCACTATGTGATGTATATGCTCACTAATTTTGAGGAACAGTGTTGTAGAATGGTGCTTCTCAACTTTTAATGCTCATTAGAATCACCCGGGGGCAGTAGAGGTGGTGTTAAAAAATCCCAAAGCCTAGGCCACGTCCTATAATCTTAATTAAATCAGAATCTCTGGGGTAGTGCCCAGGCATCACTATTTTTAAAGCTCTCCTTATTGATTCCAATATCATCCAGGGTTGAGAATCACTGATCTAGGAGCTAATAGTCTGATGGGGTGGAGAGACCTCTCAGTAGATTGAAGTGCTTGGCGATAGCTGGTTTTGAAAGAATATAGCTGGAGTGGAGGACATTAACCATCAACAGGGACTAGTTTGTTAGGAGCTCTCAGAGCCCAGAGCCCCCACTAAGACAGGTGTGACCTTGGGCAAGTCAGTCATTCCCCATGCCTACCGTGAACCCCACGTCCAGTGTTGTCTCAGTTTCTTTGTCTATTAAGAGAAGATCTTCAAACTGCCTTCTACCTCAAACCTTCTGAGTAGCCCGTAGTGTTGGTTTAATGGGGGGTTGGTGCATGAATGAACAAGTGAATGAAGGATCTTATATTATGTGAAACAAGTGGCCTAGACCACAGATGCTCTAGGAGTTCAGGAGTAAGGGCTTACTCATCAGTGACAGCTTTGTGGAAGAAACAAGATTTTAGTGGGGCTCTGGGACAAACCCTCCAATAGAGGAAGACAACACATCTACTTCCTTTTGTTCCTGTTGGGGAAGGGATCCTCCTTGGGCTTAGTGCCTCCAAGGCGACACATCAATCTCGAACATCTTCCACCCTGATTTATAATGAACACGGGTCCCTGTTTCAGCATAGCTGTATGTCATTAGCAGCCATTTTTAGAGATCAGCAGGTAGGGGCTTCTCTCCCTTATGGGGTTGCAGGAAAAAAGGTTCCACAACTTTCCACAGCCCCTGCCTCCTGGTGCTCTACGCGAAGCAGGAGCCCGGTTCCTCTGTAACCCCCTGCACATTAAAGCTCTTCACTTCTTAAAACAGATGATGGCTTTAAACGCCAGAATGAAGGGTTGGAAATGGACTTAACCTCATCAAACGCTTCCATATCTGATCTTACCTTCCGAGCTGTGGATCCTGGCCAACATGAAAGGGTTCCATTTGTCGGCTGACTTTCAATGTGGGGTTATTTTTTTCTCTCTCAGAGTTTCCCTGTCATGCCAGGTCGAGGAGCAGGGTAGGGATGTGGTTGGTGCTTGGGGGTGGATGGCCCTGTTCCTAGTATTTGGGGAGCTAGAGAGATGGAAAATGTCCCCCCGCCCCCATGAGGCTCATCGGAGGACTTCTGCCAATTTCCCTGGGAAAGCCGTACTTTGGCAATGAGCTAAGTTGAGAGAAGACATTTTCTTTCATTGGAGGCCAGCATCCGAAACTCCTTCTTATATTTGGGGAACTCTTTGCCCTATGAGTCTTGGAGGGGAGTGGATGTGAGAAGGGACCGTGCTCACTCCTCTGGCCCTCTCGGCAGCTAAGGCTGGGGCGTGTGACCTGGGCTCAGTGAATCAGACTCCCCATAGGAACCCCATTGGAAACCCTGTCGGGGAACCCCATCGGAAACTCTGGGTGCTGCGTCACAATGCCAACTCTGCCACCATTCTTCCCTTTTCTTCCCCTCCTTCCTCCCCATCTCCTGGGCGGCTGTGTGTCGTTCCTTACCTCCAGCCACACCTGGCTCAGCGCTGGTCTTGTCTTCCTTGTCTCTGGTGACCCAAGCCTGGCACAAAGCCCCAGAGATACTTCGATCGTGGGATAAGGCAGGCAGGGCCAGGATTAGGGTGGGGCCAGCAAGGTGTGGAACGGACTCAGCAGGGCCTTGCTCTCTCTCTTATGAAGTCTGACTTCTATCCTACCAGCAATGGGAAGCCACCGTTAGGTTTTAAACGAGAGGGATTTGTGAGGGCAGTTGGGAGATTTTGTGACCAACTCTACATTTTAAGATCATGGCTGTTTCCGTTGGAGAATGGATCCGTGGAAGCAGGAAAGCCACGGTAGTCATTTAAGCTGGAAGTGAGTTATCTGGACCAGAGTGGTGGCCCCCTCCATCTCCTGGGTGCTTTTTTTCCATGGCCTGCTTCTGGATTCTTCCTTCAGGCACCCAGCTCCCCCTGCTGCCCGAGGGCACGCGTGTCTACCAGTGAACCCACAGGTGGCGGTGGGGGGCCAAGTTTGAGCCCTCAGCTGGGTAGTAGGGGGAGTTTTGAGGGTGGAGGCCCGCTCTGTCCTGGTAATACAGAAACAAACAAAAGTAACACCTGACAAGATATCGTACCCTTGGAATCTTAAGCTCTTCAACTTTGAGGGGCTTTGAATGTCTTCGAGACCAGACGCCTGAGGGAGGCGTGGCTCTCCCATGCCACACTCTGACAAGTGACTGTTGAGCGTAGTCAACAGGTTTCACGACAGGAGCCTCACTTTCTCCCCAGACCACTGATCTCCTCTTGGGCAACTCGCGTGGATTTTCTCCTTTCTTTTTGACTCTTCCCTGCTGTTCCTGTGGTATGACACCAACCCTTATGGGGCTGCATACATGGGTCTGGGAGCTAAGTTCTTTTGGTGGGGCTGACCCCCAGGATGGATCTCGCTCTGCGTCCCTGGGCCCTGGGATGGAGGGAAGCAAGCCTCAGTACTGGGTGAGAATTACCTGGAGTCCTGCTGTCAGGGTGAGGAAGATGCCAAGTTTCTGGGCATTGCTCTCACTTTTCAAGTGGTGCCTCCCAAGGTGCTCGACCTTCTGTTCTCCCCGGAGAACAGACCGACCAGAGTAAATCTGAAGCAGAGGGGAGCATGGCTGGAAATGACCTTGGGCTGGAGGTCCCCATAGGAAGTCATCAGCCCGTCAAATCACCTTCCTCTTTGGCACAGGCTTTGATCTCTCCTGAAATCCAGGTCAAAGCAAGGCCTCAGGCATCTTTCCCCAAAAGCTGTGGCCGATGCACCTTTGCCCGCCTCCCCTCGGCCCCTGGACAGCAGCGGGTCCTTCTGGGTTCCCGAGCTCCTGCGGAGCGGTGGGGAGCTGCCCGCTGGCACCTAGGCCGAGCAATTAAGAAACTGCATTTTTCTCCTCCTCGCTTCCCTAATTGTTATTTTTGTCCCTGCTTTCAAACCATCCCTGGTTTTCATTTCATCTTGCCCCAGCCTGGTGCGCCCGGCAGAAAAAGCCAGCTTGCTCAGTGGGAGGCAATTTTCTCAGCGTGTCCAGCGATAATTCCAACACGACTGCTTTGTACATATAATTATAAAACCAGGGGCCACCAAAGTGCACCTATAGAGCAGAGTCTTGACTGTTCTTGGTTCTGTTTTAATTATTAAGCCTTAAAGCAAAAACTAGGTTTCAAAGAAAACTTTCTGTACAGTCCTCAATAGAGTTAAAGGAGGAACATTTTAAGCTGATGAGCTGACACTTGTAGAAGCAAATATATTAAATAAATCATGATTCGTTTTGGGGGCAAAGTCTGACTTACATCAACTCTGGAAAAAATGGATCTTAATGAGTGACAGTTGGGTGTTTTCTGTCACTTCCTGAGGTAATGGCCGCAAGCTGACATTGCTCAGTGGGTGTCTCATACTTCTGAACAAAAGTTTTTTGGAGTGAGATAGACAAGGTAGAAATCCCAAGGTGACTGGGAGGAATGTCTAATGAGTGGAAAGACATATTTACTGGCAGTCTGTGTGTAAGCTGTGACAGTTGACAGAACTTGATTGTAACAAATATAGTTGATGAAGAAAAGGCTGACAGACTGGGAGAGGGGGCCGTGGTTGGGGCGGGGGAGGGAGAGAGTCAAAAGCCCTGCCTTGGCTGAACCCTGTTAATGGTAAGTTGGGTGGATACAAAGCTCGGAGTCATGAAAGGGAGTCAGGATCTCGCACTGACGTCTAAACACAGAAATGTGTTGAGCTTGCAGGAGGGGGTAACAGCTTCAGATCTGCTGACCTTTTGGCCCATAACTTTAGAAGCTAGTGCCTGGGACCAGACGATGACCCCAGCTCTAGGGACATATGTAAGTTCTGTGGCTTCTGGACCCGCTCTATACCCATGTCTGCGGCCTGGGCAGGTCTGGGGTCCTTAATTTACAGGTGCCTCACCTGGCCAGCTATCATGACCAAGAGCCACTGGGTTCTGGCCCCAGTGGGCACCAGTGAGGCTCACGTGGACGTGGGAGGGGGACGGAGCAATGAGGCCCTCCGTAAGCTTCCGCTGACGTGTGCCCCTTACCTCCTTCATTCTAAGGTTCCCACCCCCCCCCCCCCCCCGCTCCGCTCAATTTCTCCTCTGCACCCCACCCCCTCTCTGTCCCCAGCACAAAAGGAGTGATTGGCCTCGAAAAGGCAGAGCTGCCTGGCATATTAAATGATGACACTTTGTAACTGACTGGTCAGGGCTTCAACAATCGGCTTGCCAATGAGCTCTGCACTTCTTCCCCCAGGCAAATGTCACACTGAAACTAAACAGGATCTTTTTTCATCCTACATGCTGTTTTCTATGCCACATATTATTTTATAGTTGAAAATAGGCTAACTCTTTAAAATGCACGGAGTCTGCGGTACTTTCATCGTGGGCTCATTTTGGAGGAGAGGCTGGCTGGGAGGGAGTGGGAGCGGGGAGAAGAGAGAATGTGTCGAGTGGTGATGAAGGTTTGGTCAACATCTTGACCTTGACTTTTTTTTTTTTTTTTCTTTTTTAAGGGATGACTAAACGAAGGTAAAATTTGGAAAATTTAAAGGATTGGGACAAAATGGATGGAGGTGAGGAGAGCAAGGGAGACTAATGGGCCACGAGCCTCACCCATCAAGATAGGAAAGTGATTTGTCTTCATCACCATTTTCCTATTTCTGTTGACCAGGGCGAGTATTCCTTACCTGCGCGTTGGTTTTCTATCTGCTCTGTGATTTGGGAAATGGGACCCATTCCTGGTGAACTCCTCAGAGCTGAGGAAGGTAGCAGTTTCCTGACTTTGACGTTGCCCCAATGAAATGGAAAACCCTTTCCAGTGATGTTCACGTGACCCACTTTCTCCAGGTGGGTTCTCGTCAATTTGATCCACTGCCTTGGGAAGAGAGGTTGGATAAGACAAAGCTGAGTGGAGTCCTTCCCAGGCTATGAGATATGGGTTGGCTCAGTGTCAAGGCTCTGACTTCATCGACTTCAGCTCAGTGGGTTAACTTCCATTATGGACCAATGATTCCTGAAAATGTCTCCTGTATGGCACAGTCACTTGGGGTGGTAGATGGGTGGGTATCATGACTCATCCAGAAGCTAGGCCTTCTTATCAACGGGACAAGAATTTTTAGAATGAGATTCGGAGCATCGGGGAGGTGGGAGACCAAGTAGAGAAGGCCCCGTAGGTCAAGGAAGAGGGTGCATTTGGTTTGGGTTGACGCAGTTACATTTTG
Organism: Acinonyx jubatus; assembly: GCF_027475565.1. NCBI lineage: Eukaryota > Metazoa > Chordata > Mammalia > Carnivora > Felidae > Acinonyx > Acinonyx jubatus. The sequence goes on from NC_069393.1 coordinate 68,604,026, forward strand.
GGGAGAGACGAGACACAACTGTTCCTCTCTTCTACCCCAGAGGCACAGATCTGTTGTTACATATTTTCACTTGTTCTTAACTTGAGCAAGAGACCTTTTCTTGCTGAGCTGCAGCACCCTCATCTGTGGAGTAAAGTCAGTCTAGATAACTTTGGATGTCTCTTCCTGCTCCAAGGGTTTTGGATTTCATGACCCAACTTAACAGGTTCCAGGGCCCTCTGCCAGGACATGTTCTTTTAGTTGGTAACATCTTCAGGGCCAGTTCATTAGCCTGTGGCTCTGAAGCCATGAGGCCAGACTCAAAAGAATTTAGGGATGAGCACCCAACAGTATCCACCCAAAGCCGAGACTGCCTTGTTTTGGCTCTCTGGAGCTAACAACTACCCGCAGACATGCTCCCCATGCTGACAGCCGGTGCCGGGCCGGCCCAGGAGGCTCCTGGTGAGAGGGACCCTACGGGGAGTTCTCCAGGAGAGGGAGCGGCCCCACTTTCCTGCAGAGGGCCCGCCCGGTAAGGCCGCCTCGCTATAGGAGCGGGAGGGGCATGGGGAGGGGCCCCGCAGCTGGCTTTGGCCTTACCTTTCCTACAACAGAAAAGGGAAACCTTTTCTCAAGGCTCCTCTGGCTCAGTGATTTCTCACTTCTCCAAAAATTGCTTTCGTGCACCAACCCCAGCTTCTAGATCCAGCACTCGCCAGCCCCAGAGCTGGGGTAGAGCGTGAGGGCCCGCGGGCTGGCTGGACTTCCAGCCTGTCCTTGGCTGCTAACCAGCTGTGTCCGGAAGTCTCGGCCCTTGCACAGGTTTCAGCTTTCTGTTGTGTACATTTACCAACAAACGTGTAGTTTTCTGATTGAAGTGGTGGAGGGACCATGTTGTTCACCTTCTCGACCTCTCTCTGCGCCCCCATCAGCCTCTCCAAGGCATCCCTCTGGGGCCCCCGGCTTATGGGGGGACGTGACAAGTGCATGGCCGCCCAGGCCCCTTGGGCCCACCCCTCCAGCTGCACCTGACTTCCCCTTACCTTCTGCCTGAACTCATTCCCAGCAGAGGAAGGAAGGCACAACCTCGGGGTTCACATCCTCAGCAGGTGGAAAGTGCTTTTCCGGTGTTCTGAGCAGTCTGCAGTGGGCTGGATGGAGCTCAGTGGGATCTCTCCTTTCCTTGAAGCCTCAGCTTATTTTCGTCTCATCCCAGATAAGCACATTCTAGCCATTCTGGCTGCTTGAGGTCGTGCCCTGTGCTGATGGGTGGAGACAAGATGGCACCTGCTAGGCTTAGCCACTTGCTGTCCAGGCCTTTGTCTTCCCCAGGGGGAGGTGGGTGGAGAGCAGGAGTAAGTGGAGGTCTGGGCCCAGGCCCCTGGTCTTGGGAAAGCCCTCCACGCTGGGGAATAGCGTCCCTTGCTCTGGAGAGCAGAGGCATCGTGCCTCTGCTACCACGGCGCACCTAGGGGATGCCAGAGGTTGAAGGGATTCTAGACACAGTTGCCCTCCCTTGTGCAAGCGATCTGAATCCTCTCCAGGAATGTCGCTGGCCGCAAACACGGGAGCAGGGCAGCACGAAGACGTGAGACTGTGCTATGCTCCTTCCCCTGAACGACAGCCACTCCAGGAGGCGGGGTCAGTGGTAGGTGAGAGCTAAGCTGTGCAGAACGCTGGCTGCAAACCACGCCCTGCGTCCACACGCTTCGCACAGTTCATCTCACTTCATATAGCAACCCTCTGAAACGCATCTCTCGTTATCCCTGTTTTGTAGACGAGGAAACTGAGACCTAAGAAGGCTAAGAAAAGCGTTCAAGATCACATCTACAGGGAGGAATGGAAGGAGACCCGAAACCCGGGGTTTTGCCACTCCCCGGGGACCAATCTGTGATCCTTTCTGAACTATTACATCTTTGGCACAGCCACAGGCCAAGGGGATGGGCTGCACTGGATTTCTGTCCTGTTCGGACACTTCCCAGCTGTGCCACCCCGGACACACCAGTTCCTGCCACAGAGGGTTGTTCCAAGGACGTGTGAAACGCTGAACGCCCACGTGCATTACACACCAGCCGTCCTGCAGTCACAGTGCTGGACCGTTGGGGTGCCGACTGTCAGGTGTGTCCCAACCCCTCCATGCACATCATTGCATCTAAAGGTCGCGACCGTCCTGTAAATTACTCATTTTATCTCCTTTTCCCTGAAGAGAGGAATGAAGTGCAGAGAGGTCAGGGAATTCACCCGAGATCACACAGCCAGAGGCACAAGTAGCTGGGAAGCCAGGCAATCTGACTGCTCAAGCTGCCTCTATCGCGTTCTCTTTTTACACGATGTCATGAGTTCAACCCACATTTGTGGAATATTTATTACGTGTCTAGTGTTGTGTTGGGCACTGAGGCTACGATGGTGAGCAAAAAATCAGGTGTGGTTTCTGGTCTCTGATATTCCAGAAAGGTAGACTGCAATCAAATGTGTGCCGATATATGATAAACGTGGAATTGCAACTATAGAAAGAATTTATGGAGGAAAGGAGCATGGGGCTCTACGAACCTGTAATAGGAGTCTTGACCCAGTTGGGTAAGGCAGGGAGGACCTCCTGGAGGAAGTGACAATTCATCTGAGATCTAAGGGGTGGGTAGGAGCGAGGTAAGTAGCTGGTGGTGTCGACGGTGGGGATGGGGTGTGTCAGGACATTCCATGCAGAGGGAATCTAAGTATGGAGGCGCCTGGCAGGAGGAAGCGTGAACAGGTGCGTAGAGCATGGTGGAAGGCAGAACTGGGTACATAATTTGCAGGGCCCAGTGCCAAATGAAAATGTGGGTCCCTTATCACAAATTGTTAAGAATTTCAGGGCAGTGAGAAGAGGTACCTGCTATTGTATGTGGGGCCCTATGTGGCTGCAGACATGACATGCCCATGAAGCCAGTCCCAACCAGAGAGAAGGCTGGGGAAGGAGTTGGGGCAAGTCATAGAGCCGTCAAAGCCAAGTTTAGGATTCTGTCTCTATCGATCTGTTTCCAGAGGGTCACTTCTGGGTAGAGAAGCGTTTAGAGGGGAGTCAGCTGGGTGAGCTCTTAACCCTGAGGGCTCCGGCAGGTCCTCGACCTCCCCAGCCTGGCTAGGTCTTCTCCTGTGTGGGAAAGGGAGAGTGATGCCCACCCACATGATGATCAGAATTTGTGAACAAACGCCCTGACCTTGGAGCCTTCTCATGGCTAATCTGCATGGGCCTGACACAAAGGGTCCATGATGAGGGCTGGTAGATGAGCGTGACTCCCTCCAATGTCCCAAGCCAAGGAGGTAGGGGGACAGGTTGTGTGTGGGAGTTTTGAAAGAGCTTTTTAAAAAGGGGGACCCCAGAGTTTAGGACGTTGCAAACCGAACCCCCTTTTGCTTTCGTGTTCAATTTCAATGCAAAATGGCTAAAGCATTTATCCAAATAAAGCAAAACCAGCCAGAACCGTCTCTTCTGAGCCACAGAGAACTTTTCTGAGCACCAAAATCAATGACTTTACCCCCTCCTTCCCCCAACCTGGGGTGTTGTATGCAGACAGACATTTTACTGTGACAATTATAATAGCTCAGTTGGAAATTACCGTCTGGCTAGGCAGCTGAATCTATGCCTGGATCCAGCTTCAAACACAGGTATCAGGGGCAAATTAGCAGCGACATCAAGTTTTGGATTTTATAAAAAGTGCCAGGTTGGGAGAAGAGAATTGTTCCTGCCGCTGAGGGTGAAGGTTAATACTCCGGGCCTTGGCTGCCCGCATCCGGGGCTCCCCTACCCCACACGGCAACTCTAAAGACCGCCAGGCACACTGAAGCTCATTATATTTTCTCTCTGCATAGAACTCCCCCGCAACGCCCATGCTCTCTTTGATTGCCATGGAGAAGGACCAGCTATGGGTCCCAGGATGTTGGAGAGCTGTCCTTCCCTGCCCCGTGGCCCCCTCACTCAGAGGAAGGCCCCTGCCTCCTCCCAGGGATTTCTGGGTCTGGATGGCCAAAGACCCGGGTGTCTTCGGGGCCTCGTAGTTTAGGTTAATTACGCAGAGGGCAAGGCATTGACGCCTCCTCTCTGGGATGGTTGGCAAACTCGACTAGACTCCAAATGAACCGCTTTGATTCCATCTGCAAAATTAGATCAGATTTGATAAAGTAAAGATGTACCCTTTGAAGTATTCCCTATCAACATAAGTGCTAAGAACACTTGAGTGAAGGAATTTGAGCAGTTTTGAAAGCAGCAGCATAGAAGCTTCAGTGAGGATTGCAGCTAAGGGCATGCCCAGAAGGCACGGGACTAACTGCATCTATCCTGCAGGCAATAAGCAATTGCTAAAGATTCCAGACTTCTCAAAGTTCAGAGTTCAGCATGGAGAAACTTTGTTGAACTTGTGATAGGCTGGGCTCTGTGGTTTGCATTCTGTTTTCAGAGGCTCTCAGAGTCCCGGCAGTTTTTGTGTTTCTGTGCCGCCTCGGCACGGCAGGAACAAGGCTGTTTTTTTTCGCTTTAGCTTCCACGCAGAGGTAGGAATTAAGCCTTCATATGTTTTCCTGGGGTATGGTCCCTCCAGAGCTACAGGGCAGGACATCAGTGGGTGAAAAGTGTCTGTTTATCCAAATGAAAGCCAGAAGATCTGTGTCAAAGCCCAGCTCTGTCACCGTCTAGCTGTGTAACCTTGATGGAGTCCTTCCGTGTGTCCAAGCCTTCGTTTCTTCATCCTTCTGACATTCCACTCCAGTTACCGGTTACGGTCCCTTCCATGTGCCAATAATACCTACCTCTCCATTGAGCTCTACCCAAACTCCGTTATTAAGCCCATGGTAGGTGCTGGGGAGAAGATGCTACATTAATCACCGCGTGGTCCCTTCTGGTCCAGCAGGGGACAGAGAAACCTGAACGAGGGCTGTAAGAGAAAGTGTCGGGTGTGGCAATAGGTGCACATACAAAGGGCTATAGGAGCTCAGAGGAGGGAGCAATTGATTCCACCGGGGGGGGGGGGGGGGGGGGGGAGCCAAGGAAAGGCACAGAGGCGAGAAAAGAGGCTCCGAGCTGATGAGCTAATGAACAAGAAAGCATTTTGCAATGTGCGGAGGGTTTTAAAAGGTACGCTCTTATTCTGATTTCGGGTATTACGAAACAGCATGCAATCTGGATTCTTTTCTCTTAGCTTGGACTGGATTGATGGTAACTTGGGAAGCTCAAAAGGACGAAAGGATATAGTAAGGGCTGGAATCAAATAACCAATGTTGAAGGGAAATTTAAAAAAATCCATGTAAGCTTGTGAGAGAGGCCAGTGGGAGGGTAGCTCCCACTGACTTGCTGCCGTTTGGGCTCCCGAGGTTGGGGGAGGCGGCTTGCATGCTGTATCTTGGAGGTCTCGCCTACCTTGAGATGAGCTGGAGGTCCAGATCTTGGCTCCTGTTGTTGGGAAACCCAGGGAGGCCCCGTAAGTGCACCATTTCCCCCTGTATTATGGGGTGTAAGAGTAGTGAGAATAGGCATCCTTGCCTGGGTCCTGATCTTGGGTGGAAAGCATTCAGTCTGCCACCATTAAATATGACGTTAGGTGTAGGTGTTTTGTAGATGTTCTTTACCAAGCTGAGAAGCTTCCCTCTATTCCTAGTTTGCTGAGAAATTTTTTATCATGATTGGGCATTGGATTTTGTCAAATGTTTTTTTCTGCATCAATTGATAGGATCACACGGTTTTTCTTCTTTAGCCTGTAGATGTAGTGGATTGATTTCTCTAATGTTTGTTTAGGTGTGAGAGACAAAGAGACAGAGAGCGAGTGGGGAAGGGGCAAAGAGAGGGAGACACAGAATCCGAAGTAGGCTCCAGGCTCTGAGCTGTCAGCCCAGAGCCCGACGCGGGGCTCGAACTATGAGATCATGACCTGAAGTCGGACACTTTATCAACTGAGCCACCCAGGTGCCCCAGGATTGATTTTTGAATGTTGAACCAGCCTTACATACCTGGAATAAATCCCACTTGGTCACGGTATATAATTTTTTTTCTCCATATATTCTGCCGGATTCGATTTGCTAACACCTGGCTGAGGGTATTTGCATCTACGCGCATGAGGGACATTTGTAGTTTACTTGTACGGTCTTTATCTGGTTTCAGTATTGGGAGAATATGAGCCTCATAAAATGAGTTAGGAAATAGTCCATCTTCTCCTATTTTCTAGAAGAAATTCTGTACAATTGGTACTGATACTCCATTTTAATACACCATGAAGGCAATTCTGATTTTTTTTTTTTTTTTTTTTTTTTTTTTTTAGTTAATCTTCTAAACTCAGAAGTCATTTTTGATTGCGATTGGGAAGATGGCTTTGTATCACACCCTGAGCCTGGGGAGAACAAACCACAACCCGGTTCCAGCTGTTTTAATCTAACCCACCTGAATACGATTGCTGCTTTACCATGCACTCCCTTTGGGGGTCTCAGTCCTCACTCATGCAGTGGCTCATTCGGCGCACCTGGGGCCCGTGCTGCACGTGAGCACGCCGTGTGACAGGTGTCACCTACCCAAGTAGCTCCATTCGGTCTCCACCCTCTGCTCCCCCCTCCTCACTTCCCCTTCCCTCCTCCCTCCTACTCTCGTCCTTGACCTCGGGCACGGGTTGAGTTTGGCATACTCCTCAGCACAGGGCATAACATCATGGCACCCCCTTTCTTTCCGGTCTTCACGCGCTTCCTCCCGCACGGCCGGTGCTCATGCTAATGTGTCTGACATCCTGTTACTTTCCTATTGCTGCTGTAACAGATTAGCACCAATAGGGTGGCTTAAAACAACACACATCCATTATCTTACCGTTTTGGAAGTCAGAATCCCAACGTGGGTCTCACTGGACTAAAATCATTTGTTGGCAGGGCTGTGTTCCTTCTGGAGGCTCGAGGGAAGAATCTGTTTTCTTGCCTTTTCCAGCTTCTAGAAGCTGCCTGCGTTCTTTGGCTCCCAGCCCTCTTCCATCCTCAAAGCCAGGAATGGCTGATCTAGTCTTTCTCACCTGTATCCCTCGTACATTCACTGTCCTGCTGGGTCTTTCATTTGCAAGGGCCCTTGCGATTACATTGGGACCACCTGGCTAGCCCATGACCGTTGTTCATCTCCAAGTCAGCTGATTGGCAACCTTAATTCCCTTTTTGACATAGAACATGACATAGTCACAGGTTCTAGAAATTTGGATGTAGACATCTTTGGGGGTTGTTATTCACACAGATACATACGTTAGGGACATGGGCATCATTTAAAATGTACAATGTTATTTTGAGTGTGCAAGAATTCTTTATGTATATGAATGGAATTGGACGATCAATCTCTTTCTGACTCTTACTTTTTACTCCCAAACTACGTTTTTAGGTTCTACCCATGTTTTATATATGGATAGTATGTTACTCCTAACTCCTACAATGTATTCCATAATAGACACCCCCCCCATCTTCTTCTGATTCATTTCCAAGTGACGGGCACCTAGATTGCTTCCCACCCCCCACTGTTAAAGACACTGTTGTGATGAATAGCCTGTGTCTGTCCCCTGATGGACCTGGTTGCATTTTCTTACTTAATTTTCACCAGGTAATGTTAGAGAGCTCCCTACAGTGGCTGCCCCTGTCTATACCACCACCAGCAGTGCGCCGGGGTCCTCTTTCAGCTTTGGGCTGCTAGCTCCTACTATTTCCCAGCTGAAAAACAGCCAGGAAGGGGAGGAAAAGCAACATTAACTCAGCACGTACTATGTAACCTACTAGATGGTGCTGTGTTGGATGCTTTCCGTTTATATCCCCTTTCATTCTAAGATGATCCTAGGTGGTTGATATAATTGAACCCGCTTTAGAGCTGGACAACGTAAAGCCGAAAGGGAGTAAGTTCTTTGTCCAAGGTCTCACGTTTAGTAAGGGCTAGATGCAGAATTTGAATCCAAGTCTGGGCTGAGCATTCATCCTTGGCGCTCCCATCAGCCCCGGACACATGTTGCTCTCCACACGTTCAACTCGTTGTCTAGGAGGGTGGTTAAGAGCATGGGCTTTGGAGCCAGACTTCTGTGCAAATGCTGGCTCCGTCACTTAGTAGCTATATGATTTGGGGCGAGGAGCCTAACTGCTGGCTGTCTCCGTTTTCTCATCGGTAGAAGGGAACAACATCCTTCAGTTCGGTTTGCAAACCACTCGGTAGGGTGTGGTGCACCAAGGGGCTAAATAAACGGTAGGTACTGTTGCAATGTCGCACCTGTGTCTCCCCATCTGCCCTGGACTCTAAGCTCCTCACAGCCAAAAACTGTGCCTCATCCATCCATGTATCTCATTCACCATAGCAGCTAGTACAGTGCCTGGCTCACTAAGAACTATTGAAATACTCCGTGCCACAGCTCATTCTAACTAGGGTTGACTATTTCCAGCCCGAGTGGTGAAGGGTCTTGGATCTCCAGGCTATTGATAGGGTAAGGGGAGATGAGGGTCTCTGACCCCTATTCCTTTAGTGATCTTTCTAGACCTCACTCCTGTCTTTATAATATGTGTTGCTTCTGGTCCCCATCTCTTGCCCCTGTCTACCCTGTCTCTTAAAGCCCTGTTTCTGCTCCCCTCGGTGGAACCAAGGTGCTATTCTGTCGGTGTTGTACAGGTTTCCCCCACCGGGGGTGGGGTGGGGGTCACATTGCCGTCGGCATTGCTTTTCCTCCTCTGCCCGACTCATGGCTTGCCTGTCAATTAGGAAATCCTGCACCTGTGTGATTTCCTTGAGCGCTTAATAAAAATTGGGCGATTAGAGAACCTCAGCACTTTCTTAAATAGTCATTAAACAATCATTACAGATGGAAATAGCTACAACCGGCCGCTGCGAGAGGGAGCGTGTGGCTCCTAACGACATAATCCTTTTTCAAGTCAGAACGAATGTGCAATCAAAGCACAAAAGGGAACAGTTTCAAAGTTCTGAGCCTTCTTAGGCAAAACTATAATATGTCAACCAGCCTAAACTGGCGGCCGAAATGTTCAATGAGAATTGATACATAACATAGTGTTTCAAGTAACGCACCGCTTAAGCCAGGTGTTTTTGGTTTTGTTTTGTTTTCTTCTCTCTCGCTCCTTTTAGGGACGTCCTCACAGCCTTTCAAGTCTGGGCACAGCTGTCTGTCTTAGCTAAGCTGGAGATGCTCCGATTGAGACAGGTTATAACTTAATAGTTGAAGCAGGTCCTCAGAAGGCTTTCTTAAGGCTGCTGGGGTTTGAAAGCTAGATCCGATATTTAAGAGCTGTGTGACCTCAGGAAAGTTACCTAGTCATTCTGACCCTCGGTTTCCGCATTGTTCAACAGCAGATGATAACAACCTGCTGCATAAAAAGCATTTATTAAGTGTTAGGGGAATTATTAAACCCTGTTTTTTGAGGCGGGTGCTCCTGCAGTGGAACGCGAGTCATTTCACTGTGAAGGCTTCTCTAGTCAAAGACATCAACTCTCTTCCACGTTCCATCAGTTACCATGCCGGAGGGTGCATACGAATCAAAGGGACTTGTTTAAAACGCACATCCCTGGAGTCTACTGGGAGTGATTCTCTTTCTGAAAGGAGTGGGACCCGGAAACCCCTCATTTTAACAAGCACCTAAGTGATCTAATGCAGATGGGTCAAAGGCTACAGTTTCCAAAGAAATGAATTAGACACCCACAGGGAGCGCTGGGGCTATCGTCAATGTGTATCTTACTGTGGATAATTCAATCAGATTGCTTTCCGATGAATGCCTAGAACCAGCCATCCTTGAAGGAATAGCAGTTTTGGTAGCTTGGTGGGAGAAAGGAGCAATCCTGGTCACCAGACATACTTGGAGAACCTCAGTTCTAGATGCCGGGTGCTGGACAGCCAGAGGCGTCAGCAGGCAGAGACGTATGCGCTCCTGGAGGTGGAAGTTGTCATAGATAAAGCGTGGTTAACTTGTAGTGATTCCCTCGACTTGCTCTGCGGCAAAGACCAGCCTTTATGCCATGGAAAATCTTTTTGCTTCCTTTCGGTTGTGGATGGCTATTTCCTATCAGGGACAGCACTCTCTAAGGTTGTTTGATGCTTTTTCAGACACACAAGGTGACTTCTTAAGCAAAGTTACCGTTCCGGTGTATCTTTTGTGGTCCGTCTTCCTGTAGGTATCACTCACTTAGTCCTGGGGCTGCAATCCCCAGGGTCTCTCTGGCTTTGGAATGTTAAGTAATTTACAAGTCTAACCTTCTGAGTCAGGACGCACAGAAGCTGTGAGTTCTTGCCGGATGTATTCCTGATGGTCTGGTTGTCCCGACTGGTAGCCTGGGAGTTCAAATCAGCACCTACTGGTCGGCAAGGCAGAGGGGCAGCAGGGCAGACAAGGAGGGGCTGGAAGAAGGGTCCAGAGCGCAGGAAACAAGGACAGTTATGCCTCGGTTGACCTCTTGACAAGATTCTCTGCAGAAGGGAAGTGATGGCAGTGATGTGGCAGGGAAAGTCCCAGACCTTCATGTTTAGGAAGACATTTGTCCCAAATGTCAGACATGCAAAGTGCAAAGTGAAGAATGGGAAGACTCTTTAATTTTACCTATAAATAAATTGCAATGTATATGCAATAAAACTAAGTCCATGTCTTGGATGAATTTAGTTGATTCAGGGTATTGATTGGACAAGATCTGATATCTGAGAAAAATTTTGTTGAGAGCTGAGAGAAGGGGTGAGGTGGTCTGATCAGTAATAAGAAAAGGTACAATTTACTCCACTGTCCTATTTCATAGCTGCAGGCATCAATTTCTTTTCCTTAAGATTTGTATTTCTGTTTATAAAAGCAATATATGCTCCTTGTGGAAAACTTTGGGAATAGCCTTCAAATATATGTTCTAATCAACACACTCACATGCACACACACACACACACACACACACACACTCACACTGACATACAGTCATATACATAGATTTTTATAAAATTGAAATAATGCTCGAAGAAACTGGTTTGTAGTCTTCCTTTTTTCACTTGCAATTATGAAAAAACTCTATTTTAATGCAAATTTTTAATTCCCTATTTTCAATGGCTCTGTTGCGATGTGTCATTATTTATTTATTTTTTTCAAAAAAAAATGAATCCCTATTATTAGGCACTTGGGCTATTTTTATTTTTTCCTACTACACAGAATTGTGGTGATGAAAATTTATATATGTAGATCTTTGTACACATTTCTGATTATTTCCTTGGGGGTGAAATTCTTAGAATTGCTGAGTCAAAGGATATGCATTTTTTTATGGTCTTTGGTATATATTTGTCAAATTGCTATTCAGAGAAGTTGTTTCAATTTTCGTTTCTACCAGAAGTCTAGGAGGGCACCCATTTCCCAGCTTCCCTGTCACCACGACATATCGCTATGGATTGCTTTTAATGTATCTTGAAGTTCTTTAGACAACTCATAGCTACCTTATCATTTTCTGCCCGATCTCCAAATGGTTGTCAGCTAGAGTTGGGATGAAATTATGTGTTGTGCCAGTTTTCTGAGATGGGGACAGATGTGGGAACTGCTAATTTTCTTGACCTTGAGGATAGGCATTTAGAGTAAGAATTGTCCTGCCCCTTCCCCAGTAAAGAATTAGAACAAATCCATCATCTCCTGGTTCCCCCAGGAGACTAATCAGATTAAGGCATCCCTAACTGGGGTGGGAAGCTCTTTATTTGCAGAAGGATGCACATTCATTCAGACGGTGCCAGAAATAACCCTCGCATCACTAAACAGATGGGGACAGATGCTCAGATGGGGTTTCAAGTGGGATCAAGTAGGGTCTGACAAGAGTTGTATCGTTTGCTCATCTTCACGGAAGTTCCCGTTTTCCGGACTTCGGAATTGCCCGGAAAAAGGATATTTGTGGCACCACACAGTCCCCCCAGACTGCCCGCACCGAAGCCCACTCTGAATTTATGACTCTTGGGCGCCATGGTGACCCCAGCGCCAACGGGCTGTGAAAACACTCAGGACAAGCTTTCCCTGAGTTGACAGGAACCAAAGCCTGCTGCGGCGGCTAATGTCTGCATCTGTGTGGGAGACAGCTGCCCTGGGGCCTTCCTGAGAATGCCTTGCTGGCCTCTTCTGACGGAAGCCAAGAACAACAGATTAGCACAGAGGTACTGCCACCTTCCCCTCTGAGTCAGGATGCATGAGAGCTGTGAGTTCTCACTGGATGTATTCCTGATGCTGTGTTTGCTCAGATTGGTAGCCTGGACGTCCAAGTCAGCACCTGCTGGTCAGCAGGCCAGAGGGCAGCAAGGCAGACAAGGAGGGGCTGGGAGAAGGTTCCAGAGCACAAGGAAGCAAGGCAAACGTCTGCTTCCAGCTAGAAAGGAGTTAGAGTAGACCTCTAACCTTTTGTATTTTTGAGCCACTTTTTCTGTAGCCTGGGGCCTGATTGATTTTAGGTTCAGCCTAACATCTTGGCCTGAGATCCTGTGGAGAGTTGGAGAGACTTAAAGAAACAATTCAGAGGGAGCCAGGAGGTCTGAGTTCGAATCCTCACTCTGCCATCACGGGGCTGTGTGACCTCAGGTAATCCATGGAACCCTTGGGGCCTCACTGTCCTCAGTGGCCAACAGAGGACATTGTTGGCCAAGGTAAGGGTGTTTTTAACTTTGGCTGTCTGAGCAGGAAGAAAGGCGGTGAGGGAAGATGGAGAGCAAAAGGAAATGAGATCTTTAGAGCAATGCCTCCCAACCCTTTTCATGTCTTGATGCACGTGAAAATACTACTACCAACTGCCCCTCTGGGGTAAATGGAGGAGGCTTCTCTGAGTCGGAGGTACCATGCTGGGGGCTCCGGTGTCTTGAAGGCTGAGGACATTGCTATCTCAGGTGCCTCCAAGGGGATACTCTACCACAGAGGACCCGAGCCCTGAAAAAATGGTGCACACCTCAGGACTACGCTTCAAATAAACAGAGACTGTCCTGAACCATGAGATGGGGTGAGATAATCCAACCGTAATTCACTCATGGCGGCTTCTTTGATGACCTCTTGGACAATATCAAATTCCTGCAGAGATTTTGTCATCGAGTCTCTGCCCGCTGTTGCTGCCTGTTGGTGGGGGTGGGGTGGGGTGACCAGGAATGAAGATCCTTTGGGAAAGACTGCTCGGGAGGAGGGAAGCCCAGGGCCCCCACATCTGACCAGTTTGATCAGTGCTTTAATCCCGAAAAGCAACCCTACATCCTCTTCCTGTCTTCAGTCTTTGGGGGACAAGTTCTTGAAGCCAGAGGCTTGATTGAAGGGATCAGGCATTCCATTTGGGGGTCCTGCCTGTCTCTCAGGCTTTTCCTATTTTGTAATAACAGGCTTTTTAGTGTGTCTTATTTATTTTTTCCATCCACCCTAAGAAACGATGAGGTAACCGGGCCCAGATAATTGCCGCACACCTGCAGGACGCAGGCCTGGTGCCATTTACGCAGTGGAGAGAGCGTCACGCCCCTGGCCACACAGATCAGCTGGCCGTCCCGCCCCCTCCTCCTGCACACCTGCAGAGGCCCGTCACTTGGGACAGGAGGGCCTATTAGGGCTCTTGTAATTGAGATGGGGTGAGGGAGTTTACCCCGGCTCCTCTGGAGTGGGAGAGAAGGAGCCGGCTTAGATGACAGGAAACCGTCCCCTCTGCTCCGTGCAGCGGACTGAGAAAGGTGGCCTGGGTAATAATGGGGCTAGCTAATCCTGATAGTCATAAGGGTAGGAGAGTCCATCATCATAATCACGGCTAATGGACTCCAGATGGAGAAATATAATTGTTCTCATTAACATGGTTACACACACACACACACACACACACGCGCGTGCATACCCATGCACGCGCACTCAGAGGCCCATTCGGCCCACATACCTGACTCTGATAAGGACTGTCAGATAAGAACAGCCCACACCACAAAGCTAGATGGAGGGCATTGTCAATTATTCCTTCCCTGTTTCCCCCTTCCACAACATCCATGCATACGTAATGGTTTCATTAACCTCGAGACTCCTGCAGATGAGTTGAAAACCCAGGCTTACACGGCCAATTAATTGGCTGTACATTTTGCACGGCGTATGGAAGTACATTTCTCCTGCACCTTCAATACGGCCTGGCTTTTCGGCTGTATTTCATAAGTGTTAATGTAATGTTGCTGAAAGGAAATATGGCCCAAAGCAGGAAACTTCCCCCCCCCACCTCTCTGGGATGCAGCTGTTCATTTGGTTTGGGCTGTTAATTCAAACCACTCCCAGGTGCCTATTTCATATTATCTCTTGTTTAGGACAAAATAAAATGAAACTGTCAAAACCTCTCTGCCTCGCTCAGCGCTGGGCTCAATAGCCCCATAAAGAGACCCCGGGCGAGGAAGCAAGTTCTCCGAGCAAGTGCTCGAGAGAAGGGCAGGCCTTCCAGGTGAAAGTTTGACCTGCAACGAATCCACCTTCCCCAGAAAGGCATCATACGGGTCCTATAGCGACTTCGTTCCTACCTCTGGGCCCTGGCATTTGACCTTCCTCGCCAGGAATGCCATTCCCGCTCTGTTTCCTGCTCTCTTGCAAAGTCTCCTCCCTGCATCTCTCCCTGAGCACTCTACTTTTCCGGCTGAGACCTATAGTAGGTGCTCAGTAAATGTTACGCGTTATTAACATGTCTACTTCTTGAAGCAAGTCAGTTGTTCAGGGCTCATAAAATATTTAATAGAGTAAGAACTCTCAGGTGGATTCACCCATGATTTGCATGTATCCCAGAATTCTATTTATAGCCATACTCTTGCCTTTTCTACAACGAATGCCTCCCTCAAGTGGACATTTCTCTCTGCCATCTGCTGTTGGCCACTCTGCCATTGTGCCAGACGCAGACGCTGAAGGAGGGGCTGGGAACAGCAGGAGGGGAGGACAGATGTCTTTGCTGGAGTCCCAGCGTCCTCCCAGGGAGAAAGGTGCGTGGCTTTTAGGATGTTCTGTTAGGATGTTCAATGACTGTTTCCTTTTTAGCCAAAGTGATCTCTCACTTCCGGCAGCACAGGAAGAATGGCTCCTTTGGGTGGTTTTTACAGCTGAAGTTTCTGGGTCTAGGTTAGGTAGTACCAGGTACCCCTGTTAGTGAGAAACAGTTCCTCTTGCTGACTGAGTTTCGATTCCAGTCGCTGGTCCACTCAGGGCCTCTGATCAGTGGGGATCTGAACATCTCCCCAGCATGGTCCTGGCAAACCTTGGTCAGCTGTTGTTTGACAGGAAGGAGGTGGGCCCAGTGTCTTTACTTAGTGGCTTTCTAGAAGAGCCACATCAAAAGCAATTCTGCCTCCACGCTTCACACAGGCCACCGGATCTCTCTCTCTCTCTCTCTCTGTCTCTCTCAAGTCTCTGGCTTCTGTGAGAGACTGCTAGCCAGGGAGGGTGAGGCCAACGTGGCCACAAGCACACTTCATAAGTGAGGAAGATTCCTAGGAAACAGGATTTCATAAGTGGCTGCCGGAAAATGCTAAGTGAGATGCCTTTTTGTTGTTGTTGTTGTCATTTTTAAGTATCCTTCAAAGGATCTGGCCACCTCAGACTCATGTCTGTGCTGTTCTCTAAACCGTTCAGAGACTAAGAGCATCCGTGCTCTGGAGAAGAAAGCGTCGCACCATGTGTTAGCGAGCACGTTTTGTATTTTTGAGCCACTTTTTCTGTAGCCTGGGGCCTGATTGATTTTAGGTTCAGCCTAACATCTTGGCCTGAGATCCTGTGGAGAGTTGGAGAGACTTAAAGAAACAATTCAGACCCAAAGCCCTTGTTTTTTTTTTTGAGAACTGACCCTTCCATCTGTTGACAATCAAATATTGAACCTATTAAGAGTGGCAGGTCCCCAAGCTGGGAGGAAGGAAGGAATTTCCCAGAGTCCCCGGAGACAAAGGACCTTTTGACTACACCTGGGGGTGAAGGGTGACCAGCCCAGGTCAGACTCAGCCGGGATCAGATGAGCGGGAGCAGCTGGTGGGACGGGAGCGGGGGTCTGCCTCGCTCAGTCCTGATTTGCCGAGTGGGGGGGCGAGGAGAAGGAGCGTGTAGAGAGCGGATTTGCCAGGAGACATGCCAGAGTGTGGACTTGGGGCCCCTTGCCGGGCCTCCCTGTGTCCCTCAATCGTGCTTTTCCATGGTCTGTGTTTGTGACCTCCTCCCCCACCAGAACTTCAGCTCCTCAACAGCGGGAGCTCTGACTCCCTCCTCTCTGAAGGGCCCGGGATGTAGCAAGTGTTCATGGAATAAATAAATGTGGAGACTCATAAAGGGGGTTTCTCAGAGCAGGGCCACAGCTCGCTCTTGCAACACATCTGCATGAATGAGGGAAGTCACCCCTGGAGGCAGACATAGGCCTATGGGCACATGGGTTGATGGGGGAAGCACCCCCTCTCTTGGCCGAGTGTGTTCATACAAGGCGCATTTTGAATAAGGGCACACAGTGGCCATCCTTATGATTTAGAAATTGGGGCCGATGTCCCAAGCCCCGTCTGTGGGGACATCCCGGATCACGGTGGGCTGATGGATGGTGGTCTCTGAGTGGGGCAGGAGATGGCCAGAAGGCAGCATCTTACCCCTGCGGCAGTGACCCCCCCCCCCAACTTTAAGGTCTGCACGTGGGCTGTCTGGCCGCCTTTTCCAGGGTCTTCTCTCTGCCCCCACCATCCTCTGGCTGTTCTGTTAGCAACGCCGGGCCCCTCTGGTCTCTTTAGCCAGCGAGTTCACCAGTAGCCTTTTGGTTCACACAGACCTAGGCTGGATTCCCGGTTCTTCTCCTTGCCCACCTGCGAGTCCTTTGGAGGACGTTTAATGTCACCCCAGCTGCACAACGGGGACGTGGCGAGGCCATGTGAAGAGGTTGTGTCCGCAGGGCCCAGGACCGTGTTGGACGAAGAAGTCTTTCCCAAAGGTGTGCAGGAAGGCCCTGCCCACCCGAGCTTCACCATCAAGACCACATATCTTCCATTCTTCCTGCCCAAGACCCCCTTCCACACCACTCACGTTTTTGTTTTGAGGTGGCACAGAGCCGGGACCTTGGGAACAAATGGACCCAGTGTTGACTGCAGGCCCACAGTGTTGATGGGCTTCATGCCGGGTCCCTCAAGCTGAGGTCAGCTGAGAACTGTCATGGAGGGCTGCTGAGTTGGCGATCAGATGGATGGGTGGGGACTGTTCATTGTACTTCTCTTACAGTTACTCTTTAGTATCTAGACATGGCCCTGTCTTCACTGCTCTGAAGGATCCTGGTCCTTTTGCAACTTCTTTTCCTGTTTTCTTATCCGCATGGTGCCCCGTCAGAATGAGCTGTAACTGTGAGGATCCACTGAGAGAACCACATCCACTTCCCTGCCGATGTGAAGGAAGTTAAGAATGCAAAGCACAGAGCGCAAAGAGTAGAGTTCTTGAATTTCTCAGCTCAAGCCCAGCATATGAACCATAATCTGTGTATTTATATTCTCAGCTTTCCAGACAGACAGTGGGACAGGTCGAGGGCAATTCTCATTCCTTCTCATGGGAGTTACATTCCTGTCCAGCATGCAAATGGAAAATAACCCTACACTCTAGCTACAAAGAAGAAGAACATGCTGTTTGGGCAAAATTGTTTCTAGTTCCATCTTGGCCAGCTCTTGGCGCGATTTCTACTGGCCGCGGAGCGACCTTTCTTGTTTCAGCTTATTCAGCGGTAAAATGGGGCTATCCTCTCTGCCTCACCGGCTTCGCGGTTAGGAGTTTTAAATAATTTTGCCTTGTTTCAGCGGATTTCGTGTGGCCCACTAGGAATACATGCTCATCAGAGAAAGATGAGCTGGCAAGCCCTCAGTTCTAGTCTTCTCTGATACCAACTTTATACCTCATCTTCCGTTTCTTGACTCTAGGGTTCTCAGAAACTACACTAGGGATTTCATTGCAAAGGCTGTCTGCAGAGGCCTCAAGAAATGAATCTGCTAGTTCTCCACTTGCCAAGTGGAAATGAGAACAATCCCTTTACTACTTCCTTTTTATTTTTCAGATTTTTAGATTTTTATTTATTTTATATATTTTTTATTATGCCTCGTAGCAAGAACTATCAAACTCCACCCATTGGACCAGAGTCCCCTGTGGTGTTACTGAAAGACATGTCCCTCATGTAGCACACGACCTACACTTGTGAGTTCACCGGCCTCAACCTCAGGCTTTAACAACGTGCAGTTACTTCCTTGGCGTATGGTTATGGGAAACGAAATGAGTTGGTAGGAGGGAAAGTGTTTCCAGAACAATAGAGTGTTGCTAATGCCAACCTAGAGTAACAGCAATGCTTCGTCGGCTAACGTTTCTTTCGCTTGTGAGTAACTCATTCGAGATGGAAGGGGTTGTGGCTCTGTTTATGTGGTTTATATTTTGTGACTTATTTCTCAGCTTAACACGGGCAGGTGGTTCAGGAACGTCCACCTATTTGAAACGTATTCTGTTCCTATTTCTCCTATTTCTCTCTGGCAGCCTGAAATACTGGTTCAAGTTCGCATACAGGCAGAGTATTTGGGGACATCAGAGGGAGCAACCTTTTCACCAAGGAAGGGAAGGGGTGACAAAGGAGAGGAGGAGGGAAGTGCTAAGTATTGTACCTTGTCCATAGAGTTAGGCCAGGGATGAATTAATCCCTGATGACACGCTGGAAGAAACCAAACAAACAACCCCCCCCCCCCCCCCCCCACTCCACACACCAGAGGACCCGGCTTTCATTTAACAGTCAAATGGTGAGAAAACATCAGGCCTCCTTAATGATGAAGAAACCAAATATTTCATCCGGTCGGGTCTGCAGTGAGTCAAGGGGAAGAGGCAGTGTAATGACCAGGCTTGTCCGTGACCATTTGGCTTGTAGCCATCATCAGAGCCTAGGACTGCAGCGAGGAAGGACCCAGGGATGAGCTGGGAGCCACACACACGGCCCCGTGCTCCGTGCAGTGTAAACAGCCAGTACATCTGGGTGCCTCATGCTCTCGTACCTTAGAGTGAGGGAAGACACAAGGCTCGCTGAAAGATGACCTAAGCCTGGGGAGTGAGTTGGAAGGAGCAGCGGATGATGAAAATGGTTGGGTAGCGTGGTGTCTCCTCCAGCATGGTGGAAACAGGGCTGGATGGGTTGCATACCTTCATAGGTGTGAGGTTTGCATTCTTTCTGAACCAGAACACTCAGGGTCGACTCTGGCCGTGGCAGTTGGGGGCGGTGTGGTCCGCTGGCAGTGGTGTCAGTAACACAGGAACAGCAGTAGCCACACGTGGAGAGTTTATCGCCGGTCGGAGGAGCCGTTTGGCCACGGCCGACAAAGGGTGATGGTGGTTTTGCTGCTTAGCACACGTGCTTTCTGCTCCCCTCTCTTTGGTACCGCAGACTGCCTCCCATGTCGTGGAGTCGGTATCAGCCCTAATATGGCCTCTTCCTGGCCATGTGATTGGTTATGGAATTAACATACAGCTCAGGCGGGGCCAATTGGAGTCCTTCTCTGAGACGAATATATGGATACCAGGAGAAGGAAGCAGCCCTCCTTCTGGTTGGATAGCTAGGCTTGGAGGCTGTACTTTTGGAGTTTCTGGTGGCTAGGCTTTCTACCTCTTGGAGAAAGTCTGTCCACCACAGGAAAGAGCTGGGTCACTCTCCAGAGAGAAGCAGAACTGGGACACGGAGAAAGAGCCTGATGACTTCACTTGGGCCCCTGGATCCAATCACGATTGAGGCCAGATGCACCCTTGTGTTCCCAGTGAAAGGAGCCAAAGAATTCTTGGTGTTTGTGTGAGCTAATTTGAGCCGGGTTTCTGTCACCTGAACCTGGACAGTCTGGAAGAGGTGGGGGTCAGGGGTGAAGGTGGGACTGAGCAAGTGAGAGGTCAAAGAGGAAAAGGAAAGGAAGCAGAAAAGAGTGTGACCCGATGGCCCTCGTTAGGAAGGGGTGGGGGGGGGATCTACTCTGGTTTTCCGAGACTCCATGAGACCTGACCTTTGAGAAAGGACACTCATTGTTGAAAGGAAGACCTCCTTTCGTCAGGGAGTCGGTCTCCTGGCTCCTGGAATGCAAATGTCCACAGACATTCAAGTCCCCTCCCCTGGTCCCTCCAGGCCACTCCTCGGCTGACCAGTAAGACCCTTCATGAATGACATTTAGTTACGATGCTGAGGGTAAGCTTGGGAATTGGACAGACTTTGATTTCTAACTTCAGCCCTTATCAGCAGAACAGCCTCAGGCAGATTACTGATGCTCTCTACCCTCAGTTTCTTCATCTTGAAGATGGGGATAATAATTATATCCACCCGACTGCAGTGTGGTGAGAATCCCATCACCCAGTGCAGAATTTCTCATGAGGGGGGAATGGTAAAATAGATTAGAAGACACCCATAGTAAGGAGGAAAACTAAGCAATTTAAAGCATGACGATGATTTACCGGGAGGACCACGTTAGTACAGTGAAGATTTTTTTAAGTGACATAATTCGAGGAAGAGTCTAATTTCTAGAAAAGGGAATTAGAGGTCATGTACTCAAAATAATTGAAAGCGGGGACGTGAGGAGACATTTGCACAACCGTCTTCCTAGCAGCACTGTTCCCAATCGCTCAACAGTGGCTGCAGCCCAGGTGTCTACCCACAGATGAATGGGTCATCACAACATGGCGGACGTATGGGTAATTGCTCAGCCTTAAGAAGGAAGGCAATTTGGACACCTGCTACAACATGGATAAATCTCGAAGACGTGATGTTAAGTGATACAAGACGGTCACAAAAAGGCAAATACTGCATGATTCCACTCCCAGGAGGTACAGAGAGCAGTCAAATTCTTAGACGCAGACAGTAGAGTGGTGGTTGCCCAGGGGATGGGGGAGGGGGAATGGGGAGATGTTGTTTAGTGGGTACAGAGTTTGTTTTGCAAGATGTAAAAAGTTCTATGGGGGGACGGTGGTGATGGCTGCACCACTATGGGAAGGTCCTTAATGCCACTGACCTGTGCACTTGAAAATGGTGAAAGCGCACATATATTAGGTTATGTACATTTTAACCATAAAATGGTTAAAAATGGTGACAGTGTGCATATTTTTATGTTATGTGTGTCTTACCACAATTTTTAAAAAGGAAGTTAGAGCCACGTGTATAGTAAGGATGCATTTTCATTTCGACAAAAGGACACAAGTTTTGTGTACGTGTTGAGCAAAAGGCAGAGTGAGTCACAACAAGTGGCTCCGGCGATTCTCTGTGGGGGTGAGTAGGTCGGGGGGGGGGGCAGTGTTGCTTGAGACACTTCAGTGTTGTCTAAATTGTTACCACGACCCAATATTGTTCGTGCCATTTCAACGAATAACATTAAATTATAACTATTTGTGTTCTACTTGGACACTTTCAAAGTGTCTCTTGGACTAAAGAATGCCGGGGCTGTTTTGGGAAACAGTTTGGCAGCTTTGCAAGTGGCTTATGTTACCTTATAATCCAGCAGTTTGCCTCTTAGATACATACTGAAAACATATGCCCCCACAAAAACTTGTAGGCTCGCGTTCATAGCAGCGTTCTTCATAATAGCCCTCAAATGGAAACAACCCAAATGTCCATCAACCGATGAATGTCTCAACTAGCAGCACAAACACACAATGGACTATTATTCGGTAATAAAAAGGAATGAAGTAATGTTACAGGCTACAGCACGGACGAACCTTGCAAACATTATGCTCAGTGAAATAAGCCAGACACAAAAAGACCACATACTGTAGCATTGCGTTTTTATGAAACGTCCCAAGGAGACAAGTCCACAGGGACTGAACGTAGATTGGGGCTAGAGGTGGTGGCTAAAGGATGCGTACTTTTAAGAACTGCAGTAACGAAAGTATTCTCCAGTCGACTCCTGTTGACACAATTCTGTCAATATTCTAAAAGCCATTGAGCTGTTCGCTTTATGTATTTATTTATTTATTTTTAAAGTTTATTTACTCATTTTGAGAGAGCGAGCGAGCAGGGGAGGGGCAGAGACAGGGAGAGAGAGGATCCCAAGCAGGCTCCGCGCTGTCAGCGCAAAGCCCGACACGGGGCTCAAACCCACGAACCGTGAGATCATGCCCTGAGCCGAGACCGCGAGTCGGACGCTTAACCCACTGAGCCACCCAGGTGCCCTGAGTTGTTCGCTTTACATGGGTGAACTAGGGGCACCTGGGTGGCTCAGTGGGTTAAGCATCCGACTCTTGGTTTCGGCTCAGGTCATGATGTCACAGCTCGTGGGTTGGAGCCCCCCGTCGGGCTCTGTGCTGACAGGTCAGAGCCTGGAGCCTGCTTCAGTTTCCATGTCTCCCTCTCTCTCTACCCCTCCCCCTGCTCATGCTCTGTCTCTCTGTCTCAAAACTAACTAACTAACTAACTAAAACATTAACTGGGTGAATTGGGTGGTTTATGAACTACATCTCAGTAAAGCTGCTATAAAACAAAACAAAACCCAAGCCTTTTTGTAAGTTATAAAATCAGTCATTTACATCAAGTTTGGGAGGCAGATATTAAATGAGGAAACCGACCTCAAAAGCTAACTGAGGTCCCTTGAGAAGGAGGAGAATTACTAAAGTCTGGCAGGATTACTGTTTTTTTCCCTCTTTGTACAATTCCCACCAGTAAAATGTCTCACAAAAGATGAGATCAAAAGGACGTGTGAAAAAGGAACCCAAGCATTCCTCATCTAGGGAATACACCCACGAGCCACGATACACGTCAAGTGGACTACGACTCAGCAATCAAAAGAGGCAGGTGACGATTTGCGCAACAGCCTGGATGAATCTCAAGTACATTATGCTGAGCGGAAGAGGCCCAACTCGGAGGCTGGGTACCGTATGATTTCATTTCTACGACACTCCGGAAAAGGCAGAACCGTGGGGACACAAAACAGAACAGGGGTTGGGAGGGAGGGAAGGGTTTGATTTTCAGAGGCAGCCAAGGGAACTTTCTGGAATAGTGGAAATGTTCTGTATCTTGATGATGCTAATGACAACACAACAGTAAGCATTTATCAGAACTTGTGCAACTGCGCTCTAAAAATGGTGATTTTTACCATGTGTAAATTGTAACTTAAAAAATGGGAGAAAGGACACAAAGACCACTTGGATGTTTGGGGGGGTTGGACAGGCACGGAGAAGAGATATCTGGCCAGGGAATGGGGGCTGTCACCGTCCAGTGACCCTCATGTGACTCATAGGTCAGCGGGGTTTCCTAAAAATTTGCAGACGCAGACCTGCAAATCCCTGAAACGTGTAGATGGTGTCAGCTCTCGGGCCCCTTTGCCTCCAGCCTGTGCACACACACGGGCTTTTTGCCCCACATCTGCCTGCAATGGTTTCCCCAGAATCCGTTCACATCAGGCCTCCAGGGTTTGGCTGACTTCACAGAGGGAAGGAGTGGGACCACAGGAAGGCCTGGGCCTGGGTCCCCGCCATCCATCCGGCACACTTGTCTTCCTTCCCTTCCATTTCTGCTCCCTTCCCCTCTTCCCGGTTTGCTCCTGGGAGCTCCAAATTCTTTCCCTTCGTTACACGGAGGAGCTGAGCCCCCACCCCCACCCCCCCTCCACACTCCTTCTCTCCAGAGAATTTCTCCAAATGATCCCAGTACCCAGCAGAACAAGGGAGCTGCTTTGCATTAAGAATGTCTTTGGTGGGGCGCCTGGGTGGCTCAGACGGTTAAGCATCCAACTTCGGCTCAGGTCATGATCTCTGGGTTCACGAGTTCGGGCCCCCGTGTCAGGCTCTGTGCTGACAGCTCAGAGTCTGGAGCCTGCTTCAGATTCTGTCTCTTCTTTCTCTGCCCCTGCCCTGCTCGTGTGTGCGCTCGCGCTCTCTCAAAAATACAAAACGTTAAAAATAAAAAAGAATGTCTTTGGTATTAGAAGTAGAAAACTTCCTCCCCCCTATTAAACTTGATATTTGGGACGTGGACATTAGCCAGGATGAGCACACCCCACGCCTTTGTGAGCATGCAGAGAGGACCCAGCTCTGGCTCAGGCCTCCACCTGCTACGGGGACAGCTTCTATAGATATGGAGCCATCTGCCCACCGACACAGCCACAATGCCGGTCGCTTCCAAGTGCACTGAAGGGCAGGTCCCAACATGGGCTCTGCGACACCCCAGGTTTCTCCCACCTTCAGGAACCTGCCTTGACAATTCATTACAGCAATTTGCACTCGGTATTTCCTCTTGTCCACGTTTTCCTTTATGCTCACAGCCCCCTGCCCCCCTTCACTTCCTCCATTTGTCATCTCTGTCAGAAAACAGGCCCTGATTGTTTCGGGCCCAAAGCCTCAGCCGGAGCAACCCCAGCCAGCCCTCATCACCCTGCTAATTACCAGCCGGGCTGCAGGAACCCCGAGGTCCTCCGGGGGAAGGGCCTGCCGGCTCCCCAAAGAGGCCGCTCAGGGAGTGACACACAACCACCCCCGGCCTGGTCCTTCTTCCCACTCCGAGCCCTTTCCCCTGGTCTCTGGGCGAGCATGAAACAATTTCCTCTTTTCACGGGGGGCTCGATGGCAGGCAGATTAATGATGGCGAGCCCAGCTCAGAGGCCAGCCGGCCAGAACCATGTGCGGGGCGTTCCGCAGTCCCCACGGTGGCCTGCAGGAGGGACCGTCACAGGCAACAAAAGACACAGCTGAGTTCCCAGCAGTGGGAGCAGCTCTAACCTGACCCGGAGTTCCACTGTGGGAATGACCTTCCACCTCCGGCCCCTCCTCCCTGCTCCCCCAAACCTCCCGCCCCTGGGCAGCCAGCCCTGAGGCTCCTTGATGCTTCTAGAAATAAAGCACCGGCAACAGCTAGCGGCCCAAGCCGTAAACACCCAGTGTCTAGCATGGCTCCCATTAAGGCTCTGGCTTGGGGCTAGGATGGGTGGCTGAGAGAACGAGGCTCTCTTGCCAGCAGCTCTCTGCCACCGGGCTCTGTGATAAAACTACAGGCAAGCCCAGGACTAGTCGGGAATTTTCAGGGGGCTGTTTCTTTTCTTCCTTCAGTGACGTTCTTAACAGACTGGTGTGCAGGACTGGCTCCTCAAAATGGGAGACAGTTGGTGCCTGTGTGGGCCCGACGGGTATTTGCTTTGGAAACACCCAGCATGACAGGGTCTGTGAAAAAAGTCTCAGCAGTCAGGGGGACCAGTCAGGTGTCTAGGGAGCCAGCTGTGCTCCGAAGGGCAGCCTGCAGTTCCGGAGTTACCTGGGAGGGCTTTGCAGCAGTGACTGTGGTATTGAGAACAAATATTGGTCCTGGGAGCTATCCCCCTTGATGGAGGGGAAGCACTGCTCCCCATTTATGGGGATCTCCCCATCCAGAAGACTGGTTCAGATGCCAAGTTCTCATGCGCCGGCTTCCTCGCTGGCAGGATCCTTAGTTTGTTGGGTTGGGCGTTCTTCTGTGGCCAAGTTGCCCGCTTAGATGGTCAGCTCCAGGGGGACAGATAGCTAAGGCCCCACGTAGTACTATGGCCAGGTGTGTACAAAAGGAAGTGGGATGGACTTGGAGAGCCCAGAAGCGTTTTGATCACACAGTCATACATGTACATTTACACACACACCCCACCTCCCACATACACACATACCTCACCCACATTTCCACCATATCTTTGCCATATTGGTGTTCCTTAGCTAACCGATGTTTTGGTTTTTTACGACCGTATGACTGTTTTAGGTAGGAAAACAGCCACGCCTCCTCCCAGTCAGATCTCAGATCGTCTTAATGCTTTCAGCTTAGATTTCCTATTTTGTCTCATATCAGTATGACCACACCTACTGTATTTTTATCATTCTTTTAACATTCTGTGTCATTCTGTTATCATTTTGAATTGTGAATAGCATCAAGCTGGATTTCAAAAATCTGACAGTCTTAGACTCCCCCTAAAATAATTTTGTCCGTTCATATTTATTGAGATCAAGAATATTTAGACTTCTTTCTGACACTTAAGTTTATGTTCTCTAGTCTTCATATATTGATATTTATCATGTTCTTTTTTTGTGTATTAGGATAGAACTTTTGAGTTTTGGTCCAACTTATTTTTTTCCCCTAAAGTTTAGAAATGTCTTATCTTCAGGGCACCTGGGTCGCTCAGTCAGTTAAGCATCAGACTTTGGCTCGGGTCGTGATCTCACGGTTCGTGAGTTTGAGCCCCGTGTCGGGCTCTGTGCTGACAGCTCAGAGCCTGGAGCCTGCTTCAGATTCTGTGTCTCCCTCTCTCTCTGCTGAGCCTCCCCTGCTCACTCTCTGTCTCTGTCTTGCTCTCAAAAATAAATAAACATTAAAAAAATTTAAATAAAAAAAGAAACGTCTTGTCTTCTGGGGATAGGAATGACTAGACTAGGAGCCATGAGACAGGGCTTTATTCTGTGCGGTCATGAACTAGTTGTACAACTTTGGGTAAGTTACTTCCCCTGTTTGGGCTTCAGGTGTCTGTGCCACAATGAAATCGTTGGGTGAAATGATTCAGAAGGTCTTATTCACCCAGGTGTTAACATGGTGTGATTTGGGGGTCAGTTGAGGTCCAGCAGAAGCTCTGGTCTCTCCAGGGAATGTGCACCTTCACAACGGAGGGAACGTCTCCACAACCACTCTTCCGTGGGGCATCTGCTGCCCGGAGAACTCAGACTTGAACCTCATTGGGACAGCTCATCTTTCCAGGGGGAAGTCAGGCTCAGTTCCTCCCTCATCCGGGTCGATCACGAGTGGGATGTTTGTAACACAGCAGTGCCTATGTAAAAATCCTCACACGTTAGCATGTTTTATTGCATGATAGAAGCCTTTATTGCTCACCAACTGCAGCGTTCTCCCCTATGTTTCCTTGCAGTTAAGCAGGTCAGGTGACCAAGCCTGGCCAATGGACTGTGGGCCCAAGTGATTTCTCATTATGAAAAGTGTTTCACTTTTGGGTCAAAGCATTTAAGAGCTAATACCTGACCCCCTGCCACTCTCTCTTCCTGCTTCAGTGTCCAAAGACACACACGGATGATGGAGCTCCTCTGCCTGGGCCCCCGAGTGACTGTGTGGACCAGAGTTCTCTGCTGACTTCCTATGGACATGTAGCATTAGCAAGAAATAAACTGATGTTAAGCCACTGAGCTTTTTTTTTGTTCGTATTTTATTTTATTTTATTTTTTTATTTTTGTTTTTTAAGCCACAGGTTCCATAGCCCATTCTAACCATTAGATGTTACAAATGTATTGAGGCCATTATGAAGCATGTGCAGGCTCTGTCTCCTCAACCTGGATATAAAAGGTTCGAGAATAGAGGATGACCAACCTATTTAACTCATTCCTTTTACCCTGGCACTGGTAGCTTAAGTTGCCAGAACCCAATTACAAACTTGTGAGGCTCCCCCACCTCGGAAATGTTCAAAGCGTTAGCTCAAGGCATTTCTCTTTCCATGTCTCCTGCTTGCAAAATCTTCATTCACCTCTCGTTGTGCAAGGGGTCAACCTCACAATCCCCGACACGGTCACCGGGTCCCGCACACCCTGCCCTGCCTCCTGCGCCGTATCATTCCTCACTGCTCTCTCCCTGCTCCCCCACCCTGTCCTCTCTCAGCTCCTCACACGCCAGGCTCGTTCTGCCCTAGGACATTTGCACAAGCTGTTCCCTGTGCGTATCACGCTACATCCACAGCTTTTCTCCTGGGTGACTCCTAACCATCTTTCAGGTTTTAGATTTGGGGGAAATATATGCTTTTATATTCAAGCATAGTTAACACACAGTGCTATATTTTTTCAGGTGTACAATATAATAATCCAACAATTCTATACATTTCTCAGTGCTCATCAAGGTAAATGCACTCTTGGGGCGCTTGGGTGGCTCCGTCGGTTAAGTGTCTGACTTCGGCTCAGGCCATGATCTCGAGGTTTGTGAGTTCGAGCCCAACGTCGGGCTCTGTGCTGACAGCTCAGAGCCTAGAGCCTGCTTCTGATTCTGTGTCTCCCTCTCTCTCTGCCCCTCCCCTGCTCATGCTCTGTCTCTTTCCCTCTCTCTCTCTCAAAAATAAATAAACATTAAAAGAAAGGTAAGTGTACTTTTTTTTTTTTGAGAGAGAGAGAGAGAGAGAGAGAGAGAGGGAGAGAGAGAGGGAGTGCAAGCAGGGGGGGGGGGGGGCAGAAGGAGCAGGAGAACTAGAATCTTAAGCAGGCTCCGTGCCCAGCCCAGAGCCCTATGGGGGGCTTGCTCTCACAACAGCGAGATCATGACCTCAGCTGAAATCAAGAGCTGGATGCATAATTAACTGAGCCACCCAAGCGCCCCAAGGTAAGTGTACTCTTAATCCACTTTATCTATCTCACCCATCCCCCCACTCTCCTTCCCTCTGGCCCTTAGGAAATATTTTTAATGCCCTCCGCCAAGTCAGGTTATGTGGTCTCACGACATTGTCTTCCTCATGCCGTGCTCAAGGTATAATCTCAATTGTGAGTAAATAATGAGTTGTGCAATCATTTGCTTAATGTCTGTCTCCTCACTGAAATCTGAACCCCAAGGGAGCAGGGATGATGTTCCTCTGGTGCCGAGCACAGTTTTAGGCGCACAGAGGTCATGAAGGGTGATGAACGAATGAATGGTCGGCCCTCAGGGTCTGGAGGAATTTTCTCCAAATTTTAGTGTGCAGCAGAAGCACCTAAGGGGCTTTAAACAAATAAATAGATAGATAGATAAATAAGTAAATAAATAAAATACACTTATTATATATAGCTTATAATATGTATATATTTATTCATATGCAAACATACATATTGAAAAAAATTTTTTTAATGTTTTTATTTATTTTTGAGAGAGACAGAGGGAAAGAGAGACAGAGTGTGAGTGGGGGAGGGGCAGAGAGAGAGAGAGAGGGAGACACAGAATCCCAAGCAGGCTCCAGACTCTGAGCCGTTAGCACGGAGCCCGACGCGGGACTCGAACTCGGGAGCCATGAGATCATGACCTGAGCCAAAGTCGGATGCTTAACCGACTGAGCCACCCAGGCGCCCCACAAACATACATATTTTAAACTGGGGCAAAATATACACAACATACTATTTTAAACATATTCAAGTGTGCAGGTCAGTGGCGTTAAGTACATTCACATTGCCGTGCTGTTATTGTCACCGTCGACCCACAGAACATTTTCCATCTTGCAAAGCTGAAACTCAATACCCCTTAAACAATAACTCCCCATTTCTTCCTTCCCTTGCTCCTGGCAACCATCATTCTACATTCTATCTCTATGAATTTTTCTGCTCCTAGAGGAAACACAATTTCCTCTAGGAAATGAAAACCCAAATTCTTGGCCCTGATTCCCCAGATTTCAGATTCCGTCCATCTGGGGTGAAGCCTGAGAATCTGCATTGCTAACAAGCTCCCAGCTGATGGAGATGCCGTAGGTCCAGAGACGGCCCTTTGTGAACATGACTCTGGAGAATCCAGAGCCTCGTAGTAGGTTTTTGTCACATCTCCTGCAGCCCCTGAACACATTAGTTTAGAAAATGCTGGTGACAGATGGGTTGATTACACTCAACTACACATAGAAGGACAAGTGAGTTCTTTTGGCTAAGACAGAGGTCTCAATTCTACTTATTGTATTCTCCTGGGAGATTAAAAAAAATTATTAAGGGATGCATGCACGGGTGGCTCAGTCAGTTAAGCATCCAGCTTCGGCTCAGGTCCTGATCTCACAGTTCATGGGTTCAAGCCCCATGTCAGGCTCTGTGCTGACAGCTTGGAGCCTGGAGCCTGCTTCAGATTCCACATCTCCCTCTCTCTCTGCCCCTCCCCAACTCTGTCTCTGCTCTCTCTCTCTCTCTCTCTCTCTCTCTCAAAAATAAATAAAACATTAAACAAATTTAAAAAATTATGAATATCTGGGTCTCACTGTCGATAAATAAACTAGAATCTCAGGGAGTGGGGTCCAGGCATTAGTGTTTATTGATGCTTTCTAGGTGATTCTGTTGTGAAGCCAGGCTTGAGAATCACGAGGCTAAGAAAGAAGTGGGAGGAGGATGATCAGAGGAGGCAGTTGGAAATTAAAAAGACAAACACCCCCCGAGACCGCACCCTTTGAGTTTTGTAGACCTTTGTGACCTGAGCACGGAAATTATTATTTGCCCAACCACTGGGGAGAGGAGACACATCTTCCCAGTGTAAAAACCCCTTCCCTAGGGACCAGTTATGCTGTTTTCAGAGATCTGGAGTAGCGGGAAGAGATATCAGTACGGGAGCTGACCTCTTTCCAGCCAACTTCCCCCGGAGCTATTATTTCCGGACATCACCTCCTATTTCCATGAGTGTACAAAGTCATCCTCGGGTATACACTTCAGCCTTCTCCTACATTTGCTCACATTCACAGCCATCACCATTTAGTTTTCTCAGCAATACTGGCATAAAGTTCTTCTCTTTATCCATTTAGGGAACGTCTTGGTTAATGTGCAGTCCATCTTGCTAAATTAAACGTGGCTGAGGCTTCATTCTGCAAAGGAGTCTGCTTACCAGCTTTTTCCAGCTCTGGCCAACTGAATCCCGGCAGCATTAGTTATAGGTCCGCACTGCTCAAAGTGTGGTCTGCGGACCACTGTTAACCAAGACCTTGTACTGTTCTGCGATACAGAATTTGAGAGTCAATATTTAGACACATCTATGGCACTCTGACGATGAGGTGGCATTTCATTCTGAGTGTGTGATCAGAAGATTTGTCTCGGTGAACAGGAACTGACCAATTCAGGTATCGTTGACCTGAGTGGAAAGTTGCATGCGGTTATGAACTATGGATATGTGCCATGGGATAGGGTGCCATGTTGGTCTGTGATTAAACTCAATTGCTCTTTGCCATTAGTGTATTCAAACAGGACTGTATATTTTATTGTGATTGTTTTTTGGCATTTCCTTGATGACTACTGAAGTTGAGTTCCTTTGCCTATGTTTATTGGCCTCTTGTTTATCCTGTTTTTTAAAAGTGGCTGTTCAAGTGTTTTGCCCACTTTTCTACTGGGTTCCTATCAGGTTTTCTATCTGTTTCTGTTGGGTTTTCAATCTTTTTCTTATTGAGGACTGGGAGTCATTTCAACATTCTGTATATAATGCCTTTGTTGGACAGATGGAACTAAAAAAATTGATGGACTAGATGGAATTACAAATTACAAAAAGATTCTTCACCCAGATGACTTGAGAAGCAAGACCACAAGGATTAACCCTGTGGTTCTATTCATGACAATACCTTGCAAATTTCTTTTTTTTTTAATGAAAAATTTTTTAATTTAAATTTTAGTTAACATATAGTATACTATTGGTTTCAGGAGTAGAATTTAGTGATTCATCACCTACATACAACACCCAGTGCTCATCACAAGTGCCCTCCTTAGTACCCGTCACCCATCTAGCCCATCTCCCACCCACCTCCCTCCATCAACCTTCAGATTGTTCTCTATCATCAAGAGTCTCTTGTGATTTATTTCCCTCTCTTTCCTTTTTCCACCTCTTCCCATATGTTCATTTGTTTGGTTTCTTAAATTCCATATATAAGTGAAGTCCTATGGTATTTGTCTTTCTCTAATTGACTTATTTTGCCTGGTGTAATATATTCAAGCTCTATCCACGTCTTTGTAAGTGGCAAGATATCATTCCTTTTGATGACTGAGTAACATTCCATTGTATGTATATACCACATCTGTATCCATTCATCAGTTGATGGACCTTTGGGCTCCCTCCATAGTTTGGCTATTGTTGATAATACTGCTATAAACACTGGGCTGGAAGTCTTAGCCTCAGCGATCAGACGACAAGAAGAAATAAAGGGTATACAAATTGACAAGAAAGAAGTCAAACTTTAACTATTTGCAGATGATATGATATTCTATGTAGAAAACCCAAAAGACTCCATCAAAAAATTACTAGAACTAGTACGTGACTTCAGCAAATTGCAGGATATAAAATCAATGTGCAGAAATCTATTGCATTTCTATACACCAATAACAAAGCAGCAGAAAAAAAATCAAGGAATCAACCCCCATTTATAATTGCACCCAAAACATTAAGATAGCTAGGAATAAACCCAATTAAAGAGGTAAAAATCTATACTCTGAAAACTATAAAACCCTTATGAAAGATATTGAAGAGTTCACAAAGAAATGGAAAAGCATTCCATGCTCATGGATTAGAAGAACATTGTTAAAATGTCTATACGAACCAAAGCAATCTGCACACTCAGTACAATCCCTATCCATACCCTGGGTGTCCATAAGAGATTTTATAGATTTATTTTTAAGAGATTTTCAAGAGATTAGAAAGAAGAGTTAGGAATTTATACATAATATCCTCAGGTAGGACTCTTAAAGGTGCAAGAATGAGATGCCCAATCCAAGTAGTTTAAACAAGAACAGGAATAGATCAGCTGACAAAACTGAGACGGAGTCAGGCATAGCTGGGTCCAGCCAGCTGCTCAAGGGCTCTCTCTCTCTCTCTCTCTGGTCTCCATCTCTTGCCCTGCATTCTCTTGTTGGCTTTATTCCCTGGAATATTCTTTCTTTTGGAGAGAATGGCCCTCAGGAACCAGGCTTACCTGGTTCTTACTTGTCCTACCTTGAGGGACACCCTCTGTCTCCCAGTGTCCATATAAATTTTCCCAGAGGACTTTGGTGGGCCATGTTTGGATTATAAGCCCACCAAGGGACCAGTCTGAGTTCTGGACCACCCCATCACAGTGGGGCGGGGGTACGGGGGTGGGGATAGAATTGTCAGCCTGAGCGCCCTGCCAGAAAATGCTTGGTTAAGGGGGATCAGTACCCAAAGGAAAGGGATGCTGAGTGGATCCACAAACAACAGACGCTCACAACTTCAACTACAAAGGCAAAGGGGAACCATGGGAAACTCAGGAGTGTGCACATGTTGGCAAAGGAGGAGGGAGATACAACGCGAGAGGTATATCTGGCATCACTGGGTGGTAGCAGCAGGAGGTGACTGGTGGCAAGGAGACATATCAGGTGCATATACATTTAGACATATGGTTCTCTCATTTACTGATTCATCACTTAGCCTCCCAATAAATACCCGTTGAGCACTGATCTTTCGCCAAATGTTCTCTCGTAATGGTATTACCGTGATACATGAGACAGATATAGTCCTCGACTTTATGGAACTAATAGTTCAGTCATTAAATTTCTCAAAAGTGTTTTGTTTTGTTTTCTAAAAAAAAGGTAATATAGCCTTATCACTATGCAGGGCATAAACAAAACCAGTGGACTGGGCCATGCTAAGAATTTAGAGGCCAGCAGTCTTTATCACGAGGGATATCTTCCACCAGAGACTAAGGATGAGATAATCCCTGCTAATAGGTATGGCATTTATCTCTGAGCTTCCTGGCAGCTAAGGCAATAAGGGAAATCTGTTGAATTGCTTCACTCTCATTATCTGATGCCAATTCATCGTGGAAAGGCAAATCTTTCCTTGGGTTCAGTACTTGGCAGAATTTATTAAAGGGCCTATATAAAAATATTTGGAGTAACATCATAAAATCTTGTCTCCTAACCTGACAAAATGACCAGGGGCCTTACACGAGTATTCCACACAGCAGCATTTTGTGCCTAGTCCCCCTCAATTTCTCCCCAAATCAGCTTCAAACAACATGGAATCAGAATAATGTCGTATCCCTTGACATAAAATTCTCTTAGGGAAGCCTTTTAAAAACTTCTTTCTATGTTTCTATATCCTCTTCTATATACCTGCGGTTCCACTTGATATAAATTCTGATTATTTATTGATATATCTGTTCTCCTCATCTTCTCTCTACTAGATTTCAGTTTCTTAAGGACAGATCTCACGCCTATTAAAATTCTGTGTCCCCAGTATCTTATCACTGTATCCAGCCTAAGAGGGTGAGTGTGGTGGCAATGGACAGAAAGAATGAAAGAAGGAAGGAAAGGAGGAAGGAAGGAAGGAAGGAAGGAAGGAAGGAAGGAAGGAAGAAAGGAAAGGAGGAAGGGAGGAAGGAAGGAAGGAAGGAAGGAAGGAAGGAAGGAAAGGAGGAAGGAAGGAAGAGAGGAAGGAAGGAAAGAAGGAAGGAAGGGAGGAAGGAAGGAAGGAAAGGAGGAAGGAAGGAAGAGAGGAAGGAAGGAAAGAAGGAAGGAAGGAAGGAAGGAAGGAAGGAAAGGAGGAAGGAAGGAAGGAAGGAAGGAAGGAAAGGAGGAAGGGAGGAAGGAAGGAAGGAAGGAAAGGAGGAAGGAAGGAAGGAAAGGAGGAAGGAAGGAAGAGAGGAAGGAAGGAAAGAAGGAAGGAAGGGAGGAAGGAAGGAAGGAAAGGAGGAAGGAAGGAAGAGAGGAAGGAAGGAAAGAAGGAAGGAAGGAAGGAAAGGAGGAAGGAAGGAAGGAAAGGAGGAAGGGAGGAAGGAAGGAAGGAAGGAAAGGAGGAAGGAAGGAAGAGAGGAAGGAAGGAAAGAAGGAAGGAAGGGAGGAAGGAAGGAAGGAAAGGAGGAAGGAAGGAAGAGAGGAAGGAAGGAAAGAAGGAAGGAAGGAAGGAAGGAAAGGAGGAAGGAAGGAAGAGAGGAAGGAAGGAAAGAAGGAAGGAAGGAAGGAAGGAAAGGAGGAAGGAAGGAAGGAAGGAAGGAAGGAAAGGAGGAAGGAAGGAAGAGAGGAAGGAAGGAAAGAAGGAAGGAAGGGAGGAAGGGAGGGAGGAAGGAAGGGAGAGGGGGAAAAAGGAAGAGAAAGAGGGAGAGTATTTATCCAAGGACAGAAAAGGAGAAACTTATCAAAGAGGTCCCCAGGCTATGCTGAAAGAGGCCAGTTTGGTCTAATGGAGCACAGGCAGTGAATAACACAAGGGAATTTGTAGGAAGGCTATTCAGGAAAGCATGAAGAGTCCATGAGAAGACTAAACCTTGTTCTGTTTTAACAAAACTTTAAGAACTTGGCATGTTCAAAAAAAAAAAAATCAGTGCCCAATGGGGATTTCCATTAGTCAGTTATGATAAAGAGATAAAGAAGTCCTATTTTGACTATATCTTCCTATTGTCTCACCAAGGGCCGTGGTGGTCCCTGGGGTATGCTGTTTGGGGACAGACAAGGCCAGAGCCCATGGGCATGACAATCCCAGTCTTGTCCCCAGCAGGCTTGGACAAGGTGTTTCAGGATGGGGGAGACGAGTACCATGGCGTCACATATAACCAGGGCCATTTTCAGTCTTCTGTTGCTCTCGGCACGCTCTGATTTTGATGGTCCCACCTTATATCGTGTCAAAAATGTTAAAAGCACTCACATTATAGCGCCATTTACTTTTTGCTATAAAGGAACTTCAAAGGATCTTTGTGATTCTGCTTTTGAAATGATATGGCTCCAAGTAACTCATTTATTTTGTAATTAGTCATGGTTTTTCAGGTTTCACAGCTAATTGTGCATGGCAAAGCAAGAAAATCTAACCTACAAATTGCATTCAAATGCTGTAAAATTTAAATGCATTCTACAGTTAACAAGTAATGACATTTGTATATATCAATTAAGCATTTACTTGTCTTTAGTTTGCACTTTGCTTTTAGTGTTTTGGAGCCAATGGTAGTTCAGATCTCAAGTATCTCTGTTAGCCCTTGCAAACAAAGACTGTGGGCCCCAGGCACAGTGCCTGGAGCGTGTCACAGGCAGAATGGCTGGCACATGTCATGTCAGGCTGGACAAATCTCTCGATGTCAGAGATTTGATGTTAAGAGAAGGGCACAGTCATTTTGCCTTGAATCCAGGGCTCACTAATGCCTCTCCATCATGTGAGGGCCTCATTAAGAAGGGGTAGTAAGTTTTATAGCCGCCCGTCTTGTTATAAAAAGAGTTCCGGTTCAGACTCAACATTGTATGTAGCCCAGGGTTCACGTCCCGGCTGTGCTCTGGATAACTGAGTAGAATGAAAGAATCCTTTGAACTCCAGGAGGACTTCGTTTCCTCATCTGTGAAATGGAGCCAATGGTAGAAGTCCATCATCATTCCTAAGGCTGTTGGGAGTTTCAAATGAGATAATCTATGAGAAAATTATTTATTGAAAAACACCAGCTTTTGGGGCGCCTGGGTGGCTCAGTCAGTTAAGTGTTCTGCTTCAGATTCTGTGTCTCCTTCTCTCTCTGCCCTTCCTGCGCTCAGAGTCTGTCTCACTCTATCTCTCAAAAATAAATAAATGTTAAAAAGAAAAAAAAAACCCACCAGCTATTAAGATGGTATAGGGCAGTCATTCTTGTTTTAAGTTTATTTATTAATTTTGAGAGAGACAAGAGCGAGAGAGTGCACATGCAAGTGTGTGGGGTGGGGACAGAGAGAGAGGGAGAGAGAGAGAATCCCAAGCAGGCTCTGCACCGTCGGCGAGGAGCCTGGTGTGGGGCTCAAACTCACAGTCCATGAGATCACGACCTGAGCCGAAGTCGGACACTCAACCGACTGAGCCACCCAGGCGGCCCAGGATGGTCATTCTCAATCCTGGCTTCAGTTTCAAATCACCTAGGGGGCTTTAAAAAACAGTACTGAAGTCTGGGTCCCACCTGAGACCAATTACATCGGAATCCCGGGGGAAAGAGAGCGATAGTTGGTTTTTTTAAAGGCAACCCCTTCTGGTGATTCTGGGGTGCAGCTGATGTTGAAGACAGAGGTGTCAAGAGAGGACATCTGTGTCCATGGCTGTAGCAGCTGTGCCCTAACCATACGCATCTTGGCATGACTTTTGCTTGCCCTGGCTGCCCAGCGTCTTGGCAGTTGGTTCTGTGAACTTGGCAGACACAGTAGGGCTCATGAATACACGTGCTTTCCTGGCACACAGCCAGGCTTTGCTTCCCGGGCTCGCAGCTCCATGGGGCCACGGGAGCGAGTTCGGGCCAATGGACGTGGGCAGGAGTGATACCCACCGCTTGCTGGCCTCCCCCTACGTGTGGGTTTCCTGGGACTGCCATTTCAAATGACCACAAATAGCCGGCTGAAACAACAGCAATTAATTTTCCCACAGTTCTGGAGGCCAGAAATCTAAAACCAAAGTGTCAGCAGTTTGTTCCTTCTGGAGCCTCTGAGGGAGAATCTGTTCCCTGCTCCTTTCCTGGTGCCTGCTGGCTCCAGAAATCCTTGGCAGTCTTTGGCTTCTAGAAGCCATAGCTTCCATCTTTGTGTGACTCCCCTTGTGTCTCTGCCTTAAGCCTCCCTCTTTTCTAGACAAGGACACCAATCATCAATTACCTAAATCCAGGATAATCTCATTCCAGGAACCTTAATTATATCTGCGAGACCTTATTTCCAAATACAGTCCCGTTCACAGGTACCAGGGGTTAGGACTTGGACATTTCTTTTCTTTCTTTCTTTTTCTTTTTTTTTTTTTTGGTGGTGGTGCTGGTGGGGGGACAATATTCAACCTACTATACCCAATAAACAACTCAAACCAAACCAAAACACTCTCACAGGTCATCCTCCAGCTGTCCCTCCCCACATGTGCCGTCTGGAGAACCCTGTGGGGCTTGGAGGAGGGCGGAGCCACAAGATGGCAGGAGCCTGGATCCCTGCATGACTGTGTGTACCCTGCATAACTGTGATGCATGGGAGGAAGTTGTGTGTACCAAGCCACCGTGATTTTGAGTTCTTACAGCGGTTAGCCCATCCTGACCAATGAGCAGATCTGACACTCTTCCAAGAAATTTATTGTCTGCCCAAGTTGCCTGTGAAATTAAGCACATCTATAGACACCGTTAGCTCAGGAAAGCATCTTGGAGGCTGTCTATTCCCAAACTCCTGCTTCAGCAATGAGGAAATTGAGACTCAGTAGTGGTCAAGGTCCAGTAGTGGAGGCAGGACCCAGTCTCATACTCTGCGTTAGTTTCTAAGACCTGCTGTAACAGGTTTTGTGGCTTAAAACAACAGAAATTTGTTCACCGCTCTGGAGACCAAGCCCACCCTGTTCCCTCTGAAGCCTCTAAGGGAGAAGACATCCTTGCTTCCTCCGGCTGTCGGTGGCTCCAGGAGTCCCTTGGCTTATGGTAGCATCTGTCCAATTTGCCTGCTTCCATCCCCACGTGGCCTGGCCTCCTCCTCTGTGTTCCTTCTCTTCGTATTTTCTCCCCTTTTTGTAAGGATACTTGTCATTGGACTTCAGGTCCACCCAGTTAACCCAGGATGATCTCAACCTGAACTCTTTAACTTAATTATATCTGCAAAGACCCTTTTCCCAAATAAGGTCACAATCACTGAGATGGGGGGTTGAGTTGGACACATCCTTCTGGGAGGCTACAGCTCAGCCCATTACTCAACCTACAGGCAGATACTCTTTCTACCATCATCTCCTTAGCACTTCCTCTAATCGTCTTGTTTCTCATCAGGGTACTAACTGCACATGGTGTGGAAAATATGAAGGATGCCACCAGAGTTCTACTAAATTAAGATTCCCATCAGGGGGGAGGAAGAACTTATTTGGTGTCTGAAATCAGGGTTTGCAAAGGATACGAACACACAGATTGGGAGGGCTACATGCACCCCGATGTTTATAGAAGCATTACCAACAATAGCCAAACTATGGAGAGAGCCCAAATGTCTACTGACTGATGGTGGGTAATGAAGGCGTGGCATACACATACAATGGAATATTACTCAGCCATCAAAAGAATGAAATCTTGACATTTGCATCGACGTGGTTACAGCTAGAGTGTATTATGCTAAGTAAAACCAGTCAGAGAAAGACAAATACCATATGATTTCACTCACATGTGGAATTTAAGAAACCAAACAGACAAGCCAATGAAGGGGAAGAGGAGGGAAACAAACCATAAGAGACGCTTAACTAGAGAAACACTGAGGGTTGCCGGAGGGGAGGTGGGTGGGTGATGGGCATTGGGGAGGGCGCCTGTGATGAGCCCTGGGCGTTGTATGTAAGTGACGAATCACTGAATTCTAGTCCTGAAACCAATATTGCACCGGATGTTGACTGACTAGAACTTGAATAAAAAGAAAAATAAAATCAGGGTTTGGCGCCTGGCTTGCAAAGAACCCACGCTCTCCTTAGACACAAGTGAGTCGTTCCTTATGGACTTCCCACCACGCCGGTGCCATCATACGGGTTATTTCATTTGGCTCTCAAAACCGCCAGCAGGAGGGCGGCCGCTGTCACCAGTTTTATCCACGGGAAAATCGAGAGTGGGACTGATCGCCCGGCAGACCCCCAAGACAACAATTGCGTGCAAGCTTCTGGAAGACAACAATTGCGTGCAAGTGCTTCTGGAAAGACCTGGGAAGAGAGAGGAGGCGGGACGGGGAGGGGAAGGCGCCAGCACCAGTGTGTTAGTGGGCGGTGCCACAGGCAACCGGACTTGGGTCTGACTGGGGGCCGCTGAGCGAGGGCGTCGAGCCCATCTCGGAGGGGAGGAGAAGCTCTCCCCTTCATCCAGCGACTCCCGTCTGATACCAGTCTAGGGCTAGCTCCAAAGCGTTAGCCCCCTGGCTCTCCCAGCCTGCCCTGTAATTGGGCAGGACAAGCCCCGGTGGCGGGAGAAACCCTCAGACAGAAAGTTGCAGGTGCTCATAAGAGGAAGCCATCCGTGCCAAGAATACGGACAAGGGCCGGGGGACAAGGGCAGCCTGCCCGTGTGCTTTGTCTCCGAAGCCTTAGCTCCTTCCGCCTTGTTCCTCACATCAACTGGGGGGCAGACATGCGGCCCGAACGCCTGCCCCACGGCCGGCTCTGCAACCAGTGCTTCCTGAAACCTTCCAGAAGCCTCAAGGCTTTGAGATCAAGTCCGGAAGATTCTTCCCTTGGATGCTTCTGCAGTGTGTGTTTTTGTGTGATGGGTTCTGTGTGACCCAGTGACATGCATCATACTTGAAATATTTCCACTGCTGACAAAATAAATCAGCTTTCCCCGCCGTAGCGCTCAGCTTATTAGGGGAAAATGGAAAAGGGGCATTAAATATTAATGCTGCATATTTTCCCCTCCCTTGGCGCCTTCTGTGCCACTGATCACTGCCCAGCTAGCGCAGCCTTCTGTCTTTTTTTCTCCCGACGATGGTAGGGGACAGAAGGGACCTTTGACAAGGCAGCGAGGGACAAGAGTGTAAAATGGGACTCCGACTGGTTTTCTAGGTTCCGGCTTTGGCACGCCCCTGTCTCCACCAGACGCCAAAGAGGCACCAGGAAACTTCATCTCCAGTGGGAAGCTTGCCACCGTGCTAGTTTCGGTTGGAAGCGTTCACAGCACAGAGAAAGCGGTATCTCGAAGGCAAGGTGGCTTCTGAGGAGGCAGGCAGGGGGAACTGAACCTCAGAGAAGCAGTCGATAAGTCCTGAGCTAACAGACCGAGGAGACCGCTGGCTTTGCCCCTGTTGGTTCGCTCACAGCAAGCGTTCGGAAAGGCGTCTCGCTGGTGAGGCCAGGCCACGGAGGAGAGGTGCGGAGGCAGCTTTCGGGCCTCGGAAAGAAAGTCTCCCAGAGACCTTGGTGTTTCATTTGGCTCACTTGCGGAAACCTCCGTGCAGAAATCAAACACGAATCCTTAAGGAGCATCCTCTTTTAGGATGCTGGGAAGGTGGATTTCTTAGGAATTTTTTTTTTCAATTAATTTTTCACTGGGCAAGTAATGCATTAATCCAGTTCAGTCATTGCGCATAAGGCCGGGGTGGCTTTTTCCCCACTCTCCTTCCCTTGTCCCGGCACCCTCCCCTCACTGCCTGGAAGGATCACAGCCAGTGGTCAAGGGGAGGAGCACTGGAGACTTGTGTGTGTGTCTGTTCGGTTTTTGATGCTTCTTCTCAGAAGAGCTTCCATAAATTTCAGGCGAGACCTGCTGTGATTTGGCCTTGTGACTGCTCTCTCTGGTCCCCAGGTGTCCCCCCTCCTCCACTCATGCCATTTACACACAGGCCCGGGACCTCTCTTCCGGTGACCAATCCCCTGTCAGGGCTCAGGAGCCTTTGAGGGCTCCGTGTCTTGTGGCGTCAGCTTTCCACACTTCTCACGATGGTCCCGCCCTGCTCCCTCCTCGTCTCCCTGCCCCCGGTCCTCTGGTGTCCGGCCGGGGGTCCTCCCCTCTGGGCCAGCGGACGTGCACGTCGCCGGGCTGGCCTCTGGCCCTTTGCTCATGCTCTTCCCGTCTTCTTCCTTCCTGCTTGATCATGCTCTTATTTCAAGATTACAAGTCCCCTGGAAGCTTCCTCTTGTCTGTGCTGGTGCCCTGGGTCTTTCTTCTTAGGACTCCTCTGCGGTTAGTCCTGGAGGTTCTGGGAGGTTCCGGGCTGTGTTTGTTTCATTTCATTCCCAGCCACGGGGATCTCAGATCAGGGTCTGTGTCTCAGTCATCAACATGAGCAGTGCTGTGGTGGAGACCTCCCATTTCCCAGGCTGTGTTCCTGGTACTTCACGACGGTCCTCTTACTTTACTCCATTCCTGTTTGTGGCTAAGGATGCCGGACTGGGAGAGGTTGTGTCCCTTGTCAGAAGTCCCGCAGCTAGTACGGGTCAGGGGCCGGATTCAAACCCAGGGCGGACTCCCAAGTGCATGAATGATAAGAATAAATGTGTGATGTGCACCTGCTGACAGACTTCTCCTAGTTTTGCTGGGCCAGTGGCCCTTTTTTTCCTAGGAGCCTTTTCCTGAATCCATGGACGATTCCTAGGGGGTAATGAGTCCCCGAATCCGTGGCTCCCTCCGCTTGCCCTCTGCCCAGGGCCTCGGCGAGCTAGGATGTAGAGGGGTTGAGGGAGGGCTGCCTCTCCAGCGGGTGTAGGCCTCCAGGGACCCGGCGAAGCTGTCAGCAATTTAGGTTAAATGAGCATCCAAAGGCCAGCACTGCAGAGAGATCATGGGAAGACATTATCCACGGTTGTTTACAAGTGAGAGTGACAAACTCCTTAGCGGCTTTCTTGAGGAGAGAACACGTGTCCCTTGAGGGAAAATTAGGCAAATTGTGCGCCTGTTTGGGCCACACGGGCTCAAATCCTCACTGGGGAAATTAACTTGTCACTGGCTTGGCTGTCACTTGGGCTCTTTCCATGGCCTCCTGTGTTTCAGCATCACTGCAGCCGCAGGGAGATGCGGTACCTCAGCGCCTGCGTGGGGGGCGAGGGGGCTTCGCTTAGGGTGCTTTGCAGGCTGGCTGGAACGCTCCAGCTATTCAGGATAATGATAACCTGTTCCCTCTCCCACACCTGCCAAAGCTCCCTGGGCTCCCCTCCACCGTGCTGCTGTCATATGCCCCCTCTGCTGCTCAGAAGGAAGCGCTGTAACACAGCGTAAGGTTCCCTGCTTCCAAAAGGATCTGCAGATAGCACGTGAGAAAACGGCTCAGTGGTCAGGTAAATGTGGAGAATGCTCTTTGCAAGGGTCTTACTGCGGGACTTCTCAGAGCCTTTAATGTGCTAATGTGTTGAATCACTCTCCGAGAGAGGATTATCACTTACCTCAAATCTTCGATCATGGGACCCTTTTTTAGAATAAAACATCTATTTCCAGGAAGCGGTGGTATCACCCTGTGATGCACCGGAATATAGAAAGAATAAGAACAGTAGAGCAGATAAGACCGGGTGAGAAGGTCTTCCTCTGGACCCCTGTTTTCTTGTCTCAAAGCATGGTGGATAGAATATCTTCAGGGAATTGTCGAGAAGGGTAGATGAGATACGGTTCTTGGTGCCCAGTGAGAACTTGATCGACCCTGGATTCCTCTGCCTCCCCCTCAGACCCAACACGGCTCCCCTGTAACAGGGCCCTTCTCTCAAAGGGGGCTCTCAGGCCGACGTGCACTACAGCCATTTGCATATGCATTTTCCCTTCTCACGCAAGATCGGGAGCTGCATGAGGGCAGAGGCTGTATCTCTGTTCCGTTAGTCCCTTTATGTGTCAGCGAAGTGCCCGACTCACAGCAGGTGCTTCACGTGGGGTAATTACATTCATATCAAGTCTT
This sequence comes from Acinonyx jubatus, assembly GCF_027475565.1. NCBI lineage: Eukaryota > Metazoa > Chordata > Mammalia > Carnivora > Felidae > Acinonyx > Acinonyx jubatus. Next base: position 68,646,842 of record NC_069393.1, read on the forward strand.
GTCGCTTTTTCAGGTACGTGGGATCTCAGGAGTCTACAGATCTCTTGGAAAATCTTCAGTCTATACATGAATAAATGACCTGAGGGGGGGTAAGTGGGTCCCCCTTTCACTTTTCAATTCAGTGAACCTTGCCGTGCATACATAAATTTTAAACACTCTCCGATTTGGAGGAGGGTCAGTTTGTTTTCTTCTATTCAGGCCGTCAACTGATCGAACGAGGCCCACCCATTTTAGGGAGGGCAACATGCTTCTTCTGGCTCCTGATGTAAATGTTAATCTCACCTTCCCCGCCCCTGAAACACCCAGAATCATGTTTGATCAAATATCTGGGCACTCTATCACCCAGTCCACTTGACACATGAGATTAACCATCAAGATCTCCTAGTTGCCAAATTCAGTCTTGGTTCTTCAAACCTCTTATTCTGCATATTTCAGACCAGATGCCATTTTCACATCACTGAAACTTCTGCCTTTTTGTCCCCTTCCCCAGGTTCCTGTGGAATTTCCTTCTCCCCAGCCTGCAGTCCAGTCCAGGGGTCAAGATTGTGCTGTGCAGCCTGGTTTTAAATCCTGGCTCCTTCATTTGCTAGTATTTGACCTTGGGCTTGGTCTCACTGTCTAAAAAATGAGTCTAGTCAATGTTTGAGTTCTTTTTTTTTATTTTAATATTAATATTATATTATTTAATATTTTAAAATTTTATTTTTGAGAGAGACAGAGACAGAGTGTGAGCAGGGGAGAGCCAGAGAGAGAGGGAGACACAGAATCCAAAGCAGGCTCCAGGCTCTGAGCTGTCAGCACAGAGCCTGACGCAGGGCTCGAACTCACGAGCCGTGAGATCGTGACCTGAGCCAAAGTCGGAGGCTTAACCTACTGAGCCACTGGGACACCCCTACGCTTGAGAAATTCTTAATGCTATCCCTGAAACATACTACATGCTCAATACAGGATGGTTACTATGTCTTGATGACCTGTCCCGGGGTCTATTCCCCGTCTCCTTTTAAATAACTATGTTCCCCAGAGCTCTCTTTTCTTTTTATTCTGGCCTCCGTTTCATTGAGAACTACCACTCAACTGGCCAAGCACCACCTTCCACTGCTGGTTTCGAATATAATCTCTGTATATGAAACTTCTGTAAACCTCAGATCATTACTTGGTGGCCAATAATATCCCGGTTTAGAAACTCACATAAACTTTTATCCAAAGCCATCAAATGACTTTGAAAACAAATTGTTAACCTTCCCCCTTGCAAAAATCCAAACTTATAATAAAACTTTTATTTGACTTCAAAAAACACAATTGCTGTTTCAACTTACTCTCCCATCCCCTGCCCCCAACCCACCTCCCTGCCAGAAATCTCTACAGGTAGAGAAGTTCAGATAATTTCATAGGATTTAGATTTAACAGGAACAACACGAGTCCAGTTCCTCCTGGCCAAAGAAATGTTTCCAGAAGGTTTGAAGGCAGAACTGTCTCGTCTTCCAAATCATGGCTCATCCCCCAAAGTATTTAACTGCAATCAATTTTTGAGTTTTGAAATGTCGCCTGATTTCCCCTACTTCCTATAAAGAAACAAGAAACAAAAGCGAGCGTGCACACACATATATTCCAGGAGAGCTGGCCCTTCTTACTGTGAGCCACTTATCGTGATCCAAAAGATTTACTCAGAGGCATAATTAATTGGAACTTGTTTCAGTGGAACTTTATTTCCCTTCATCTCATTACAGAAACAAAAGAAGATTATAGGCCAGGGGATCCATGAGGTTTCAAGAGAGCCTGCTGATGAATGAAGTTGGAAGGAGTCGACACACGGTCAGAGATGGTTAACATCCAGAAATTCTTACAAAGCAACGGCAATTCTTTCCCATTAATCCCGCCTTGCCCCTTTGATCTCGAATGGTACCGTGGCTGCAAGTTAAGGGCAAAGCTAGCCTGGCATTAAAGAACCCCGGCGACCTTGCTCTGGAGGAGAAGGGTTCTTCAGGAACATGCAAGATGAGAAACAACGACGGCAATAATCATAAAAGCAAAAACAAACACACAGAGCAGCTGCTCAGAAAAACACGAACACGCAGAGAATCGTTTGGGGAGGTTCTCGAACTGGTGAACTGTAAATCGGCCGTCTGTGCTTGTTCTCACGAAGGCGTCCGTGTTAATTTATCACCAGGTCAGGGTGGAAACGGACCAAGTTGGGCCTGGAAACGTTGGGTCACAGTTGCCCGTTTTTGTAAGATGAGTAGTCGCATGAAGGAGAGGGGAGATACGTGAATTTCCCCTTTGTCCTTCGTTTTTCTTGAGATTCTTAGAGTTTTCAGAGGCTCTCAGAACTTCCAGTAAGGAAGCGTGTGGATGCGTAAGAGCCCCACCTTTATGGCAACTATTTGTGACGCCAAAAATGAGGAGGGTCTCAGGGGACCTGTACTCTCATTTGTATCCTCTTTGGACCCAATAGACGGAGCCCCAAATCCTTTTTAACCTTCTTTTAAGTCTGGAAGGGGCCGCAGGCCATTAAACATTCCTTTAATTCTGGAAATGGGGAGAGAGGGGTGAGTGTGGCTGTAGAGTAAGGATGTTATCACCCGGCACGGCTGGTGGTCAGGCTTCATGCTCAAAATTGCCCAATTAAAGAAATAAAAAATGTAAGCTCTGTCGGGAAAAAATGCAAATAAGGTGGCTCGGGGTTAAGATTTTGAGTGGTTTGCTGGTTAAAATTATGCACTTGTTTATGGGGGAAATGGATTTAAAAAAAAATCTATATACAGTTGGATGAATTAGGCAACCATCTATTATGTAATTGAACAACAACGTAATCCATCATCACGGTGGCGAGGGCAGCCAAAGCCATCGCAAATTCAGGGGACTCCTGCTCTTTCATTCTTTCTACTTTAGCTATTGGAAGAGCAAGAGTTTTGGGGAGTTGTCTCTTTTTGTTTTGGAGGGTGATATCTAACAGTGCTTTCTTGCAAATTTTAATTTGGGGGGGGGATGGGGTGGGGCTCCAGGAGCTCGGGCAGGACTAGGGGGTATGTGTGTTCGTGGGCCCGCCCCTGCATGAACTTGCACCGGGCACATCCCAAAAGGATATTGATCGTGGATGTCATGGTGCACCCCGGAACCCTCTTCAGAACTGGGGTGCCTATTCACTTAGCGGCTGGCGCTGTCGGCTGTTGGAGGCTCACAACCGAGAACTGCCCTCAGCCAAAGGGAGCTGCCTTGTTGGACTGTGTGCCCCATCCCCGTGGCATCCTGCATGTGATGGCTGGTCCATGATATGGTGCGGGGGGCGGGGGGTAGGGGTGGTGCGGGAAGGAACCTCAGCCTCCTGCCTGGATTCAGAATGACCCTGGGGGCCGTCCAGCTCCAGAGCTCACTGTGGGATCAGCAGAAGCCTCTGTTGTGGCGGCACCACAGCTCGACCTCTCCCTCTGCCCCGCTGCCCCCTGCCCCCCTCACACCCCTCCCAGCATGGATCGGAGCGCTGCCCTGGAAACCTCCTGCAGGCAGACCTCCCAGGGTCCATCCAAGAAAACTGCCCGCGGGCCACATGTCCCCTCTTCATTTCAAGGGGGCGGGAAGTGAGAACCGGCCAACGCATCACAGATCCGCTGTTGTGGGATCACAAAGGCACTTGATTTGACGACGCAGTCCCCAAAGTTTCTGGAAATGGGGCTGGTTTCCTCAGGACCTGAGAGCGCTCAACTCTACCACCCATTTAGGCAAATGACTTACACTTTCTCTGTTTCTTTATCCATTTAATGGTCTGAGTCTCCCATAGGGCTGTTCATGAGAGGGAATGAAGAAATTGAGACAAAGCGTCCAGGGCAAAGTTTATGAACTCAAGAAACATTAGCTTTTGGTAGTGGCAGAGTGGAGTGGCCTCCCAGCGCCGTGACATCGGGTGAAAAATGTTACCCTCTCTGAGACTACGCTTGCTCACCTACAAGATGCAGGGATGCCGCCTATTTTCTATGCGGATTCTGGAGGCAGAAGAGAATGTATGCAAAGGGCGTGTGGTACTAACAGAAACTCAGTCGTTAACTATTGTTGTTATTTTGAGGAAGTTTCTCTTTGATTGAGGGTCCCAAATGCACAGCAGCGAACCCATGGGCCCGCGGAGAGGTTATGTGGATTGTTCCGTATAGACAGCCCCAGACGGAATGGGTCCCAGCTTTCTCACCGATGGTGGGAAGTTCCCCTGTGTCTCTGCCTGCCCAGTTATTTGTTGTTTGTTTCCTAGCAGGGAAATAATACGTGGAACTTGGCCACCGTAGGCTGGAGTCTCACCATTTTCTGGGAATCACCTCATGCCAGGATCTGCAACCTGAGTGCCGGGTCCAGAACAGGGAGCCCTGCCAGGCCACAGACAAAGGCCCCTTTGGTCTCTGAGCTGGCGTTAGCCACTGCCTTGGCTGGGTGTCCGCCGATGGCATTCAGGTGTCATGTGACCATCCCTCCTTAGAGATCTCCAGATAGAGCCTTGGGCCATTTCTGGGCATCAAGTCCCATCCATGACTTTGTGAGGATATAAGAAAAATCACATTTTCACGATAAAATACCTCCACGGACTGAGTCAATACCAAAGAAACCTGCCCTACTCCAAGGGATGAAGCCGGTGTTGTGGTGCCATAGAAAAAGCCCCAGGCTTGGTCTTCTCTGGTGACGTGGGCCCAGGGATGGCTGGTTTTAGGGAAAGCAATCACTTTAGTTCACATAAAAAGCAGGGATCCTATTAGGAGTATCCAGGGGCTGCTCTTGGGACTCAGTTGCAGGAAGTTCAGCCTGGCCTCACGCTAAGTGGGAAGTCACCCCCTCTCCCGGGCCCCTAGGACAGCTGTCCCTACAGCTCCTCAGATCACCTGCTCAGCTCATCTCCCCACACAAGAATTGACCTGCCTGGCCTTCTTTCTGCTCCGCCTTATTTCATTTGCCCATGGCTTTGGCTGACCTTGGTCATGATTCCACACTTGACATTCTCCGCCCCTCCTAGCCCCTTGGCACAGTCGAGACCAATGATCACCTTGTTTAAACCCCGAGGAAAGAGGATCTGATTGGTTTAACTTGGCTCAGGTGTTAGCTCCTGGTCTGATCCCCTGTGATCAGGGGAAATGATCCCATGAAGACGTCACAGCTGTGCCTTCCGGAGCTGTGGACAGAGCTGTGCCTTCTGGAGCTGTGGACTATGTCCTCTAGTCAGGGGACATAGCTGGTAAAGAAATCACGAATATTTGGAAAAATTGGTTCAGCTTTCTGGGTCTTACTTTCCCCAACTGTGAAATAATACTAATTGTTATCATATTGGTCATCAAATGTCAGATGTAACCAGTTTACATATGGAAACCAATTGACCTCCACACCCCCACTCCTGTACCTGTTCAGTTCTCTGGGGGCACAATATGATACTCCCCACCCGCAGCTCATAGGATAAAGGAAGGCCATTCCTCAAGGAAGTTCTCTCGGGTATTTCTGGGAACCCTGAGGAACGTGTGTGCATTCCAGAAGTCCATCCAAGGTGGTGGGTTGCCATCCCTCCCAGCCTCCTTGTTCTGCGTGATTGCTTCTTTTGAGCTCAGATGGGAATCTCTTGTCATCGTGTTGACACTCACCCTTGTATATCTTTATCCCTAACATGGATGTGAATTCCTTCCCTCTGTCCCCAAAGCATAGCTAAAAGAGAATGGAGATGATATTGACTGCACCCCCCCTCCAGCTTTATTGAGTTAGGACTGACAAACACAAATTGTATATATTTAAGTTGTACAACGTAATTTTTGTCTTGATGGAATGTCTGTGGACAACAGAACTTACCAAAAAGACAAAGCTTGGCCTGGTGTACCTTCTACTGGGACTTCACGAGGCTAGAGGACCCAAAAGGCATCCTGAGAACATTTCTGCTGGGGGATTCAGGCCACTCTCAGGGAGGGGAAAACTTCATCCCTTCTAGCTTGAAATGCACCTCATCCCTTCGCCCGGATTCAGCCCAACTCCCAGGAAGCCTGACGGTGGGAACTGCTATCACCTCTGGAAGAAATGCCCATTCCCACCTGTCAGGTTGCTGTCTGAGCCAATCACGATCATCACCGACCTTTCCGGATCCGCCGAGTCTGGCTTCTTCAGCATAAATAGCCCCACAGGAGCAACTCAATGGCCTGGGACCAGCTTTGGGGGCCAAGACTGCCTCTCCCTTCTTGCGGGGGTAGATCTTGGCACTCGATCACTTGTGAGCTCATTTTTGGTCAAAAAAACAAACTAATCTCCCAAGAATATACAGGGATTTTTTTTCAAGTCTTGGACACTGAAGTTCCAAGTTTTACAGAAAAAGAATTTCTAACTTTGGGATTCATCTGGAGAGTCTCCAGCTGACATTTGTAAATGGTATACATTAGGATGAGAACTGGCCTTACCAGTAGGACCAAAGAGGCTCAGCGATGCGGCCCTTCCTTAAACAAAGGGACTGTCTGTTCCAAAGACAAATTCATTTTTCCCCTTCATAAACTACAGAGACTGTCTGAAATTCCCAAAATGGACGCTTTCCAACCCCAAATATTTAGAGCCCCAGTCTCTTCCAAGCACCTTGTTCTAATAAATTACTTTCTTTGCTGCTCCCAGCTGCTTTATGAGGTAGGGTATTACTTCCCTTATTTTACAAATGAGGAAACTGAGGCTCAGAGATGTGTGATAATTAACCTAAGGCTAATAAATTGCAGGGTGGGATTCAAACCCATCTTGGACTTTTGTCCTACCGCACTCTGTCCCAGGACCCTTTCCAGTTCCAACATTCTGAATCCACGGTCCTTGTGGCCCTGAGAAGCTCTGAGCCTGGCATGCGGGAAGGCGGGCTGTGGTCCCCAAGAGGGGAAGCCAAAGGACAGCCCAGGCAACCTAATTTGCAGTGTCCGAGGCAAAATGGAAAGGTGGGCTTTTGTTCAGAAGTCATTAAGAATTCAAGACCACCACAGCAGAGAGTTAAACCCAGCAAAGGTCCCTGTGAGCCTTGGGTCACGTGCAGGTCACAGGCCTGCGGACCTGGCAGTCTGGATGTGTCCCCTTACTCCTGGGAGGAGTACCGGCCACAGGGTGACCTGGTGCTGGAGGAAAGCAGGCTGGTTTCTTTTCCTTTTTCTTTCTTTTTTTTTTTAAAAAAAAGTTTACTGTTTATTTTTGAGAGAGAGGGCAAATGGAGGAGGGGCAGAGAGAGAGAGAGAGAAGGAGACATAGAATCCAAAGCAGGCTCCGGGCTCTGAGCTGTCTTCGCGGAGCCCGATGCCGAGCTGGAACCCACGAACCGCGAGATCATGACCTGAGCGGAAGTTGGATGGCCGCTCGCTGGCGAGCCTCCCCAACCTGCTCCCGGGGTCACGTGGTCTGCTCCCGGGGTCACGTGGTCCGCTCCCGGAAGAAAGCGGGGGCCTGAGAGGCTGTGTGCGCTAGAGGTTTGCGGTTTAGCTCTTTTCATTCCTCCCGTGTTGTCGCTGTTTCGAACACTTCGTGTGGCTTTGGAGGCAATGGCTTGAGCCTTGATAAGATACAGAGAAATCGGAGGCAAGGAGGCCTGGTGGTAAATATGGAGATTTTACTTGGCGCCGCAGGTGTCCCTCGGTCACTGGTGCCCTGGAGCCACTGGTGCACTGGAGCAGGTGCCCTGCTCCCGGGGCAGGCACGCCTGTGGGGCCGAGATGACCTGGAGCGGGGATGGCCAGAGAGCTGTGCTTGGAGCCCAGCTGCGGAATAACACTTGGAAACATAAAACCCAAGGTGGAAAGTGAGAAAGAAACAGAGAAAAACAAATCCCCGACTCACCCACCGCCGCCTGAATGAAGGAGGAGTCGACAGAGGACACCGCTGTAGGATTGTAAGTGGTCGGCAAGCCCTGCTGGCAGATGGGATTCACCCAGTTGGTTCCCCCAGAGACAGGCATTTGGGCACTTGTCTGGGTCTCCTCAGGAGGCACGGGTTCCCAGGGGGGTTTGGTTCCAGCTGAAGCCTCCCCAGTTCTCAGGTGACAGGTGTTTGACCTACACCTCTTGAAAGCCCGCTTCTGGCCTTGTGACTCTTTCAGGGTCTCTGGTATCCTGTGGGCAGCCTGGCGGCTAGCCTTGGGGATACAGTGGCTAACAGTCAGGTGTGGGAGGTGTGGGCCCTGCCCTCCTACAATTCTCAGTTGGAGGGAGAGCCAGAAAAATGAGCAGGCAGGTGGGCAGACAGGGGAGAGGAGGGGAGCCTCACCTCGAGGAAGCCTCTCCCTGCGAAAGCATTATACCCGTAGAAATCTGAAAGAGGAGTAGAATTTATCCAGGTGTTGGAGATGGTGGGGGTGAGGGGGGATTCTGGGCTGAAGGGAAAGCATGCGCAAAGGTCAGGAAGTAAGAAAGAGGATGTTGTATTTGCATGGTGGACATGACCACTAGGAGAGACCTTTCTAGCAACAAACGTTAGTTGAGTGCCACTACGTGCTTCGGTAATAGTGAGCCAGCCCACAGAATGGGTTGTGCCACTCTCCAGTACTTGCTCTTCCAATGGTAGACCCTTATTTCTCTGTCCTCCTGCTTCTTCCTCATACAGCTCATACATCGACTGGCTCCCTTCCTTGGGTTTATTCCATGTATTAGCGGAATACCAATAACATTGGAAGAAGCAAGAAAGATGGACATGAATTTCACTTTCAAGAGGTTGCCCAAGAACAAGCAGTTGGTTGATGAGATGGCTCCATAGAGGTAAGGCCTCAGAATCTTGACCTCTTGTTTCTCCACCGTCCCTGAGGAGTTGTTCTTGAATGCATGCTCCAAAATGGCCCTCTGTCATGTCAAATTTCGATGAGGTAAGATAGACAGAGGAACACACACTCTTTTCTTTTAAGGCTGTGGCGTGGAAGTCACAGACATCATCTCTGCTCGCATGCCATTGGTCAGCACTCAGTCATGTGACCACCCCTAGAGGCAGGGCAGTCTGGGAAATGTAGTCAAGGTGGCTCCCGTTTTCAGAGAAAGCTCAGGGGTAAATGGATCTTCAGATGACTAGCCGTCTCTATTCTGTTCTGTTTCTAGTTTGTGATCTTGGAGATGTGTCTTCACAGACTAACGTTGCAGTGATGATTCCTGTTTGGTTTAGCCCTGAGCTCCCCATCTCTCATGTGGACACTAGAAAGGCAGAGAACATCAATGTTGGAAAGCTAAATATCATCCTGTGCCCAAGCTAAAACTTACAATAGACAAGTCAGGGGTAAAACATTTGTTGGATGTTTTAAATCAATAAAAATTTCTCCTCTAAGGGTCGAGCAAGGGAGGTCTACTCGCTTCACTGAGAGGAGTTTTGTGATGAGATTAAATGCAAAATCAGTCCTCATTTGGGCCTTAAAAGCTCTCCGTTGAGAAGAGGCAACGAAGGCAATGGACTTGCCCACAGCCCTTAATCAAGGCCCGGCCTGAGTTCCTCAGGCTTTGTTGTTTTGAAAGGCGAGGGTGAAGAAAAATGATGGATTGACAAGGAACGCTGGTGGGGGTGGATGTGTTCCCTCAAAAGAAGGGAGTGTGAGAGATGGGCTATCCCTGAGTAAATGGGTTCAACCAGACAGATGATCCAGATAATCCAATAAAACACTTTGTGTTTTTGTGACTAACCCAACTGTCATAGTCCACGTCCAGGAGCTCAAACCATCAAAAGGTGATTCTGAGTCTTGTGTTCACTTTCTGGTTTGCCTGGAATTAAGTTTTCATCTCAGCCCTATCTCCAAGCTGCCTACTCATGTTCCAGACAATAACGCCCTAAGTAAGAAGAAATTAAGAAGCGACCACGGTCATTTCACACACTCCAGAGCCCAATGCTTATAATTTGGGGTTTATTGGCTGTTGTGGATTGTGCATGTCTCACGATTCCCGGCCCTCCTAGTCATGCTAGGTAGCATGGAGATTGTTTGTGTACGTGTGTGTGGCTCAGATTGAGAGGATTGGGGAACGAGGCTCCATCCCAGTCCTGGTTTGTTGAATTCATTCTGCTGACCAAGCTTGACTATGGCTCTTTTGGTTAATCCATGTCTCCATTGTCAGCGGCATAACTTAGCAGAATGCCATGTTTCTGTCATGTTTGCCTGCCTTCTGGCTGTGACGCCAACCTCCCCCTCCTCCCCCTTCCCTCCAAGAGTCCATTGCAACCTTTAAAAACGGAAGGAGTGCTTCTCAGAGGCTGCCGGGAGTCAGCCACACCACAAAAATGAACGATATGGGACCATTGGCAATTTCTTATCAAGTAAACCTACATTTGCCTCTCAACCCAGAAGTTATACTCTTGGATATTCATCCCAGAGAACCAAAAACTTCAGTTTAGACAAAAACCTGTCCATGAACTTATCAGCTTTTAGTCAATAATCGCCTGAGACTAGAAACAATCCAAATGCCCTCCAATGGGTCAATGGTTAAATGCTCTCTCTTACATCCACACTGCAGAACGCTCCTCAGCAATGAAAAGGAACAAACTTTTGAGATATACAATGTATTAGTCTTGTTGGGGTTGCTGTAATAAAGTACCACAGGACTGAGTAGTTTAACAACAGAAATCTAGGGCCTTACAGCTCTGGAGACTGGACGTCTGAGATCAAGGCGTTGATAGGGACGTTCTCCTTCTGAAGGTGCTAAGGAAGGAACTGTTCTCACCTGTCTCCTACTTCCTGGCAGTTCCTGGGCTTGGCTCCAATCCTTTATGGTGTTCTCCCCATGTATGTATCCGTGTCTAACTTTCTCCTTTTCATAAGGACATCAGTCATATTGAATGAGGGGCCCACCCTACTCCACTAGGACCTAATCTTAATATCCACAGCAACCCTACATCCAAATAAGGTCACATTCTGGAGTGTTGGGGGTTAGGACCTCGCCATGTGAATTTGACGGGGACACAATTCAGCTCAACATGTAACAACATGGATAAGGGCATTTTGCTTAGTGAAAAAAGCCAATCTCAAAAGATTGCATGCTGGAGGATTCCATTTACGTTACATACACAAAATGACAAAACTCTGGAGATGGAGAACAGGTCGATGGTTGCCAGGACACAGGGACAGGAGTGGGGGGCGGTGAGTCTACAAAGGGTTGCATGAGGGAGTTTCTTTGTGGTGATGGAATAGCCTGGATCCTATTTGGTGGTGGCTGTATGAATCTAGATGAGGGATCACATTGTATTGAACTATATCCCTCTCCCCCCAACATGCAGGAGTGCATAAGAAAACTGATCAGTACTGAACAAGGTTTGTAGTCTAGTTGACAGGTTTATACCCATGTCAAGTTTCTGGTTTTGATATTGTACTAGTTATTACAGAGATGTCGCCATTGGGGGAAGCGGGGTGAAGGGTTCACGGAACTATCCTATCTACCATTCTATGACATGTGCAGTCACCCCACCTTTGTTCTCTGCTTGCAAAATGAGGAGACACGTCCAGGTGACATGGGCAGCGAAGGGCAGAGGTCAGAACACAGATATTCATTCATTTCCCTCCAGACTTTCACCTAAGTTTTGGTTTTCTAGATTTTCAGATTCATGTTAGGTGAGATCTGGGCTGGTAGCCCCTCTCAGGACCTCAGCTTCTTAGATCAGCCATTGCCTGACTCATCCACCCACACCTTTCCTTGAAGTCCTTGTGCCTGGGGAGCACCTCACCTCCAGGACGCCTGGGGGCCTGGCTCCCTCTGCTGGCCTGGGGAGTCTTGTCCGTCCCATCCCCACCCCTGCAGAGAGCAACACCACCCTCCCAAGCCAGATTTGCTCCGGGCCCTCACCTGCATCACCCTCAAGCCCAGAAAGCTGGTTTTGTGGATCCCAAGCTTTGGTTCAGATGACCTGGCTTCAAGGCTGGCTCTGATGCACAAACTTAGGTCAAGTCACTTGTCTCTTTGCCTCGGTTTCCTCAACTGTTCAGAGAGGGTCAATCCTTACTATCTAATTTGGAAGGCTGGAATATCCTAAAACTTAACCATTACAGTTGATGGGAAGGTTTCATGTAAATGCAAAGTTCTCTTTTAATGACCTCAGAATAATTTAATAGTGATTAATTATTAAGCATCTCTCACATATTAAGCGCAAGTAATACCTGTTAATTCTTTCTCTTATTTAAAAAGTTTTTTTAACGTTTATTTATTTGTGAGAGGGGGGAGGGGCAGAGAGAGAGGGAGACACAGAATCCGAAGCAGGCTCCAGGCTCCAAGCTGTCAGCACAGAGCCCGACGCGGGGCTCGAACTCACAAACCGTGAGATCATGACCTGAGCCAAAGTCAGACGCTCAACTGACTGACTGAGCCACCCAGGTGCCCCAGTACCTGTTAATTCTTATAAGTGTTACGGACTTCCTGGAACTATACCAAGCATGCCTAGGAGATTGCCTCTCTGACCCTACTCACTCGGACTGCACCTCTAAAAGCTACGGGAATCTTTGTTTCTGAGTTTTGATCCAGGAGATCAGGAACTTTGTTTGCTTTCAAAAGTCCACATCGATCTTTTACCCATGATCCCTGGGGTGGTGGTGTGAGTGAGCTAGGTCGACAGGCTCTCAAGAACTGATTGTGCCCACCTCTGCCCCGCTCTTAACTTGGTGACGTCATACTGGGGCTTGAAATTGGCCATGGTGAGAGTTTTTATACCACGGAAGTCAATACATGCTACAAATCAGGAGGATGTGTTTGTTTCCCCAGAAGCCTTGGTAGATCCATTGCAAATGGGATTCCTGGAGGCACATTAAGATATCTCTAAATTCCCAACGTGGATGGGAGGATTTGGCCACCAACATAAAACAGTAATCATGCATGCCCTTGACAAATCTTCTCTAGAGTTTGCTATCTGTGTTACCATGTGCAATCACTGTCTTCAGGTCTCCATTCCCTCCTCTGTAAAGGCGAGGATATTGATGGGGTCTACCGCCTACCCTCAAAGCACTTCTCAGGTTAGCTTTTCTTATTGTGCTTTTGGTTGCTACTATTTTTATTAGGTTCCTTGTCTCTGTGGGAAGGTAGGTTTTAAGCAGCTGACCATCCCACCTTTCTGAGAGACAATCCAGTATAATGTTGAGAGGACAGACTCTAGAAGTTTCCACCTGCGTTCAAATCCTTACTCTGTTACTTACTAGCTGTATAACCTTGAGCAAGTTGCTTAACCTCTCTGTAGCCCAATTTCCTCATCTGTTGGGTGGAGATGATAGTAATACCTACTTCTTAGAGTCACTCCAAGGATTACATGACTCAGTGTGTATACAGCACATTAAGCAGTGCCTGACTCAGAGTGAGTGCTGTTAGGAGTCTGCTATAATTATTCTGAAAGTGAATATACTGGGTTGAAGATTATCCCCCAAGAATTCGAAACCTCCCCCAGAATGTGACCTTATGTGGAAACACAGTTGCGATACATTCAAGTAGGTAAGATGACAATGTTGGAGTAGGGTGGGTCCCTAATGCAATGTGAGTAGTAAGAAGAGGCAGGACACAGAGACAGACAAAAAGACACACACACACACACACACACACACACACACACACACACGGAAATGATGCAAAGGTACACAGGGAGAACAGCATGTGATGATAGAGGCAGAGATTAGCTTGGTGCCACCACAAGGAAGGCCAGCATTGTTGGCAAGAGCCAGGAGCTAGGAAGGGGCAAGGAAGGATGCCCCCCTAGAGCCATCAGAGAGCAAACGACCTTGTCTACACTGTGATTTTGGACTTCTAGCCTCAATTTGCTGTGAGACAAAAAAATTTTGCCGTTCTAAGCTAACCAGGGTGTGATCATTTGTTACAGCAGCTGCAGGAAACTAATACAGTAAGGTTTGAATGAGGTTGGAATACCCTGTCCCACAGCGCCCCTTGGGAATCCACCCCCCCCCCCCCCGCCAGCTGTGTTTTTAAATATCTTTTCTGCCTTTGCTCTATTGACTCTTTTTAAAAAATCTTTTCTTAAAGGTAATCTCTATGCCCCATGTGGGGCTTGAACCCATGACTCTGAGATTGAAAGTCACATGCTCCACTGACAGAGCCAGCCAGACGGCCCTGCTCTATTGGCTCTTTCCCCAGGGGCAGGGCTCCAGTAGCACGTGACCTCCTTGCAGCTACAAAATGGTAGCTGGGGGTGACTTGGCAGGGATGTGTGTGCGGGGCCGGCTGAAGGAAGGCTCAGGGTTCACGGTGTGGGCTACCCCAGGGATCCCCTAAGATCAACCTCCAAATATCTGCCCTGGAACAATGACAAAAAAATACACCAGCTGGAAAGATGAATCTGAGTTTATGAATAGCCTTTAAAGGGGCTCACTCGTTTTGTACACACGTCTTCCCCTCTGGGATGGTAGCTCTCTTTGCCAGAAATTCTATTTTGCTGACTCTTTTTATTTTCGTGATCGAAGGCAAAGATTTTTCTAAGCCCTATTGAAAGGTTACTGGCTTTTCAGGGCTACATACGCAACTCGCCTGTCGCGTGGGGACGTCATACCTCATAGCGTGGCAGCGCCGTGTGCACACCCATAAAACACAAACGCCCAGTGGAGTTTGAATTTCAGATAAACAGCAAAGACTCTTTTTAGATAGGTATGTTCCAGTTAAGAAAACGTAATGTATTTGGGTGAAATTCGTATACCATACCGTTAACCATTTTAAAGGGAATGAGGGCATGGTGTTTAGTATGTTCACTCAGTTGGGCCACCACCGCTTCTAACCGGTTCCAAAACATTCGCGACACTGGTAAGTGGAAGCCCTCATTTGTTAAGCACCTTCTCCACATCTCTCCCTCCCCCGGCTCCTGACGACCACCAGTCAGCTTTCCGCCGCTATGGGTTTCTCGGTTCTGAGTAGTTCGTGTAAATGGAATCCCCCAACATGCGTACGCGTCTGGCCTCTTTCACTTAGCATGATGGTTTCACGGTCTATCCGCCGTTGCAGTACTGCATCCCTGTTTACGGTTGAATAATGTTCCTTTGTGTGTGCACGCCACAATTTGTTTCTCCATCACCCGTTGATGGACGCTTGGATTGTGTCTGCTTTTTGGATATTGTGAGTAGACGGTGGGCTTTCTTGTGAAGCACTTTGCTGGCTTTATTTTTCCGCAAGAATTTCGCACTGGTGATGCTACCTACATGGGGAACACAGAGTCTCAGAGACACGAAATAACTGCCCTTTGGATCAGGCTGCGGGGAGGAAATAGATGGCCCATTCAAAGGGGGTAGCAAGGAAAGGTTAATGAAGGTATTATTGATAGAAGTTTCCAGCAGGGGTGAGGACGCCAATAAGGGATGGAGAAGCGCCCAGTGCTTGCAACAGTGGGAGTCGTGACTACTGCTTGGCCTGTAGGAGTAGAGGGAGAACGATGTTAGGATTTGGAGGAGAAGGTAGGACAGGGCTGCCTGGCAGGAACCAAGGCCCTCCAGAAAGAAAGCCATCAGCTGACAATCCACAGGTGATGAGTAAAGAGTAGAGGAATAAACACCAGGATCTCCCTTTTCTCATGCCCTCCGATCTCCTACTTCCATTGTCCAGACCCAACGGGGAGTCTAGGGTAAGGGAAGCAGCCCTCCCGTAGACCAGAGTGGAGAAGGACGGAGAGCGTCTGGGGGCTCTGAACCATCTCTGAATGAGGATAGAGTGTTGCACACCGTCATCCATCGGCTGAGGTTCTGGGGGTTTTTCCTCTGCTGTTTTTTCTATAGTTGTTAGGAGATGGGAATATACATCACTCGTGTGCTGTGTTCATCGTGGGCCTCTGTGGGTTTGAACTCTGGTGGCCAAACAGCCCTGGCACCTTTCAATATGTCTTCTTTTC
This sequence comes from Acinonyx jubatus, assembly GCF_027475565.1. Lineage (NCBI taxonomy): Eukaryota > Metazoa > Chordata > Mammalia > Carnivora > Felidae > Acinonyx > Acinonyx jubatus. The sequence continues at coordinate 68,662,616 of NC_069393.1, forward strand.
CTCCCTTCTGCTTTCCTTCTCCTCTTTCTATCTCCCTCCCCATGGCACGTGGCAGGTGCTCGCAAATATTTGATGATTCTGATTACATGATGTGATGCTGACCTTCATTTACTCTGCTATAAAGAGCACCTTGCTGGCACCAGCTGATAGCTGGTAGCTATCGGACGTAAGTGGGTGACGTGGTTCTGATTCTAATCTCAATTCAGTTCATCTTACCGTTAGGGTCTGAAGTCTCCTCTCTGTTGACCTTTCACGCGTGAACTGTGACCCGAGGTGGTTGTCGTAGGAGAAGATGGCTGTGGGCGCATCGTGGGACGACCTCGGGGATGAAACGGGTGGCAGCCTGAGAAAAGGCAGCTGAGTGTTCTGTACCAGATGTACTACTCCCAAGCTGAGTGGCTCAGACAATTTCTTTGCCTCTTGGTCTTCAGTTGCCTTAGTTTTCTCAGCTCTAAATAAAGACGGCTCAAGCTGCAGATGTCTTCCAAGGCCAATGGTCCAGCAACCTATCACCACCTTACCTTGGTGGGGGCGCTCTGCCTTCCTTCAGCTCATCGAGAAACGTCCAAACAGAGCCATTGCCGAGATACCCAAAGCAAACAAGCTGCACAGACTAAAGCCCATGAAGCAACCCATCTCCACCCATGAATACAGTGCTTCCTTCCATTTCTTCTTTTCTTTCTTACTTGCATCCCAACCCCCACTCTTTGCTTTCTTCTTCTTTCTAAATTCAAAACAGTGAGAACTACCTTCTAGCTCAAGACCCAACATGTCCATTAATGCACGTATGGTCTGTTACTTAGCGCTGGACATTTCAGAATCAATTTGTGCGCTTTGGCCAAAAGCTGCAAAGCCTACGTCACGGTCCCTCCTGCAGGCTCGCTAAGCATAAAGGAGAAATACTCTTGTCTGCAGCTACGTGTAGCTGTTGTGATCTTCTGTAAAGGAAACAATTTTCATTGTTCACATGGGCCCAGTTGTTTATGTGCACTTCATTTACTGTTGTGTTTAGCAACCAAGACTCCTTTAAATCTAGGGCTCAAGATCCATTTAGTTTTACAAGTTAAGCCAAACTCCTTTTTTCTGTAAGTGCCTTTTAAAATTCTTGGATAAAATCAATAAACCATGAAATGTCTCTATTGAAAAATGATATGACCAAGCTCTCCCTGAGAATTCATGGGTTAAAATGTGGTTTGAGGCTTAAAGGCCCATTAAGGTACTACTGGATTATGGTGAAATCGTTCTGAATGTGAACTTTACTGCGTTTGACTTAGAAATGTAATCCAGCCCCGGGTCCTCAACGCACAGATGCCAAACGCTGCTTGTAGGATGTGTTAGTGATGGAGGCAGCAGCTTGGCATGGCAGCTTGAAGATACGATGCCTTCAGTCTTTACTGTCAATGATCTGGAAAGAGGACCATCTCCCCACTGGGCACAGGGAGAAAATGATTACCTAATTATCAATGAGGGAGTGTTAATAAATTAATATGTGACACAGATATATTATACATGAATTTTCTTAGGACTCCACCATCTGGATTTTGAAATATACATCACAGGATTTTGTTTTGAGCCGAGGAACCTCCCCATCCTCAAGTTGAATGCCCACATTTCCAGATATGGAGACCAGGGCCCATGAGGGTGTTGATTGGCCCAGGGTCACCCGGTGGTAATAGCTCACTCAAACTGGGGATACTGGGATTCAGTGAGTGTGATGTTGAGAACTTTTCAGAAGGAGAGATCTAGCCCAGAAGCTTTTGTTGTTGTTGCCCAGTGAAGGACTGGGTGAGAGAGATGGTTATGGATTCTGAAGTTACACAGACCTAGGTTCAAGGCTCAGCTCTGTAACTTGCAGTCCTAGGACATTAGGCAGACCCCTAACTGTTCTAAGTTTTAATTTCCTCACCTTTGTAATGGGAATGATGGGGATGGCAATGGAGGTTGCCTCGTGGGTAGTGGTAAAGACTCAGCAAAACAGGGTGGTAAAACTTAGCTTCATATATGGCAAGCGTTGGCTGAAGTCATGGGATCATTGTGAGGGTGCTTCTCGGCTACACCTTTACTAATTCTGATTCGTACGTAGGGTCAACAGTCACAGGGAGAAATTAATGTTCCGTATCGTCATGTGCTGCCATTGGTCTCTGTGTCGAAGTTTTAGACGTTGAAATATGACATGTGCCTTTGCCCTGTATAGGGAGTTCATAGTGGAATTTGCCAAAAAGGATCTCTCAAATGAGCCAAGATTGATGTTCATAACGGGCGGATGGGCATGTCATAGACATTAAGGAATTTTTTAATGTAAATGCCTGGCACACAGAAAGTAACAAACACGTGTCTGTTGAATTAAATTACACTGAACAAGAGGTAGGGAGGTCTTGCCACCAGATGTAATAGAACCCAGGAAACAGATGCTCCATTTAAACCTTCTTATCCCATGGAGCAGGGATAACATCTACCACTTTCATAGTCCATGCCCAGGGCAGACATCACTAATCCATCCCAGCACTCCCATCCTCCCACGGTATATTGTTTTCTATGTGTGACTCTCCTACTAGGTGATGGGTCCTTAAAGAACGCTCTATTTCCCACAAATCGCATAGAATAGATGCTTAGTATTTGCAGAATGGAGGAGCTCAGAGAGATTTAAGAAGTTGCCCGAGGCCACACAGGAAATTTGGCACTAATTGAGTTTGACATCAATTGAGAAATAGAGACAGGAGTGGGCAGAAGGAGATGAAAACACCATCTTTATTACCTTCATAGGGAGGTTGGAGGATGTGACTTGGGTCCATGGTAAGCTGGCAACAGTGAGCTGGTAAGTGGTGAAACCCAGATGCAGACAGACTCACCTCTTAGACACAGGCAAGCAAGCCTGAGGTCCAAAGTGCACCTTGACTTAGTGTTCCCCCAAAAGCAGAGCCTAGCGGGTAAACTTAGGGAATGGAAGGGCAGAGTTGAAGCGAGGCTCTCTGCAAGCAGGTGGATCCCAAAGAGAGGCAGGGGAAGGGGCGAAGCCACACATGCTTTCGCCCCCAGCCCCCATCCGCTAAGTAGTTCTTTCTCCCTTGGAGAGGACATGAGCCATCAGGAGGCTGGAAGTGATATGTTATGCTGAGGGTTTCCCCCCAAAACATGAGGAGGAAGTTAGTGATCCTCTGATAGGCCCTGGGCAGCAAATCAAATACTCACCTGATAAGGGTTCAGCACAGTACTGAGTGCACAGTAGGTACACTACAAATCTTAGCTTCTAGCCCACACATTACTGCTCTGAAATTCTTTTTTTTTTTAATGTTTATTTATTTTTGAGAGAGAGACAGAGCACGAGTGGGGGAGGGGCAGAGAGAGAGGAAGACACAGAATCCGAAGAGCTGTCAGCACAGAGCTCTTGACACGGGGCTCAAACCCACGAATGGTGAAATCATGACCTGAGCCAAAGTCGGACGCGTAACCAACTGAGCCACCCAGGTGCCCTGGCTCTGAAATTTTTATACAAGTGTTCAAAATGCTACTACTTGGAAATAAAGTAAGAGCTTCCAATATTGTTGGGTCCACTCAGTGTCTCCTCTCCCCTTTCCCGACTTGATCATCTATAAGAAAAAGGAAAAGCACATTCTCAAGGAGCTGAACTCCCAGCGTGCATGAGGACACTGCCGCATGCCAAGTAGATATGGACTTTTGAGCTCGCAACTGGCTCGGTGTGATCAACGTATCCCATCCCGGCCCTGCTCTTCACCTTGCAGAACGGGCTTCGCTCGTGGCCACGACTTCAGGGGGCACAGGGTCGGGTTGTTCTCCACCCCACAGCGGTGTCACGGCCCTCATCTGCAGCGTGGGGAGCTGTACGAACGCACAGAGAGAAGCCCCGCAGGGTCAAGGGGGGCCACAGCGTTTGGCCCAGCTGGGCCTTTGCAAAGAGCCTCCCTGGGCTTCTTTTCTTCCACAGATCACGCTCTTCACTGGTATCCTACGTGCCACCCTGCCTGTTTTCAAGTCTGGAGACATAGCAGGCAAGGTCATGCCCTGAGTTATCTGCATCGGAGGAGCATGTAGTATATGTGTGTATGTATGTGTATATATATATATATATATATATATATAGTGTGTGTGTGTGTGTGTGTGTGTGTTCTGCTGCCTGACTCCCCATCTACTCTATCAAGGCCAACAGCCCGGTGGGTAGGAACAACACCAGCTCAGGTGCAAGGCCGTCAAAAGCCAAACTTGACCAGACGTTGCACGAGTGGCTCCTTATCCTTCAATTTCCTCATCCGTAAAATGGTGATGATAACACCTGTTTCTACTAGTGTTCATGATGCATATAAAGCATTTGGTATGCAGCACACAAAAATACCAAAGTCTAGTTTCTCCTGGTGCACTGTTCATACTGTCGTTTCAGAATGCATTTGAGATGTTCTACAAGAAGTACATGCACCAAAACACGTAATTAAACAAAAATTGCCAGCAAGAGAAGGATGGGAATGGAAAAAAAGCCATGAGGACTAAGGCAAATGTACATGAGAACCAGACAGGTCGGCTGTGGTGGGAGCAGGTAGTGGATGAGGAAGCAAAGGAATGAAACTTAAAAAGTCAGACTGTAAGGTCATATATGGTTGCTGTAATAAGTTGTCAATTTAGTTCTGAGTTTCCTGGCAGCCAAATCAAAAAAGGAAACGACTCAGGCCGTGTGGTACAACCATAATTGAAAATTTAGAATGTAGAAGGATCTAGCTCACCTACTTTCTTTCCTGAAAGTTAACAACATACAATTCTGGATTATTATATTATTTTTGGGGTGTGTGTGTGTGTACATGTGCTTACCATAAATAGCTGTCTACATACACAATTAAAGCTGTTCACAAATTGTCAGGATATTATCTATCACTCTTTAAAAAATTTTTTTTAAAGTTTATTTATTTTGAGAGAGACAGAGACAGAGAGAAGGAGCAGAGGATAGGCAGAGAGAGAGGGGGACAGAGGGTCCAAAGCGGGCTCTGTGCAGACAGTAGAGAGCCCAATGCGGGGCTCAAACTCATGCACTGCGAGATCATGACGTAAGCCGAAGTCAGATGCTTAACTGACTGGGCCACCCAGGTGCCACAGCATATTACCTACTATTCTCTCTCTCTCTCTTTTTTAATGATTTATTTAGTTTTGAGAGAGAGAGCGCGCACGCTTGAGTGCATGGGGGAGTTGCAGAGAGAGAAGGGGACAGAGGATCTGAAGCAGGCTGTGCTGATAGTGAGCTACATGTGGGGCTCGAACTCACGAACCGTGAGATCATGAGCTGAAGCACAGTTGGACGCTCAACCAACTGAGCCACCCAGGCGCCCCTTACCTACTATTCTTAAAGTCTAGGATCATTTCATTTTGGTCGAGTTATACAGTTCACATTTAAAGGCTACTACTTCCTGTGTCCTGTGGCCTATTTTGCTTCCAGTCTTGAAGCCATTTGCAAAGGAAAGTTGTTCTTGACTCTGTAACTGAAGCTTTCCAGATAAGCCCACTCACCCTATTCCCACTGAAGCATGGGAGAGATGTCCCAAGCTGTTCATGGTATTGTACCGACACCTCCTGCTTAGCCCTGAGTCCTTCCTGTAAGGATTATGCCTCTCCTTGCTTTCTGAGTCTGAGCGTACGACGTGGTCTGTTTCCCACGTGCAGCTCCGCTCATCAGCAGTCAGTTGGCCTTCTTGTCTCTGCTCGTGGATGCTCCTTCAGGTCTTGGATTAGAGTGATCTTGGTGCCTTCTATGGTCAGTCTGAGAAGGGGAACTCTGCTAGAGAGCCATTTGGAACCCAGTCCTGTGATAGGATGCCACCCCTCTGGATCACCAAGGGCGTAAGGATTCAGACAAATGGAACACAGGAAGATGTCAGAAACCCATCTCAATCCTGGGAAGAGAAGTGTCATAGATGACTTCTCAGAATGGCTTCTGGGTGCTCCCTCTTTCACCTCATACAGTCACACCCAAGCACCAGTTATGGGCAGCCCATAGGTTGTGAGAGTACCTTGGTTCTGAACACAGGCTTGTCCTTGCTTCAGTTGAGTTGAATGAACTTGAGATCAGAAGCTGCTGTGCTCTTAAATCCATTGCCGTGTTTGTGCCGAAGGCATGATTCTGACCGACCACTCCCAGCCCATGATACAACAGGGGCATTAAGGCAGGAATGTTCCTGGGGCAGTCAGAACTCCTGTGATGCGTAACTTTGGCTGGAGGATTCTCACTGGCCTTGCCACGTTTTCCTTAGCCTACACAGTAGTCTAAGATGCTACCATACTAACCAACTGACTAACCAACTAACTAATTAACCGACTAACTAACTAACCAACTGGCCAACTAACTAACTTCTTCCCACTGTGGTCTGATAGCTTCCCCAATCTCTTCTGGCTTCCTTTCCATTCTCTCCCACAGACAGCTCCCCTAACGAATGTCTTGCCATTTGACCCCATCTTGGTGTCTGTTTCTCAGAGCACCCCGTCCGCAGGCTCGACCGGGCTGGATTTAGAAGATGGCTCCTCCACGGTTCTGACTTTGGAATCTAGCTGTTGTTTGAAACTTCAGCTAGAGTCCCTGATGGAAATACCTATACTGACAGGTGCTTCCTCACAGCATGGTGGCCTCAAGCTAGCCAGACTTTGATGGCTCCAAAAGGGGATGCCTCAAGGAATAAAGAGGAAACTGTGTTGCCTATTTCGACCTAGGCTCAGAACGTCATTCTATAGGTTACAAGCAAGCCACAACCTGCCCAGGCTCGAGGGCGTAGGGGACATAACCCCCAGCTCTTGCTGGGAAGAACGCCAAGGTCACATCGTAGAAGACAACTTGGGATGGGAGATACTGTTGGAGAAGGCAGTCTGGCGTTCTAGAGTAATAACTTTCTATTGCCATGTAGCAAACCATCCCAGGACTCAGTGGCTGAAAACAACAATTCTTTTAGTCTGATTATCCCTAAACGTTCTGAGAGCTGACATGGCTCAGTTCACACATTCTCACTTGAGGTCTTCATGCCTTTCCAGTGGCTGGGCTGGAGTCATCCAGAAAGGAAGGCTTCCCCACCCCCACCCCCATAGGCATCTAGTGGGGCGTTCTGACAGCCAGCTGGAACCTCATCTGGGGAGGTCAGCTGGAACAGCCACACGTGGCCTCCCCAGATGGCCCAGGCTTCCTCACCGCATGGTAGCTGGGCTCCAAAAACAAACCTCTTGAAAGGCAGCCTGCAGAAACTGCATACCTTCTTATGATCTAGCCTTGGAAGTCACGGCATCACCGAAGCCAGGCCTTATTTAGGGGGAGGGGCACCAGACTGCACCTCTCAAAGACTGTGTGGACCCATTTTAACCCACGGCAGGGGGCGTGGCACATGCCATTTGCAGGACGTCTTCTGGTGCATTCAGGAGAGCTGTGGAGGTGCCACGGGCTCGGGGTAGCTTCACGGTAGCCAAAGATTACTTTGTGCCAGCCTGCTTGTCCCTCGCGAGGTCGTCGTGGGTTTGTTTTACTCGTACCCCCGGCCACAGCCGCGTGGTTCGTTGGTGGAAGACGCAGAAGTGGAACACTTGTATCAAGACGGATGGTATCCAGCGATGCCAAATTCCCCCCCCCCCACCCCCGTGAAAGCCAGAGGTTCCTTACCACCAACTGCGAGTGTGTGTATTTTAAAAACTCACAGCGGCTTCTCTGTGACTATCTGTTTTCATTTCGCCTTTCCCTCCCCCAGGTCACACACGAAGATGTTTTTCAAAACAGCAAGTTAAGAAAGTGAAATTAAGTCAGTGACATTTGCCACTCAATCTCACTCAGCATCCTTGCTCCCTGGATGCTTCTAGGTGGAACCTGAGACGCTGAGTTATTACTAGTTTTCGCTGTCCGTCCTCCCAGGGTGGCAGGGAGGGGGTGGTAATGAGAGGAAATGTAGACAGCTCCCCGATTCCATCAGAAGTTTCTCTTCCCACGAGGGTGTAAACGGTTTTTATTTTTTCACCTGATGATGTAAAAGGAAGGCAGCGATTAAGGGAAAATATATTAATGACACAAACATTCCACACTTTGCTAAAGTCAAGAAAAACTCCGAAGACCGAGTTATTTATCTGTCAATAAAATTGAATTGAATTAGCAGTTTGTGTTTTGACACCTTCTCCTAAAAGACAGCATCCTGAAAACCAGGTCTGAAATCGCCTTCACTTTCACAAGTGGGGACCCTAGAATCCCATTTCTGCCATAGTGCTGTTTTCAGACAGAGGCTGCTTCTTGTAACATTTGCAGGTGTCATTCCAGGGGAAGAGGATAGAGACTTAAAGTTTTACTTTAGTTGTGACAATAATTCACATTATGTTAAATGTTGAACCGACCCTAGCTGCTACAAACAAGCTGATAGCATGTCTCCAGAAAATCTGGCAGAGGCTTCGTTATTTTGAACTCATGTTTTCAGGGGTTTTTTTGTTGTTGTCGTCATTGTTGTTTTTGGTAGAGATATTTATGCTCTGTGATACATATTTTTGTCTCCATGAGAGTTTCCAGATGCATATATGGTTGTATCTGGCAAAGAAAGTTACTAAACACTTTTATTTTATGAGGTTCTCTGGATGACGTATTAGGGTTGCCCTATTAGGGTTCTTGCCAATCCAAGTGCATGCCCACCATGCCAGCGTTCTGGCATACCTCCGTGCCGTTGCTCTGTGCTGACATCCCCACGACTCAAGAGCTGCTCTTTCTAAATACAAGACAGAACCTGGGACGAGGGGTGGACTTGAGTATATTTATCTTCTCCAACGCTACAGGTGGTTCTGGGCCATTCTTAAAAATGCCGAGTGGACATCAGCAGAAACATGATGAAAGAAACAGACTTATACATCTCGGCGTTTCTGGGGGGTGTGAAGGCTACACCCGTCAATTTTCTCATGAGAGGTTTAAGTGGGTTTCCTTGGGAAGCACCTCGAGGATGCCGCAGAGCTGAGACCAGTACCCCGGTAGGACCCAGGAGCTGACCTTGCCCTCGTACTCAGTTCTATGTTTGGGTCTGTCTCGCTGAGACCGGGACCAGGAAGCAGGGCTGGACATTGTCCCCCGAGGCCGGCAGGCATGAAGTGGAAGAAGAAACACAAATAAATGAAGAAAGGAACAAGACACGACCGCCTCACGCAGCTCCTGACCCCCAGGATGCGTTAGAAACAGCCCGTCCCTGACACTCAAGTCAGAACTGAGAAGCTGGGCCGATTGCTTACAGATGCCATCTCGCGGTTTATTATTCCGTGAGCTGATGGGCAGCCTGCCTGCGCCTGCTGGTCTGAATTCTGGGCTCTTGGAAGTGCCTAAGGAAGAGGGAAGTTTTTGGAGCAAAGTGCAGTTTTGGGGAAACATAAGAATGAGCAGCAAGCCACCTTGGGGGCCTTGGTTTGCTTGTCCTTACAGGAAAGATTGTCCTTTCTTACTGCCTGCCACAGCAGACTGTCCTGTCCAGCCAGCTTCACGTGCTTTGTTTTCAGGGTTTGCAAAGAGAATGGTAAGGCCTTGTGCAGCTGTGATGAGGCGTGGCTCTAGCCTGTGTGTGCGGCCTGCGCAAGGGAAAGGCAGCCCGCGCTGAGTCAGGTCTGACTGTGCAACACAGATGAGGAAAGTGAGCCTTAGGTGCTCTCTGCATAGAGTTCACACTCTGATGCATGAGGTCCCTCCTGATCTCGCCGAACACCCTCTGGATGGATGCTCAGCCTCTTCTGTCCTTCCACTCGGTTCCCGTGTGCCCTGCCTGAGCCGCACTGCCCTCCTGGCCACCTGCTCCTGCCTTCTCCAGGGAGTCTCTCTGCGGAGATGCCCGCCCTCCTCCTGCCTCCAGCTGTTGAACTCCTTACCCGGCAGGACTCGACTTCCGGCGGCCACCTGCCGTAGAGGCCATCTCTAACAACGCCCTCCCTCCCTGCAGGGGCAAAAGGAACAAGGGAGAATCCAGACATTCGCAGACCTGCAGAACTAAAGGTTGTAGCTCCAGACAGCAAAATAGTTTTGAATTAAGACACAGCCCTGGACAAACACCAAAACGGGAGCTTGGCCATCATGCATTTGCTATGACCTCCGAATGGTGTATGCCTCCCCCTTTAAGACCTTGTGTACATGGAAATATTTTGGGTTAAAGTGTCCTAAGGTACTCCCACAAAGGCCTGATGAGTTTAGAGCACCTGTAATTAAGTCTATAGAATGAGGCAGGTCTGGAAAAAGATTGTGCATGCTGCTATTGGCCGATGGAGCTTCCAGAAATCGGATTGATTAAACATACACACACACACACACACACACACACACACACACACACCCTAACAGAGTTTCTGAGAGAGCTCTATTTCCAAAAGTGCCACCACACTGAACAAAGAGACAGTGATTGTTCAAGATGTAAAATAAACCTTGGGTCTTCACTGGTTATGGGCTAGAAAAGCATGCAGAGAAAGTTGTTCAACCACCAGGATGGGCATATTTTCCAATGCCATGGAAAAGGAAGGGTAATGGAAAAGGAAGGGCTTCCTGGAGAGTGTGGTCAGAAGCCATGGAGAACAATAGGCTATGGAACTTCTTCCAGGAGTCATGACCAAGGTCTAATGGAAGAGCGTTCCTGACCCTCCCTGTAGGGCTTCTCAGATTTGCCGAGACAGATTTCAGAATTGCAGCGAACCACTATTTGTCAAGGTTCTCCAAAGAAATAGAATCAACAGGAGATAGATAGATAGATAGATAGATAGATAGATAGGTGTTAGATAGATAGATGATAGTTGGATAGACAGATAGATAATCTCCCTCTTTTTCTCTTCTATAATATATATATATATTACACACACACCAGGAGATATTAAATATTATAAATATTTAAAAAATACATAACATATATAATGTATTATATAACATATAGAATTTTTAAATATACTATGTATTTATATACAACATAGAGACAGAGACAGAGACTTGTCCTTTTGAGAATTTGTTCTTCACCATAAGGACTTGAATGAGAAGGCACAAATTGCTGAGTTAAGCTCTTCACAGCAAAGCCCAGCAGACGTCAGCAAAGCCACAGCTGATCCAAAGCTCTCACTGTCCCTGAGCAGGAAATAAAAGTTATTGAAATCACCGAGACATTATGGATATTTGTTACTGCAGCAAAAGCTGACACATACAATCAGTGTAGCTCACTGATTGGGTAATTCAGATCAGGTGGTCCAACCCTCCATTCCAAATGGGAAGACTTTAAGAATTATACAGATACTACCCCAATTCCTCACCCTATTTTGTCCTTATTAAAAGAACAAAGCTATTTTAAAGACATATTAAAGCCTTAAAATATATTCTTGTTACAGAATTTTGGGCACCTTGGTAAACTCTGAGAGTTCAACATGGATGGCTTAAGGATTTCAGTGTAGAAGGAATGATGACTCTCAGTGGCTATCAAGCTGCTAAATATTCCCCAGTCAGCATCTCAGATTGAATCACCCTAATGTCAAAGCACCAGGCAACCCAGGATGACCTTCACAAGGCAGATTCTACTACCTCTTGTGCTTTGTCACTCCTCCTTCTGTTGGTGTTTGAGTTTAATAAAAAGGAAAGGAATTTGGGGCTTCTCTTCTTAACTGTGTCAACAAATTCCAAAAGCCATCTTCAATAAGAAATAAAATTTGAGAAAGCACAACCCTAGCCTAAATCACTTGGGTGACTTGTTTTCTGGAAATGATAGAAAGTCTTAAATCCCATTCATTTTTTCCTATTTCTTCCTCCAGCTCTTTACTTAATTTGGGCTGGGAAACTAAACTAGTCATTTTCAGTTCTGATCCTGAGGCCCCATTCCTCCATAACTGAGTTTAAGTTTCCAGCTCTGTGGGAGGATATAAAATTATTTTTGCTATTATAACTTGGGTTGAATTTTTTTATATATATAAATGAGAACATTCTTTCTGAGCAATAAAAGACTCAAATTCACAAATACAAGGAGTGACCTTGCACAAACAGTCATGATACTGGATCTTATACAACCCATCTGGATATTTTAGGAGCAGGGCAGACCAAGAGTGCTCATGTAAAAGGTTCGAGAACTAGGTTAAAGAAAAAAGTATCCTTCTCATCAATGTGACTCATCCACCCTCCCTGGGACCGGCAAAATGACTCAGACTTTCAAGTAGGTGACAATGCTTATAGAAAAATATGACCTAGCGGTTTTCATCAGGACTTCTCAGTGGGCTGGTTGTCACTCTTTTGATTCTCCTGTCCCTGAGGAACTTTGGGTATTTTGGTAAGGTATTTTGGGCCTTTTCACAGAACGGTCTAAAGGACCCTGCTGACAGTTCACAAGTAACCCTCTGAAATGTCTAGATTCTTATCTTCACACTCAAAGGCTGCAGTAGAAAGAATTGAAGGAAATCTCTGATTAAACTCGTGGGAGAAATCAAGCCCCGAGGCCATATGCACAAGCCCACAGGGCCTGCTTGGAGCAGACCTTACTCAGATCCAGAATCTGTGTCAGTCTTAAACTGAGGTCGGCTCCAAGTGCACAGCCAAATTCCCAGGCTCTGTGGCTGTGCCCTTTGCCTCTGTTTCGTCTATCTGGAAGTAAGAGGCATTGGTTTGCAGAAAGGGGCCACCAAGAGGCTAGGATTTCGTATCAGCTTTGCTCAGGCCAGCTGGGTCACTGCAGACTGATTTCTTCTTGGTTCATGTTCTTCATCAGCTGAATGGGGATGATTCTATCAGCCTCCTTTGTTGGGTTATGGTCACAAACAGTAAGATAATGTTCTTGGAGCCTTTGGAATGTTATGGAACACAAAGGCACTCAGAATTTCAGCCACTATGCTATTGAAAGGCCCTGCTATTAGGCGTGTGGATGGCTTTCAGGCAATTTCTGTGTCTACATGAGGGTGCTCAGATGGTTTATGGGGGGCAAGAAAACAACACTTGGGGATTAGATTTGGTGGACATACACATGCCAATGGCAAGCTGGCCAAGGTCAAGGTGTAATGCTCTGGTTCCACCGGAAAGCGTCGACCTTTCTCAGTTCCCACTATGGGCACACGCGGACCCAATCCTTGGGGTTTCTCTCTCTCTCTCTGTCTCTGTCTCTGTCTTCCTGTCTCTCTCTCTCTCTCTCTCTCTCTCTCTCTCTCTCTCTTTCTCTCCCCCCTTTCAGCCACAGCCTTGTCATCTATTCGAGGACAAATCCCAGCTCTGTCTCTCACTGGCCAGGTATAAGGGAAGTGTCTCTCAAGTCAAATTGAGCCCCATTTTGCTGTACTTGATGCTGGTTAGGCATATTCAAAAGGAGCATGATTTTGAATCCAAAGACCTCACAGAGTAAAATCTTTGCAGAAGGGCCTTTGTGAAGGGACAGCGAGGGGGTAAATGAAGGCATCCTACCCACATTAAATCTTCATGAAAATGGTCTCTGCTCCTGTATTGCACCCCATCCTTGCATTGGTGGCTTCTCCCTGACCTGTATCACTTCTCTCCCACCCACCTGTCTCTATTGTGTGAAAAACTCTCATTCACCTTGGGGCTTCTCCTACCTGCATAATGCCTATTATCGAGACAAGGAAACGGGCATCTGTAGAGATTTGCCTCATGGTGGTGGCAGTGGAGGGGACTGAGGTCTGAGGATGTTGGCAGGAGGTCTTGGATTTACCGGTCAGCTCTGCTCCTCACCCCACTTCCCAGTGGACGGAGCTGGTGGCATCTGCTCTGTGGATCAGAAAAGAAAGTTTGACATGGGCGGGGTTTGACGTGCGGTCCCAGGACCACAACCTGCAACCTCCCACCTTCCCACCTTCTGCCCAACTCTGCCAGGAAGAGAAGCCGAGGACCAGGGCACAGGTGCACCCGGCACTCAAAGTCAGATGCAGAAGCTGCTGCTTCTTGTCAATCAGCACAAAACCCCACACTAATCACACTTGACACGGGGTGACACTTTCCAAGTGGATGCAGTTTAGAATTCTTACGGCGTTTTTATAGACATAATTTCTTTGATCCTCCAACAGCTCTGTGAGGTAGTCACATCTTTCAATCATTCAACAAATACTTGCTGAAAGCTCTGTTTAGGGCGACCGAGGGGGTTCCTGGGACATGGGGCTTTTACTTTTAAAACCAGGACAGTCTCAGGCAAACTGGGACACGCTGAGCATTCCAGGCCTCAGACCTCCCCTCCCCCCAAGCCCCCACCCCAGGACGAACAGGATGGAAACGGTGCCAGCACACGGCCCCTCCGCGCTGGTTGTTTTCATGCTTTTGATATTCTGCCGGCTGTGGGACTGAGTCAGTGCGATCCGAAGTTCAGAGAGGGTTACATTCTTGTCTCCATTCTTCAGATTTTGAATTCATTCGTCAGGGCTAGAGCTGGACCCTGCATAAGGAAAAGACAGGTGAATTATGTATCGTCTGGCTTTTAAAGAGCTTATGGCTTAGTGCTGGTGGGGGAAAGGGGGACACGGAAAACCATGACCTGCTGGGGTTTGGGGTCAAGTCTTTAAAGTCTTTTGCCCCACTCTTTTTTTTTCTTTTTTTTTTTTTTAAGTTTATTTATTTTGAGAGACACAAAGAGAGTGTGAGCAGGGGAGGGGCAGAGAGAGAGAGAGAGAGAGAGAGAGAGAGAGAAAGCATCCCAAACAGACTCTGTAGAGTCAGTACACAGCCTGGCCTGGGGCTCAAACTCCCGAAACTGTGAGATCATGACTTGAGCTGAAACCAAGAGTCGGACGCTTAACCGACTGAGCCACCCAGGAGCCCCCCCCTTTTATTTTTGCCTCTTTTGTCTTCTTTGCTGCCTCCTGCCCACCAGCCCCATCCCCACCCCATGTACCCTCCACCTCCCCTGACGTTTCTCCCTCCTACCACCACCTGATCCTGTCCCATGTCTTCAATGGTTACCTCTATGCGGATGCCATTTATTAAGATTGAGATTAAAATAACAAAATTGATTAAATGCCTATTGTGTACTTCTGGTGAGAAACACTCTGGTCTCAAGTAGACCTCCCAGGAAATCCCTCCTGGGGGAGATGATACGCCGACCAAGAGATAAGAGTTTCTGTCCACTTGTCAAGAATGTCATTTGATTGCTTTTCTGGGACAGAAGAGCTTAGGGTGAATGTGGGCAGCAGGAGCCAGATTCCTTTGTGTCACAAAGCTCCCTGTAAAAGGCAACCACTTGTCCTATACTTTTCGGAACAACCAGGAACCTTGCTAATTGAATAGTGTCCCATTATGTGACCAGATCATGCATTTCCAGGAAGGGCAAAGTAATCCAATTTGTGCTGAAATGTCAGCCCAAGCTGCAGATACTCTTTTGGTATGAGCTGCAGCATTTTCTTTGGCTGTTGTCAACAGTGTGGTTTCTTAACTCTGAAAGCTATCTGAGGCATTTGGCACGGATCCTCATCTGCTTGGAGAAGTATGACTCTCCACTCATTGTTTTTCTGAGGAGTCATGTTTTCTGGTTTTCGCTGGCATTGTGGGCTGGGTGTTGTGTTTTTCTTGGCGGGGGGGGCGGGGATGGATTGAGCTCTCCTTAAACTGCATGAAGAGCCTCATGGAAAGAAGGATTGTTGTCACCCTTTACTGAGGGTGTGGTTGTCAGCCCGTATAAAACTGTCCAGTTGTTTTGGTTTTTTACTCATTCACTCTTCCATAAACATCCATGGAGGGCTTACTGCATGCCAGACATCCTTTTGGGTGCTGGGAAGACAGCAGAGAACAAGCCATTCTGAGGAGGTGACATCTGAGTTGAGATCCCAGTGATATAAAGGAGCCAGGCATGTAAAGATCTGGGTGCAGAATGTTCCAGGCATTCAGAATAGCAAGCATTGGCCCAAAAGGAGAGAAAGAGCTTAGTTTGTTCAAGGATCAAAAAGGAAAGAGTGGCTGGAACAGCGTAAGCATGGCAGGGGCATGGTATATGATGATGGGGTCCAGACAGGTGGACACGGTCTAGAGGACACTGGGACTAGAGATTCTATTCTAAGGGCAGTGACGAGGCCCTGGAAGATTTTTTTTTAATGTTTATTTATTTTTGAGAGAGAGAGAGAGAGCAGGGAAGGGGCAGAGAGAGAGGCAGACACAGAATCCGAAGCAGGCTCCAGGCTCTGAGCCATCAGCACAGAGCCCCAAGTGGGGCTTGAACTCATGAACTGTGAGATCATGACTTGAGCCAAAGTAGCACGCTTAACCAACTGAGCCACCCCACCGCCCCATGGAGGATTTTTAAGTAGGAGAATGAAGGGCCTGATCTGATTTTAAAAAGGAGTATTCTGGGTGCTTTATGGGGGAATGGGTTAGAGAGCAAGAATGGATCAATAAAAAAAAAATACTGCAAAATTCTAGGTGAGAAATGGTGGCGGTTTGGAACAGGGTAGTGGCCATGGAATGGGAGAACGGTTGAGCGATTCAAGATCTGTTTGGGAGATAGCACCTGGTGATGGGTTGGATTTGGGGTGTGGAGGCGGAGAAAGGGCAAAAGAAAAATCAAGAATGAGATCCATGCTTCTGGCTTGAGCAAGAGGGAGGATGGTGTCCCCATTAACAGAGATTTGAGGGACCACACGGAATCTCGAGTGTGGATCGGGTCTCCAGGCTCTGCTGCCACCTTTGGGACACAGCTTTCCTTGAGCCCATGATACACGATCCTTTTGGTGTCATGTTCTATCAGCAGGAGAATAAATTTCCAGTAAACTATAAGAAGCAGTGAATTGAGACACAGATATGATTTCCTTCCCAGGAAGACAGGAAGACCGAGAAACACACACACACACACACACACACACACACACACACACACACACACATTTTGAGCATCTCATGTGTATAAAATAAACAGAAAATTGCCTAAGATGTCCTTTTTTGAAGAACTATTTCATTTTCATTATCACGGACAATGAAAGCAGCAAGGATCGCCAGTTTTCAGTGAGTGAATGTCAAGTGTTCAGGAATGGCTCTAGGTGCTTTACATATATTATTTCATTTAGCCTTTTCATGACCTACGAGGTCCAATGAAGATTTTACTCCACTTTTAGAGGACAAAACTGAGGCTTAGAGAGGTAAAGTAACCGTTCAAGGTCACACAGCAAGGGAGTGGCAGAACCCGGATTGAAACCCAGGTCTTTGACCCCTGGCATGTGCTCCTACGCATCTCACATCCGGTTCCCCTTGGGCTATTGGCTGAGATCCCTTGTCTATCCTCAAGGCTGGGATAGAGGTATCATCGCAGCTGGACAGACATCCAACTCCAGGCAGCTGGGTGCATCCACACCATGCCGACAGCCTACGGTGGTGATAATGCCTGGTCTCTCATGAGCGGAACATACTACAGCTATTCTAGAGGCAAGGAGAATTCACCTTGGACTGTGGCTACTGGGAGGGTCTTTTGTTGGAAATGGGTTAGCATCTCCCACCCCAGGAGAGAATTTGGAGACGTTTGGAGGCATTGTTGCTTGACCCAGCGACAACGTGTCATGTGTGTATGTGGGGAGAGGGTTGGCACGCATAGATGAACCATCCCGCCCCAAATGCCAAGAGCACCACTGAGTCTCTGAACTCTAGGCACTATGTGGGAGGCATTTCTCTTCTTCAAAGAGGCCAGAAAATACTGATGGTTGTTGGCTATGCTAACAGAGCCCTGATTTTGGATTTGGACTGATGACCTACCTCTGCCTTCAGAGATCTTATAAAGCCTTGGACAAACCAAGGTAACTTTGGGGTGTCTGGTGGGGCTGAGGTATATGCTCTCTTTTCCTCCATTGGTTTTTTTTGGGGGGGCATAAACAAGTACTTAACCGGGGAGCTACAGCTGGCATTGCGGGTATTACAATCCATGCAAGAGTCCTTAACGAGGAATATCTGATTATACGAGGAAACTAGAATCTGTTTGTTTTCTGTTCATTTAATTTGATATTTTAATGCTGCTGCTAGTTATTTGAAATATTCTATTTCAATATACCCTTTATTTATTGTACTTGTACCCTGAGGCGCGCTGGCAAAGAGTGACATGTTTCAAAGTCTGCCCTCAAATAATAAATTTCCCTTGGAAGCCAGAAGCAGAGAAGTTTTATATTGGGAATGCTTTAGAATATTTTTAAAAAAATCAGTCCAAATTGGATTCCAGAGATAAGTACAGGGAGACTTAAAAAAAAAAAAACCCAAAAAACAACTAACTCAATTCTTAGGTGTTTTTTTTTGAAATACAGAAACCAATTCAAAATAGAGTAAAGTTGTGGGTCAGATAAATGGAGATGCTGAGCTTTAATTCTAGCTGTTGGGAAGTAGAAAAATTAACCAGTAGTATCTTTGAAGGCAGCAGCATTACCAGTTTTCTCCCTCTCCTTCCCATTTTCATTTCAAGCCAATTAGGACTATTTGTATATTTGTTTGCCTGTTTATACGCCCTCTCCCCCTGTGGGTTGCAAGCTCTCTAAGCTCAAGAACATCATCTGTTCATCCTGTCCTATATCCTTAGCACCCAGACAGGGTCTGGCACATAGTAGTTGCTCAGTAAATGTTTGCTCATTGTGGTAGGCTGAATAACGGGCCCCGAAATTAGGTCCAAGTCCTAATCCCCAGGATCTGTGGTTATGTTATGCTACATGACCTCAAGGACTTGAAGTTCCAGATGGAATTACGTTTGCTAATCTGGCTGATGTTAAAGGAGATTATCCTGAGTTATCTGGGTGGACCCAATGTAATCAGAAATTCTGTTAAAAGTAGAAGAGGAAGGCAGAGAAGGTCCTCTTCTCCAAAGTGGTCTGAGAAAAACTCAATCCTTCGTTGTTGGTTTTGAAGAGGGTCAAGGCCAAGGACTGTGAGCAGCCTCTAGAAGCTGAAAAGGCAAGGAAATGGATTCTTCCCTAGAGCTTCCAGAGAATTCAGTGCTGCCAACATCTTGACTTTTAGCTCCATGAAACCCATGCTGAACTTCTTTTTAAAAATTGTTTTAATTAAAGTTTATTTATTTTTGAGAGAGAGAGAGAGACAGGGTGTGAGCGGGGAAGGGGCAGACAGAGAGAGAGACACAGAATCCAAAGCAGGCTCCAGGCTCCGAGCTGTCGGCACAGAGCCTGATGCAGGGTTCAAACCCATGAGATCATGACCTGAGTCGAAGTCGGTCGCATAACTAACTGAGCTACTCAGGCGCTGCAGCCTGTGTTAAACTTCTAATCTCCAGAACTGTAAGATAATACATTTGTTGTTTTAAGCAATTAAGTTTGTGGTAAACTGTTACGACAGCAATGGCAATGAGCGCACCCAGTGAGTGAACCCCAGTCCCATTTATCCACCTATATGTGATAAGAATTTATTGGAAGACCTACCATTCATCTCCAGGTTCTATGGCAGACGCTGTGATTATCAGCGCCTCTTCCCACCGCAGGGCCTTTGCTCATGCCATTCCCTCTGCCTGGAGCTCTTATTTCATCTCCTTAGTTAGCCGTCTCCCCCAGACTCAGGAAAGCCTTCCTTAAACCCTTTCAGTGCTTGAAACTTCTCCTTAGAAGCATTTATATCAATTGTGGTATTTTAAAATGTATGCAGTGAAGTATGTTAAAACTTTTTTTCCTGTGAAATCTAACAGATAACAGAAAACTACATTAAAAAGTGTGGCTTCATGGCTTATTATAAAGCAAATAACATTGACACCACTCTTCAGCTCGAGAAATAGAATTTTGCCAATAGGCCCTGAAGCTGTCCAGAGGGTGCCCCCCTCCAAAAGTCACCACTCTCCTGGCATTTATGTTCATCTCTTCTTTGTTTTATGAGCTTCCTCCTTTGTTTTAATACTGGAGCGTACATCCCCAGAACCTCCTTTTTGTCTCGTTTTGATATGTCTTTTAAGTTTTTGTTTGTCAACAGCTTCGTCCTCTGTGTCTTTTTCCTCCTTGTCGTTTATTTGTGAACAAACTCAGTTCTGTGAGTTTCCCACAGTCTAGATTTTGCTGACTGCATCCCCTTGGTGCCGTTGAACATGTTCCTCTGTCCCCTGAATCTCCTGTAACTGAGAGTTGGCTTTTAAGGCTTGATTGGATTAAGGGTCAATTTTTTTCCCCCCAGGGTGAGGGGACCGGCGAGACTATATAAGAGGTGATATCTTCTTCCATCAGGAGGCATATAATGTCTGGTTGTCTCTCTCTTTTGTGTTGGTTCTTTGATGCTCAACATAGCTCTATTCATTTATTGCAAGGTTGGTGAAATGGCGACACTCTATTTTTCTTTCTTCATTTACTAGCGAGAATATTTCTAAAATGGGAAACTTGCCTTCAACTTCTGTTTAGTTACTCCAAGGCACAGTTTGTATTGCAAAGGGAGGATAAATGCTTGATGCATTTGTCAGGTTTCAAACGAATAGCTAGGCTAACATTTTTGTAATTAATTGCTTAATGTTTTTCTCTCCTCTAACATGTATCCCCAACCCTTATGAGGGCAAAGCCTGGACCATTTTTTGTTACCACGAACCCCCTGGGTCAAATATGGCCCCGTGACATCATCGACACTTGTTAGGTATTCATTGAAAGGACAGATGAACGAATAGAATGACCTCTTTTCTTTCCTGCCTCTTCCGTTTCACTGCCCCTCCAATTTGTCTTCAATCCTCCTTTAGCTGCATGTAGTTACACTGTGGGTCAAAATGACTTGGATCAAAAACATAAAATTAGCGAGGAAGTACCTGCAGAGGCATCAAAAGGGGCTGCAATACCGTGGCTCGAAACAAAAATATTAATTTAGGGCATTTAATGTGAATACCTTGTAAGAAAGCCAAATGGGTTTTTAAACAACGTCGACTTGATTTTTTTGCTTATCTTCTAAGTGCTGTCCCCTTAGGGGGCTTTCTAATGAGATCCCGAAGAAGACGTAGCATTATTATGGCTGAGAATTAACTAAGTGTCTGCCTTTTGAATGGTTCAAAGTGATTCCATATTGAATATTAAATCTGTCCTTGAAAATACCCTGTGAGGGGCCCACCCTATGAGATACGGAGGGATGAGGATTATCATTCTCTATTTAAAATAGGCCCAGGGCAGTAAAAAGAGTCACCAGTGTCTCATGGCAGGGGTAGTGGTACAATTAGGGCTGGATTAGGTTCTAAGTAGCTGGTGGAGTTTGGACTGGACCGGACCTTAGGAAGCCTCTAGCAGCACCATCTTTTAAGCATGTATTGTCACAATAATGCTAAATGACAAATAGTTAGGACCTTTAGCAGCACACAGTAACGAGCACTTACCGCTCTCACGTCTGGGCTCTGCAGCACTGCCGATCTTGGCTGGACTTACCACACGTCTAAGGGTTGGCTGGTAGTTGACTAGGGAGCCCAGGGGGACTTGGCCTTGCTCCATGTGTCTCTTGTCCCCCAAGATGCTGGGTTAGAGAGCACAAGGAAACCCCAGAGCTTCCCAAGGCTCCACTTGGAACTGGCACGTTGTCACTTCTGGGGCATTCTACCGGTTAGGCAAGTCATAAGACTGGCCCAGATTCAGGGAACGGGGACACGGACTCTGGTCTCTTTGGTGAAAGAAATTGCAAAGTCACTTGGCAAAGAAGACAGATTCGGGGTGATGGTGGTGAGGAATTGGGGCCCTTAGTGCAAACAGTCAACCTCTGTGCCATCTCCCCTAACAGAGGAGCATACCACATGTCACGGGAGGAACAGAGATGTGCCCAAGGTCACTCAGCAGAAAGCGCACTACAGCCTAAGACTCGTGCCTCCCACTCTTGTGGCCTTTGGGCTCCAACTGAAAGCCACGAGATGTGATAGGAACTGGCATTCATTGGGCGGGCAATTCAGCAAGGAAGGAGTGTGCCGCACATTAAGCATTTAGGGCTCGCTAAGGGCTGGAGCGAGTGCTGGGGCCACCTCCCGATCTCCAAGGCTGGGCCTCACTCAAGTTCGCCTTCATGCAGCATCTGGAGCCAACGGGATGACCCGGTGCCCGGGGGGCAGATCTTCTGTGCTGAGCCATTGCTTCGCCCCATTCCAAGTGAGAGCCCTTGCTCCCTGGCAAGACCAGGACCAGCGAAAACGGGACAAGGAGGGACAAGAAGGCTCCTCTTCAGTTCTTCCTCTTCCTACTCTTTCTCCTTCTGCTGTTCTGCTTCGTCTCCCACCCCCTTTTCAAAACAACTCTTAAGACAGGCTGGGAGACTGGTCAGTCACTTGTACCTGAGTGTGAATTTTAGTCAAAGGATCACTTCACCCGTTTACTCAAAGGTTGGCTTCTGGGTAGTGGAATCCCAGGTTCCCCACCTGTCCTTCTTGGCATCCTAGAAGTCATGCCTACAGGAGGCCGCTCACTCCCCTGAGACAGGAGAGTGCCTCTGGCCTGTAGAATAGAATCCCAACGTTTTCCTGCTTTGAATGGAAAGGTCACCTCAGCATCCCCAGGATGATACCCCTTCCCTTATCACCCAACAGGTGGTTTTAGCAAAAATGGGTTTTTGTACCAGAGTTTCCCTCAGACTCAAGGGGAACATAACGCAGTCATTTTGGGGGTCTGTTTAGTCTCAAAGGGAAACAACTTACTAATTAGGCTAAGAGTCTTTACAAAAATATGTTTTCGATTCCACTGATGGTCAGTTACAAGCGATAACACTGTTAAATGTAGTGCCTAATAAATCTGGAAAAACTACCCAATAAATGTAAGTAATAACAATGATTAACAATAAATTAAATGCAGAGAACCAGGAATGTACCACATTATTTTTTAACTAGTTTGGGCCATCGGGTTCTGATTATTCAGTTTGTCCTGTGCACCTGGAGTTTATTAGCGTGTAATACAAACTAAAGGGTCCCTCAGAGAGGCCACTGAAAGGACTTTAGTATAAAACAATATACAAGTTTAATAGTGCTAACTGACCTTGCTTTCTTTTACAAAAACATATCTTTGTAACTCGAGCCCCAAGGAAATGTAATGCTTTTTACCTAATCCTGATTGTTAATTTTCCTTTTATTTAATTTAGAAGGTTTCATTTGTTTCGTGAGATAGGAAGATACAATTTATAGTTGGTAATTCTTCCTGCTCTGGAAAGAAATTCAAAATGGCTAAATATTTCGTTCCCTCGTCCGTGTCTATAACAAGGAGAGGGAGAAACAGACAAGCAGCGTATTTGGTATTAATGGCAGCTGGTTAAAAACCCACATTTTAAAATAGCCAAATGAAACGGGTACATGTGTTTATAATCAAGGTGCATTTCACTAATTTTCCCTAAATCGTTAAATATTACTTCTTCTCAAATGCCAGAAAATTGGGCTCCTTCTCAGTTGAGGACAGGAAGGCAATGCCAGGCTCTCTGATGGAGGAACTTGTCTATAATTTCCCTGAATGTTTATCTTGCAGGTGCTGTCTAGAGGGACTGCTACATTTCAGTGACAGGATCTGCCAATACTAGGAAGTCTCTGCAGATGTCTCTCCCCTTTTTGAAGGTTTTCTAAGACGTTCTCAATGTCTTCTAGAAGAAGGATGTGTTCAGTGCCCCTCTCTTGGGGGCTGCTCAATTCTCCCATCCCACACCTTCGTCCCCCAACTGAAGGCGTTTGCAAGAAACAGAATCTTAACTAGGGTCAACTCCTATAAATGTCTGAAACTTGAGGTGCCCCCAGCAAACATGACGTCTGGCAAATAGTCCATAAAACTCTGCTTTAAAATAATTAAATGAAACGGTCGCCAGGGAGGGCAGGAATGGCATTGCCCAGGGGCATCAACAGAGCGTGACACTCTATTTTCTTTAGCCCTGCTAATCAGTATGGTGGCCTCAGACCTCCTGTACCCTTTCGGTGGAGCCTCAAATCCCACATCTCACTGGCTAACAGCCTTCATTTTCTAATCAAAACCATTTTTTGTTCAGAAGCTAGTCTTATTTCAGAAAGACTGAGTGCGTTGCACTTAGGTTTAGAAGAGGAATCTTTGCTCCAGAAGGACGATGGCTTGACTTTCTAATCAGAAGGCTTGGGTCAAGCAAAAGGTGGATTGATTTCTCTACCTGGGCTCTGAAGGAGCATCGTGTAACCCAGCCCGGCTCCCCCCACTTGGCTGTGTGGGAATGGGGAGGAGGAGGGAGAGAGGGAAGAGAGATGGCGTTTCTAGAGGCTGCAGGCAGGAATCTCCCTGGAAGAATGTGACTATTCTTCCAGGATGAAGAATATTCATGTATAACTTCCAAGATGAAGTTATTCCGGGATGGAACTGAGAAGTGAGTACAGTCCTTCATGAACACTTCTATCCTCTATGACTTAACTGCTGTGTGACCTTGGCAACTTTCTTAACCTCTCTGAGCTTTAGTTTCTTGTAAAGGCTGAAGTTCTTGTAAAGACTAAGTGAGGTATTTCATGCAAAGCACTTAACTCATAGCCTAGCAGATATAAGTGCTCAATAAATGGTAACTATTTCTTGTGGTTAGGGGGCTATTACATTATTGTCTAACCAGCACCTCTGGGGGGGAGATCAAAGATAGGAGTCCAGATCAGGATTTCCACTAGTGTTATAGTTTAATTTCTCTCTAAAAAATAAAAAAAATCAGAGCGCTTGCTACCTAAATGGGATGGTGCTAAGGATTTCCGTATTTAGAGTCAAAATTTCTTCCTTGGGATTTGGGGGCTTGGGGTGGGGGCTGAGCCTCTCCATTTAGGTCCTGAGGAAATCTTAGCAGTTGCTTGAATGCAATCTTCAGTTTTGTTGCTGTGCGATCCTCTCAAAGAGACACTGTAGAGGAGGGAAGGATCTCCAGCCTTTCTAGCTTGCTTCTGGGAACAGCTGGAAAGATCTCTGTGGTCCTCCAAAGAAGACAAAAACAACACTCCCAGTCTCTCCCCCGGCTTGGTGTTTGGAGATGAAAGTCAGGTTCCTTACAAAAAGGAATGTTTATTAAAGAGAGACACTTTCCTTCACCAGATTTTGAGTGTGTGCGTGGGGGGGTGGGGGGTGGGGGGGGGTGGGGATTGCATGAATTCCTTTCGAAATTTGCTCAGCTTCCCAGGCAAAGAGGGCGTTTCGCTTGCTCATAAGACAGAGGACATTTTCGAGACTTGGCCGTTCCCCCCGTTTTCTTAGTCACAGTACAGTTTCATGTTGTAACCATTTTTCATGCACCTTGCAGCCAAGAAAATAATTGTGGCGAGATGATTGGGACTCGGTCCTTAAGTCAGGTAAACCTCCGTGCCATCAGTGATGTAGGGAAACGCACTCCGGGTTGAATCGTGAGCGACACTGGATGGGAACCTGGTCCTGGGCTTGTGCTGGAATTGTCCAGCTGTTCTTTTATCCTGCATCCAGAAAGCCGGTCACAAGTTTCCTCGGTTCATCTGCGCATTCCTGATGCTGCCTCTAACATTTTATTTCTAATTCCCCTGATGGCCGCAGTGAAAGTTCCCGGCAGAGATTGATTGCAGGGCATGACCCAAATTTGTAACTGGCCACAAAACGCTGTAAAACAAAGTTCACCGAATACCTTCCAGCTGATTGTAAGTGATTTTCAAAAAAAAAAAAGATCTGGATATGTTTTTCTCCTTTTTTTTTTTCTTTTTCCACATAAAATATCGGAAAAGAAGGACTTTCGCCAAGCGCTGATTTCTGTAGCCTCATCTGTAAAGCATGCTACGTGACAAAACGGGCTGCATGGACTTGCTCGCTGGGAACAGACCGTGAGGGCAGAGAGGAGGTGTGGTGGCAAGGGAGGTGAGGGACCTGGGTTCTAGGACACCTTGGAAGATTTCTTATTCTCCCTCGTGTGCAAAATGCAGGAGAGCATTTGCTAAGCCACATCTTTGCAGAACCCTGCAGCTCTTTCCTGAAAATGGCACAGGGGATGGCTTTTCCAGATTTGCAAAGTATCATGACATTTGAAAGAAGCTTCTCAACTTCAAGCTTTTGCCCACACATCTGTCTCATACCTTTAACACCTGCTTACCCGCTACAAATGGGCAAGCATCAAAAATGCTTGCAACACTGAAGTGTGGCCTGGAAGAAAGGATTTACTTTCCCAGGGTGTCCTGAAGCCATGTCGTTTAGTCATATTATTGTCAGCGAAATCGCTCCTGGAACTATCTCCTCCTACTTTCCTCACACCGTGGAAAGGAATACATCAGAATGTATTTGCTCTAAGATTCAGGCACATCTGGGCTTGTGGGAGAGGCTGTGCACTGTTCCCCCCCGCGATCTGTTTTCTGAGGAATCCGGGAGCAGCCTGGTTACAATGTGTCCCAAGAAAGAGAGAGTGCGAGCCGGGTGCAAGGGCCGATGGGCCAGCGCTGGGGAAGGCATGGGAGTCTCATTTAGTCTTGTCACTCCACTTCCAAAATCTTGTCCTGAAGTTCCCAGGCACACGGGCTCTGGAGAAGCTGGAGAAGGCACCAAACAGCCAAGGCCTTGGTGTCTTTGTGCTAAGGGTGTTAGGAACCTCCGGAGAATGAGTCATTGAACTCACCTCCATCAGGACAGTAGGTGCAGACTCGGGCTATTTTCAGTGGCACTGAGACCTTCAAGTAGATGCCATCAGGATCTACGATACCATCTCAGGACCCTGACCATCAGAAGCCACACTGATGATGTCCCTACAGAGAAAATGAGCTGACCCACCATGATGTGGCCTGGGCTGGGGGCACAGAAATGCAGTTAGTCTATCCTGCGGGCAAGAGGGAGCCATTGAGAGCTTTGGAAGGAGGGACTCTTGGTCGAGATTAGTCTTCTGGATGATGTTCTGGCCCATTATGGACAGGTCAGATGGAGGGTGAGAGGAGGCTGGAGGCAGGGAGACAAATCGGGTTTTGTTGTTGTTTTGCTATAGTGTATTTTAGAGATTCATACTGAAGGCCCAAGCTAGGCTGAGGAGTAGAGGGGCCCATGTGAAAACTTGAGCAGACACCATGTCCCGCTGAAGGGAAGTCTCATCTGATCTCCAAAGGGCATCTTTATACCAAGTGAGTCACAGGGCTCATGCTGTCAGAGTTTGGGGCAGTAATCCAGTGAGATAAACCAGAAGCGACTAGACAGTCATCAAGGAACTAAGCAAACTGCTCCAAACCCAGGCCTTTCCCCTGACCTATGTGCCAAACTGCCTGCCCTCTGGGGCTTCTCCAGATTAGAAGAAATGAAAGATGGGGCAGAAATGGCCTGTGATGAAGGACCTTGGTGCGGTGTGGTCCCCTGGGAAATCACTGGGGCCTTCTTTGGGGTAGAAGGTGTCAGAACCAGTGTGGCATCCAGGGATCCGGCTCCCGTGTAAATGTTGTCTTCTTTTCAACTGTGTTCACCCACTAAACGGAGGTGAGCACAGGATCGACTTCATCTGAGCTGACTTTCCTGGAGCGAGGAGCTTAACACCCCAGTTGCGAGCACTGCTACAATCCCAGCTATCTCATTTCTCTTCATCTCTTACTTTTGGGACAAAAGATTATTTTTTATAGGCAGATGAATATAAAAATGAAGTTATATGGGCAAAAATGGAGGTCTAGAG
Source organism: Acinonyx jubatus (assembly GCF_027475565.1). Lineage (NCBI taxonomy): Eukaryota > Metazoa > Chordata > Mammalia > Carnivora > Felidae > Acinonyx > Acinonyx jubatus. Next base: position 68,690,046 of record NC_069393.1, read on the forward strand.
TTTAGTAGAAAGAGCCCCAGGCAGGCAGGAAGCCAGGATCCTTGAGTTCTTTTCCTGGCCCTCGCACTGACTAGCCGCACTGATTTGGGCCCCAGTTTGCTCCTCTGTACAATGGGAAGCTTCGACTTGGCGACAGAGAAGGCCTCTCCCAGTATACACTCTCTTCAGTTTTAACTCCAAGACAGGCACTTTCCCTGCTCATGGTTACAGAGAAACGAATTGACCATTTCAGGTCTTTTCAGCGAGAAAATATGCGTGGGGGTTAAGAGCCCAGGCGCTGGGTTTAGAACTTCACTGCGTAACAAACTGTGGCCTTGGGCAAGTTCCTTAGCCTTTCTGAGCTCCGTTGTCCTCTTCTGTGAAATAGGGGCCAGATGTGTACTTCGGGGTTTGAGGTCCTTCTCTGAGCACAGGGTGTGGCACACGTGGGGACCTCGAGCGATGATGGTGCCTGGCACTGGGGATGCTCGTGTTGAATGGGGCCCTTTCAGTGTGGAGCGAGCTGTGCTGATGTCCGATCCTGGATCTGGAAGGAATCAGCAGTACCTCTGCCATCCCGCCCCAGCCCCGTGGAGTTGGCTCGTCTTCCGTGGAGTTGGCTCGTCATCATCTCTTTGTCCTCTGCAAGGGGAGGCTCACCAAGAACTGGACCGTAGGGCTCCCAAGCAAGAAAAATTAGATACCGTTTTGATGTTAATATTAAAGAACCAGGCCATGTGTTCTGTATAAAATTGGAAATTACACGTAAAAACAAAGAGATAAAGAAGTCACCCCCTGTGATAAGCCGAACAGTTCTTTCCTCTTCCCCAAAGATATCTACGTCCTGTTCCCCGGAAGCTGTGGATGTGTTGCCTTCCACAGTAAGAGGGACTTGGCAAATACAGTTAAGTTAAAGATCTTGAGACGGGACGTTATCCTGGATCATCTGGTGGATTAGATATCGTCACGAGGGTCACTTTAAGAGGGACGCAGAATGGCCAGAATCAGAGAGGGCACTGTGACAAGGAAGCAGAGGCCGGAGCGATGTGGGGCCAAGAACCAAGGAATGCGGGCCGCCCTTCGAAGCTGGAAAAAGCAAGACGGTGGATTCTTCCCCAGAACTTCCAGAAGGAGACTTTGATTTTAGCCCAGTGAGACTGTTTTCACACTATTTTTTTTCCTTAGAGTTTATTTATTTTGAGAGAGAGAGAGAGAGAGCATGAGTAGGGAGGGGCAGAGAGAGAGAAGGAGACAAAGAATCCCAAGCAAGCTCTGCACTGTCAGAGTAGAGCCCGATGTGGGGCTCGAACTCACGAACTGTGAGATCATGACCTAAGGCAAAATCAGGAGTCGGACGTTTAACCCACCGAACCACCTTTCTTCACCCTCTGGCTTCTTGTTTTCACACACCCGTTTTCACACTTCTGACTTCCAGAACTATAATACATTTGTGTTGTTTTAAGCCACTAAGTTTGTGGTAATTTGTTATAGCAGTGACAGAAAACTAATACACACACACCCCCAAAGTCACCAGTGCAATTTAGTATATGTGTGCATACCCTTCCAGATCTTTACGCACCCACACACATGCACGTGCACACACTCACATTTTTATTTTTATTTTTAAAATTTTAACCAACATGAGATCATACTGCACATCCTCTTTTGTAACTTACTTTTTTGGTCAACTCTACCCTTCCACTTTAGTAAAATTTTCTCTCTCCTAAAAGCCAGACCATATTTAATTTCCCCCAACTGGAGCCAAAATATCCATTACAGGTGCCTGTCCAAACTGCAGTATAAACCAATACTACCAACAATACCAATACGTTGCATGCACTTGCGATGGCCTTCGGATCTCTTCTCTATGCCACCGACTTGGTGAAGAGGTCAGGCCAGAGGCTCTGGGACATGCCCTGCTGTCTCGGTTTGTCTGGTTGTTTCCTTGGAGTGGTGTTTCCGTTCCTGCTGTACCACCCCTATTTCTGATAAGCTGGATCCACTATCTAAAACCTGATGGGCTCTTGGGGCGCCTGCGTGGCTCAGTCGGTTGAGCAACTGACTTCGGCTCGGGTCATGATCTCACAGCTCGTGAGTTCGAGCCCCGCGTTGGGCTCGGGGCTGATAGCTCAGAGCCTGGAGCCTGTTTTGGATTCCGTGTCTCCCCCCCCCCCCCCCCCTCTCTCTCTCTCTCTCTCTGCCCCTCCCCCATTCACACTCTGTCTCTCTCAAAAATAAATAAACCTTAAAAAAAAAAGAAACCTGATGGGCTCAATTACACACTTTGGGCTAAGATACAACATAAATGATGCTATGTATTTGATGTTACCTCACGTGATTTCCAGCCCATCTACCAACCCACGCACTGCTCTACACTCTTTCTAGAACCAGAACCCCCAGGGCCGTGTGAGGTTGCAGAGGAATGAGTGATTCACTCTGATTTTGGGGACTAATTGTGTGTAAGTAACTCCACTCCCAGGAACTACTTAAATTCAAGGCAACTCATTTGCCAGCCTAATGGAGCAGAGCCCCAACTCAACTCCAAAGGAGGGCAAACCAGAGGAAACACAAACTTGCAGACCACATTCAAACTCATAAATTACTAGGAACAAACTTGAAGAAAACAAGCAGGTTCAATTTCAACAGACCTTTCCCAGCTAGGTGTACTAACATCTGACTGTTTAGACATCATTAAAATACGTTGCACCCAATATGTTTACCCACCGTCATCTATATTACCCGGACAGGCCATTCATCAGCTTGTCAATTTAAACGGATTTCTATATATAAGTGATTGTAATGTGCAGAGGACTTTAAGGAGAAATTTGTTGTGCCCACCTATTAAAAAAATGCAAACTGTCCAACAAAGCCTTGTTCGAGGGGACGGTCTCGGCAAATGAGGGACAACACTATTTTTTGCCCGAACTATAATTTTATTTCAAACCATTATTATTATTACCAACAACAATAATGAAAGCATGAAGGATTTTTTAAATGTTTATTTATTTTTGAGAGAGAGAAAGGGAGCCTGAGCAGGGGAGGGGCAGAGAGAGTCAGGGACAGAGGATCCAAAGCGGGCTCTGTGCCGACAGCCGTGAGCCCAATGCGGGGCTAGAACTCACAAACCGTAGGGTCGTGACCTGAGCCGAAGTCAGACACTCAACCGACTGAGCTTCCCAGGCACCCCAACGTTATAAAAGATTTGCAGACAAGACTTTTTTAGGTGACGATTCTGAAATTGGCATTAATCCGTTGGCCCGTGGTTGAACTATTGCATCTTGCGTACGTGTGTGTGCACTTGTGTGTGTATGTTTTCCATGATGCTATCCAAACGTTTCTCTCACATAATTAAATGTATTGGTGACATCACAGGAACCAAGCAAACCTTTGGATTTATATCACTTTTAGGAGATTATAAACTCAAATTGGAGCTTTCTAAAGTCTTACCAAATCTTGGGCGCTCTCAGCAGGAGTATAGTATTTCGAGGGTCATTGTAATGCGTAATAAGAAACTCTGTGTGCATTCTGCTTGCTAGTTTCCTCAGCCCTAAAGCCTAAAATTTCAATGCGTTCTAGTGAGAAACTTACAGCATAAAAAAGCATGCTTTTGGCAGAAATCAGAAAATAATAATGCTCTGTATTTTGTCATTTGGGAAAAGAGATTTAAAGGGGAAACCTTGAAAATTAAAGATATGAGCAGAATGAAACTAACCAAAGAATGCTAGATAGATTTTTTTTTAAAAAGAAGCTTCCCCAAAGACATAGGAAGGCGGTGTATTCTTTAAATTTCTGCACTGCTCTTTAGCATGAATTAAAGATGGAGCCAGTCTATGAATGGACATCACTTGCTTAATGGGAACACCAGATGCTGACATTTAGGAAATATAAAGAAAGCTAAACCCTTGTAAAATTTTATATATTATCCCTTTCACCAAAATATGAAAAACAGATTAGACGGGGGGAAGGAAAAGTTCTTCTATAAATAAATTTGAAGAAACACTGGACCAAAAGGAGACACTTGTTTAAATACAATGTCCAAGGAAGAAAAATTGTCAAATAAACAAGAATCCCCACTTTCGACTGAGCAGCAAAACATTCTGGGTCTCCAGGCTCTGAAGCATAATTGTCTCCGCCCTGCCCTTGGAGGATGCCTTTCTGAACCTAGGCTTCTTCGGCAGTCACATTTGTTAGGAATAATAAATAAGAGGAGCTTCGGATCTGGAACTTTCTTTCAAAGACATGTAGACATTGTAAAGACATTTTTTATCAAGTGTCTGTTGAGATTTATAGGTTTATGTTTAGCCTAGATCCTTGAATTACTTGTTGCTTTTCTTAGCCTTCTTTTCCCCTAACTCCTTCTTCTTTTTTTTTTTTTTTAATGTTTTTAATGTTTATTTTTGAGAGAGAGAGTACGAGTAGGGGAGGGGCAGAGAGAGAGGGAGACACAGAATCCGAATCAGGCTCCAGGATCTGAGCTGTCAGTGCAGAGCCTGAAGCGGGGCTTGAACCTGTGAACTGTTGAGATCATGGCCTGAGCGGAAGTTGGGTGCGTAACCGACTGAGCCCCCCAGGTGCTCCACCCCTAACTTCTTTCAATGCGTCTTGGATCCTTACTGCTCTAATGTCATGAACAATTTGCCATCTGCAGGGTTGTCATTGTCATTGAACTATGTGAAGGAGACGTAGGCGAGAGCTCCCATCAGAGGCCTGGCTACATAGCTGAGTCGGCAGAACAGGTGCCCACTGCATCCAGCAACAAGGAATCTAACTGCAGGGAGGGAGAAAACACCCTTAATTCTTGCTTGATGGTTTAAAAAAAAATCACTCTTCTCTGTTCTTGGAAAAGACAAAACAACACAACAGAGACCAGCTCGTTTCCCTTAGTACTGATGGTGTTCAGAAGGGCCACCGAAGGATTGAAACTGAGACATTGAGTAGGAAAGTTGGCCGAGTGAAGCAGAGGGAAAAGCCCTGGGCTGGGCGTAGGGCATTTTGGATATAGTCATTTCCAAATTGTATTGTCTTGGGCAAGCCCTTGGCCCACCTGGAGCTTCTGTCTCCTCAACAGTAGATGGGAATGGCACGCCTATCCCTTTAAGCGAGCCCTTGAGTGGAATGCTGTCTGAGACCTGAGGAATCTTCCAGAACCCTTTACTTCTACCCCTTGCTTGGTTTTCACCGGCTTCTGAGTTGGCCCCATCTAAACCCAATGTGGAACTCTTCACGTTGTGATCCGGCTTTGGTTGTGTGCAGGCCGTTTGGAAGGGTGCTCACGGGGGATCCCCTGGGCGCCTGTACCTAGGCCCTTGGCTTCTTCCTTCTACTCAGCTTGGCTTACATCTCACCTCAGCCTCTCTGAATCGGTCAAGTTGGAGCTCCACACACAGCTGGCACTAGCACGCCCTTCTCCCCCCGCTCTGCTACTTGGCAAATTCTAGTCCTCGGGGAAGGTAGCTTAGTAATATTAGCTAACATTTACTGGGCCCTTACCAACCACTTTATTAATCTCCTAAGGCCCTGGGAAGCAGACACAATTACTATCTCCACTTTTTGAAAATGATCTCCAATTTGCAATAGAGAAAACTGGTCGCAGAGCTGGTAATGGGCAGAGATGGGATTTGAACCCAGGTCAGGGATTAGCCCACTTCTGTAGAGGGTCAGACAGCCTCTACAGTATTTTGGGGGTTGGCGGGCTGACCAGTCTCTGTGAACAGCTGCTCAACACTGCCGGTGTCGTACAAAAGCAGTGACAGACAACATAGAAACGTACGAGCAGGGCTGTGTTCCAATAAAACTTTATTGGTCAACATCTACATTGGAATTTTATTTAATGTTCATGTGTCGCAGCGTATCATTACTCTTTTGGTTTTTTGGCGCGTTTAAAATGATAAACATCACTCTCTGCCACACAAAACGATACGGGGGGCTGGATTTGGCTCATGTGCTGTAGTTCGCTGATCCGTGACCTAGGCTGTTATTCCTGGAGCCCCTGCTCGTCACCACCTCGGGATGCTGCCTCCCATTTGTACCTTATCATCCCCTTCTACAGATGAAGAAGCTGAGGTCATACAGAGCTGTCAGGGAGGGGGCCTGTGGAGCCCAGAAGTCCAAGTCCAGTGCCTGGACTTTACCTTTAAGTCATGTCAAGGGGCTGAGGGAAGTCAGAGCGACTGTGTGTGCTTCGTGGCATGAATACAAACATTAAATTAGATCGTGCGCCTGGCATACATAAGAGATGCTCCCTGGAGTTTTATTTTTTTTGAATGCGTGGAAGCTCTTAGAAGCTATACGATACAAGCGATTAGGCTAGCTTCAGAAAACAAATTTCCTAGTGAAAATGTGTTACTACCTTTTACCGGTATTTACCTACTGCCTCATCTGTGCCAGGTCTACAGGGCACTGGTATGGGACGGTGAAGATAACGGGCAGCTTAGTTTGATGGCAAAGACAGACATGCCCATTTAAGTGATTAGCACCCAAAGGATTAATTGCTACCATGAATGGGGTGCAGGGGATAGAACCACAGCCACGTCCCAGGTATGCAAACCATGCATGCTGGAGATGAAGGGAGAAGAGACTTGCAGGCTGAGGGAACAGTATGTGCAAAGTCACTGATGTATGGAGGTTTGGGGTGCCTTTAGTGGGAGGGAGTTGGGGGGTGAGTGGTAGAAATGAGGCAGAGGAGGGAGGACCAGCTCTACAAGAACCTGTTAGTCTACGCCACGCTCTGGACTTGATCCCCTGGGACCTAGCTCCTCAAACTAGGGGGCGCACTAGGGAGTGCACAAAGTTGCAGGCTAAAGATGAGGTAGCTTTCCTGGGCATTGATTGTACTCAAAGAAGTTTAGAGAAATACTCCGTTTCTAAATGAAAACGAAACCAAACACCTAAGAATATATTGAGTAGAGTAAAAAATCCACATTAAAGTTTAAGGTGAAGCTCGATATTTCACAGAAGTTTGGACTCCACCCCACACCGCCATAACTTTCCTGTTAGAGGGGATAAAATGGAAAGTTTTGAGAGACAAGCAGGGGGACAGGGGAGACACGTAACATTGTTAAGTAGTGCGGCCACACACCAGATTTGGTCTGTAGAACTCTAAGGCTGGTGGTAGCCAGGAGGAGAGATGGGAAGGAGACATCAGAGGTGTGGGGATGAGTCAGGGCCACAGCGGTAGCTGTGCCGGAGAAGGTGGAATAGAAGCAACTAGGACGGAGGAAGTTCGATTCTGTCATTAAATGTACATCCCCCTCCACCTAGAAGCAACAGAAGGAGAAATGGGCACTTGCTCTGGAGTCCAAAGACCAAGATTTGAACCCCACAGTTGACTGACTGTGTGACCTTGGGCAAAGCACTCCATCTCTCCAGAATTGCACTTTTTTTCCTTCTTCTGAATCAGGGGAACTCTGCCTGTGTTGCCTTCCTCCAAGTCTTCGGATCATCGAAGATACCATCCATGAGCGCTCTTTGTAAAGGGTCCAAACACCACTTGTGGGTTTCAAGGGAACAAAAGGCCAGAGCCCTTTCTGCTTGGTGGCCTCTCCAAGAAAAAGGCGATTGCTATTCCCCCCCCCCCCCCCCATCTTCGGCTGTTGGAGCTGCGGATCAATTGCGACGAGGCTAAACAAAAAAAGGTAGTCATACGTGATCAGCAGAATGGTCCAAATGATGTCATCCATCAAGATGGACACTGCAATTTGCCAACTATTTTCTCATAAATCAAACCGTGGTCCCTCAAGGAAGAGGGGCAGGGCTAGAGGAGCCAGCATGGCAGTGCTTATCGGGAGACCAGACGCAGGGAAGCCAGGGAAGCGCTCCCTTAAGGATACAGTAATTATTTTCACTCGATGGGAAATCAAGAGGGGCACGATGGGAGGGAGAGCTGGAGAGTGTCTGCCTCACTTCATTACTACTCCCCAGGCAAGGGACACAACATATGCTTTTCATTGGGAAGCCAATAATTTTGAATCGTGGGACAGGTGAAAACTTAAATGACATTTGCAAACCTTGATTTATTTCTCTGCTTAACTCCGGAACATGCTTTAGACTCCGCTCTATAAGTTTCCATAGATTAGTGGTCAATGTCAAGAGTTTTCAATGACATATTCAAGCGTTTCCTGTCCCTATCAGTTAATTAAATATTTTCAGTACTAATCTCTTCTTATTGAAATGGTTTCCCTTCTTTCGGTTACGGGTTGGGAAAACAACGATATGAAGTATGTGCTTTATTGAAAACAAAATAACAAAAATAAAAAAGAATACTTTTTCCCCCACGTGCTATTTGACTTGCTGGAAATCTCATTAAAAGTTATTTATGAGCTGTTAGGGATCCCATAAGGATTACACCTAATTCAGTCTGTAAAGCTTTTGAGTTTCTTTTACATGAAGGACCTCCTTCCCCATTATTCTACTTTGGTTTGCACCCAAATAAATACTGGAGATCAACTTCTTGGCAGAAGAGGGCTCCTCGGTCCCTAACCTGACCGTCACTCACGTGACCCAGGCAAAGTTTGTACCTTCCTCCCCTTTCTGCTGGACGCGATCTGCTGGGACCGGTGTAATCAAATTGAGGGCAAACTTGTGGAAATGACGAAAGATCATTTGTGCTATTCTATGCATTCTGGTGAAGACAGCACTACCCTGGGCATCGTTTCCATCTCTGGGATTTGTACCTTCTGCAACTAACCATGCAGCCAGTCCTCACGGACTATACCATTTTCCTCTCCTCCTCCTCCCACAATTCCCTCTGAAACAAGAAAAAGGAATTTGATCAGAATGAGTAATTTCCCAGTCCTTTTATAGGCCTACACGCCTGTTATTTTGCTGTTTCTCGCAACTTGTGCTCAGGCATCTGGCCCTCAGCTCACCAAAGACTGACACACCCATTTGGGCATCTTTTGTCCTGCTAGACTCTTCAATGACCTGTGCCAGATAAAGATGCCTTCAACTTCCAAAGAATCTTCCTTGTGTTCGTATTTCTAAGACACAGGGAAGAAGGTAGGCATTCGAGTAGCCGGATATTCAAAACGGAATTTTGGCCGTTAGAAAATTGGCCTGAAAAGTTAATGATACAGGCGTTCGTACTATAACCATCGGGGGCAAATGTACTCATATCAGTGTTAGCTATTATTAGTAATATTATTATCACTATCAGTGCTCTTGCTATCTTTTCTACCAAAAGCCTGGCCAGCAAATTGTTCATTTTTCTCCAGCTGTCTGCGTACCCTCATACACCAGCTCGTTTCTCCAGTCGAAAGGCCAGGCATCGATTCTACCACGTCCCTGGTGAACCAGCCAGCCAGATCGAGTATTAATCGGGAATATCATTCCGGCCACCACGGGAGTAGCCAACAATGGTGTCTTCACTTACAAAACCTTTCCCTCCTGGATCTCAGAGTACTTACTGTGTGCGACTAAAAACTTAGCCTATACTTCTCCCCTTGGTCAGGAGTCGGTACCATCAGAACTAGTCTAACAATAAGGCAATGGCTGCCTGTTTCAAAGGAGAGTCTTTCCTCCTTAATGTCAACCATCTGGAGAAGTTTAACGTTCTATATTCTTCATAAAATTCTACGTAAGAGGTCAGTTTAATTTTTTAAGAGTCATTTAAACATCCTGAGTACATTGTCAGCCCCCAAGCAAGAAATGCCTCTCAGGCGGGACCAGGGAAAAACCACATGGGTTGCTCGTATGTTTAGTCTAGTACAGAGGTTCCCAGCCCTGGCTGTACCTAAAACGATGATGCTTGAAGACAGATCGACTCTGTCTTCCCCCACCTCCGGAAGTGGTAGTTTTTGTCTTGTTTTATTTGTCTTGTCCTTAGGATTCCCAGGTAATTCTATTGTGGCAGGCAGGGTGAGAACCACCAGCCTGAGTCTGAGGAGAAATACAGGCTCAGGTGTTACTATGGTGAGACCTGCTCAGACTACTCAGCACCCTGCCCTTGCTATAATTAGGCGAGGAATAAACCCATGCGGCCCTGACTTATCCTCTGACTTCAAACATAGCCTCAGAGCTGTTACCTCGCCGTGCTATAGGTTGAGTTGTGTCTACCCAAAGATGTTGAGGTCCTGACCCCCCCCCCCCCACCCGCAGCACTTGTGAATGTGACCTTATTTGGAAAGAGGGTCTTTATAGATTGTCAAGTTAAGATGAAGTCATTAGGTAAAATAAATTTAAACAACTTTTTTTAAAATGGGAGCCTGGGGGGCTGAGTTGGTTAAACGTCTGACTCTTGATTTCGGCTCAGGTCGTGATCACGTGGTCCATGAGATCGAGCCCCGTGTCGGGCTCTGCGCTGACAATGCAGAGCCTGCTTGGGATTCTGTCTCTCCCCCTCTCTCTCTGTCTCTCTGTCTCTCTGTCTCTCTCTCTCTGTGCCCCTATTCTGTTCATGCGTGCAGTCTTTCTCTCTCAAAATAAAATAAGTAAACATTTAAAAAAATGAAGTCATTAGGGTGGGCCCTAAACCAATGTAACGTGTCCTTATAAAAAGAGCAAATTTGGACATGGAGACAGACACGCACAGGGAGAACGCCATGTGAGGATGAAGGCAGAAATCAGGGTGATGCTCCACAAATCAAGGAATGCCAAAGATTGGCAACAGAGCATCTGAAGCTAGCGGCAAAGCCGGAAACAGATTTTCTTGGAGCCCTGAAGGAGCCCACCCAGCTGAGACCTTGATCTCGGACTTCAAACCTCCAGGACTGTGAGGCAATAAATGTCTGTGGTGTAAGCCACTCAGATTGTGGCACTTTTTGCATGTCAGTCCTAGGAAACTAATGCACCGAGTGGGTCAGTGCAACATACTTAAAAAAATTTTTTTTAAATGTTTATTTTTGGGAGAGAGACAGAAAGAGACAGAGCGTGAGCAGGCAAGAGGCAGAGAGAGAGGGAGACACAGAATCCGAGCTGTCAGCCCAGAGCCTGATGCGGGGCTTGAACCTGCGAACCGTGAGATCAGGACCTGAGCTGGAGTCGGACGCTCAACTGACTGAGCCACCCAGGCACCCCTCCATTTTTTCAATGGGTAGGGCGATGGCTCAAACCCATGAACCGCGAGATCGTGACCTGAGCTGAATTCGGACGCTTAACCAACAGACCCACCCGGGTGCCCCAAGTGTAACATACTTCGAAACTCCAGGCAGGTGAAGTTTATCCAGCCCATGCATCACCCTTGGCCGCACCCTGCCCATAAGGGCGACCAAACTGTTCAACTAGTTCTAATAGTCTGCAAAGTGAGGAAGTGAGCACAGGGCAAATGATTGGTACTTCTTGGGACTACTAGTGCAGGCTTCTAGGAGGAAGCGACGGCTTTGGATCTGAGCTTTGGAAGAGGAGTATTTGCTTCGGTAAGAGTGAAGGGAAGCAAAAAATGTGGCAACGAAGGTACTCCAAAGTGAGGGGCTGCCTCAAAGTGAGAGGCTGCAGGTGAGGGATCCTGACAGGAGGAGGAAGGAACAGCCCTGGGGGCGAGGGGGGTGTGTGGGCACGTGTGCATGTTTGGCGTGGGGAGTTGAGCCAAACTGACAGTAATAAAAGCAACAGGAAATATTCAAAGAAAGCATGCTCTAAATGGAGTACTGCACGAAGCCGTATTCAATCCCAGGATTGCCCTAACGCATCTCACAGGCTATTATTGTGCCCATTTTACAGATAGGAGGAACGAAGCTCCAAGAGCTGAGTCAGGCCCTCACAGTTTACCACTGTACTAACACTGCTCGCTAGTTTTTACTTGGGAGCTACTCCCGGGAAGGGGGGTGGGGTGGCATGGATGGAGATAGAGAGATAAAGGTGGTCTAAAAGCAAATGCCCATCTTTACTTGACCAGGGACTGAAGCGACCCCAAAGTCTCCATCCATGTGTGGGTCCCAGGCTGCCCCCGTTGGCCATTTCCAGTGGCAGTCCGTCTTCTGGAGGTTACAGACGGGCCAGGGAGATCCATACAGAGCGGGGCGTGCTCTCGGATTGAAATCCGGCTTTGTTCTTCAACTCCAGTGTCATAGGGGAAAGCAGAGAGGGGAAGAGAAGGAAACAAAAAGTTTCAGCGTGTGAGTAGTATTTGCAATGTGATCTATGCGTTCTGAGCCAAGTTACTATACATGCTCTGGGGAGAATTACAAATAAATGACGAAACATTTTGAAACATGGCTTATACCTAATTAATCATGGAACGTGAAGAACAAAGAAAACATTTCTTCAAAGTTTCTAGCATTTTGCCTATTAAGTGGAGAGGGTGGGGGGGGAGGGAGGAGAAATCTCCATGCCCCGTAATGGATACACTGTGCACTTCATTTGGGGAAAGAAGCTCTTAATCTCCCTTGGCCGCCTGCAACCTCGGAATCCTTACATCTTTAATACTTTATGTCGAGCGTTTTCATATTAAAGGGACTGAGAGTTTCCAGATCATGAAATCTCCCTTGGCTTTTTGTCCCTTGATCGCTCAGTCCAAACCATACTGGTTTCGAGAGTAGGAGATCATCAGGAATTTCTTAAGTCCCCGTGCTGTCGCACCCTGAGATTCCTGTGTCCTTCTTACACCCTATCACTACTCAACGACGTCCGTGGGCATGTGCTGCTTTGAAGCCAAAGCTCTGAGGCCCAGGTTTTGTGCCATGTCTATGTTATTCCGCATGCTCTTAGCCTCTGAACCTTGATTTCCAGGTCTGTCAAATAAGGATAATAATAAATACCTTGCTGACGTATTTTGACCGTTAAGCAGAATAATGCCACAAAAGCACTTAGCCTAATGCCTAGAACATAACTGCTCAAAATGGAGTTTATAACTGAATCTTCCAGTTTTTTGAGGGTACTTTTGGCATCCTCTCCCTATCCGTAGCCTTGGCCAAAGGCGCCATTTTGCTTCTCCAGCTGAGGCACTTCTGTAAAACTCTGTCTCACCGGCGACGGATTCGGAAGTCAAAAGTGACTTTGCACTTGGTAGCCAGCGTTTGCAGCTCCAGTGGGGAGCCATCGTCCCACACTTTCTTCTGGAATTTTTCCATAGTCACTCCATGTGCACTAGTGTGGACACAACAGGAATCAGAGATGTGTGGGTTTTCCTTCCAAACATTGTCACTTTGTCTTTATGTGGCTTTGGACAAGCTGAAGAGGTTACAAAAAATATACGATATTAAAGTGGTTGTGAGGAAAACCTGGAACCTGAACGCCGCTCTCCCCGAGCTCGGTATAGCGAACAAGAATGAAGAGAATACTTGGTCAAGGATTTTCCGGAGCTATGGTGAACATCTTCCAAGTTTCTAAGTCTGTTTTCTCCTTCTGACTTCTAACAGCTTAGGCATGGCCATGTTGGGGTTGGCCATTCAAAGATGCTGCCAGGGACTTTGAATCTGGAAGGGACAAAGCAGAGGCTCATAGAGAAGTCTGGAGTCGGGTGGTGGCACCAGATGGCCGGTGGTCGTGGTGCCGAGGATAGCATCGTAACCAGACAACGCCAAAGGCATGACCTCAACTGTGTTCGTTGCCCTGCAGCTCTCTTGGTTCGGGGTCATTTTCCATCTCAGCTCTCCAGGCTTCCTGTAGACTCTGTAAGCCATGTGACATCTTCCTTTTAAATTCCTTTTCTGCTTCAGTTAGCCATTGGGCTACTTTGCTCACAAATGAGAATCCAGACTGAGACAAAATCAAGATACGCTCACCGCCCACTACATGCCAAATCCCATATAGATGAGGAGACGGAGACCCAGAGAGTGGCGGTCATTTGTCAAGGTCACCAGGCTGGTCAGAGGTGGTGCAGTGGTTTGAAACCCTGTCCGCCTTTCCCCTGAATTCTTTCAGCGAACAGAGCTAAAAGGTAAATGTAGAACCTATGACCGTCTACATTTGCACTGAATTAGCTTTGAAGATGGGGTGTTTGTTTTTTTTTTTTTTTTTTTTTTGCAGGTTTACAGTTGTGACCTGGCCTCTACATTTCCTTCCTCCACCCCCCTTCTTGCCCCACTCCCTGCCCTACACTGGTGACTAGCAGTCTGTAAATTGAGTCAAAAGTGAAATATCTTTTAGTGCCTAGATTCAGTCCCGGTCTGTGCCTATGAATCAGACAGCCACTTGTTACAAAACAGTGGAACGACTTGGCTTCGTGTCCCCCATCGAACTTGGTGTTGGTTGTGTGTGCTAATTACCCTTCTTGGTTCACGTCCCCTCGGTTGATGCCTTTAGAAATTAAATGCACGTGCCTTGTACGGGGTGGAGTGAGGGCTTGGCTCATTTGGTTTCCATTTTACCCATCGCCCTACACCTGCCATTGTACCAACAGATGGCATGGTCCACACACTCTGGCATCGAAGGATGGGACGTTGGATGTTGCCATCTGCCTCTGGACCTGCCGGATTAGTGTCCTTTTCTGTGGGGGTGGAGTAGCTTTGCCAAAGAATGGCCAAAGAAGCAACTGGAGTGGATATCCACATGCACACTCCCATCATCTTCTCTGTCTTGAACCCAAGGAGAGAGTTAGCAGCTCTCTAAGCACCTAACTTACATACCACAGCTTTCCTGGAAACAGATGCACATAAAACCACTTTATTCTTGACCTCACTCCAGTGTATCTGCAGAACATCAGTCTGGCCAGAACTTGGTCATCTTACTTCTTTTTCACTGGTTTTTTTTTTTTTTTTTTTTTTTAGAAGTCAATTATTGAAGATATTGGGTAGTAAAAGCATTTTAAACTTTATTACTCTCTTTTCAGTATTAGATACAGAAGGTCTCGGTCAGTGATACAGTGTATAAAATATAGAAGCAGTGAATTAAATGCAACTTGATGGTACATGTTGTACCTTAATGAAAACAAAGGCTCAGGAACACTATTTGTGAACGTGTTACCCAATAAAGTGTTAGCAAAGGAGCCCATAAAGCTGCCAGAGGGATTTAACCATTGCTAGAACGAGAGGGAAACACTATTCAGTTGGGCTGGACACAGAGTGAGGTCTGCTGACTTTATCACAAGTGCCAGAGGTTTTTTGTTGTTTTGTTTTTTTTTATTATTATTTATTTAAAACACATGGAAGAAAAGACAGTTGGGTTTGGCACCAAAAGGTCTTGTGGTGAAGAAAAAAAGGAGGGATGTCCAAAAGTGCTCAAAATAACCTAAGGGGGAGAGACAGATGTGAAGAAACGAAGGCAGGATGTCATGGGGTGTCGCGCTGGTCCATTTAAGGCGACGGCAAAAGGCGAGAGCACTTCTCCATGGCGGGTGACAGACACGAGCAATTGAACAGTTCATACCCTCTCTGTTGTCCCTGTCACGAGATTTGTAGGTCGCTCCCAGCCAGCCACTGGGGCTAAAGGGCACAGGTCATGACCTGCCGATTTACCAAAGTATGATCAACTCACACAAATTACAGGCGTAAGAGAGTCCTGACAACTTCAATATGATGTGCAAGGAGCACAATTATTTGTGACATGTGAAGCCAGTGTGAGACCATAATTCTGTCGCTGCGTGACAAGGCATTATTAGCCAGGGCAGGCAGCGGCTTGAACCAGGAGCAGCTGGAGGAGAGGCGGAGAGAGAGAGAGAGAGAGAGAGCGAGCGAGCTCCATCGGGAAGGCCCGTGATGGGCTTTCTCTCCCAGAGTGGCAAACAGCAAGGCCCCCTTTGTGGAATGTGGGGGCGCTCCGAGGACGAGGCGCCCTCCTGCTATCGGGTCCTGGGAGGATAAAGAGGAGGTGGGGGGAAGAGGGGGGGATGAGGCACAGCCCATGGGCCTGTGGGGGGCACACAACCCAGGTGTTGTCTTTGAAACTGAACTTGGTGTTTTTGAGGAGGCCCGCTGTACCGCAGCACGGTTTCCAGGGGCAGATGAGGTGGGGTGGGGGGTGCCGGGCAGAAACCTCCCCTCCATCAGCCTTCCTTCCCGACGAGTCCTCTCTGGAACTTTCAGTGTGGCTGCTGGGTGAAGGAGGAGACGGTCTAGGGGCCCTCTGTACTTTAGCAGTTTCTGCAGGGGATCAGTTCAAGGGAGGTGTAGGTAAGCGTTTTCCTCCTGGGAATGGGGACCGGGGCTGTCCCCAGCATCCGGGCCCCAGTAACGCAGGGCTTCCTCAGGCTGCGTGTGGGGGGCCACGCGACAGCCGAGGGGCCCACAGGCTTATCTGCGAAGCGAGGAGCCGGACTGTGTTGTGGGTGTCTCCTGCAGAGGGTGGCTGCTGTGTTTGGGGGCCGCTTCTTAGCTCGGTGACTTTTGCCCCACTGTTGGGCAGTGTGTGGTCAGGACCTGAATTCACGCAGTTTCCAAGAATGTTCCCTGGACACCTGCTGGGTGCCAACCACGGCCCCAACCGCAGAGAACCCGAGTGAGAAACACCTCTGGGTGCCCCCGAGAGCTTGCGGTGGGTGAGGGTAGGCGGATGACAAGCGATTAAAATCCACGGAGGGGTGGGTGCTGTAGGGATCGTGGGCGAACCACGAGGGCATGGCTCACTTCCTCGCGTCATTCGGACAGCTGTCGGTGCAGGCCTCCCACCCCACCATGCGATACAGGTCTTCTGCCTCTCGGGCTCTGCCTCCTCCCCTGCTTCGCGGCCATCTGACGTCTGGAGGCCCGACCCGAGGGCCATCGGCGGCGGGCACAGACAGTTGCTACAGGCAACTCTGTAGAGCAGCAATCAGCACTGGGATCGTTTCTTGTTGCCGTTTACTGTTCCTCCTCCTACATGTGAGCTCCGAGAGGGCGGGGCTCTGCCTGGCTCTCCTCAGTATCCCAGTTGCCTAGAACGGTGTTGGCACAAAGTCCTTGCCCGGGAAATGCATGAACGCCAAGCACTGTTCTTCGTGCTCTCCTTCAATGCATGAGCCCAGGGGCACCCGGGTGGCTTAGTCAGTTGAGCGTCTGACCCTTGACTTCGACTCAGGTCACGATCTCATGGTTCATGAGTTCTGACGGTGCAGGACCTGCTTGGGGTTCTCCCTCTCTCCCTCGTCTGTGCTCCGCCCCTGCCCTCCCTCTCTCTCTCTCTCTCTCTCTCAAAATAAATAAACCTTAAAAAAAATAAATATAGGAGCCCATTTAATCCCCCCAACCCCCCAGTGAAATAAGCATGTTAGGTATCTGTTGCTGCATAAGTTATCAGCTTGCAGGGTCACGGCTTAAGATGACAACATTCATTATCTCTCACGGTTTTGTGCCTGGGCTGAGCCGATTTTTCTTCCGGTCTTGCTTAGAGCTTTTCACGAGGCTGCATGTCACTGGGAGCTTGGTCAGGGCTTGAACATTCAAGATGTCTGCTCATCCTCCAGGCCCCCTAATTGTGTGCCAGTCGAGCCTCGACTTCCTTACAGCATGGGGTCTGGGCCCCCAGAGGGAAGCAGCAGAAGCTTACGGGCCTGGGCTCAGAAGTTCCACAACATCACTTCCTTCCCATCCCGTCGGCCGCAACAAGTGCTGAGGCCAGCCGGTATTCGAGGAGAGGCGAATGGACCCTCCCTCTTGACGCCAGGAGTGGCATTTGCCTCTGCAGATGACGGGATCGTATCTGGAGACTCTCTGTTACAGTATTATCAGCCTGCTTCACAGCCGTGGACGCTGAGGCTTGGTGAGGTGAAATGATGCATCTAAAAGTACGTGGGAAGAAAACAGCAGAACCAGGGTAGCAGCCTGAAATAGTCTAACCTCACGTTCGCTGTTTGTTGCTCACCGATGACTCTTCGTAATAGCCCCTCCTGGATCTCGTGTGACAGAGCTGGTCTCTTCTGTGGCTCTTCCTCTGCTGTTTACTTTCTCATCACGGTGGCCAGGGTTTAGGAAGGCTGGGGCTCCTTAGACCCAGAACCTCATTCAGCCTCTACAACTCATAAACCGTGTGACCTTGAACAAATGTCTGGACCACTCTGAGTGTCTTTTCTCTATCTGTGAAGTTGGACGGTACCCTAGGGGGTAGCGGCCAGACAGGATTGTGGGTGGTTATAATAAGGCTGTACATGTAAAGCACTCCACACAATACGTGGCACCTAGCAATCACTCAAAGGGTGACTGTTTTAAGGTGACAAGGATGTCTTCCGCTGGACCGGAGATAAGCCCTCACAGACGTGTTTCATAATTATATTTAAAGTGTAAGGATTCCCAGGTCATTGAGCAGCACGCTCGTGTTTAATGTTAATCCGAAGATACGTTCTAAAATCAGCAAGAGTATTTTTAGGGACTCGCTTGTTTAGGATGTATTCATCATACTCTTCCCTGCAAGCATCTGACTAGGCATCCTGCCATCCTGTTTCTATAGGGAACTTTCTTTCCATCAAAAAAAAAGAAAAAAAAGATGAGCAGAATGATATGCTGGGATTGCAGATAGACATAAATCTAAGTTACTAAGAGAAAACTAAGGCCAGACAAACAAACAAATATCCCCCGAGGGCCCCTTGTGTCTCATCCTTGATTCACTGGATTATTCGAGACTCTTGGGTATTAGAAGTAGCATGGCAGTCCTGATTCCAGCCAGCCTCTGAGAGCGAGAGGGGAATTTATGGTCAGGCTTTGGGAACTTACGTAGCGTCGTCATCAGAAATCACCGTTCCCACCGCCTAGCTCTGCTTTTCCCATGGCCTCCTTTCCCTCTCCTTCTTGGGCAGCCTCTGCTTTGCTTCCAGTTCCATGGCTCAAAGAGGGAGGCCCCTTCTTCTCCTGTTTTTTTTCTTTTTAATTAAAAAAAAAAAAACGCCAAAGATTATAATCAGCTCAGGTTGAGCCCATGTGTGATGTAACCAGTCACAGAGTTTCAGGGAGTAGAATCTGATTGTCTAGCCTGCGTCAGGGCCAGCTTCTATAGCCCGGGGGTAGGAATTCTGGGATTACTGGTCCTGTGGATTGAGGGACAATTGTGCAAGGGAAATGGGAACCTTTAACAGATTCTCCTCAAGGACAGTTACAATATGGCAGAGCTCTAGATTTACCGAAAGCTCCGGGAAAGAATTCTTGTCAAGATGAACACAGCCCCTGTGTTGCTTGTGGCTTGGGTGGGGACCATTTTTCTATTGATTACCCCTTTGTGCCCTACTGGCTGTGTTTATTTGTGGATATTTATTTTCTTATGGGCATAAGGAAATGCTCAAAATAAGTATATAACCTTCACTCAAAGTCCCAGCTTCTAATTTAACTACCCTAACATCACCACATTTATTCCACAGCCCCTAGATTAGCCAGCATTCGCTCAGTAAGCCAGATTTTGTGAAAAATATTTTATTTCTTTTATTTGTCCCCAAATGTTTCCATTGTATACAAAAATGAGACAGTGTTCCTTTCGGGGAGAAGGAGTTTCTACTTTGGGTTTAAACCAAACAAAATAATATTTAAGGAAACATTAAATAAATTATTTATCATGTTGGTCAGCGTTTGGGGGGAATATAGCTTAGATAAACAGATTTTTAAGGTCAGCCACTCTAAGGGCTGAGTTTTTTATAAAAAACAGCCTCTGAGGTGCTTTAATAAATCTTTAAAAAGAAAAAAAAAAATCAGGCCCCTGTTTTCATTACTGAATCATTTGCTATTGCTGAATAATGGTCATTCAAGAGGTAAGCTTAACCAGCAGGCCCCAATAGCCTTGCTGGGAAACTCACAAGTTATGAAAAATCTGTGTTGATAATGAACGCTGCTGGTCATGCTTGGATTTCTGTGAAAGCAGCCCAGTCCTTTGGTTGCGTTTTAAATCAGATAAATGGACAGAACTGGCTGATTTGGGTCATAAAATTGTCAAATGAAGATAAATTCATTCCTACTCGATGGGAAACTTCAGAGGAGAATTAGAATAGATGTAAGTAAAAAAAAAAATAATGTGCTTCTTTCCCCTCAAAATAAACGGGTACCAGATTCATCAAGTGGCTGTAATTCACCTCCTGGGTCGTCCGTCTTCTCAAAGTGCAGCTGAAGGCACCTTTTGGGCTCGTTTCTACTGCTAAATGGCATTCCTCAGCCAAAGAAGGGTATGGAGAGGAGAGGAAAGGATGTTTGGATCCCAAGAAATGGACGTGGAAGGGGTGGAAAGCAAGGGCATGGAAGAGGCCGGAGGAGAAGAAGTGAGAAATGGAGAAAATCTGACATTGTAGAGACTGGCCAGAGAGCAGCGCTGGAGGCACGGCTCACTGTGGCTCTGGTTTCATTTCTTTATGGTTCATAATTTGTCCGAAACATGAAAGCCTCTCATGACCACCTCTTATCTATGCACTGAGGCAACATCCCCGGATGTGGCCCTGAACTCCCCCCTTGGTCTTGAGAGGAGGCCTGGGCTGGGAATGAGCCCAGAGGTTCCGAGCCTCGTCTCTTTCAAGGGTGGAACCTGCCGCAGAATTTCATGGCTTCCAAAAAGAGGATATTTTTTGTTTATAAGCAGGAAGGAATGTCACTAAGGAGTTGGGGGTAGGGGTGGGCGGGGGTTGAGGCTGCCTGACCATAAAGTGCCTCAGGGTTTGAAAGTTCAGGAGAAGAGAGCTTGACTAACCGCATCTGGGACTTGAGGTTTTATTGAACTGGTAATGAAAATAATCTTTGCAAAATATCTTGAAAACATTTGATAAACACAGACTGAAGCTGCCACCTAAACACACGGAAAGAAAATAGCCTCACATTCAGATTCGCAACCTGTTAACAGCCGGTACCGTGTTAGGTGCAAAGCACAATGGTTAGGAACGCAGTCTTCAGAGCAATGCAGAACCAAGTACAAGTCCCCGCTCTGTTCGTGGTAGAACCGTGAACCTGCTGCTTTACCTCCCTGTGCCTCAGTGGCTTCATCCATCAAATGGAAATGGATGCTCCCTCGGTGAGCCACCACGAGGACCTGACTGGGTAAGTCGCGTGGAAACGCTACGACGAAAGAACGTCAGAGTGGCCACAAAGCCTTCCCCTCTCTGCATCCACTCTTGTGGTGTTGCAGGCATCCCATTAAGAGGTAGAGTCTCTTTGGCCACCCCTTGAGTTTTGGTTGGCTGTGTGGCTTGGGACATTGGCAAATGTGAACGAAGCAAGCGGAGACTTGAAAATTGTTCACCAGAGTTTTCTTTCTCTCGCCGGGCTTGGATCCCAGGGACTGCTTTGCAGCTGAATCCGAACCAGCCTGTTGGACCGTGAGGCCACATGGAGAATCACAGTGACCCAGCGGACAGCTTGTAGACTGTCGGACATGTAAGGGAAGCCAGTCTAGATTGTCTCAACCACTAGCTGACCTATCATGATACAGGGGAGTGCCCAGCAGCCGGGAGCAAAAGACCACCCAGCCAACCCATAGAATTGGAACCTAAATAAAACGTGGTTGTTGATGTGAGCCACTTGTCCTGGGTGGCTTGTTCTATAGCAAAAGCTAATCGATACAGGTGGCATCCATCCTATTATTCGCCTTGTTGATTAGATCAACCAGTTTTTCAATTTCAGTTTTTAACGCCTTTTTGTTCAGAAGATTTTCTTTCTGTGGAGATGGACGGGGGAATAGCAACATCTCCGGCAGCTCTTGTGAACAGTTTAGTAGTTTAAGATAACTGCAAAAGCCGAGATATAAAACTTCAATGAGATTTTTTTCTGAAGATGTGTTAAAGTTTTTCCTTCCACCATATTTCTAAAGTTTGCCATCAACATTCTCAAAGCCAGAATAACGTGCAAAAGAAAATACCAAACACTGAAGCTCACTGAAGTTCAGTGGCAAGATGAGTCAAAACAGAAAGTCGCTCTTAAACAGTTCTGAAACCCTGAACCCAGGACCCTACCGGAACTAAGAGACACAAAACCGGGTAAGAGGTAGGTAGGTCAGTGCTTTGGAAGCCATCCACAGTCTCTGGGGGGTAGTGGCAAGCTTTGCCAACTATCCAGGTGTAAAGGAGAGAAAAGAGTTTCTGGACCAAAGCAAAAGGAAGAATTTTCCAGATAATTTAGGCCAACTGAACACTCTTGGCTGAATTAATCAGCGACTTATAGCCCAAGTGCGTCTGATGGCTCCCATTAACTGGACAGCTGTCTCATTCTTCCACTTTCCTTGGAATATGTATGTTCTTTGGCATTCCACCTTCCTTTTAGGGCCTACATTCTTCATCCAGGTTGCCGTTTTCTGAGGTTTTGAGAGTCAGACGCTCGGTAAATTCTGGATGCAGATTTTTGCTTTGAAGAGTCCAAAGCATTCATTCACTTAACAAATATTTATTATTCAGTTATGAGGTGCTAGACACGGTGCTAAGCACTGAAGATGCAACAGTGGCCAAAGAGACCAGATGGCTTATCTTGCAGTGTACGTCTAGCGAGGGAAAGAGGTTCATAACCGGACAATATCATGCCATGTGAGAAGTGGTTGCGGAAGGTCAGGGCACCGTTGGAGAATCTTGGATGAGCACCCAGTTCAGACCTGGGCTCAGTGGTCAGGAAGCATGTCCCAGAGGCAGTGGCGTCTAAAGGTGAAAGATAAAGAACATGAAGAAACGTGACTCGGTAGAAGAGTCTGGCGGGCCCAGAAAACAGTATCGTATGGCCCGGCCTGAGAGAATCTCAGGGAACTGAAATTTTCAGCAGGGCCAAATGCTTGCATCAGCACCAGGTGCCAGTGGGACCTCAGTGGCGCTGAGGGGCATGATGGCGAATGCGGCCACAATCTGTCTTCCCAGTTTTACCCAAGAGCCATGGTTAATTTCAGGCGGTAGTACTCATCAGTGCTCTTAGCAGTTGTATCTGTGCGGCCAGAGAGCATACAAGTGGGGACATACCAGCTGGCCAGCTGGTGTTCTGAAGGGACGTTGACCCGTGACAGGTGTATACCCCTCAAGGTTAAGCCAGACTCCGTAGCACTTTTCGTTATTCTCCTGAACCAGCGGTGAGGGTGAGGGTGAGGCCCAGAACGCAATGAAATTATGCCTGTCATAAGAAAGGACTCTAATTAGAGTTTTGAACTTTAGAAATCCTCGTGGGGCGCCTGGGTGGCTCAGTCGGTTGAGCGTCCGACTTCGGCTCGGGTCATGATCTCGTGGTTCGTGAGTTCGAGCCCCACATTGAGCTCTGTGCTGACAGCTCAGAGCCTGGAGCCTGCTTCGGATTCTGTGTCTCCCTCTCTGTGCCCCTCCCCTGCTCATGTTCTGTCTCTCTCTCTGTCAAAAATAAACAAACAGTAAAACAAATTTTTTTAAATGGCTGTTTCAATTCTCTAACACTGCACAACAAACAACCTCAAAACTCAGCAGTCTTAAACAGCAAACATTTATCACCTTACAATTTCTGTGGGTCAGGAATCTCAGTGCAGCTCAGCTAGAAGCCCCTGAATTATGATCTGTCACGAAGTTGGAAGCCAAGCTGTCACCCAGGACTGCACTCTCCCCCGAAGGCCTGAGGATCAGGGGAGGATCCACTTCTAACCTCATTTGTGTGGACTTGACTGTGTTCGGTTTCTCATGGGCTGTTGGGCTGAGAGTCTGGATTCCCTGCGGACTGCAGAAGCCCCTCTCAGTTGTTTACCATGCAGATCTTTCCGCAGGACACTTTCCAGTCTGGCGGCTGACTCCTCTTAGAGCTAGCAGTGTGGACGTGGGAGAGGGCATATGCAAGAGCCTTTTTATAACCTAATGTTGGAAGGGGCTTCTCATCGTTCCCGCTATATTCCATTTGCTAGAGATAAGTCAGTAAATCTAGTCCACGCTCAAGGGATTCTCTCTGTGACAAGCAGGAATAATATTTACCCTGCAAAGTTTTTAAAGGATAAAACGAAGTGATATCTGGGAAGTGCTGGACACATGTTAGCCCACATTAAACGGTGTGGATTCCGTAAGGAAATTGCTTTGTTTATGCTTAATATATCCATGAGCTATTGTCATATATCATCTTCCACTTACGCTTTTTGGACGAGTCACCTCGCAGGAAAAGCCGACACAACAACTCTTCTCGTACAACTAGTAAGAGGTCTAGAACAAGAACGAAGGTAAGTAGGGGACAGGAGGGAACAACAGATAAACAGGATGTGGTGCTGGTGGGTCTCATCAGAGGACAGGACCCCTGTCCATCCTCTGTTTTGGTTTTCTCTCAGGAATCAAGTTTTGCAACTTGGAGCTGTGAGATCAGGTGTTGTCCTAAGCATTTCACATATATCATTTAGTCCTTAAACTATCCTTTGCAGTAGGTGCCATCATCAACCCCATTGTAAAGTGGAGGATGGAGGAACTTGCCAGAGCTGATGCAGTAGGTGGGAGATGCGGGTACCAGTGACGCCAGAAAAGGCAGCTATCCCAAACTCTATACCACAGCGGTGTCGCATGGGGCACAATGCCTGTGGCTCATTTCAGGGAACTTGCATGGGGTTGGCGCAATTTTCTTGCCTCGGTGGGAGACCGCTGTGCCACCCCTGGACTCCGTGAGGATGCGTAGCCCCTAGGCTCCCCTGAGAACTCAACTCCTGTTGACAGGCCAGTTTGGTCCAATCAGTACGTTGGTTTTCCTCCAATCTGCCGAACAGCTTCTGAAGCTCCTCCCTTCAGACTGTGGTTCTTCCTGATAGCATCCTGGGCTCTCAGGTAGAACCAAGAAAAAGAAATTCATCTGGGGGAAGGCAGACATATACTCTCACCTCCTTCATGCAGGCTCCTTGTAAAGTCACCCGTGTGCTCCCCCAGCAGAGGAGAAGTGGACCCTCTCCTCCCATCTCCACTGGAGTCCATTTTTCTGCCCTGTACCCCCTTGGACCATGCCAAGCACCCCAATCTCTTTCTTTGTCTAGACCCTACCTGACTGGTTCCCTGAGCCCCAGGGTGTATACCCCCACCCCCACCCCACTTATAAGGGAATAATAATCAGACAGTGATCTCCATCTAAAGGGGATGAGCCCGCTCGGGGGGCCTCACAGCGACACATGGCATCCCCTCCTCTTTTACAACACAAAATTAATTATTTTTCACTTTTCAGGCCAAGAGAACTTTTAAATTCAATAGATTTAGGGCCTAATTACTCATCTTTGCCCACTGGCCTTCACAAAACCTGCTTTATAACTGCTGCAACCAGAAGGGTGGGCCAGAGTTGGGAGCAAGATGAGATTTTACAATCTGGAAGGAGTTCCAACATGTTTAGCAACGACTGACAGAGAACAACTGTTTCTACCCAGGACGTTCGAATCTATGCCAGGGAAGCAGAGTAGTGGAGTCGTGGAAATATGGAAGGGAATGTGTGATAAAAACAAGGAGGGTTGCAATTAACATCCAAATAAAGGTTGGAAGAAACCCACTGAATATGTTGGCATCTGGTAGATTTCAAGCTCAAGGATTAAAACCTCCAAGTTAAGGGAGCAATTTTTGGTTTTCCAGCAAGTACCTCTAGGGGCAATAATTTTCAGGGAAAGGTAGCTCATAACCCTGACTGTAGTATTAACATTGCAGGCTGCTTGCCCAAACTTATTTTATTTTCATTTGCATTATTGGTTTGAAAACTCCCCTGGGTTCTTGATCCATATCACGCTGGCACATGTCCTCGCAAAACCTGAAATGCTGAGCCAGCGTTTAACTCTGACTGTTTTACTTGACTTGGGAGAGGCCCAGAGAAACTTACGTTGCTACAGGAAGAGTGATAAAACTCTCAGCCCTACCCCTGAATGGATCATGTCTCCAGGGAGATATTTAGAGGGCTGGATTCTTTTCAGATGAAACCCAAGAATGTCAGGGGTTGTGCAAAAGTCTCCATGACATATGCATGTGTGTCTGTGTGTGCGAGTATATAGGCATGCATATACACGCATCTTTTTTGCAAGCGAATTGCAGGGAGAGGTTGGCTACGACCACACACAAATTTGGATCATTGTTCATGGGGTGCCTCTGATAGTGATAGCCAGATCGATTGCCATGCTGTGTTTTCAGCCACATTTACAGCTGTGACTTGTTTCTCTCCTTGCCAACTGATGAATCAGGTGAGGGATTTGGCATTGCCTATTTTACACAGGAGGAAACTGAGAGATTTGCCTTAAGCCACAGTACCGGAGGGTGAAAGACAAGACTAGGAGTCTGCACTCTGCGACCTTTGCTTCTGCATTCAATTCTACTTCCCTCTTACTCTGAATATCCTATACTGAGAAAGAAAAAGCCATCTGTGTGATCTCCCAAGGAAAGATCCCAATCAGTATAAGCCATTCACGTCTGCTGCCCGCAGCAAGACTGGAAACTTACAAGAAAAACCTGCTTCCTAGCTCCACTCCAGCCCTGAAGGGGGCCTCAGAGCCTCCTGCAATGCAGCCATCGTGCCCGGCTTCTTAGTGAGATGTGGCCAGGAAGTGGTTTTACTGGCCCCCTGAAGCCCTCTGGTCAGACCTAACCTCTGGCTCGTTCCCCACTGCAGGAGGCATTTGCTTTCTGGTTGCCTACAGCACCTTGAGTTTCTTATGGGGAATTACCCCCTTTCTCCATCTGCCATTATGTGAAATCTAGGCAAAGGTGAAAGTCCAGGTGCCCACTTGTCATGTGGAAGCTGAGGGCATGGGCTCCTCCCTCTAGATGCCTCTTTGTCCAAGCAGGGCCAGGTAGAGGGCGATCAGATTTTCTCTCCTGGCACTTTGAATGGAGGCTTTCCCAGCATGTGTCTCCTACTGTGTCTCCAGCTTCCTGCTTCCTAGGCCTCTGCAAGTGGGAGATGGACCGGGAAGCAGAGACCTCTTCCTGTTTCACCCTCGCTCCCAGGCTGCTCAGAAAAAGAGCCAAGATCGTGTTTCCGAGAGGCCTTTTGTTTCCTGGGGGCTATCTGCCTGGCTTCATGGGAGAGGCAGGTGGTGTTGGAACTTGGAAGCCATGGAAGGCTTTCCGGATGGCCTGAACAAAGGTGTGGAGGTGGAAAGCAATGAATCTAGTTTTCAGTACAGTGCGTGTATAGGACAGGGGTAGGAGGTAAGGCTGACGCATCAGGTTGGCATCAGTCTTTGAAAGGTCCTGAACGGAAAGTCAGGGAGTTCGGAAAGCAGTCACGGAGGGGATAAACGCTTCCACAGTCAGCCCATCTGGACCCTGCTCCCCTCCTTCCTCTCCCTGACGCCCTCCTGGCTTACTTTACTCCCTAGCTGAGGTCTGAAAACCAGGTTGGGGTTCTACGGATGACCACTGCATCTCTGGAAGAAAGTATGGACTAGACCTTCCCATTTCCATGACGGGAGGAGAGGAAAAGCCTTGTAATTACTGCTGAATATGGTCACTGTATGAGCTTTCTCTGTTTATACTCTTTTGTCTGCCCACCCCTAGAAGCTGACGACCAGGTTCTGCAATTCTGCCCTCCAAATGTCTCTCATAATTGTCACCTCTCCCTCTCTAAGCCCTGAGGCAGCGCATGAGGCATCTAACTGACCTTCTGGCCACAGTTGTACTGCCCCTCCCACAATATGCTTTACCACAATAGAGTTCGGTCTTATGATGCATCACAGATCATTTTTGTCTGACCAACTGCCTTTGGATAGATCCAGTTTTGTAAATTTGGCACGGAAAGCTTGTTGTGATGTCCTG
The DNA here is from genome assembly GCF_027475565.1 of Acinonyx jubatus. Taxonomy (NCBI): domain Eukaryota; kingdom Metazoa; phylum Chordata; class Mammalia; order Carnivora; family Felidae; genus Acinonyx; species Acinonyx jubatus. The sequence continues at coordinate 68,717,446 of NC_069393.1, forward strand.
GCCTGAGATCCCTAAGATCTGTCTGCTTCCCCCACTGTTTCCACCAGCCTCTCCCACAGCCTGGCTCCCTGCTTTTGCTGTCTCACACCTCCACGTTCTTACACCCATTCTTCCTACCTGCAACGCTTCCTTCCACACTTCGGTTCCATTGTGGAACTCTTGCTTCTCTTTCCAGACTCTGCTTAAATGTCACAGTGGACACAACGCCTCATATAACAGTCACCCATTGAATATTGAAGACGGGTCTCAGCAAAACCTTTCTGCCTTTCCTGTGGCCCCAGCTACGCCTTCCTTTGGCCTCCCAGCGTTCCTTGAATGTAGAGACCTCTACTGCAGCACTCCCTACCTTGCATTATAATCTCCTATCCCCTCATTGAATAGTAAGTAGTCTTCCTGAATCCATAGGTATAGTGTGTGTGTGTGTGTGTGTGTGCGTGTGCGTGTGTGCTCCCCCCTAGCCTGCACTCATTCCTCCTTCACAACATTGTCTTCCAAGAATTCTCACTCCGCAGAGTCCTCTGTAGGCATTTTCTCTCATTGCCCAATACAGCCAAGTAGAGGTTGTATGACCTAAGTTTGGCTAAGCTGGCCCCACCACCTCTGAATTTTGTCGGAATGGCAAGGATGAAAGAAAAGGCTAGCACTCCTGCACGGTGCCAATCCCCACGTGAGATGATCCAGAGGCTCCCTCCACAGAGACCTAATACCTAGTTCCTGTCCGTCCCTGGCCAGATGCTGTGGCTTTCCTTTCCTGTCTCAAATCTTTCCAGTAGATTCAGTCTTTCCTTGTTAAGTTCATTGGTGTGAGTTTCTGTTGCTTGCTACCAAAATAACCCTTGGCTGCTGTAAGGAGATGAGGAGAGAGCTGAGAGAGGTTCTCGAAGACACCATGTCTCTGTAGTTGCAGTGCTGGAAGAACGGGAGGGTTCTTTCTTTCTTGGACAGGAAACAACAATTCACTCAAAGCAGCTCAAGGAAATGGGGCGGGTCGTTGAAAAGATACGGCTCTTGTGGGAATCTAGGAAAGGTGGAACGGCCACGTCTCAAGTGGAGAGGAACTGAGGCAAGTCGGGGAGGTAAGTGCTCTTGCTCCGGCTCGTTCTCGCTGCACCTGTTCTGTTCTATTGCCGACCCATCTGTCTGCCTCACTGTCGTAGCTTCAGCTCGCACGGAGGCCCGTGCAGTGACGCCACCTGCCCCACATGAATGCCCTCGGCGCTCCTCACCTCTGGGCACAACAGGACACGTCTTCGCCGCCAGCACCTACAACCCTTTGTTGCAGGGCAGATCAACGGTACTAGGGAGTCCACGCCCCTGGGAGCAGGGAGCCGTCCTCAACCAATGACCAGGAGTTGGCTCCCTCTCCTCTTGGCCAAAATGACTCCGAGGCACACAGCTGAGTTCCCCAGCAAGATGAAACTCCAATTGCCCCCTCTGGAAATGTGTTTGACTGGCTTGCTCCCTCCCCTTCTCTTCCCCGTTCCCTGACCAGTGCTTGTTGGGATTGCCTCTCGAGTAAACTCAAGGGTCTACCTCTGCGGGAATACCTTAAAACAGCCCATAATGGCCCTATCCCAGGGCTTACATGACCATGCAGTTTGAGGACCCCCAGCCCACTGGCACCTTCATTCTGTCTCACCTCGTGCAAATTCCAACGAGAGAGATTGACCCTCTTTTTTAGTGAGAGTTAAGCTCATCCTTTTAAGTCAGGCTGCATTGAGAGATGGCCGGGACACCATGGATAGCCACCCCTGTCGGCTAACAGCCCCGATCCTGTCATCTCTAGCAGGAGGGGAGAGTCACAAGGTCGGTTGCTCCGTCCGCAGCTCACACTGTGCAGAACGTACCTTGAGTCTCATCTGGGGCCATTTGGCTTTCAGGTAACTATCACCCAGGTGGTTGCATGGGAAAATCAACAGGAAAGGCTGTTTATTGGACATCAAATAATTATTTTCAAACAGTGCTTTGATAGGTTAAGCACAAAAGAATCGGAAACATATGGATTAAATTTCCATTGAAATGCACATTTGGGTTTGAAAATTAACAGAATGTGTGCTTGGGAAGGGATTCCCCCCACTTTTCTTTTCTTTCTTTCTTTTTTTTTTTTGCTAAGCCAGATTATTTGGAAAATAAGTCAGGAATTTTTCACAGCTCAAGCACCCTCCCCTCTACGCCCTGCCTCCCTTCCCTTTAGCTTTTCCCTCACAGAGTTAATTAATAAAAGCAACATTTATCAAATATGACAAGTCAGTCTATGTATGTGTCACGTGGGGTTGGGGGGAGGTGATAATCTGCAGGATGGATGCATTTCAGGGAGGCTGGAGGTCATCAGTGCTGCGATGACTCATACCCATTGCACATACCCCATGCGTCAAGCACACTGTGCTAAGCGCTTAATATGACCATTTAGCCCCAGGAGACCCCAGCACGTAGGCGCTCTGTCCCCATTCCTCATCTACAGATTAGAAAGTGAGATTTAGGGTTAGTGATATATTTCCCAGGTGCCAATAGCCACTAAGTAGCAGAGCCAACATTTGAACTCTCTCCTTCTATCTTCAGAAACCACTGGGTTTCTGATCCCGCTTTCTCTGTGAGTGGAGACTCCTACAACCTCTGAGTCGGAACAGGGTTCTAATACCAACCGTTCGTTTCACAAAAGAGGAAACTGAGGCCCAGAGAAGTGAGAGATCAAGCTAGATGGGTATGTTTGGGAGGCTTGTTTAGACAGACAAGCTATTAATCAGCAGCATTCATCTGGTAGCTTTTCCAAGTGTTAGAAATTGGAAATACGCAAAGGAGAAAACCCTTGGTTATAGCTGTAATGTCTAGTATTCCAGTTCCTGTCCCTTGCTCTTTGGATGGGAATTGTTTATATGAGATACAGTCAGAAGGGTGAGATTTGTTTACCACCAGGCTTGTGATAAGATTGGGAGTTCCCAGGTCTGGTCTTCTACCTGAGCCAAATGGATAACATTACATCTAGTGGAGATCTGAAGGCCAGAAGATGGCCCACAAGTCCTAAAATGTGTTTCCCAACCCCTGCCTTGCTACCCAATATTTCCAACAATAGTCCTTCCTTTTACAGTGTGGTGTCTCCAGGTCATCCAAAGTCTAATGAAAATGTGTTGCAAAGGAAGGAGAACAGTTTAGACTCTAAAAGTGGATCAACTTAATGGGTTTCTGGTCCTAGAGGTCACAGTTCTTAGGGAGAGGGATGTGCTTTGTCCCTGTCCAGGAAGCCAGAGGGAGGGGACCATTCAGCTGACTGGTGTCCCCTGGTCAGACCCACAGCCACATAGAGACATTGTCATTGTCAAGGTTGTTCTGGCTGCAAGGGAGAGAAACCTGCTCAAACTACACCAAGCCCTAAGTGGAGGGCTTCAATAAGGACATGGGAGTTTCTTATGCAACCCCAGAGAAAGCCAGGCAGCTGAGCCCCAGAACCAGAAAGACATCAGGTATCAGGGACACTACTCTTTCAGACTTTCTCTGGTCCAGGCTTGCATGGTATCTTGTCTCTGCTTCTCTCTGAGGTTCTGCAGACCAGTTCTCTGCTTCTGGACAAACTTGGCAGAGGATAACCACACCAGATGGTACCACAAGGAGTCCAGTTTGAAAGACTAATGACAATTGCTGCGTCCTAATTGCCATTTCCTGAGAGAGAACATATAATTTATCCAGCTTCAGTTTCCTATAAACTCTTGGTCCCATCCCCTGCCGCCAGGCAATCTGGATCCCCACTACGACCACAGCTGCATGGGTCAACTCCTGCGGGTGGAAGGGAGCGGGGTGGCCTGGAAAGAAATCCCCAAAGCTGTGATACCTTGGAGAATGTTGCGGAGACTGCTGGCTGCTCCCCAGTCTTTCTGTTCCCTTTCTTCGACAGCAGTAGAGCCCTTTGATGCTTCCTGGGGGATATGCTCTTCCAGAATAAAGACCCTATTTCCCAGCTTCCCTTGTGACTTCCCAGCTAAGCCCATGTGACTCAGCTCCAGCCAATGGGATATAAACAGAGGTGGTGTGTACGAATTCCAGGGAGGGGTCTTTACCAGGAGGAGCGATGCTGTCTCCTTCCCTTTCATGGCAGATTGGACATGATGTTTAGAGATGAAATAACCATCCTGAACCAGTACAAACCACACGTTCATGATGGCAGAGCGGAGGTTATGATGGAGTCTGAGACTCTGCTGACTGTAGGCGGCTGTGCCAGCCAGGACTGCTCAGGGACTTCCTTGAGGCAGAGAGACAAACATCTGTCTTGTTTGGGTTTCCTATCACTCTCAGCCAAACCTCGTCCTTTAAACTAGAGGGCATACAAGGTAGCAAACTTGGGAATATGCTGCCTTTCCGTATTTTATAGTTCCGGTGCACATGCGTGCTCATGTACACACACACACACATACACACACACACACACACACACAGTCACCATAGAGCAAAGGTGGAGAGAGCCTTTCTTTGGCTTGCATCATCTCTAAACTACATCTTGTTTCTTACATCTGCTGCAAGGCCTGTGGCTTCTGTGTCTTCCTCCTTGCGGGCATTTGAAGTCCACTGAGGGATTATCTGGGGAGATATTCAAGACTTCTAGGAGGATTTCTTGCTAATGGACAGATTCTTTCTCCTCCTAATGACGGGTGAGCTTCTGGAGACCACCGAAGCCCTTTGTTCTCTGTTCTCAAGGAGACAAACTTATTTTTTTTTTTCCCTCTGAAGAAGCTTCGTATCCGATGGGTGCAATATCACAAATCATTATGCCAAATAGCAATGCAAGTCCCACTAGAAATAATGCATCCATTATTTCATTTTATCCTTGTCGTTAGAGCTTCTGCTTAATTTAAGTTAGAATAAAGATAGCTGTGGGTATCCCCTGCCGGAGAACTCTAATCATGCTCTTTATTGAATATTTGCCATTTCCTATCTGAATCTTCCTCTCTTGATCCATTGTTTCACAATTAAGAAGTTCTGCTGCTATTTTGATCTCACATAAAACCTCTGTAGTTCCACAGCTGCCTGTTCCTGGGCGTCCCTTATGTCTTGGGGAGACATCTGAGAGTAGGGTTGAAAGACTAATGTGTTCTGGTAACTTGGTGGTTTTAGTCGTGTTAATGAAAGAAAGGCTTCGTACAGAGTCACCCGCTGGTCTGAGAAAGTTAAGGAAGTCACTCAGATACCTGAGACAGAGGGCAGGAATGAGGACCATCTGTACGAGTGTCTCTTTCCATAACCAGAAGGTGGGTTGGAGGGATGTGGGGGATCTGGCCAGCAACTGGTCCCCCTCCCCCAACAGATATTTGCTACAGGGTTGATGTGCGTGAGATATTAAAATAAACAGTATCCACTAGAGACAACATGTTGGTAAAATGCTAGGGAAGGCAATAACATCAAAGGTATATAATATCTAGTTTATGCTTCCATTCTGTGTTGTTGCTTCTAAGGAAATCCTCATAATGCCATCAGCCACCAAAGGAGTGATAGGTGAAAACCCAGTATGTCCAACATTTGCCAGATGTCATGAATCAGATAGTAAGAAAAGACGCATTTTCTGACCCCCTGAAGGGACCTTCTAATTCAGTCTCAAGGAGGGAGTGATATAACCACGATAGACTGATACATTTATAAATAGTAAGAATGACTCAATCAGTCGGGATATCTATCACCAAATGATGGGGACCAGCTAAAAATAATTTCAGGGGCCAAGATGAAAGGCATGGCCGAGGGCTCCTTAAAGGCATTAGATCTCTCGGCAGATCATATGGGTAGACTCCAAATGAGTATCAGAGATGGGATTATAACATGATATGATATATGATGCGTAACGTAATATAATACAACACAGTACAATATAATACAATACGATATAATACAATAGTGGTAGTGCTCTGGAGTCAGACAGACCAGGGATCAAATCCCATCTTCACACAGTAGCTGTGCCTGCAACCTTGACCAAATTACTGAACTTCTCTTTGAAGCCCCAGCTTCCTCACATGGAAAACAGGACTGATAATAACAACAGGACCTATGTTACAGGATTTTGTGAGGATTAGATGAGATAACACACATAAAATGGTTGACTTATAGTAATGCCCATAGATCTTAGTTATTGTATATGGGTAGTGATAATAGGCCTAGGGTTAAAGGCTGTAGCAGATACATATTTAGTTACTCATTTACAACTGTTTACTGAGTACCCACTTTGGGCCAGCCCTGGGGATGCATTGACGAGTGGAAAAGAATGAAGGTTCTGCTCTCTCTGGGCTTATAGCATAAAAGGAGAGATATATATCAATCAACAGTGACACTGTGGATCCATGAGCATAAATGGAGAGACATACTTTCAAAGGAGGGATCACAGTTCGGTGAGAGCAAAGCAAAGGAAGCTGACCCAAACTGGGCATCCAGGAAGGTTACCCAGGGGATGTGCAGACCGAGCTGAAGGCTAAGGATTGGGAGGAAGCTTGTGAGGGAAGGGGAGAGGAGAGAACGTGTCGCAAAGACAAAGAGAAGGGCAGGAGCGAAGGCAAGTTGCCGGCCCGGGGAGGGGTGGGTAGCAGGTGGTCGGCTGAAGCTGGAGATGGGGGTGAGGGCCTCTGAGTCATGGCCAGGGTAGGGGTCGGCAACAGGAAGGTTGAAGATGGAGAGAGGAACGGCAGGAGGGAGACGTCCAGACTATGGTGGCCCCGGAACCCACATTAAGGATGTTGATCTTTACTCCTCCAGCAGGGGGTGCTACATCTGATTTGAGTTTCAAGAAGGTCCTATGGAGGCAGAGGTTCTGCCTCCTCCTCTCAGTTCATCCTCCCAACCACTCACAGCCAAATTACAGTGAATTATGTGGAAGCCACTTCCATGGCTTCTGTCTGATCTTCCCGCAGAGATCACAGACCCTCCAAGGGCCAGAGATGTGTGCTCCGTGCACTACCCACAGTGACGCACAGTCTTGAAAACAGTAGGCGCTTTGAGGGAGCACATACCTGACTATAATAAGGCAAAGCCAAGTGGAAGGCAATGTCTCACTTTCCACAGAGAAAGCCTACTTGAATATAGGCCCTTTTATGAAATACTACGATGTTTACTTCCATACTGAACGGATCAATTTACTTGCATCTTATATAAAGGAGTAATAGTTATATTTAGAAATATCATTCTCCCCAACCTTTTTCTTGTGTTTTTTTTTTTTTTTAAAGTTCAGGTCATAAAATAATTGCATTCAGACTCTTCCCAGGCGCCTTTATCATTTGCCTTTGTCATCACTAAGGCCGTTTTTGAATAATCTAACACTGCGTATCACCCCCACTTCTAAATTGTTCAAGACACAGCACTTTGAATCCAGGTAAGATGCTGTAACTGAAAATTTTATTCCAAGCCTCAAGAGGTTTTTACGTTTGTCTTGTGGGTGGATGTTTATGATCTCCACAAGGTCACCACTGGCAATGTGCTTTTTTTTTTAAAGTGAATTTAAAAGGCTTTCTTAAAATATCTTCAGTATTTTTAATGATGAAGTCATATCTTCAGAAATAACAACAAAATCTGTGTTAAATATTTTTACCTCTCTTTTCCCCCTGATGTTATCAGGTGACATCTGTAGGCCTCCAGTCTTCTCTCCCTCACCAACCAGCACCAGCTGAGGTCACTTCAGGCTGATGTCTTCCTCCAAATGCTTCCTTGATGTTCAAAAAAAAGTAATTGAGAAAGTGTCAAGAATGAGGGAACTTTGCAAGAGCTTCTGTTCTATGGAACAGTTGTCAGGGAAACATGTTGCCTTATAATCAGACTTGTATGGTAGTTGCTTGTCAAATGAATATACTTGCTTAGCTCACCTTGTGATCGTGGCTCAAGGGACACAGGAAAATGTGGAAGCTTTTCCTGGGAAAAGTATTGCATAATTTTTAAGAACATATTTCATTTATCTTAAGCCATGGTTCTCAAATAGGGGCAATTTTGCCCCCCAGGGGACATTTGGCAGTCCCTGGAGACATTTTTGGTTGTCACATCTGGGGGAAGGGTACCCCTGGCATCCGGTGGGTAGAAGCCAGGGGTGTTGTTAAACATCTGCATTACATGGGAGACCTCCGTAGCAAAGAGTTATCGGTCCCCAAATGTCTATAGTGTCAAGACTGAGAACCGTGGCTTAAACTGAGTTGATAACAATTGGCTTAACCAGAATCCAGGACAATGATTGGCAAAACAAGGAATGTCTACTTCCTAAGCATCCTCAGCCCCACCCCTTCTCGTCTTCAGGTTCTGTGTTTCCTCTTCTTCTGGAAGCTGGGCTGTGAAAATCAACTCTTCTCTTCTGCTCTCCTCTTTTCTTCCTTCTCTCATATCTGCCCCCCCGCCCCCACCAGTCTCTCTGTACATGAGTAAATGAGGGAATCCAGAATGCTTGTTTACTCAGAGTGGGTTGGTTTTCAAAAGGTAGGAGTGGTTCTTGGTCCTTCCTACTTTTCTCTCCCAAGTCTGAGCCATAAGATCCAGATGGTTCTAGAAATGGAGCAAATGTCAAACCAAAGCATGTTGAATTAAAATAGCATCTGTAAGAACATGAGCCCTGGAGCCAGGGGCTGAATCAACTGTCTGTCACTCACTAGCTGGGTGTCTCAGTCAGCTCAGGCTGCTATAACAAAATACCACAGACTGGGCGGCTTAAACAACAAACATACTTCTCACAGTTCTGGAGGCAGAGAGTTTAAGGTTAAGGTGCATGAAGATTCAGGTTCTGGTGAGAGCTCTGCAAGCTCTGGCTTGCAGGTGGCTGCCATTTTGTTGTGTCCTCATGTAATCTTTCGTGTGTGTGTGTGTGTGTGTTTGTGTGTGTGTGTGTGTGGAGAGAGAGAAAGGGGGGGGAGGGAGGGAGGGAGATCTTCCTCTTTTTATGAAGGCACTAATCCTGTCATGAGCACCTCCCTCAAGACCTCATTTAAACCTAATTACCTTCCAAAGACTCCGTCTCCAAAATATCATCACACTGGGGCTCGGGTTTCAGTTTGCGAACTTTGGGGATCTGGGGACACAAACATTCAGTCTAAAACACTGGGTAACCAAGGGCAAGGGGTTTAATGTCTCTGGACTTCTGTTTCCTCCTCCATCTAGAAAATGAAGATGGTACCTCAAGGGGGGTGGTGAGGACTACACGAGATACTGTAAGTAAAGTGTTTGGGACAGTCATGCACACGCGTGCCAAATTTCGCAATTTTTGTGAATCCCAACCACCACAGAACTCATAATATCCACGAGTCGTTCTGGTGTACTCCAATTACTGGGATTCTCCTTTCTCTGAAGACTTTCAGAGCCTCTCGATAATGCCACACAAGGTACTCCTCAGTTCTACTATCTCGTATTACTCACGAAGAGATTGTGCTGATACGTCCGATGCATTGGCCTTCACAACCAGACCATAACCCCCTTGGAGACGGGGCTGCCCTTAATGCTTCTTCATCATCTGTGGTAGTGATGGGACGGAGCATCGGGCTGCAGTTAGACCCACCTGTGGGAGACTTCTGGGTCTCATCCCTGAAAGTACGTGGGAATATGTGTCTCTTCAGTCGATGTTGCTGTCCAGCCAGTTTAGCGAACCTTTTTTGTTACAGGAAGTAATTACCAAACTCTTCTTGGCTGTGATTAAGAGAAGACACGAGCATAAGCCGAGGGCCTCCTAGACACCAGGCACTGTGTCGAGTGCTTTCTGCGCATGGGTTCCCGAAAGCCTAACAGTCTGCTGGAGTAAATATCATCACCCTACTTTTTGTGCACGAGGAAACTGAGGTGCAGAGAGGTTGAGGTCTGCCAGTCACAGAACTGATGGAGAGTTCAAGCTGTCCCACTCCAGAGCTCATGCCCTCAAAGCCACCCCACGCTGCCTGCATGTTGGTGGACTACTGGATCATTTGATGGCTTCCTAGTAGCTGCCCTATTAGGTGGGACCATTGCATCAAGCCATATACCCCATCGCTCACAACCCCTCACAAATACTTGGTTCTTAAGGTGTTGAATTCCTCTGATCAGAATTTTGCCTGACTGCAGGGCTTAGGGTATGTTGTGGAAAAAAAGAAAAAGAAAAGGAAAAAGAGAGGGCCTTTGGGGAAGAAGGTTCGCGATCACACGACCAGCCTCCTCTGAAAGGCGAGCCAAGGAGACCACCCTACATATCCCTTTGCAGGGATCATTTCACCGTTTGCTATTTTGGTTGCTCTTAACTGACTTCCCAGAGTCCTGAGAAACATATCCTCATGCCATTAAAAAATATGTAGTGCTGAACCCCTAGTCCCTCCCTCGCCCCCCATGTCATGGATAAATGCACAACCTGCAGCCGTGACGTGGGGAACCCTTCCCCCCTACGTGAAGCTGCTTCCAAGCAGCTCGCGTTAGCTTCCGGCCGGTGTGTCCCCGACGCAGAACAGTAGGGAAGCAGGAAGGTCAATCCATCATCAGTCACGAGTTAACCCCCTTTTTATTTTAACACGGGACTCAGACGATTTGAACATGCTTGTAGGAAAAATTGCTCTCCCTTTCCCAAGTGATCCTGATGGATACTGATGTTTTTATGATTATTAATAAAATCTCTGAGACAGAATTTTATGGGCGCACAGAGACTCTAAAAAGTCATTCTTTGCCTTGGAAAATTGTGTATGGTAAGGGTGATAGAGGAAATTTTTAATAAGTGTGTTCAAGTGGAAAATCAGGGCGCAAAAGACGGAATTTTAAGAATCTGCTCTGGCTCCTTTGGACATTGAACTCGCTTCCTGCGAAGGCCTTCCGGGATGTGTTTCCCGAAGATAGTTCACCCCCAGGAAGCAGTTTCAGTTTAGGTGGACAGAAATCTTTTGGGGAAAAATGCATTGTTAACTATTCGTTGGCTCGTGTATTTTTTTGTTCGCTTGTTTATTTGTTTGTTTTTATCATCTGTCTTGCCTTCTCCCTTCTTCCTCTTTCCTTCCTTCCCCACGTCAGTTCTGTCAACATTCTCTCCGGGATTCCATGGATCTATCTATTCCATGGATCTATATTCGCTGAAACGGTGTAAAATCAACGTGACTAACAAAGAAACCCCCGTTCCTTTTTAGCCTCCAAATGAGATGGGCTGGAAAAGGAGACAAACACCGCGGGCCTGATGACTTAAACATCGATGCGCCCTGAGCAAACAGGAGGGAAAGAGCGGCCGACACCTGCTTGGTAATCAGCTTTGTCATTCATGCAGATATTGTGAGGACAATTCCTTGCCGAAGCCTGGAAAATCTTAGCTTTGTTCGGTGCAAGGCAACAGACAGGCCCTGTTTCCAGGCACAGCTCTTGTTTCAGCAATCAAGAGCAGCCACGGGTAACTCTGGACCTACCTACCTGTGGATCTCCTTGACCTTCGCCAACACTTCTGCCTCCTCCCCTGCCTCTTCTTCCCCCGGTGTTGGGACTCCTGTCAAATCCTGTATTTAAAACGAGAATCCTGGAAAAGTTGGTCATTGCCAGCACGTAATGACAGGTTGGCTAATTGATAGTGTGCCTTCAAAAACGGGAGTAGGACAAACAAGGCAGCTAATTTTGATAATGAACAGATTCGAGGCAAACAGGCGACAGCATCCTTTGCATATGGTTCCACACCAGCCGTGTGTTTGTTTGGATTCTATGTTAATTTTAGAAACTGTAAAACACCACATGCCAAATTGGTTGATTGAAATAATGCTACTTCCCAGAGGCTGACAATCTGTTGTTTCTTGCAGGAGGCAAGAGGTTACCCGATGAGTGTTGACTTAGTTGCAGGCAAGAGTCTCATGGAGAATAGAGACAGTTGTCCAGGTAATTCACTGCCTCAGTGAACTGGATGCTTGAAGTATTTTGATGCTGCTTTATGTCTGTCTGTGTATCCCTCGATCCATGCATTTGTGCTTCTATTTGTTGTGTAATTGGTTCGATTCCCTTTGCCAGTATAGATCTTGACTCTATTTTGATCTGGAACATTGCCTTTTTTTTTTTTTTTTAATGTTTATTTATTTTTGAGAGAGAGAGACAGAGACAGAGCTCAAACAGCGAAGGGGCAGAGATCGAGGGAGACACAGAAACCAAAGCAGGCTCCAGGATCTGAGCTGTCAGCACAGAGCCCGATGCGGGACTCGAACCCATGAACCGTGAGATCATGACCTGAGCTGAAGTCGGACGCTTAACCAACTGAGCGACCCAGGAACCCCTGGAACATTGCCTTTTTAGTCAAAGTTATACAGAGTATTTTTCCTAATGGCATGTCAAGGAAGTTGGTCATCTTAAATAATCTATAAATATTTATTCCTGAAAGGGAATTGATTTTTTGGACTTTTAAAACCCAACAACATATAAGTTGCTGTGTTTTAAAATGAATGTACGTAAGGGAGAAAGAAAGGAAGAGAGGTGGTTTGGTTTGTGATTTTAAATTTAGACAAACTGAAGAAACATACTCTTTCTTTAAATAAATAAATACTGTCTGCTAAATTACATTGTTGAATTTTAAATCCTGTGATAAAGTGGTACTTACCAGGGCTATAAACAATAAAGATAAACATTTCTGCTCTTGTGGGACTTCTATTTAAAAGTAGGAAAGATAATTTTAACAGAGCATCCTATAATGACGAGCATGGTAGCCAGCTGATTATAAAATTATAAATGTTAATTTTTGAATCACGTTTTGCAGACGTGGACGCCGGGCACGGTTATATATGTCAGTTTCTGTCGTCAGTCTCACCCAAAGAAACCATTCGCTAGTGAAAGACTCAACACTGAGCATTATTTAATGGGAATAAAACAAGACCATTCAGGGCAGGTTTTGCTTGAGAGAAGTCCCCTCAGAATATCAGGGAGATACTTCAGATAAACATTCAGAATTACCTCCTGGCTAAGCAAGCAAGCGGGGAAAAAAGAAAAAAGAAAAAAGGAAAGAACAAGAAAAAAGAAAAAAAAATCTCACCCAAGACCCCCGTGGCAAGTGGAAAGGATTTGGAAGAGCTCGTAATTTGGACTTTCAGCTGTTTTTCTGGGTTGTTAGTATTTGGTTTTATCCAAGAGCAATTCTGGATTTTAAGGCATCCTTCCTTGTTGCAAAGATAAATAAACAGAAATTCAGACTTTCAGGGAGAATTGGACTTTTATTTCCTTCTTCCTCATTAGAACGTATTTAGACCCCTATCCCCACCTCTTTTTCAAGCCTTTCTGTTTCATGTTAACTCTTTAAGGAAAAGAAAGAGGCACAAAACAAGCAGCAAGAGAACCTTGGGTGGGGGTTCCTGTGAATGTTTTTAGAAATAAAACACAACTCTTCCTTTTTGCCTTAACGAGCATTTAGGAGGCCCTGCGATCAGGCCATCGGTAATGAGAGAGAGGCATGGCTTTGCTTCACTATTGTAGTTTAAATAGATTTGGAATCCAGTGAAATGGTTTTGTTCTAATTCTATCCTTTTTTTCTCAGTTCACTGACTTCTCAAAGAAAGACTTTCCAAAGTAGCTGGCAGTTTCCAGTACGATAAGGCGAGGGAGGGGGACATTTTTGTTGCTGTTTGCTCTGTCCTGCCTTTTCCCCACTTCAAGGATCTGAGGCCCCATGGAAACCCTTGGAGTACTCATGGCCAGTATGGACTGTTATAAATAAAATACAAATCAAAAGCGTCATTCCACTGGCTTCTTTAGGTTCTTAAGCAGAAGAATGTTCTGATCACTGAAGCCATTTCAGGGCCCGAAATTAGAAAGTAATAAAAAATATCACACTCTCCCTGGTGGGTAGTACATTTAATTGGTTCCCCAGCAGGAGTCCAGCCTGAAGTCAGAAAGGCTCACTCTCTAGATCTCTGCTTCCAAAGGACCGCATGCAAACATGACCAAGTCAGTAAGAAACTGAGTGAAGGGAAACCGGAAAACCAGAGACAAACGCAGAAAAGAAACAGCTCAGGGCTAGGAAGAATAAAGAACAAAAAATGCATTAACCCCAAATTTCTTTAGCCAACACACCAACATATGCACAGACCAGGCAATAAATTGTTGCGTTGAGAGCAGCCTGGATCAACATGCGTGTTTAGGGCAGAAGTGACTTTGGAGTCAGCTCTGGTTGCAGGACGTTCTTCGGAAGAAAACGGACTGTCCTCACAGACTCCTGACTGTTTGGGATTTGTCTTAGAAGACCGGCCAGAGCCTTGATTCGAAGCTCACTCCCGGCCTCCGGACGCGTGGCCGTGCTGGCCCCGTGAAACACGCTCTCCAGAGTTTGGATGCGGAGTAGTTGGGACTTCACGGCAGTCGCCGGGACCACCCAGCCCCACAGAGCCTGGTACTCTGCTGCCACCTTCTGTCCCAGCCTTGACGCCGAGAGGCTGTTCAACTCTGGGCTGTCCAGAAAACTCGGTGACTGTCCCCTCTGCCTTTGAGGGTCAGGCCCTGGGTGACCTGTGCCCTCCCGAGGCATTCGTGCCTCTCTCTTCACGCCCGCCTGGAGGCCTGTCCGCTTCGGGTTTGGCCCTTTGAAATGGCTTCTTCCAGAACCAATCTCAGCTTGTTTGCTTTCCTCCCTTCCTCCCAGATCTCGAAGTTTCCATAGGGAGAGGGGTCTGGAAAAAATGCAGCTGAAGGCAAAGACAGGGCTTTTTGTTTTCAAACCGTCAGCACACTTCTCGTCTAAATCATTGCCAAAGACAAATGGGATGAAGTGGAGGAAAGGAAAAGTGAGGTTGAATAGCAGGAAAAAAGTCCTGACAGCAAGATCTATTGCCCTGTGGAGAGGCGTCCCCCGGGGGCGAGCTATTGGAGAGATATTTAAAACTTGAGTGGACAAAACATTAGACCCTTCACCGCAGGGAACAATTCTGCGGCAGCTCCTGGGACCTGGCCCCCGTGAGCGCAGAGGTCCTGTCCAACTCCAATTTTTTATGATTTCTCAATTGACTTCCCGTTCTATAAAAAGTGTTCAGTTGCCGCTGAGGAATCCAACTGCTTTAACACCCAGTTTGAGGTCAGGATGGTTTCAGTATACTTTCATTTTAGTGCCACATTAAAAAATGTCCCCACGCCTACTCTCTTTGAGCCAAAGGAAAGCAAATTCACATAATTAAGCCTCTAAATACGTATTTTAGGCCAGAGGATGGAGTAGTCGGTCCTTGACAACTGGCCGCGACGTGACTCTCAGAGCAACGACGGCTTTGCAGTACAGCCTTTGAGAAATGCTTTGCCCCTCCCGATTCTCCAGTTTGGGTTTGTTGGTCTCGTTGGTCAGGATGATGATATCCGATGCCAGTTGTGAACATTTTGGATGGGCTGGGAGGTGGGATAAATGGCTTCGCTCTGCATCTCGTTGCTAATGGCTCTTTCTTTGTATGGATTTCACACTCAGCAACCTGCTGGCCCCGACCGACCGGGGGAGACCAAGAGAGCAGGAGAGAGGTAGGATGTGCGGTCATGTTCTTCGCCTGAAGATTCCTGCTCCTTAGGGTGTCTGGGTTCAGCCCTCCAACCGGTAATTATCAGGCTCCCATTAAGTGCTGGGCACTGAGCAGGGAGCTGGGGTGTCAAAGTGGAAGTGGGCGAAGACAGACAAGAAAACCGATGGGGTCCCTGGGATAAATCTCTCAGTGGCTTTTGGCTATTCTTAGGGTACAGTTGAAAATCCCATATTCTGCAAAGCATCCTGTGATCCGGCCCCTGCCTGCTTCTTTGATCTCGTCTCTGTCCTTCCTCCGGTCTCTGAGGCATGAGCGAGCTTGGATCTACTCTCTTCTCCCTGGTGAGCTCTGTTCCTTCTCATATCAGTGCCCTTCCGGGCACTCAGCCCAAAGCCCACTGGTCTTCCTCCAACTCCTTCACCTAGTTAATGCTTCTTCCTATCTCTCAGCTCCCAGCTGAAAGGTCACTAGCACAGAGAAAGCCTCCCGGGCCTCTGGGCCTACAATCAGGTCTCTCGAGAGTGTCCTGTCTCCATCAGAGCCCTGCAGACAGCTAACGAGTCCAGGGCTGGGGGGGTTCCTGTCCCTCACCCCTTCCAGAACATGATCCGTGTAAACAGGTACCTCCCCTGTCTGGTTGGCCTTTGCCGACCAGAGCCTCCCTCAGGGCCTTGTCCATAGTGCATGTGCCGAGTGGATGAACAAATGGAAGACTGAATTAAGAAAGTCCTGCAACACGGGTACGTGCAGATGCTGTTGAGTCAACAAAGAGACAATGGATTCCACGGGAAGTATTTTCTAGCAGAAGTGGTCATTTAGCTGGATTTTAAGGAAAAAGCCAGAGTTTCCCTATTGAGATGGGCCCGGGGGGAGTTTCTACAAGGTGCACCCCCTCGCCAGCCTTGGTAGGGCGCCATCTTGTAATTTCTGATTACATATCTGTGGTAAGAAGTTCAAACATTGCTGAAATGCCCAAGCACTACAGGTTACCAGCCTTACTCCCACCCTGTAGGCATAAACCTTGGTCACGGAGAGTGTCTCCTGGTAGAGTTTTTGTATACCTTTCCCCCAGGGATTAAATTATTTTAAGTAATGTTTTATTCCACCCAAAAACATATATCTACATTGCCACAAGGAAGAGGCCGACTCCTTTATTCACTTCAGTGGGAGCCTTGGGCAGGTCTGAAGGAGTTCATAGGTCATTGTTTACTTCCCAAGAAACCCAGAAGATGCATTAGAAGAGATTTTTTTACTTTGTCGCAATAAAACAGGTCTGGCCACAACTTCTAAGCCCTGGGAAATGGGTTTTAGTCTGGAGAGAACTTTCCATTGGTGTGGTGACTGTTGGGTTATAAAGATGGTTGGAAGACAAGATATACCAGGAAATGTCAGCAGAATGGAAAACATAATGTGAAGGTGTTGATTCTCACCGATTCCCAAGTTCAGGTAGCTGGTATATGTTGCATGACCCGCACGGAGCTAAGTGCTTTACATGTGTTGTCCATTCAGTCTCCATGACAACCTTGCAAAGTGAGTCCTACTGTTATCACCTCCATTTTACAGATAAGAAAACTGAGAGTCGGAGAAGTGAAAGATCTGGCTCCCAAGTCAGCAAAGCAAGTGAGTGTGGGAGCTAGGACTTGGACCGAGACAGCTAGCACCCGCACCTGCCAGCCTCATCACTCGGTTCTTCTGGCCTCTGGCCAAGTCTAAGAAGGGGAGATGTGGACTCAGGAGTCCCGGCTCCTCCCCTCTCAGCTTTGGGAAGAGGAAACACTTGAATTTCTCCGAGTCTCAGTTTCATCCCTTATAAAGGGGGATAATAATTGTCATCCCACAGGGTTGTTGTGGTGACTAAATGGAACTGTACACGGAACTGTCTGGTCAACTCTAGCGCGTTCTAGCATTTTCACAAGTGCCTCTTAGCTAATTTCACAGCATCATAAAGATGGCCATGCTTGGCTGGGTCATCTGAGAAGAATCATGCTAAATGAGAGGAGTCATTCCCATCAGAGTTGGGGGTGGGTGGGGGATGGTGGCGGTTCTTCCCACCAAGCTACCTACGCCGGCTCTCGTCCGCATGCCCCATCTCCAGCCGCATTAGCAGTGTGGCTCTGCGTCCACAGCCGTCCTTATGATGGCTCCTTTTTTAACCATTATGTTATTTGCCTTTGCTAAGTTATTCATGCTTATTGTGAAAAGTCAAATAACACAAGAAAGTAAAATTGCCCATATTTTTTAACACTCACCTCTGGTTTTCAGAGTCAGTCACTTTTTGGTCCTTTGCATGTGGGGTATAGACTCCAAATGACCCCAAACAGATTCTTGTTAAAACCTACGAATATCATCCTGCCCTTGAGTCTTGTCGTGAGAGGATAGCAGGCAGAGTGAATAAGGAAAGTGAATCTCCTGAATGAATCAGGTGGGTAGTCCCAATCCCAGCAGGTCAGAAGCAGGTTTTTCTCCTGCTTCAGATTGTTCACGTTTCTTCAATACCACGCAGGGGGAGAGCTGACCTTGGTTTATAACATTCCCTGTGAAATGTCTATTTTTTTTTTTTCTCTAAAAGTCTAAACACTCGCAGAGAACGTAAATATACCTCCTCTCCTGCTCCGTGGCCTCTGTCCCCCAGCAAACATGTGTGAAATCTCACACGTATTCGTGCACAGAGGCCGGCTGTCTGATTCAAGATGACAGGGCTGTTCTCCATGTGTCTGTCAGAGGCACCGAGCCCCCAAAGCCAAACAAGACCAGATGGGAAACCACAAGGCCAGTCCCCTGTCCTCTGCAGTGTGTTGTCACCTCGTTTGGGTGTGCATCGAGTGAGAAGCCCAGTGAGGTCAACTCCGTTTCTGAGCTGGGCCTTAACTAACGCAATGGCTTTCCACACCTAGCTTGTCGTGAGTCTCTAGCCCAGTCTTGTCCTTAGCCTGACCACCTACGAGCCATTGGTTCACCAGCTTAACCTTCCCTGATATAGGACAGACGCTGGAAAAGAACTCAGGTACACGGTGGGGAAACAGAACAGGTTGGAAACAACTGTTTATCATGGGCTCATGAGCTGCTTTCCTGGTTTGGGCTGAGGAGAGCAGAGATCATGGTGCTCCTCACAGCTTTGGCTGTTTCAACATCTGGGTGGATTCATTGTCCCAGTGGACAAAGGGACGTACCAATAGTAACACACAGAACATTTCAGACCTTTACAATTTGCCAAGACCTTGCACATTAGTGACCTCCTCTTAACCTCTTATCTGCTGTAAGGAGAGCAAGGATACCACTCCTATTTCACAGAAGAGGATCTTGGGACTCGGGAAGGTTGAGTGGTTTGCTCACGTTGGGATGGAGCTAGCCTTCCTTCGCTCTACTCTCTCCCCCAGACATGTCCAGAGAGCTCCCAATAATCTGACGTTAATGGGGCAGAGCCTGGTCTTGGACGAATGACTGCCAGATGCTGGGCTCCTGACTCCTTCCTGTCCCCTCTCCCCTTTAGGCCCCATTTTCAGTCCCCTCTTGGGATGTGTGCAGGAAGGATGTCCTAGTCACATGGTCTTCATCTCCTCCCCACTCAGACACTTGTCATGGTCTAAGCAGAAAGTTGACAGTGATTGGCGGCTGACGTGTCTTCTTTGTGGACTACTGGGGAGCAGGCAGGCAGGCGTTCTTTTTCGGGCTGTCCCAGGTGATATTTTTCAAACTTGTTTTTGAAAACCCGAAAAATCAAATCTGGTTAGTGTCTCGCTCTTCCGGAAGGGGTGGCTGTGGGTAGCATCAGACGAGGTGATCCTGAATTGCCCCAGGGTAGAAACAATCGCTGAGAGAGAAACATGGTTTTTGACCTGCAGGAATTTGAAGGAGTGACACGCAGGAGATGCGTTGGTCCTTGGTTCCAGCACTCAGGGCCGATCAAAGACCCCAGTGTTAGCCGTGACCTTGGCCACTCGTTCCTATTCGGATGTGCTGGTGACCACACTCAGGGGCACAAACCTACAAAGGCCAGCTACTTGCTTGTAAGTTGCATAAAATTCCACCAACTGAGATCTGCCTTATTTAAGCAATCTTCAGTCTTAAATTCTAGAATTATCTTGCCCTCTGTTCATGCAGCAGGCTTTTCTCCTGCTCCTTCCCAGTCATGACTGTCTGTTTATATCATGAGTGGCAGGATCAGGACCGGAAGGGTAGCTGGGCTAGGGCAGCAGTAAGCCCGTCAGTATTTTTATTGGCTGAAGTGGAACAGAATGTTCCTTTTATATTAATGATAATAACGACTCAAGCACTATGCCAACAGCTTTGAAACATGATCTCATTTAATCTTAAAACTAATCAGTTAGGTTAAAGTATGTTACTTGCCCCATTTTACAGATGAGAAAGCTGAGGCTCACGGAAGTTCATTAATTTGCCTCAAAATACACATCAGCAGGGAGAGGTGACAGCCACACCCAGAACTCTCATTTCAGAACCTTGTACTTTGAGCTGCCACCCAGTGTAGACCAGTGATTCTCAAACTCCAGGTGCGAATTGGAAGCAAAATTTGTACTTTGGTATCATCTATAGTTTTGCAAGTAAAATGTTACTAACGAGTAAGTGCCCTCGGTGACACAGCCTGGAAGGTAGGGCCTTTCTCCCAGTTGAATCTGGGATGAGTCTATTCTGCAGTCAGTAATTCAGTCACATGGTGGGTTCAGCCTGGATTCTGTGAAGGCTCCATGATGCTAACACTACAGGAAATCAAAGTCCTCAGGTACAAAAACTCTTATTTCTTGAACCAGAGATTGCCTGATAAAATACAGATACCCAGTTAAATCTGTATTTTGGATAAACAATGAATACAATTTTAAGATGAATATGCCCCATGATATATTTGGGATATACTTATCCTTCAAAAACAATTCATTGTTTATCTGAAATGCGAATTTAATTAGGCATCCCATACTTTTGTTTATGAAATCTGACAATCCTTTCGGAACTCAAAACAAATGTATCTGAACAAGCAAACAAACAAAAATGTGATGTGACTCTGGCATCCAAGTGCCTCTCTGACACACAATTAATATGGTAATAATAATATTAGCTCAACACCGGAACACCAGTATTTCTGTGAAGCTTGAATGGTTTATGTAGGATCAACTGGACAGAGACTTGAATTAGAATTGGCCAAATTGTTGCTGTATATATAGGAGGTGGTTTTTGACTTCTGACCAGTGATTTCCAGTCCTTGGCGACACATAGGAATCATCTCTGTCTTGTAAGCTTTAAAAAATACCAGTGGTTGGGGCGCCTGGGTGGCTCAGTCGGTTAGCGTCTGACTTCGGCTCAGGCCATGGTCTCACTGCTCATGGGTTCGAGCCCTGCGTCAGGCTCTGTGCTGACAGCTCAGAGCCTGGAACCTGCTTCAGATTTTGTCTCCATCTCTCTGCCCTTCCCCTGCTCATGCTCCGCCTCTGTCTGTCTCTCTCTCTCTCAAATACAAAATAAAACATAAAAAAAAAATACCAATGGTTGGGCTCTACCTCAGAGATTCTGAAATCATTAGTCTGGGGTGTGGCCTAGGCATGGGGATAACACGCTGACAATGAAGATCTCTCACATTCCAAGCCTTCACAACTGGTGTATATGAAACAGTGGTATAGGTATTCAGAAGAGGGAATATTCTATGAGTGGAATGGCCCCCGTCAGTTCCCTGGATGAACAGGGAACCCAACAGGGTGAAGGTTTGGATAAAGAGAGAGGAGCAAGCAGTTTTCCAGGGGACGAAAAATGGCTTGGAGCAAACGAGTAGAAAAAATGTGCAAGCCAGTGACAGAAAACAGAGCAGTCAGATTAAGGCAGCACTTCTGAGTAAAAGCAAAAATTTTTATTGAATTGTTTTCATTTACGTGTATCAAAATAATATATGAAGTTGTGGGAGTTTTAGTAAGTACAATAAAGCAAGATAAAAAGCATTCAAAATCACTTTTAAATGTTCACTGCTTTTCATGCTTTTTGGACCGTTATTGAGAGCATAACTTTATATCGTAACCATTTCACCACGTCACCAGAAATTCTTCATGAAAATTTATACAGGTTGCGGTTGTTGCCGTGATAGTGTTATAAGTATCTCAAACTTCCTCCAAGAGTTGGACGTTCAGCTTCTGCCAAATTTTTCATGCATTTGGCGTTTGTTTTTAGATTTGTAAGAAGTGAATGGGAGAGTCCAAATACAGGGCTTTTCCTACTAGCCCATGGACTGAAAGCATGTGCAGACCCCACCCTCACACTGTGCTCTTGCAGTCCCTAGAGAAGAGCCTCAACATTCAAGCCAGACATCAAGTTCATCGCCAAAGTCAAGATGGCGCCCACCTTGGGGCACGCCAAGCAATGTGTCGGGCTTTCTCTCCTCGGCCCTGAATCACAAGTCCTAACAAATGGAGGTGCCACTTCTCTTCATTACAGACTGCTGTCTGGC
This sequence comes from Acinonyx jubatus, assembly GCF_027475565.1. Classification (NCBI taxonomy): domain Eukaryota; kingdom Metazoa; phylum Chordata; class Mammalia; order Carnivora; family Felidae; genus Acinonyx; species Acinonyx jubatus. Next base: position 68,739,271 of record NC_069393.1, read on the forward strand.
CAGAGAACTACTGTTGGGACCTAAGATGTTTTTCACACCCAATTAAATTGGTGTAACTGGATGGAATTGCAACTTCTTTGCCTCCAGCTGTGAACCATAATCTGTTTCACACCTGAGTGTTGTTTTACTTGAGTTTTAGGACTTTTCCCAGAGTTGTGGAGATGGAGTAGAAGGAGAGAGCCCATGCCCACTTTCCAGTGTGTAGATGATTTTTCCTTTATTTGAAGGAGTCACTGGCAGTTGAACTGTCATTGTTAGCTTCCCTTGGGCTAAGATTCTACTTTGACCTGGACGTCTCAGCATCTAACTCTCTCTAGGGCCTGCTGTTTAAAATGGCTAAGCAATACAGAAATAGTCCGATCCGGAAAAAAACGTTGGTCAAGCTTGAGACTCAGTTCATGTACCAGCTGTGAACAAAATGGAATCTCATTCAAGGCTCATCTGGCCCGCTTCTCAAAGCTGTGGAAGCGACAGGTAGATCACACTACTTTGTTACATTATGATCAGTTTTTAAAGACATGAACCAGATGTACATTTTGTGGGTGGGATGATACATTTAATTGGAGGAGACCAAAGCAGTGTGAAGTGTATTTGATGTAATGATGTTTCATAAGAAGTCTGCACTTGAAAAAGAGGGTACGTTGGGAGGGGTGTTATCTGGATCTACGATCTGGACTTGTTTCCTCCCTTGGGACACCCTACCTCTCACGCTGAACTTGTGCTCATTCCTGACCTTGGTGGATAGCCACCGATTCTGTAGAAGACTTACATATTGGATCACTGGTTCTCATACTTGGTGTGCCAGAATCACCTGGAGGGCATGCCAAACTCCAGATGATTGGAGCCTGCTTCTGATTCAGTAGACATGGCGTGTGGCCCAAGAATTTGGCCCTCTCTCAAGTTCCTAGGTGATACACTTGCTGTTGGTCAAGAGATCAACTTTGGCAATGACGGCGTTAGGTTTTGAAGTTCCCTTAAGAAGCATCTAATCAGGATGGTAATTCCAGAGCCATGTTCCGCCTCCTTCATTTCCTGGGCAGGCATCACTAATCAGTCATGCTTCTCTTTCCTCATGGGACCTGGCTAACCTCAAAAATCTTTCCAGTAGAGCGGTTTAGAACCTTGCTCCCCAAAGTGTTCCGTGGACCAGTAGCATTGGCCTCATCTGGGAATGTGACAGAAACTTGGAACCTCACGCCCCACCCCAGCATCTGAATTTAACAGAGATCCCTAGATGACCTGTATACGGAATAGTTTCAGAAACACGGGTCTAGGCAACTAGAATTACATTGGAGTTGAGGCCTGTGTGTTTGATATGGCCCAACCATATCATTTTTCAGATGAGAAAACACAAGCCCACAGAAGTCAAATGACTCACCCTCCTAAAAGTACTAGATTTTCCTGGGCTTGCCCAAGTGACAACTTACTTAGAGTGTTAGCTGATAACCTTCAAAATGCATCACCAGTCCCAAACTCCACCATCCCTAGTAATATCACTGCATTTTTATATGTTTTTATTTTTTATTTTTGTTGTAGAGAGAGAGTGTGTGTGTGCATGCAAGTGAGGGAGAGGGACAGATGGAGAGAGAGAGAGAGAGAGAGAGAGAGAGAGAGAATCCCAAGCAGGGTCCATGCTCAGCACCAGAGCCTCCATCCCACAACCCTGGGATCATGACCTGAGCCAAAATCAAGAGTTGGACACTCACCTGACTGAGCCACCCGGGTGCCTCAATATCATTGCATTTTTAAATGCATCTTCGAAATGGGGAAGTGTGGACTTCAAGGGCAGATGTGTGAATGACTGAATATCAGTGGGGCTAATTGGTTCCTCCCAACCTCTCACCCCCAACACCTAATTCCTGGCTGGGATTCTGGGCTGCAAGGATCCAAGGCTCCACTCCACTCACTGCTGCTCTCCACAGAATGAAATAGTAGACTCTGGACTCACCAGCTTCATCATCCTAGAAAGATACCCATGTTTCTTTTCTCAAAAACATCCCACAGCATTGTAGGCAGGTGTGGAGAGAAGAGACTTACTGTTTTCTCATCTAACAAACAAGAGTTATTCAATGTTGGGAACTCTATTTAAGATGAGAAGGGAAAGGCCCAGCACTAGCTTGTACATGGAGCTGGATGGGCCCATGGTGATGAGCCAGTTGGTGGGTCCTCAGTCCTGGCCAGCAGAACCCCTAGAGGGGATGTTCAGGGCTAGGAGTAGGAGAGCATGATACAGCGTAACCCCAATTTATGGGTCAGGCAGGCTTGATTTGATCTGTCCCACCACCATCCTCAATTATTAAAGAAACAAAGAGAGGGGTTCTTAACTTTAAGTATGGCGCCCTTAGAGAATCTGGTTGAAGCTACGGACTCTTTCTCATCAAACAGAAGTGTACATTTGGGTCATGCACATTTGTGAATACGATTTCAGGGGTTTTATAGCCCCTGAAGTCCGGCCATGGACCTCTAGGGGATTCAAAGACGCCCCCCCCCCCCCCTCCCAGGCAAAGAACTCTTGATCAATGCTCTCAGTAAGTTCTTGTTCAAAGCACACAGCTGGTTAGTGGCAGAAAGGGCACCAGGCCGCCCTAATTCTCTGCTCAGGGCTCATTAGAGGACCCCAAAGTCTACCATTCAGAGAAACTTAAGGTAATAGCTCAAATTTAGGAGCTTAACCTAGTTGAGCTCAAACCTCAAAATAATATCTTGCCTGTACATCTCTGAAAGTCAAATGAAAAGCAAAGGTCTCAATTGATGTGTTCAATCTATAAATATGGATTAAGCACCTACTATGTAAGAGACTGTGTTCTAAGCACCGACGAAGCAGCAAACCAGTCAGATACTGGCTCTGCCCTTGGGACATCTATGGTCCAGCCAGGAAGACAGAAAAGGAACAAGTACTAATTATTATAAGTTGCTGCTTAATGAGCATGATAAAGGTTATCTTGAACTCTTTTGGAGAAACTATACTAAATAAATCATTAACTTTAATACTATAAATAGTGTTAAACCCTCATGTTTATGAATAATTAAAGGTGCTTCCATTATAGAAACACAAAGCTCAGGGCACCTCTGCTTAGCTGTGCCTTCTGTGAGTGGCTTTCCCAACCTGCAGCCTCAGCTTTCGCATGTTCCTGCGGGTTTTCACTCGACGTATGTGCCCTGGTGCCAGTCCTGCCTGTGGGAGAGAGTAAGGGTGAGCCATTTGGAGCCATGGCCAGACTCACCGATCTGAGCAGTCTGTAAACATTTACAGTATCTGGGGCATTCCTCACATCACATGCCGGGGATAATCAGAAACACGAATGAACTCAAGCCGACCCCTGTTACGCTATGGTAAATATTTAGACGGTGCGTTTTGGATAGATGGCTAGGGGGCTGTGGGGAAGTGGTTGTGGCCGCTTGGTTGTAAAGAAGAAAAAAGATCATCGTCATTCTATTTCCAAACGTCTAGAATGAAGCCAGGGGAGAATGAAACATCCTGTTTGGGGAAAGATTGGTGCTCAGGCCCTTTCTTACTTTGGCACTTGGAAGCTCAGTTTTCGTGTGTGGGTACTGGATTTGTGGGGAGCTGGTGCTTCTCGGCACAGCTCTTGAGTCCATCAGAGATGGGAGATCTGGTCAATGGATCTATGTTTTTTAGCCTCTTAAAGTTTATTATAAATGCTGTTGGCTTTTTTTTTTTTTTTTTTTTTTTTTAAGTTGCAAGTGCATGAGAAGACGGCGAGGTGAATCCACTCCCTGGCTTGGTGACCAGCTCACGGTAGGAAGTGATAACTCGGTGGGCCAATGATAAATGTCTCAGTCCATTTGGGCTATTACAAGATACGACGGGCTGGGTGGCTTATAAACAACGGAAATTTATTTCTCACCTTCTGGAGGCCGGAAGTCTGAGACCAAGGTGCCAGGATGGTCAGGTGAGGGCCCTCTCCCGGACCGCAGACTTCTCACCGTGCAGGGAAGAGGCTGGGGGAACTCTCTGGAGCCTCTTTTACAAGGGCACTAATCCCATTCACGAGGCTCCGCCCTAATACTATACCCCTAATACCATCCCCTTGGGGGTTAGGGTTTTGACATAATGAATTATAGGGACACAGAAACATTCAAACTACAGCTGTGAAGAGAGACCCGCAACCTGAGATATGAGCCACACTAGAAAGGGGTCCAAAGCGTCCAGAGAATTTTCTTGTTTTTAAAATATCCAGGTGAGGGGCCTCTGGGTGGCTCAGTCGGTTAAAGGTCCGACTTCGGTTCAGGTCATGATCTCGTGGCTTATGAGTTTGAGCCCTGCGTCCGGCTCTGTGCTAACAGCTCAGCCGGCTTCAGATTCTGTGTCTCCCACTCCTCTGTCCCTCCCCTGCTCATTCTCTGTCTCTCTCTGTCTCTCAATAATAAATAAATGTTAAAAAAATAAAATGAAAATAAAATAAAATAATAAAATAAAATAAAATAAAATAAAATAAAATAAAATATCCAGCTCAGAGAATATGGCTTCACACCTCTCTCTCTGCCAAGCTGAGTCTCAGAGTACTCGGGCGATCACCATTCAGAGGTGTTGGGGCAGGCCTTGCTCTTGGCTCACTGCTTGGCCTGCATTGGGCTTGGCTGCGCGGGGATGCTGGGCTATCTGGGGAAGCTGGGTGAGCTCTCTGTGACCCTCTTCTACCACCACTGAGGAGATCACTGATGTCAGCGTGCTTTCCGGATGGGGACCGGGTCTCCGCTCCCATCTGGTGTGTTACCGCACATGCAGGAAGGAAGGGCTGAACGAACTCAGGACAGACACATCTGGGAGGGAGCCCAAATGCCATCTCCCAGAACATTTCTTCTCAAGACTTTTTTTTTTCCCTAGAAAACGTGACCCCAAACTATCAGAATCCAAACCGTAGGCAGTTCAAGATCGGGGTCCAAATCAACACAGGTGGGGCAGGTACAGGGACGAGGGGAGGCACCCATGTTGTGACCTCAACCCAGTTCGAGACCCAGTTTGGATGATTCATATTTAAATTCATTCTTCCATCCCAAGAACAAGACCATATTTCCCGCCATGTTTAAACAAAATTCAGTCACGTCTCCATTGTGATCCACTCGAATCTACACACGAGGGTGCTGCCCATGTGCGTAAGTATACCCCCCACAGGTGTGGTTATTTCCTTGCGCAGATAATTAAGACATTAGAGAGGAAAGTGGTTGTGGCCGTTTTTAATGAAAAGTTGAAAATAAGTTTTGACTTTGGGGGGACTGAACCAACCCACAAGATCAGTCAGAAGGATTGAACCAACTTAGAGAAAGAATCAGTGATTCTTGCCAAGCTCCAAGCATACCAGGCCACCAGTCTTGGCACACACACCTATCTATGGGGTTGGGGTGGAGGAAACGCCACTTGGCCAGATGCCTTCTATCCTATCATGCTTCCTGTGCCCTGTCTGTCTCCTCCAAGTATGTCTCTGCCATCCAGGAAAACCCATTTTCCTGCCAATCTCTTGGAGACTTTAAGCAAATGATCTGTCTCATTGTCACTGTGCATTTAGAGTTTACTCCCAGCTATTCCCTAGATGGTTCTATGAAGTTCAGGCAAGAAAGCGCTGTGCTCAGCCAAATAAAAGGAAGCAAAGATCATTTCATGGAGGTAGAAAAAAGAGTCGTGGCTTTGAGGAACATGGCTGAGTAGATTTTCGGACTTGAGCAATGACCTGGGCTGGACGTTTTTAGCAGCAGAAGCCAAAAAGGAAATGCCTGGGCGACACGGTGTCTGCCTCCTCATACATAGCATGGAACCTACCCACTCATTAGTACCATTGGCCGAGTGGCTGCAGATGGAAATGGAGAAGCCCACAGGCACAGCAGAATTAGTAGGAACAGTCTTTAACTTGGTGGGCTGTGACATAATTTTCCATTATCACTCGAAAAGCCAGAGGATAACTCCATTCTACCTCCATCTCCTAAGCCTTTTTGACTCTCTATTGGACACCAAATTAGCACCTCTTTTTGGCCAAGCTGTGACCTTTGCTGAGGACTCGTTCCCAAGATTTTGTGATTCTGAGATCCCCAATACTGTCCACCCCCTTGGTCAGATCAGCCAAGGGTTGTGGTCTCCTGAGATGTGTCCCTAGCTGGGCCAGTGATACGTGATATTTCTAACAAGAGGGGGCAAGAGTAATCGATTCTTTGGTTTCTTCGTGTGTAAAATGGGGATGATCTTTCTTGCCACTTGGAGTGGCTATAAGCACACAATGAGACGGTATGTGTGAATCACGAGGAGCAGTGTCACTCCAGCAGAGAGCAGGTGCACAGGGATTTCAGCACCTTTCTCCTGTGGCGGGGCAGGACCCCACACACATATGACGGGGCGAGGGTGTTGGAAGAAGGTGGAGGGACCCCATCCTCGGCTGCAGTCACCTGTAGATGGAAAGTGCTTCTTAACTCTTTCTTTGTGACGTAACCCCTTTGAGAATCTATTGAGGGGCACCTGGGTGGCTCAGTCGGTTAAGCATCTGACTTCAGCTCAGGCCATGATCTCATGGTTCGTGAGTTCGAGCCCCGCATCAGGCTGTCTGCTGTCAGCACAGAGCCTGCTTTGGATCCTCTGTCCCCTTCTCTCTCTGCCCCTCCTCTTCTCTGTTTCTCTCAAAATAAAGAAACAAACTTAAAAAAAGAGAGTGAGAGAATCAAATGAAATCCATGGTTTCTCTCCATATTAAAAAAAAGAAAGAAAGAAAAAAGTAAGAATGCTGGCAACCTTTCCCGAGCACTTCTTATGTGCCAAGCACTATGCTAAGTGCCTCCATGGACTATCTGATCTCTGAACAACCCTAGAAGGCAGATACGACTTACTATTGCCAAGTGCAAATACTGAGGCACAGGAAGTTCAGTGAACTTGGCCACAGCTATACTTAGTGCATGAATTTCTTGCGCTGCCATAACAACCTATAACCGAGTGACGTAAAACAACAGAAATTTGTTCTCTCACAGCTCTGGAGGCTGGAAGTCTGAGATCAAAGCGTCCATGGCGGGGCCGTGCTCTCTCAGAGGCTCTAAGGGAGAATCTCTTCCATGGCTTGCTCTTAGCTTCTGGTGCTGCTGGCAATTCTTGGCTTTTCTTGGTTCCCAGCTGAATTACTTCAGCTTCTGCCCCTGTTGTCACATGGCATTCTTCTCTGTGTGTGTGTGTTGTCATTCTATGCCTCTCTTCCCCTACTTCTTACGAGGATGCCAGTCATACTGGGCTAGGGCCCACGTAATGACATCATCTTAACTATTACAACTTCAAGGGCTCTGTTTCCAAATAAGGTCACGTTTTGAGGTACTGGGCTTAGGACTTCTACATGGTTTCTCCCCCCAAACGCAACCAACCCATCACACTTAGTGAGTAGTAAAGTCAGGATTTAGGCAGGTGGCCTGGCTCCGAAGCCTGACCCCTCAACCACCGTACTGAACTAGTTCCATAAAAACACACATACACACATGCACCAAAAAATTGTATGCAATGCCAAGGGTGTCTGGATCCCTTGAAGCCTGCTATGAAATATTAGGCGGTAAGAGTGGCCTTCCCTTCCCATCCAGGGGGCATTGACTCAGAAATCCAGGGCTGTAGGGACAGTGAACCTGGACAGCTGTGAGCAGGAGGCCAGGGCAGGTGACGGAGGGCCGCAGAAGAAGAACTTTGCGAGAAGTGGACTCCAGCTAGAGGTGGAGCTCCGGAGCCCTTAGTCTGGGGAGCCGTCCTGAGGATGCTCCAGACACAAGGGCACTGTCCTCAGAGGACCCAGTAGAAACCAGGTGGGATAGGACTTCTTTATTGCCATTATTTATAAGCACCTATTGTGTGTCCAGCCTGGTGCTGGGGTGTAGGGATCCTAAGGTGGATCCCAAGCCATCTCGGCCCTCCAAGCTTTGGAGCCTGGTCGTATAACAGTCAAGAGATGCTGTGGCTCAGAATCTTGGTGCCTGGGCAACAGTCAAGCCAACAGGCACACTTGAATCCATGGAAGAGCCGGCTCCCTGTCCGGAAGAGATCCCAGCCAAGGGGACAGCATGGCCATGGGGCTGCGAGCCCTGAATGTACCAAAGTCAGGTCATGCCTGAAATCCAAGCCACTCTTCCCAGTTTTCAGCCCTACCTGGTCCTTTTTGTGCCCCTGTGCCATTGTGCCTTCTTCTGCATGAAATGCTCTCCCCTCTGTGTCCGGTAAACTCCCTTCTACCCTCCACAGCTGCTAGAGCTTGGGTGTCGATGCTCTAGTCTCGGCGAGCTGCTCCCTACTTGGCCCCATTTGTTCTACGGTCATTCGGGACCATCATTTGCCTGTTTCCGACCTGGGTCACCCGGTAGACAATGGGACCCCAGAAAGCAGAACATCACCTTCTTCATCCGTGGGTCCGTAAAGCATTGGATGGTACCCGTCTCCTTGTTAGATAGTCAGCACGTGGTGATGTCTTTTGACTGAATACAGGAAGGCTTTGTGATAGGCCTGAACTCACAGGTAAGAGCAGACAACTGGCCACACCAGGTAGAAAGGAGTGGCCAGTGAGAGATAGGAAATAGGCAGATATGTCTGCCTCTGATGCTCCTATGGAACTATGGGGTCTTCTAATCAATGCCTTCATGGGTAAGGGTGCAGCTTGCTGGCAGATGCCACAGGTTCAAAACCTAGCTCCTAAACTTCTGTGTCCTTGGGAAAATTACTTGGCCTCCCTGATCCTCAGTTTTCTCACTTGTCAGGTGGTGATGTTAACTGCACTATCAGGCGGTGGGGAGTCTGCCAGTGCATGGGAGACAGAGAGGAAATTGTGACATACTTCATACCATTCCTGACACATAAATAAGCCCTCAATAAATAGTTATTATTATTTTTTAATTTCTTTAATGTTTATTTCTTTCTGAGACAGAGAGACAGAGTATGAGCGGGGGAGGGGCAGAGAGAGAGGGAGACACAGAATCTAAAGCAGGCTCCAGGCTCTGAGCCATCAGCACAGAGCCCGATGCGGGGCTCGAACTCGCAAACCACGAGATCATGACCTGAGCCGAAGTCGGTCGCTCAACCGACGGAGCCACCCAGGCGCCCCGATAACTAGTTATTATTATGAATAATACCATTGTCATTGTGGTAATAATGACTCATGTTGAAGGCACCTATGCAGACCAGGGCTGGGGTCTTAGGGTTAGCTTAATAAGGAGCATTTAACCCAGCCCCTTTCATTGGACACGGCTCTCAACAACAGGTACCAAAATCCTTTCAAAGATTGGCAAGAGTGTTCTTTCAAATGACGCAGCCTCTTGACCCAAAGTGTATTTTCAAGATACAAATGATTCTTGAAAAATTACATTTTCAGGGGTCTCTATTGCCCTTTCAGCAATGGTCCACGCATCCTGAAAGTGAGGTGTCTGATCCTTCTCAGAAAGGATCGAGATGAGGAAACAAAATTCACTGTCAGAGTGGGCTGTGTGATCCCTGGGGAGCAGCGGGAGGAAGGCGCTCTGTGGGCGGGCGTGCTCCCCGATGTGCCATGAAAAACGAGTCTGGAAGGGACAGCTCACCCAAACTTCTCACCAAGAGACCCTTGGAACTTTCTTCCTGCACATTTTAAAGACCTCTTTTCCTTCCAAATCCAGGTCCGTATTTCCGAGCAGGAAGAGTCCAGAGGCCATTCTGAAGAGACTCAGCATGATGTCCTCAATCGGTCACCAGCTCTCTCTGTGCATCTTTGGGCAGGTTACTTAACCTCTCTGAGCTTGGTGTCCTCAGTTACAACAGGGGCCTTGGGCTAAGTGATGGAGGCACTTTCCAGTTCTTGCCTTTATTGATGCTTATGTCAAGGAGGTAGCTATTCGCCCGACGAGCCTTGTGTCCACCTCGTGGTGTGAAACGCCTGTTCACAGGGAGGAGGCCGGTCAGAGGGGCATTCAGATCTCAAGGCAACCGCCCGGCCAGGTGAGGGGCTTGGGGCACGTCTCTCGCTATCACCAAATCTCAGCTTTCTCTCCTGCAAAGTGAGAGAAACCTTCCCTGCCCTCCTGGGGAACAGTAGGGGACACTTCAGTGTCCAGCCCAGCACTAGCCAGGCCTTGGGGAAGGTCGGTTTCTCTTTTTTACTCTCTAACGCTCGCCATCGCCAGCTTCTGTTCCCCATCCAGACGCTCCGCTCTTCCCTTCCCGTTCTGGCAGAGCCCAGACCAGGAAGGCGCGAGTCATGGGAAAGCATCCTTCTCCCCTGTTTTCCACCCCTTTTCCCAAAATTGCAGCAGCGAAGTGCCCTTTCCGGATTCACGCACATTCCTTTTCTGATGAGGAGGATGCGAACAGCATCCAGTGCTCGTGGCGGGCTTTGCCCTGCGTGCTTTAGGGGCGTTCTTCGAATCTTTTTGCTTCTCGCACAGCGAGGATGGTATTCTACCCATTTAACAGATGAAGAAACTGACACTTGAGGACGGCTTGCGAACTCGCCCAGGCAGCAGGATAACAGTCACCATTCTGGGCAAAAGGCCAGCTTCTTGATGGACGAGGTGCTCCTCCCCGCTGCTCTGGTAACAGATTTCCTGCCTCATGTCACCTTGGGCACTTGGGTGGAGGTAAGTCAGAGCTTTCAGCCAGGCAGGAAGGAAACGGATGCGTGAGGACGCTGGGGCCGGGGAGGGTGGGCAGTCAGGGGCGGCAGTGGCTCTGGGCTGCAACCTGGTGACCCCCTTCCCCCAGCACCCCCCTCCCCCCGCCTCGGCTCTGCGGCTGCCTCATGGAGAAGGGTGACCACCCAGTGGTGCCAGAGGTTGTGCTTCTGGGGGACCCCAGGAGGCTCCGCTTACACCCCCGGTGTTTCTGCCTGGGAATGGGGAGAAATCCGGCCTCCAGGGTGGGAGCTGGCACTCCTGTGTTTCTCTTTGCTCCCAGGTGCTCCCCAGCCTGTGGCGTGAGGGTGTCCGGGAGTGATCGTGGCTTCTCCCCCCGGCAGAGAACTGTGAGAAAGAGGGATCAGGGAGGGAGGTCCGTGGACCCAGAGGCTGGAGAGGAAGCTGCCAGCTAGGAGTGAACACCAGGCCGTGCGTGAGGGTTTTTCTCCCCCCCGGCGTGTGTATGTGGCTGGGTCCCGCCGGGGGTTCGCGCTCTAAGCTTGGTCTGCTTGTCTCCTGAAGCCCGAGGCAGGATTGCTCCGTTCCAGACCCAGTTCTTCTCCAGAAGACAGTCCTGGGGTGGGAGTCACACCGGGGCAGAATTTAGGGATTAAGAGTTCACGTTGTCCGGGTTTGAAGCCTGGTGCTGTGGGGCTGGCCGTGTGACCTGCGCAAATTGCCAAAATGCTTGGGCCTCAGTTTCCTCATCTGTAGAATGGGGATAACCACGAGGCCCTGCCTTTTAGGCTCGTTGTGTATGAAGAGGAGGAGCGTAAAGCATTCGGCAACAGCTGCGACACGTGGCTGGGGTTCATTAACTGTCGTTAAGCGTTCAGAATTCTTACTGGTAACAGATCCTACTCAGGTGGATCTTTGGGTCATAACATTAGTCCAACCTGGCAACTTTGGGGAAATCTGCTGACCCACACTCCCAGATCCAACAGTGTGCCCTCCCAGACAAGCAGAGGTCTGCCAGTGACGGTCACTAAACTTGATCCGACCCTTACTGACTTGTAGGGGCATCAACAACGGCATTTATTGTTGATGAGCTTATCTGGCCTTCACTCTAACCCGCTGAGTCAAGTCCTGTTCTATCTTTGTCATCCCCTGCGTTGGGGGATGGCGTCCTGTGCTGAAAGTCACGCTGCCAGAAGGAGGTGAAGCCAGCGCTGGAAAGCACAGCGTCCTGAGCCACTGGGGCTCTGCTGCCTCTTCAGTTGTAGCTATCCGTGCAAACTCAAGTCACTTCTCATCTCGCAAAGTAGAGGGCTGAAGAAGATTCCAGAAAGGTGGCAAGGGGGAATTTTGTCTCGAGTTACCTTCTGATCTTGGTAGCTGTCCTGAATCCCCGCGGAAGTGGCTTAACTTTTCCCTTGGCCTAGAAGACAGAATGCGTGAGCTTAACATTCCTCGTGGTCACCTGGGAGCCAACATAAATGCCAAGTTAATCCCCAATGCAACAGAATGGAAAGAAAACATATGGTCTCTGGCGTGGATTGGGGATTCCCCCCAAAAGATGCGGTACCACCCTGAAGGTCACCTTATTTGGAAGTAGGGTCTTTCCAGATACCATCAACATAAGATTAGGGTGACCCTGTTCCAATCACTGGTGTCCTCACAAGAAGAGGAAAATTTGGACTGACACGGACAGACAAGGGAAGAAGGATGTGTGAGGACAGAAGCAGAGGCTGGAGAGATGCATAAGCCAAGGAATGCCGAGGGTTCCCGCAATCACCAGAAGCTAGGAAGCGGCAAGCAAAGATTCTCCCTTGAAGCCTTGAGAGAAAGCATGGCCTTGCCCACACTTTGATTTTGGACTTGTGGTCTCCAGAATTGTGAGCAAATAACATTTCTGTTGTTTTTTAAAAACATTTTTTAATGTTTATTCATTTTTGAGAGACAGAGAGAGACAGAGCACGAGTGGGGGAGGGGCAGAGAGAGAGGGAGACACAGAATCCGAAGCAGGCTCCAGGCTCTGAGCTGCCAGCACAGAGCCTGACAGGGGGCTTGAACTCATGAACCGTGAGTTCATGACCTGAGCCAAACTCCGACACTTAATCAACTGAGCCACCCGGGCACCCCTCTGTTGTCTTAAACCACCCAATTTGTGATAATTTATTAGAAAAACCCTACAGATCAAATACGGTTTGCTAGAAGGGAAATTCTGGGGATACCTTGGAAATTTTCATCTAAATGTACCTGAGAGACGGGGAAATTGAGGCCCAGACTCGTGTGCAGGGCAGTGAGCTTAGGGCAAATCAGCAGTCACACCGTGGAGGGCCACCTCAGCGTCAGGATAGAGGACAACTGGGTGTTTTCAAATTCTCAGTGAACATAGACAGTGCCCAATGTCACCAAACAGAGTGAACCTTCTGCCCAGTGAGGGGTTTGGGCTCCATGACACCACACGTCTGGTAAGAGTGCTTCAGCCCTGTGGGAGTGGGTCCCCTTCTTGGGCAGACATCACTGGACCTTAAGGAAAGCTGTGTTCTGCTTCCTGCTCAGGAAGATTGGCTTCTGTGCAGATTCCGAATGTCAGACAGGCTTTGTGGGCTCCATTCTTCATGTTCCGGAAGAAGGCCTTGACTGGAGTGCAATAGTGTCCAACGTGGTTGGTATTTGAAAAGTTTCTATGTGGAAATAAGTGGGCACCATGGTATCGACTTGGCTCCCCTCTCTCTCTCCTACTTTGAGAATACTGAGTATACTGAAGGCTCACTAATGATCTTCTGGAAGGAGGCATTAGAAATCTTGAAGTGATCTTCCAGTGCATGGAAGGCCTTTGTCAATAATCCTCTGAGGCCGCCTCTCCCCACCCCACCCCGTTTAGGAAACGTAGCTCCAATTATCTAAATACTGGGGGGAATGGGATCTGGCCACACAGATAGTTATCTCCTTGGTTTTACTTTGTAGGTGTAGGTACAACCCCACCCCATGCCCGCATCATGTCTGCCATCTTTGGGAAATGGACGATTTCCTCTACTTCCTGTCTTATTTATTTACTTATAATTATTCACCTGTATTATTAAGTTGTTGCTTTTTATACAAATGCATGAGCCATTCATTTGAAAAATTCACTACACAGTTGAATGTTTGCCTTTTCTTAGACTTTGCCATCTTTCTAAACTACTATAAGTCCTATTTTCATCTTCAAAAACTTTATTGAAATCTGAAATTACCACTGTTTTCTTCTTAATAAAGATGACAGTCAATTCAGTGATTGACTTCAAGATCAGCAATTACTATTTTAGGTTCAGATCACTGCGTGAGACCTGTAATCAGGAAATTAACTCCTCTGAGCATGCAGAGGACTGGGTTCCAGAGGTTTCTTTCCTGACCTAGAAAGAATTTAAGGAGCAGAGGTGGTCAGTGGCACTCTAGTGGGCTTTATCTCTCTCTTTTCTAAGTTTTACCCTTAAAAAAAGAAAAGATAACTGCCCTTACTTTCAATGTGAGGGAAATGGTGTGCTTCTTTTGCTGACAATGGTTGGGGCAGGGGTGGGGGTACTTCCGGAAACAGACACACATAGGAAGCTACTTTCCATGGCCCTTGAGGGACAAAGAATCAATCTCCTGGATTGAATTGATTAGAGTCTCCAGGAAAACAAGTATTTTGACTAGGTCTGGGCTTCTCCATTAATTGATCAGCTATTTGCCTGAATTGTCTATTCTAGCTATACACAGGTAGGTTAGTGTCTGAGTTCCCTGAAGGATAATGCCATGGATTTCTCTAGATCTCTTCTCTCCCTCTCCTCCCTTTCTCCCTCCCTCTCTCCCTTCCCTGCTCCCCTCACCAAGAGGCAACGACTTCACAGTAATAGCCACACTGGCCCCTTCCTATCAAGGGTCATGAAGAAAATGCTTCAGGGAGGAGCCCGACCCCTTGTGGCCCTGGCGAAGCCAAGCCTAATTCCAGCCTCTCTACCCTACCCCCAACACATGGGCCTTTCTACCCTACCCCCAAACAATGCCTCCCACCCCCTGCAGTCGTATCTAACTACCCCTAAGCCCTACTATGTAGAAATTCTGGTGTTGCCTTGGAGTCCATACTGTTTTCTTGCGTCAGAACCTGCAGAGACATTTTCTAAGGTAGGTAGGGAGCCCTGAGGGTGCTTAGGTGCTAGAGCTGAAGAGAAGCACCGTCTCTGCTCAGGGCACTATGTGGACCCTGGAGGCCCTCTAGACAGTGGGCCACGCGGCCTTCCCCTGCTTGGCTTCCTGTTGCACGGGGACCCCATGAGGACCCCTTGGAGCCCTGCTGCCCAGGGCCCTGCCCTCCTCCTACTTTTCTGAACATTAGGCCTCCCTCCCCCACCTCTGACGTCCCTCCCTGCCCCAGAGTGGCCCCTCCTCTACCAAGAGCCTGAACTGGACCTTCCCCCTCCCTAGGATGTCTCCAAATCCCCTCAGAGGCATCTCTTTCTGGAGGTTCTGAGGCGGTGTCATCTCTCAGTTGCCGGCGAATATATTAAAAATTCTTGATAGCGATGCTTTACTCTTAAATACAAAACCGGCCCTTTTCAAAGGCCCCCTGAAGGGCCAAGAACATGCCCTGACTATAGAGAAGGAAACATTTTATCCCAGTGATTTTTAAGCAGAGAAACACCCAATTGGACCGCCGAAGTGTGAAATCATTTACGCTGCACGCCGGGCGGGGGCAGGCACCGGGCTCCCAGGCCGAGCCCAGGCCCAGCTGGCTCTTCCTGACCATTGCCTCCCCTCTCCGACTTCCTTCATTAGTGCTCACAGCGCCGGTAGGAGGGCACTGAATTGCCTCATGCCTGCAAATTAATTGCATGTCCACAACTTTGCAGAAACCTCTGCTTTGGCTCTGGAAGCTTCCTTCTGACACGGATGGAGAGCGAGGCCTGGCTTCCAAGGTCTTTAGACTGAAAATGGGGCAAAATGGGATGGGTGGGTTGGGAAATGGAGGCAGAACTGGCCTTGGGCTACTCCTGGGCTAGCTGTGTGACCTGGGGCAAGTTACCTCACCTCTCTGAGCGCCATTTCCCTACCTATAAAATGGGAATAATACTAGTACCCGCCTCCTAGGGTGGGCATGAGGATTAAGTGATACAAATGCTTATAGCACTAAGCATAGAACGTGGCACCTGCTATGTGCTCAGTAAATGTTCGAGATCGCCAGCACCAAGTTCTTCGTTTACGGTTCTAAATTTGGCCTTAAGGTTCTTTGCGTGGAAAGAGCCAGGAACCAAAATGATGACACCCCACACCACCCACAGCCCTCCCCCCACCCCCTGCATCCTGCTTACTGCCAGGAGGTTTTGGTGCAGGCAAGTTATCACTGTAATAAGTGCTTGTGAGCAATGTCCATTCTAGAGGGTTTTTTTTCATGGAGATTCAGAAGAGCTTTGTAGAAAACGGGCTCCTATGGCCCACAATGAGACTACGTGTCATCAGAGGTGTCCCCGCAGAGGCTGAGGACCCTCATTTATGACCTTCGAGAGGGAGTTTTTACCTGGCAAGGGACATCTGAGCCCCCTCCCTTCAAAGCCCCAGGATCCGTGCAGCCATGGAGACCGTAGCATTACGTACTAGCCCATTGACCAGGGGCCACTGGCCTTTTGTCAATTTTGTCATTTCAGATTTTTTTTTTAATTGAGTTTTTACTAGTGCTGTACCAGGTCCCCAGGAGCTTCTCATGGAACTTGACTCAGAGAGAGGAGCCATCAGCATTGGAATGAAAATATACGTGAATGAATGGAAGAGGAAGACCCGGGGAAGGGGACGGGTTACTGTAAGTAGAGTGGGCAAGGAAGATCTCTCCTAGAGGTGGAATTGGGTCTGAGACAATGAGCCGAGCCAGTTATGCAAACAGCAGAAAGATGAAGATCCCAAGCAGAAGGAACAGCCCATGCAAATACCGTGGGGTGGGAATAGTTCCATGGGGTCAAGGGACAGAAATAAGGCTTGGGGGCTGAATCCTGCTCCAAGGGGAGGGGGCAATACAATAAGGCTGGACCTGCAGATGGGGCCCAGTCCCCGCAGGGCCTTGGGGACCGTGGCAAAGACGTGGGATTTTGTTCGGAAGCAGTGGGAAGCCACTGGAGAGTTTTAAGTAAGGGTGACACCATGGATATTGACCCAGAGTAAACACATTTGAATACAGGACCACCCTTTGTCATGGGCTCTTTCAAATGTTAAGAAATTGTTTTGCAGGTGTAGACCAAAGTAGGGAGGGAAAAACCCCCGCCAAGGAGTACATGGTACACGGAAGTAAGTGGGGGAGGCATCCTGATTTACAATAAAATGTGCTTTGAAATGCTAGGAACATATTCCCAACCAATTCCTGAGTCTTTGGGACTGCTTTCAGCTCACTTGAGCTGTAATGAAGGTGGCCCTTATCAGCCTGAGCTTGAGCTGCCTTAATTAGACCCAGATTCTCTATCTTTAAATTGGTCTGACATCAAAGCTGGAGTTATAATTGCAGGTGATGCATTTGCAAGTCGCATTGTTATGTAGAATGCGGCTGCCAGCAGGTTGTGCTGGGATTATTGAAAAGCAATTTGCAGGGGAGGTCTATGGGGGAAAGGTAGTTCACCTCACTAAGCCTAAAAAAAAGCAATAGATAGCTGGAGGTCTTGGAGAAAACATGTTTAACAAGAGGCATTAAAAAAAAAAAAAAACCTTCAGTATTTTACCAGCTCTATTTTGCATGCACATCTGGCCTAAGCCACTCCTGGCTCTGAGACACCTGGCTGTGAAAGTCCACGTCGGTAGAGGTCATGGCTGGTCTGCATTCCATATGGCTGTGGGACTGGTCTGTGGGTCAGAACAGGTTATCAGGAAAGCTCAGGCAGCTTGAGGCAATTCTGTGGCCACTCACCAATTCCCCACTCTTGAGTTTTGGAACCGGGAAGATTTTAGGCTTCCAAGGTGCTCACAGAAGACACTTGACTTGATTCTTTGTTTCGAAGGGAGGTTGTTTTTTTGTGTGTGACCGGATGCAGAGCCGCACTGGAGAACCTTTTCTTGTCAGTGAAGGAAGATTGCCACTCAAGCCCTAAGTCCTAATACATGGACGTATTCCTGGGTTTAGAGGGAGGGTGGATGGGAGCGTTGGGGATTTGAGACCAGCTGAGAGGAAGATGTCTTAGAACTTAGAAGAGACCACTGAAGTTAAAGGGTCACTCAACTCCTGAAGCGTAACTTCCAAAACTTCTGGATGGCAATACCATTGAGGAGACCCATGTTCATCCGTTAACTACTGAAACGTATTGCTTTGCATGTTAGCTTAAGATATCCAGAGAGAGTGTAGGATCTGGATTTCTGGGAGTTCGCCTAACTCCTTGATGTGTTAAGTGGGACATGGCAAACTAATTGCTTCCTCCAGCCAAACCTGACTGGATGTAGTCGCCGCGAAATTAAGAACCACGCGTCAGATCTCCCAGAAAATGTCAGAGAGGCCTAACAAGGAACCTTGTATGCAGTCTCTCCCTCTTTTCCTATATTATCATTTCTGGAGCTGCTTTGTAAACATGAAGTAGCTTGTCATGGCCGAATCCAATCCTTGGGGTCATCGATGACGTTGTGTTTTTACATTGGTGTCTACAGCCCAACAACTGGTCACTTCTGTGGGGCGAGAAGAGGGTAGAGGGTAGGGGACAGCCATCTGTCAAAGGTTTGGAAACACTCCGTCATAGGGTTGACTTTTTCACTTTTCAATTTTGTCTGTTCTGGTGGCGAACCATCTTGACCTCTAGAGTGGTAGGTGACCTCTCGCTTCGTAAGTGGGGATAATGTCCCTGAGCAAGAAGCAGCTTTATCTCTAAAGAATTTCTGCTGAGGGAAGGGGAGGTCACGTTAGTCACCGAGGACAGGGAATCCAGGCCTTCGCTCCAAACCACGTTCACTTTTCTAATCAAACTGGCTCATATGATTCCAATTATTTTTCCATCCTCTCCAAGGGCAGCGGGCCATAGGCTAGGCTGATGACCTGTGAAATTTCAATTTTAAAGAATGAAACTGGTTTTGATTTATTAAAAAGCCAGCCCATTCCTCTGGTTCTGTGTAGATGGAGAGAGGGCAAGAACTGCCAAAAGGCTGGGTCACATTTGACGACTCCCGTCCCCCAGCTTCGGCAGCCCCTCAGGCCAGGCTGCTGTGCCCAGGACACGTGGAAAACTCTCCCATGACTTGACACACAAGTGGCCTGGAGGCACGGGGCCACACATACACTCCTGATATTGTTGGCACTGCCGCCTGGGTGGGGTTGTGCGAGGCTGGGCACCACAGACATTCTAGAAAACGCGGGTTTGTCAGAGAGGAAGTGGCTGGGTCAGCATCCACTGTGCTTGACTTCCACCCCTCCCTATTCTCCTTTCCCTTTTCTGGTTGACGTTGTTGAACGTGGGGTCTGGGGGAGTCCCTTCTGGACTTTAGTGTGTTGGCCGGAGAGAGCACAGAGCTTCTTTTCTTGGTAGAAACTTCTCCTTTGTTCCCTCAGACTTGGCACTGACTCGTTAAAACAACCTACGTGCCCTTTGTCTTATCTGCCTCATCCTTCCCTTGGAAAGCTACCCGGTTGTTGGAATGAGTGGAGTCAGTGTGCGTATGCATCTATTGATGTGTGTGGATCTTAAAAACACGATCCTGGGTTTAAAAAAAAAGAGGAGTAGAAGGAAGTAGATAAGACACTATGATTTACATAAATTAAAGTAGATGCACATAAAGCAGCCGTACATGTAAAACAAAAAGATTTCACTAAACACATTAGAAGAGCGCCTACAGAGGAGAGGAATGAAATGGAATCTAGGGATCAAGAGGAAGCAGTAAGGGGGAACCTGGGTAGCTCAGTTGGTTGGGCATCCGACACTTGATTTCGGCTCAGGTCATGATCTCACGGTTCATGAGTTCAAGCCTCACCTCAGGCTCCGTGCTGACAGTGCAGAGCCTGTTTGTGATTCGCTCTCCTTCTCTCTCTGTCCCTCCTTCACTTGCATGCTTGCTCTCTCAAAACATATAAAGAAACTTAAAAATTTTTTCTTTAAAAAAAGAAGTAAAATGAATGAATGAATCAATCTATCAATGATGATGAGGCGTCATGAGCTCGAGTATGATTAACTCAATACCGCATCCTAAGGGTAGTGAAAATAATGAAAAGCAATGTAATTTTGACGGTCTTCTAATGTTAGACCTGAGACTGGTGCCCAAGTGGTGCCATGATGCCAAGATGACCAGCTCAGCCCAAATCCTTCCATGGGCTTCAGACCCAGATGCAAAGGACACAGCAGAAGACAGGAGACATGCTCCCAGGGCAAGCACCTTCCAGAGGAAGATGTCAGTGTCAGAGGGGGCTATTTTCTCCTTCCCTGACTCTGGCCCCTTTTCCCCTGCCTTGTGATGTGAGTTGTTGTGGGACCAGGAGTAGGTTGGCCTTTATCTTCACCATCTGTAAAATTGGGTAATGCCAGCACGTCCCTCATAGGCTTCTGTCAGGAATGAATGTCTAACTGCTCTGCTCTCAGTACAGTGCCTGGCTTACAGTAAGTGCTTGCCATCAGGACCATAACCACAATAATACTGGCTAAGAATAATAGTAATGACAATAGTAATAAGTCTTGTCAGAGGAAGCATTTTTTTCCTTCTTGCGTAAGCCTTGCTCCAAAGGTCCATTTTGGGAGTTACTCAGAAGACCTTGGTGTCCAGCCAGACGGGAAGTCAACAAAGTCAGTGAGGTCTTCCGAGATTCTGGAAGAATGTTGTCAACCCTTTCTTTCTTTTTCTTTTTAAGTTTATTTATTTTTGAGAGAGACAGAGACAGTGCAAGTGTGGGAGGGGCAGAGAGAGAGGGAGAGAGGGACTCCCAAGCAGGCTCCATGCTGCCAGCACAGAGCGTGATGTGCTCACGAATCCATGAGACCATCTGAGCCAAAACCAAGAGTCGGACGCTTAAGCGACTGAGCCACTCGGTGCCCCTGGTTTTCAACTCTTGAGTCTCCTGAGGATTCCTAAAAGGCTGGGAGCACAGCAAAGAAAGTCCTGGCAGTGACACTGGGTACTTCAGTGCGAGCGATCGGAGTCGAGAGTCCCAGCAAGAAAGAAGAGTTGCCAGTCAAGTCCCGGGGTGCTGCGGAGGATAAATAAAGGATGGCCCAAGCTGCGTGCGGTGACTGCCTGCTTGCTCCCAACCTCTTAGAGTCTCTCGTTGTTCAAACTACCTCAACACTTCTCATTTCATTTGGGCCCTGGGGCACTCTCCTGAGGAGGGAGTATGGAAGTCTCATTTTCCAAATGGAAAAACAGGCCCAGAATGTCCCAAG
Source organism: Acinonyx jubatus (assembly GCF_027475565.1). Taxonomy (NCBI): domain Eukaryota; kingdom Metazoa; phylum Chordata; class Mammalia; order Carnivora; family Felidae; genus Acinonyx; species Acinonyx jubatus. Next base: position 68,760,156 of record NC_069393.1, read on the forward strand.
CCCAAGATGTATATTAGTTTTAGACCTGGGCCAAGAACTCGGGCGCACTGACTCCCAAGTCCAGGGCACGATACAGTTAATAGTGATGGCCATGATCACGACAATGGCTACTCACAAGTGCTCTGTATGAAGGGTTTTATATTTCATGTAGTCCTTACAATAAACCTGTGATATAGATGCAGTTCCTATCTTCATTTCACAGATGAACCAGCTAAAGCACGGAGAGCCTGAGTACCCTGCCTAAAGTTGCACAGCCTGCAAGTGGTAAAGGAAGGGCACCAACCCGAGTGCGCATCACTCCTCTTGCTCTCTTCTGCTGCCAGGCTAGGCATGAGGACCAGTCTCTGCTGCTCTGGGTCTTCTCAAGACAATAAACTCCCACGGACTCGAGTGTGGGTCAGTGCCTACCCTCCCATCCTGAGATCAAGGAACAAAATTTTGTGCCATAGAGCATGGAAGAAGACGTGGCTATGGTTTCTGCAGCAAAGGGCGCTTCTGAACTTGGAGATCTGGTCACCACAGACCTGTCCGCTATATTCAGTACTCATTCTGAGTTTGGCTGGGGATCTAGGCAATTTTTCAAGGTCACCAGTACTTTACTAAGTTCAGTACCCGGTGCACCCTTTTGTTGACTGTCTGAGGATGACTGGAGTCCAGCCTGTGCTGAACACTAACTGCCCTGTGGCCCAGACTATGGGTGCATTGCAGGAGCTGTATGAGTGGTGGGATTGGGTATTGAGGAGCCTCATCCTGAAGGCAAAGGCTAATCCATATCAAGAGCAAGGCAGGGTTGGGTCAAGTGTGCTTTGCGCCTGAACTTGATACATCCATTGCTTAAATTTGCTTTATTTTCTCTTTCTTCCCCCTCCACCTGTTCACCTCCAGCCTGGAAATGCAGAGAGAAAGCTGGGTGACAGCTCCGTGAGTTAAAGTAAAAGTTAGATGTTCACATCCAAGAACACAGTCTGTCCCGGAGGGCCTGGAAGATAGCAGGGGATGGCCACAGAGGGCTACCCTCCCTGTTGTATTGTTCCCTCCCATTCTAGCATACTTTATTTTGCATCCGCTCTTTGCTGGAAAGTCTTTGTGAAAAAAAAGGAGAGATGCGGGCTAGGACTGCCGATGGGTAAGAGCTGCGGCCTTCAAGAGGGTCAGGGAAGAATCCTAAAAGCGGTGCTAAAAGTATTCCGAGTGTTGGGGCCCCTGGGTGGCTCAGGCAGTTAAGCGTCTGACTTCAGCTCAGGTCATGACCCCGCTGTCTGAGTTCAAGCCCCATGTTGGGCTTGGTGCTGACAGCTTAGAGCCTGGAGCCTGCTTTGGATTCCGTGTCTCCCTCTCTCTGCACCCCCCCAACCCCCACTTGCCATCTGTCTCTCTCTCAGAAATAAAAACAAACAAAAACATTTTTTTTAATTAAAAAAGTATTATGCACACTAAAAGTATAATGCCAGTGGAAGCAAGAGGTGGGGAAGGTCAAGGTAGGATGGCATGAGAGTGGGCACCACATTTGGCTGGAAGGGGAAGGGCCAGAGCATAAGCCTAGAGTGCCAAGAGGCTCATTGGACTTGACTTTCCTTGTACTTCCCAAAGTGTGAGCAGTGGAACCCTGCATGAGTGGCATTATGCTAAGAGGGGTTCCAGGGAGGAGAAAAGTCTGCTCAAATAACTTCTGGAAACACTGTTTAAATTAAATTAAATTGTTTCTCTTTACTAGAGGATATATCAGAAACTTTATTATAAAGATACGCACTGCAAATCTTCATGGGGGGAGGATAGCCTATGTAGCATTTCCCAAATTTATTCCACCGATGAATCCATTTCTTTTGAGGTGAGGTTTATGAGATTAGCTCTAGAAAATGCTTTCCCATATACATGAATTTAGGAAGTGATTGGGGAAGGGAACCAGTGAAAAACGAATTTTACTCTTAGTTCCCTATGAGGCCTACATGAACCCCTACCCTCCTCAAACCCACTACTGTACTTCCCCTCAACCCCTACTCCTTGAGAGCTGGTTCCGTGCTTAGTTTTACCAACTTTGGGGACATCTCTGCTCTGTAAAGTGCAGTGAGACCTCAAGCCTTGACATGTTTTGAAATTACTGGGCAAGACCGTGGTTCTAAAACACTTGGAGACATGAATCCATTCGGAAATCTGCTGGAAGCTATGAATTCTGTTCCTGGGTCGTGGGGTGGGGAGGGCTCCTAGATTCATAATTTTCATATAATAGGAAGGGATTTTCTGAACTCTTTGAGACCCATCTATGGAATATCTGCATGTACACACATTGGCTTGTTGGGTCGTCACCATTTTCCTTTGTGCTGGTACCACTTGGATGCTTCAATATGTGGCCCTATTAGTCCTCTCACAAAATTGGCTCTATGGCCTTTATGTGACTTCTTTGCCTGGGGAATTATCTACACCGACCAGCCAGAAGCTATTTTCTGGGAATAGTACTGGGAAGAAGCATGGGGAGACCTCTACAAATTTTTTTTAATGCTTATTTTTATTTATTTTTGAGTGAGAGAGAGACTGAACGAGCTGGGGAGGAGCAGGGAGAGAGGGGGGACAGAGGATCTGAAGTGGGCTCTACGCTGACAGCAGAGAGCCTGATGCAGGGCTCAAACTCATGAAGCGTGAGATCATGACCTGAGCCGAAGTCGGACACTTAACTGACTGAGCAACCCAGGCCTCCCTCTCTAAACGTGATGTTAATTTAACATCTTTGCCTTTCTTTGGAAACAGAGAGGAGACAGACAGATTGAACGGCCCATTCAAGAGACTCTGTCCTCCCGACTTCTAAAATTGGAGGGGATGGGAGATAAATGGAGGAGAAACGTTAATGTTGAGCCTGCCCTGGAGATGCCGGTAGGACCCATTTTCCCTAAAGGCTTTTCTTCAAGCTCACTTTGAGGATAGAATCAGGCAGCATATTTTTTTTTTTTTCTAAATATATTGTTTCTCAGAGAGCAGGGAGAGGTCTGGTGGCCACTGTCTCTCTGTTTTCCATCCACACTTCCCCATTGTTTAGGAGCCTATTCTATCACCCCTTAATTTCCAAACCTTCTTCTTGTGTTATTTTATTTTAGGTACCGCTCCTAAGTATTAAAAAGCCGGTTTGGGGTATTTTTATTATCCAGTCTGGAAGTCTTCATTCTTAAATATGATGGCTTTGATCCATTCACATTTATTGTGATCACTCAGCAGCTTGGGTTTATTCAAACTGTTTTCTTTTGTGTTTTTTCATTTATCAAACCTTCCTGTCTTCCCAACTTGCTTTGTATTGAACTTAGTGATGAGAGAAAACATTCTGTTTCCTTTTTATCTCAAACAAAGACTACATATGAGCGATTCCCTGACCTCCTTAGGAAATTCTATCCTTTGTGTCCTGAGTCTCCCTATCTCTTTATTTCCCCGAGGCCTGGAGATCTAGTGTAGGAAGGAAAAAAACTGGGTGCAGAGCCAGGAGAGAATGGGGTGTTGCTCCCTTGGTCTTTTGCCCACGTAATAATAGGGCAAAAAGACAAAGAATGAGATCACAGAGAGCAGCAAACAGAGGAGGTGACAGCAGGTGGCATAGAGAGCTACCAGACAGAGCCAGGGAAAGCGTCACAATCTCAATGGTAGAACTTGATTCACAACAACTTGTGGACTCTGCCTTGGTGGCAGAGGGATTTCAGCCTTCTGAGTCTTTAGGACTGGTAGGAAGCGGGTAGGCTTTCTCTCTGCTCCTGCCCTCATTATCGGCTTTTTACTCCCATGACTGTGACTAATTATCCAGCACTTAGAACCCACTCCCACGGCATCCAGATGTCAGCAATTCCTTTTGGTTTCCCGAAGACTCAGCCAGCCCCCAGCTCTGCCAGCATCTCCAATAGCTGGCCCAGGAGACCAGTGGCCACACACTTGCCCTAAATTTGGCCGGGCTCTAGGAACAAGTGGTCAGGGCTGTGTTGAGCAGATTGTGTGTGTATGTGTGGCCCAGCCGAAAGCTCTTAAAGCATGCCCCGAAAGACACGACCCATAACAAGCCCTTGTAAATTGCTCCATCATTACATCTCCAGTCAGAGGTCGAGAGTTGCTGTAGTCTTTTAATGGAGGGGGAAGAGTCCGGTGCCTTGGTGCTCCCCACTAGCCTGGGTGCCCCTCCCTAGCCTGGCCGAGCTATGCACACATAGACAAATACTTTAATGGACCGTATGAGGCAGAGAGGTTTATAGCAAGGCCAGGAGGCCAGGGTCGCTGAGCTCGCTTATACGGAAGAAAACCAAGTCAAGCCAGTCTGACTGGACTGGCTGACTTCATGCTTTATCCAGATGGACACTGAGTTTTGCTCTCCAGTGATTTTCTGAGGCAGTGGCCTGCTGTAAGCTGGCTTGGCCTAGACATAGAACACACACAGGCTAAGCCGGGGGGTTGGGGGGTGGCACTCAGCAGTCTCCACATATAGAATGCAGTTGGGCCATCCCGAGGCCAGGGCCCTAGATGCAATTCAATTCAAATGATATCTACTCAAGATATCTCTGCTAGGATGAGTTTTGGGGGCTCAGCAGGATAAACACAGCCCTCTGGGCTTCAGGGAATAACATGGCACGGGGGATTTACACACGGACACTGGAAAGCAACAGGAGAGAACAGCCAAGACACCGGCCCTGGAAAGATGTCCCCAGGGCTGCAGAAGTCTGGGAAGGCATACACAGAGTGCTTGGCATGCCAGGCTCTGGTGCCCCTCTGGGCTTGACCCTCCATTCTGTTTCTGTTTCTGGATTATGTGGCCTTTGGTAAGGTATTTTCTTCACCTATAAACCCACCTTACTGAATTTTGTGAACATTCAGTAAGGTAATAGCCATCAAGTTCTTAGCACGGGGCAGGGTGCATAGTTTAAGTGCTCAGCAAACAAATGAAAGCTATTATTGTTTCTGGAGGAAGTGGTCATTTCAAGGTCACCAAGGCCTCACAGGGAGCAGAGAGAAAGAGAGAACATTTAGAGCAACAGGAGCAAAGAATATGAATACCAGTTAATAAAAAGGACTAACTCCAGTATTTTTTTGGCAGGCAGGGTTCACGCATTCAATAAATATTAAGTTACTATTGGCCAGGCAACATGGAATACAGTGGAGAAGTAGGCAGAAGTGATTACTGTTCTCACTGGTCATTGTGAAGGAAGAATTGGGGGAAGGCATTGGAATATTCTGTCTGATCCAAAACAATAGTTAGTCAAAGCTGAGGGCTTTGGTATGGACAGGACAGACAACGGACCCAATGCTCACCATCACGTACCTTCGAAAATCTCATCTTCAGAATTCCCTTCTTAGCAATTTCACCATGCGGTGTGGTTTATGGAATTAACTGACGTCATGGAACTTTCTGGAACTCCTAGAAAGTCATACGTCCCTGAACATTACCATCTAATGTAATGTGAAGGGAACCGAAACTACAGAATGGTGGACAATTGGGCCACCTCGTCAGCGTCTTTCTGCTTCTCCCCTAATTGAGTCATAGAAGTGCTCTTTTTGATTTTACTACAGCTGTTGGGGTAAGCCCATCCTTCTAGCCGATGAGAGGTTCAGGAACAAGCATGGGACTCAATGGAGGATAACACAATATGAGAAGAGGTAGGCTGGAGGCTTCTGAGAAAGTCTGTCTTGTTTCTTAATGGAGAGCATCCAGAGAACGTCTCCCTATGTTATCTCCTGATGGACACAGCAGAGAAACACTCCACTACCCTGACGCCATGACCAGCCATGTTATAACCACAAGGGAAGCCTGCCTCAGGATGATGCCAACTCCAGAGATGCCACGTGGAAGGAAAGGAAGAACACTGGGTCCTTGATCCAGCTGATCAGCCAGAACCAACTTGGAAGCTCATCTCCCTCTGGACTTTCTGCACTTGGGATATGACTATACTCCTCAGTGTGTAGGTCTGTGTATGTGGAGTTTTCTGTTATTTATGCTCTAGTATGTCCTAATGGACATACTTGATAAAACAGAACCAGAAATTTATTTCTGTGCTTGTACCTCCAGTTGGCTTCATCGGGGCTTGGGTCCTTCCCAAAGGAAAAATACTCGGCTCGACCCAATCCCTGCCTATCTTACAGCCTGGGCAGTGCTCGTAGGGATTCTGGTTCTTGTGTGGATGGAGCCCTGTGGGAGACACAAGTTGTGGCGATACCAGGCTTCTGGATTAAGTCAGGTTTGATAAGAGCAAGCACTGTTCCAGAGCTTTCTGTACATCAGGGCCACGTCTGAGACATTTATATACTTTATTTACTCTTCTCAACAGCCCTGTGAGGTGGGTCCCAGCGTTATATACATTTTGTGGCCAGGGAAGCAGAAATGTAGAGACACTAAGTAATGTGTCCAGAGACACATTACTTCAGCTAAGTGGCTGAAGCTAGATTCGGATTCAAGTCGTCTGGCTTCAGATTCTGTGCCACTAGCTGAATTGTTTCTCATTCGAGGTGGTTCTATGATCCACAGATAAAAGTGCGTAAGGGAAGAGGCAGAAGTGATCAATTAAAATAGAACTCACTTGAAATTATAAAATGGGAAAAACACACCTTTAGACTTTCATCAGTCTCCAGGGAAGCCACTGCAGCCTTTGGAGAACAGAGCATTAGTTTGAAGCAATTACCCCTGTTTCTTGCTATTTCTTCATAATCTCGTCTCCATCATTTCTCTGTGACTGTTGTTCTTTTCACCTCTTCATGTGTGTTCAGAACAAGCGAAACAGCAACCTACCATATCAGACTAATTCTGCAGCGTCTGACCGTAGTTACTTTGATAAGAATTCTATATTTTTCCCTACCATGCAGGCAAAAAGAAAGTTCTGAAACGAAAAGAAGTCCCACGCGAGCCTTCTCACCGCCAAATGGATCGAGCTCACCCCACCTTTTTTAATTTTGCAAAACATTTGTGTTATGTCTCCATGGTATACCAGGGGGCCCGGTAGGGGAAAGAGGGCCTGTAGGGATGAGGCGCCTGGCTTGGCCATACGGTGGGCTGCAGGTGCTTGGGAAGGCTGGCCAATGGGAGAGACCTCCTGGAACAAGACTGACAAGTCACTGCTGGCCCCAGCCTAAGGCCTGATCTCCCTCCAGCTCAGCCCCAGGTCACCAAAAGGAAATGTATCTAATTTTCAAATCCCTCCTGGAGCCAAAGAGAATTCCAGCGAACCAGCCATAAACACTGCAAGAGTCTTGTCTGATTTGGGAAAACATTCCATTGGATTTAAAATGAAATATCCTGTGACTAATCTCATGTAAGACCGGGAACGGGCCTAACTGTTCAAGAAGACTCCAGAGAGAGACTTCGTCCCTCCCCCACACCTCTTTGGGAACGGCAATAAATCAGCCCGGGCTGAGTTTTCAAACAAGGATTGGGAAGGGTTTGCTGTTTGATCCTCGAGACCCCCTTCTTCTCAATTTGTCACTGATTTCCCATCAAGAGAGTTTGTGCAACTGAATCCCCGATGCAATTCTGGCACTTTGTAAGCCAGTAAATAAAACCCAAATGTTAATTCTTACGAGCGCAGCATGCCCTGCCAAGACGTGAATAACGTACTGCGAGAGACCCAGCACCACGAATCGCTATTGAGGCAACAAGTAACAGAGGGGCAGAGTCGGGGGGCAGATGGGGACGTAAAACCAGAAAGGGAGGTACAAAGGGAAGAGGAGGAAGAAATCCAGCTACCTGTTGGGATATTTGTCCTGTCCCCTGGACTTGACCGGAAGTTTCTTCTGCCAGCCCCAGGCAGTAATAAGAACCAGGGACAACTGTTCCGTGAGCCTGCGCTCTATGGAGCACTTGCCACGTATGTTCGTTTTTTTCTCTACAGTGATCTAGGAGGCAGGTTCTGCCGCTGTCCCCTTCTGTAGATGGAGAGTCGAGGACTCGGAGAAGTTATACCACTTGCCCCACAGGATGGAGAAGAGGCACGGCCCTTGTTGGGTACCAGAGCCAACTGGGTCCCACTGTGTGCTGTCTGCCCCAGACGGTTGAATGTGAAGTGTAGGTACAGTGGCCACCTGTCCCAGGGTGCCCAGGATTGAAGGGGGTCCTGGGGAGCGGGGCTTTCCAAAGCTAAAACCAGGGCTGTCCAGTCAAACTGGGAGGCGTTGGTCATCCTATGAGTATGCATGGTCTGACACTGAGGAACCTCCTTAGACGTTTACATCAAGAGCGTTTTCAGAAAAACAGGCACTCGATGCTTGTAGCTCTGTCTGAGGTCACCTGGCAAGTCGGCCTAGTAAAGGCAATCGTACTTTTTTGCCTATAGGGCAGCCCCTCCCCCATACCCTCCTGATTTATGACAAAGGAAGAAGCAAATAACAACAATGACACATGCTACTGTTTAACAAGACCAAAATTTCCCCTAAAACAATCTCCTAGGCCAAGACGGGAAGAAATCATCTTCCATTCCAGTTCCAGAGTGTCTGTAAGCAAATTATGATTTTGGTTTATTACTTTTAACCGGCGGGTCAATTTAAAGGCACAGAGGTACCCTTTCCTGCTTACCGTTGGATCCGTGTGAGGCAGAAGGAAGAATTCCGGAGCAGGGACCTCATTCCAATTTCGGGCCCCCACTTCACGAGCCGAGACCTCTCACTTGTGAATTATGCTATAATCAAGCCTCCGTCTCCTTGAGGAGTAAAGTCAATCTTGGAGTCCATCCAATAATAATAGTTTCTACAACAAACAAAGCCGTGCGTTTGTAAACAGTTTTTACATGTGTCATCCGACTTGTGCTCCTGGCAACCCTGTGAAACAGGGTGGAAAAGACAAGTTCCGTGCTCCGTGTTCCGTGATGGGGAGGCCAGGGTGAGAAAAGGATAAGAAACGTATGGAAAATCATACATTTAGGGAGGGGTGGAGCGGAAAATCAAATCTTTGCCTTAAAAAAAATTTTTTTTGATGTTTATTTATTTTTGAGAGAGAGAGAGAGAGAGAGAGAGAGAGTGAGTGGGGGAGGGGCACAGAGAGAGGGAGACACAGAAAGGAAGCAGGCTCCAGGCTCCTAGCTGTCAGCACAGAACCTGATGCGGGGCTAGAACTCACAGACCGCGAGATCATGACCTGAACCAACGTCGGGCTCTTAACCGAGCGAGCCACCCAGGCGTCCCCAATCTGTACCTTTTGATTCCCCATTCGATGTGCTTTTGTGGCACCTTCCTCTTACGGTGTCAGGATAGTGTAAATATTTCAATACCAAAAAGACTTGAGGTGAACTCCTGGAAGGAAATGGATATATGTAGAAGGTAAATATCTTTCTATTTCCCAAACTGATCACGGTGCTTGACACACAGTAGGTAACCAGTTACCCAGCTTGAGGCAGAGGGGACAAGGGAACGTTCTGGCTCCACCACCGACTGGACTGAAGTTTGAATCCTAGCCCAGCTGCCCGAGAAGCACCAGGCGAGTCACGTAACCTCTGTGCCAACAGACCCACCCCAGGCAGAGGTGCAGGTGAAAATACCCTCAAAGCTGCTGGGAACGCTTGCAATCATATCAGTGCTTCATAAGATGTAGCTATTGGTTTGTGGCGCCAGGATCCTGGACACCACCTTAGGCCCGGGCTGGTGATGGAAATAGACGACCCAGGGCACAGGGCTCTAGTCTCTGGAGGCAGGCAGCGGACCAGATGCTTTCTGACCTTCTGTCACGTTTAACTCCCCTTTCCCACCAAAATGAGAGGGAATGCTCTCGACTCCCGTCAACACAGTTACGGTGCTATTGGTAACCCCTTGCACCTGCGCCTGGGGCCAAGCCACGGGTGATAATTAGCTCTCAGAAAGCGGAAGGACATTAGCTCCAGCGTCTTGACTCTGTTCCAGTTGAGATAATTAAATAAAGTGCCCACAGGTGGATCCAGTTAATGAGGCCATCAACTGGGTTGCCATTGAGCCAGCCGGGCACGGAGGCCCGGAGCTGGGGCATGCGCTTACCCTGGATGACTAGGCCGTGGGCATGGCCAAAAGCACGGAGCAATCTCCCCTCGTCTCTTCTCAACCCTCGGCTTGTTCCTGCCCTCAGTCCCCCAGACACACGGGTGTCCTCAGGTGCACTGACTGGCCTGGGAGCCGGGGACTTGTGCTCCAGGCTCTGGAGCTAGCTCAGTGCATAACCTCCTGTGAACATCTGACCTGTCCCTGCTCCGCTTTTTCAGTTGCAAGGAGAAGGAAGCGGTTAAGGGGGCAGCTCACGAAACTGGAAGAGCTTGGGGACAGCTGGGTTCAGTCTCCTCTCCTGCCTCTCCGACACTGCTAGTTTCTGCTTCTCTCTTCTTGGCCTCCTTCTATCCTCCTGTAAATAGGCTGTTCTACAAATAGGCAGTCTTCAGCCACCCCATATCCATAGCCTTTCAGCGATGGCCAAGTAGGGCTTCCTCCCAGTTACAATTTTTAAAGTTTATTTATTTATTGGGGGGGGGGCAGAGAGAGAGAGAGAGAGAGAGAGAGAATCCCAAGCAGTCTCCACACTGTCAGCCTGAAACTGGACACGGGGCTCGAACTCAGGAACCGTGAGATCATGACCTGAGCTGAAATCAAGAGTAGGAGGCTTAACTGACTGAGCCATCCAGTACCCCCTCCAGCAGTGACGATTTTTAAATTCTAGGAGAAGACCTGATTGGTCCAGCTTAAATGATAGGTTCAGCTTGTGGACCAATCATTCTGGCTGGGAAGGGACAAGAACTTGCATTTATCCAGAAGTAGATCTATTGCTGTATCGCCAGAAGCCACTTGAATTGGAATCTTCCACAATGACAGAAGTTTTGCGCACAATGACCCTTCCCTCCTCTAAAGAGCAGAAGCAGGTTGTGTTCCTGGTGTGTGTGTGTGTGTGTGTGTGTGCGTGTGTGTATGTCTGGGTTGGTCCTTGGGAACTGGAATAGATATTTCCTTATAGAAATAATGTTATGAGTAATGGTTATTCTTCCCGATCCATCTAAGTAGAGGTTAACCGGATGACCACGGGCAAGTTACTTAGCTCTCTGACCCTCAGTTTCCCTGTCTGGAAAATGAATAATGAGTAATACTGAGTAACAATGGGTAAAATGAATACTAATGGGGCTAGTTCATGTTGAGGTTATTAAATAACTCGGGTAGATTCAGTCCTTAGCTCACCTGCTGGGTAACAGTAAGTTCAATAAACAGTAGCCATTGCTAGCGGAAAGTGAAATACTGCATGTTTGTGTCTTAAAAAATAGTGGCAAGCTTCACTTTTAGTGAAACAGGAAACCGACAAGATCAGTAAGTGATGAAAACACTGTTTTTCCTTATCTCAAAGCACTGGCAGGTGCAGAAGGGTAGGTTTAATTGAAGAAGGGTGAAAATATTCCAATGTAGTCTTGGGAACAGTTTCAAGGACCTTACGCAGGCATGTCCTCTTTATGGCTAATTTTGCTGGCCGCTTCTCTCCCACCACCTCCACTCACCTCTTGCTGACAATACTCATTTGCTTGAGGTGGTTTCTGAGACTTTCTAAGGGGGAGGGGTGGACTCAAAATAGGACCTAGGAGAAAACAGAGAAGAGACAAGAAGAAAGATGCAGCAAAAAAGGGTTATCTTGATGTGTCTGAAGAGAGTGCCACAGACAGAGATGAAGAATACAAAGGAATAACTGTTGACTAATAGCATCGTTACTGCTCAGACGTGTATGTGAGACAAGACACTGGCTGAGATGCAACATGAGTTCCATGTGGTGGAAGACAGAGTGGGGTTCTGGAACATGCATCATTCCCTTCAAGGGGATGGGTGGGGAGGACATGGGCGTGGTCGCTGGTGCCGACCCCCAAATGGTGGAGGAGACCAAGTACAGTTAGTTGTATTGGTTCTTGAAGATCTCTGGGAAGGTACATCTCGAGGGGGAAAATGGCAGCCATGTTCAACTGAGCCTTTCTTTGTGTTTTGTGCTCAAGTCCCCTGCTTTGATATGACGAATGCCCTGTCCTGCAATATGCTGTGTCTAGGTAAGTATTGCCTTCTTGTCCACCATCATAGTTGGGACCGTGTTAAGTCCCCAATAGGCAATCTATAGCCATGGGAGGCAGGGAATACTTGCAGATCAAAGTTACTCTGAACATTTTTCTCTGTGGATCAAGTTGCTCCTGATACTGATGCTGTAGGACATTTTAGTTAACTTAGTAAAAGGGAATGGAAATTCCTTTGACTGTTTTCATTCATTCATTCATTCGTTTGTTCGTTTGTTCATTCGTTCATTCATTCCACAAATATTTCTTGAGGGCCTGGTGTCTATAAAGCTGTGGTGACTGCTAGGGCCACATCAGTGAACAAGCCGTCAAAGTTCCTGTCCTCCGGTAGTCTACATTTTGTGGGGGAAGAGAAGTGAAAGACCGCCAAGTACATATAACGTGTGGTAAATGCTACCAGTGAAAATACGGAAGCATATATGAGAGAATATAAGGGATGCCTGAAAATGAACAGGAAGTGAACATTTTGGTCCCCGTCTCAGAACTAAGATCTGCATTCTTTTCAGAACTTCAGTTGTACTAAGAGTCATAAAGGGAATGCAGACTCATTATGGAAAACCTGGAAAACATAGAAAGCGTAAAGATACAAAAATCTCCCATAAACCACTGTTAAAACCACACTTACTTTATGCCTACTTGGGATCATATTGCATAGAGTTTTGCAACCTGCTTTTTCACTTCAAATTACATGGTGAACCTCTCCTCCGGTCATAAATATTTAATTTAAAACATTTTAAATAACTGCATCCTATGCCATTATATAGATGTGCCATAAATTATTTAATCATCTCCCTATTGGTGAACATTTGGTTTGTTTCCACTCTTACAAATATGCCTCAGTGATTCTCCCTGTTCCTAAATCTTTGTTTGAGATTCTGTTGGTTTCTTAGAATAGTTTCCTAGCCAGTCAGTCCTCAGATATCCATTAAGCAATTATTACGTGCCCAGCAGATTTTCTTTTGCTTTTCTAGCCTGATGGTTTGGTACTGTTAGGAATTCTCAGCTATGCTACACTCGGTTTCGTTCACCTGACAAAGTAGGCCTCTTTACCCCCATGTGTGTTGGCCTCAGTTGTGCCCTTGGGTCCAGGGCATGAGGGAAACCCGGTCTTATGTGAACGCCTCTCTGTATCGAGTCTGTTCCATCTCGATCTTTCTTCTGTTGTTACTCCAACTCTGAGGTTGTGTGCTGGGCTCTCACACCCAGCCTTTCTGTGCCTTACCATTCTTTTAGGGGCTGAGGACTATGGCAGGAAGGGTCCCCAGAAATTGGACCGGGGTCTCCCCATGGGAGTATATGTGTACTTTGGAGGGCAAAAGAGAAAGGGAGAAGCAGGCAATCCCAAAGTCAGCGTGCAGTAAGATAGAAGATGAAAATCTACGTGGGGACAACTGGAAACTGGCCCACCTCCCTCTCAACCATTTCTTGGGATGGACTGAAGGAGGACTTGGGTTTCTAGGGCATGTCGTTGACCTGTTCCGTTAACTGTTCCTAATCTGTAGGCAACCTCTGGGAAATTACAAGGATACTAGAGTAGGTGGGTTGCATTGATGGCCCCAGATCATGGCTTCCCTCACTGTGTGCTTTGCCCTGTAACGCTGTAGTCCCTTCTCACTCAGATTATGGCTTAGCCATAGGACTTACTTGGCTAATGGGATCCTAGTGATGTGGTACAAATAGAGGTTTGAAAGCACAGATCTACATCCACAACCGTCTTGCATAATTGGGCTCCCTCTCCATTGCAACTCTGTCGTAAGAGCATGGTGAGGCTAGCCTATCGAAGGACTATAAGAGCTGTGAGAACCTAAAGCCATCCTAGGCCAGCCAGTCCTCTGCCACTCTGCCGCTGACTGCCGACACATGAGCAAGCCCAGCCAAGCTCAGTGGAGGCTGCTTAGGTCAGCTGAACTGACCCTTAGGCCCTGAGGGGAAAAAAACAAACCATATATTAAGCCTTGGGTTTTTTTTTTTTTTGTTATTGTTGTTGTTGTTACTCAGCAATAACTAACTGATAGAGACATTAATATTGAAGAGTAGAGAAAGGGGGGCAGTGGGGGGGAAAGGCGAGCAGAAGGCACTGCGACAGACCAAAACACTCAGAAAAGCCCCAGCTCTGAATTCACATTAAGCACCACTGTATAGCAGGAATCCCACCCCTGTGATTACCCTTTGACCTCCAGGGTTGAGCTTGGCTACCCTTGCTGTGGAGGCATCCTCCCTTCTGGGTCTTCTGATTAGCAGTCCCAGGAACCAGAATTGTCCACGCTTGGAGATATCCCCAGGGACCAGCCTATCCTGATTCCGGGGTTCTAGAACTGCACAACCGTCAGGAGAGGGCACTGGAGACCCCACCTGGGATCACTGAGGGCGCTTTTGTCCTTGTCTGCACTTCTCTCTTCTCCCTACCTACGTGGCTGGCCTCCTGAGCTCTGGTCTCATTGGTTACTTCTCATTCGGAGCAGCCTGCATGACTGTATTTCATTATGGTCTCATTACTGGGTCCCCAAACCAGACAGCACCAGGTTGGGGGGGGGGGGGCGGGAGTTAGGTAGGGTGTCAACAAGGTGGATCAGTCCGCCTCCAGCACAAACCAGTCCCGTTTCCACTGTGTTTATCTTCTTGCCCCCTGTCACGGACACGGACCGGGCCGTGAAAGACACCCCTTGGGGAATCTGAAACACACAGAGATGGCTCACTCAGTGCAAATAAATGGCCATTCCTTCTAGTTTCTTTTGCCTTCAAGCCGGCTTCCAAACTGGAGAAATGCAAGTCGCCCTCCACTCTTCCCTCGATATTACATGGTGGTTTCAATCTCATTATTGTTGCATTATACGTAGCACATCTGTTACTGGTCAGGAGCCAACTATTTAATTCTATTAGATACATCTATACAGCAAAGTGATAATCTACACCAGGTTTGTGGAACAAGCACTTAATACTTGGCAGTGAGCAGCCGAAGGCTTGATGCACAAGCAAGAGAATGTAGGAGGCCCATCGTAGCCGAGGGTCGCAGGCGGCCAGAAAGCTCGCCTGCATTCTCCCCTGGCCGGCATTCCAGTGTGGGAACCGAGACAGTCATCGGCTTGTTCCAACATCTGCAAGATATTGATGGAGAATGAGGGAGGTGAAGAGGGGAGGGAGAGGGGAAACGTTTACCTAACCAAATGCTAACTCTTCCAAGGGGATTCATGTCAGCGCAGACTAAATGATGTGAGAGTTTTAGGCACATGTGGTAGTATTTACCCCCCAAGAAATGGACACAGATTCGTGTCTTGTTCAGTAAGTGCAGAGCCTTAGACACGCCTTCTGCAGCTGCCCCCGAATTCCTATTTGCGTTTCCCGGTTGCGTGTCTGCACACTGGAGACTGGTCTGCTCTCAGCACAAGGACACAAATGGCACTGTGTGCAGGGACCTCTAGCCAGGACTCTGATTCCACGAAATGCTGGCTGGCACAGCTCCACTCTCTCCCTAACACCCCATCTTGCGCACAGTCCACAGCCATTCTTGCTGTCTTGAACCCTCACCAGGTCACTTTATCTCTTGCATTTTTGCCCAGAGGGCTGGAGAGATGGGGAAGGAATACTGATAGAATCCCGGTCTAGGTTCCCCTCCATCCAGAAGGGAGACTCATTTTTAAATCTCAAAATTGGTGAGGGGAAGTGGGAGGGGCAGGTCGAGAAGAGATCATGTCTCATATTTCATTGATGCTAAGTAGGGGGTCATCAATTTTAAGATGCATTATTATTTTATATACCACCAAGAAAACAAAAATGCTGATTCTTTAGTTATGATATGCCGTCCGTTAAAAGACACATCCCAATTTCAGAGATGTGAAAATACGGGGACACAAATATACATCTCAGGATGTTCAGCCCCGGGGATCTCCCAGGACTGGCCACTTATGACTTGTGTGACAGTGGACAAGTTATTTAACACCTTGCACCTCAATTTCCTCATCTGTAAAACGGGAACAGTGAGAGCACACAACTCCTAACATTGCTGCGAGGATTAAATACTAATGGATATAAAGTGCTTCAGGGAGATGTTATGTAAGCATTTACTTAACTGTGTGACCTTGAACATGTTGCTTAATATCTCTGTGCCTGTTTCCTCAGTTACCAAATGCAGGTAGCAATGCTGTTCTGTGCTGTTCTATTTACTTCCCTTTAATGTGGACCAGTGTTTGGGCCTGCAGGAAAATGGGTAGAGAAGGGGAACTGGTTGAAGGAAAGAATCCACTATGGCGAGTGGACTCACGAGCCAGCAAGACGACCCTTCTTGCCCTGGCCCTCCCAGTTGTCCGAGCTGCATCTTTGGGCACTGCCTTGCTGAACCCACTGGCCATAACAGGCTCCCTGCCCTCTTTTCCAGGGCTTCCGGGGAAAGATCTAGTTTGTCATTGGCCACCTGTCTTTGCAGTCGATGTGAGCCGCAATCGTCTTTATGTTCCAAATATAGTAGATGTACGCCTTTGTCCCAGGGATGCTTTCAGAATCATTCGCCAAGAGGTTTCGTATTTAGCCTCATGGTTACTTTTCTCAATGGCTCCGGGGGGAAGGGAAGATAGTACTATTGATTCCCAATTACTAAACGAGGAGACCGAGGGCCAGAGAAGTGAAGTGTCACCCAAAGTCACATGAAGCTCCTTCTCTTAGACGTACATCATGGCGCTTATACCTGGTGGTTCATTGGGCTTCCGCTTGCCTGGATTCGATGCCCCTCCCTGAAGTGACCCTTCCTGCAGAAGGATTATACACTCCTGTCTGCTGACATCAGACTTGGCCAGGTGACTTCCTTTGGCCAGTGAAATGTGAGCTCTGTCCAAGAAGAACCTCTAAGAGCTGTGCTTGATTTGCTATAGGTCTTTTCCTCCTGCCACAAAGTTGGCAAAGTTCCAGTCACAGGCTGCTTTATCGCTGGGTCCCCTGGTAAGGACAGTGTGAAACAGAGTTGCAGATGGCATACAGTGGACATGTCACGTGAGTGAGAAGCGAACCTTTGTGGCTGTAAGCCCTTGAGATTGTGGGGTTGTAGGTCACCACAGCAAGACCCAGCCTCTTCTAACAGATACAGTGTGTTTTAGAAAACATACCCTCCGTGCACAAGATTTAGCATTCCTTTTACTTCCCTCTACCTTTACAAACATTTGCTGTCTTAGAAGATAGTTCACGTGGCCTGGTAATGGTGGCCTTCGCTTCCTATCTTTGCACATACCTCTCTTCTTCATACAGTCCTGATTAGCTCTCTTGGCACAAAAATCAAATATTTCCTCAAACATTACCTCAAAATGTGACCTGATTTGGAGATAGGGTCTTTACAGAGGTGATTAAGTAAAAATGAGATCATTAGGGTGGGCCCTAACCCAATATGACTGGTGTGCTTATGAAAAGGAGACATTTGGGGGCACCTGGGTGGCACAGTCCATCGGGCGTCCGACGTCAGCTCGGGTCATGATCTCATGGTTCACGGGTTCGAGCCCCATGTTGGGCTTTGCACTGACAGCACAGAGCCTGCCTCAAATTATCTGTCTCTCCTTTTCCCTCTGCCCCTCCACCTACTCATGCTCTCTCTCTCTTTATCAAAAATACACATTAAAAAAAAAGAAAAGGGGAAATTTGGACACAGAGCCATGCAATCAGTAAGAATGCCCTGTGAACATGGAGACAACCATCGATAAGCCAAGGAGACAGGCTTGGAACAGATTTTTTTTTCTCATAGCCCTGAAAGGGAACTGATCCTGCCAGCTACTTGATTTGAGACTCCCAGCCTCCATACACGTAAGCCAATATATTTTTTGTTGTTTAAGCCAACCGCTTTGTGATAGTTGGTTATGGCAACCCTAACAATTATACCTAATATATCTCTCAATTTCTTAAGATCACGGAGATGGTAACAAATCAGCGGTAGCAAATTAGGGCAGGATGAGAAGGAATTTGGTAAATAAACAGTAGGGATGGGGAGGAAGAGATCTCCAGACAAGGGCATGGTATCAGCAGGGCGCAGAGTGGGGAATCCACCTTGTGTGCTTGAGGCCTGGAAAGTACACTGGTCCCGCTCAGGTGTAGGCTGAGAGATGCTGGAGGAGGTAGGTTGGGACCAGGTCATGGGAGCAAGCCTTGGTCTTAATTGATAGGTTAACTCTGCACGCTTTCATTTTTGACAATCAGAAACTGTTACGGCTTTCTGAGGGACTTTCTAGTGGTTTGGGGGGTTTTTAGATGGTCAAAATTTAATCGGGACCACGTCGATGTGAGCAAAGGAAATCATCGAGTTGGGACAATAAGGAATGAAGTAATGAATGGTTTTCTAGACTAGTTGGCTTTGGTGAAGTAATTACATCTCCCTCTGGCTACATGGTTGCACGTATTGCTTCCTGCAGAAGCTACCTTGTTGGTCAAACTCCTGATATGTCTCCTCACTTAGCAGGGACACCTCAATCAGCACCCAAGGAGATGGCATGCTGAGTCTCCACAGGCCTGTTTTCCCCAGTTCCTGGCATCAGCCCCCATACCTGAGGCAGTCTATCCACGGCAGGCAGAATATTGCAACCTCTGACTGGCCAGAGTTGCGTCTGCAATGAAGAGTGCTGCCCTACATCTGCCATAGAGGAGCCCGGCCTTGACCTGATCTCACCGTGTTCGCCCCATTCGTGTCCATGTGGCACAGCCTCTGTCTGCCTTCCTGGTTTTCAATTCCAGTTTTCTCACCTCTCTGAATTCAGAGCACTGAGTGCCTAGTGCCTTGGGCCTCGATGACTCACCATCTTGAGGTTCTGGCAAAGGTGCCCCTTCCGGTGACATGGACGTCATGCCCAGAGAACCATGGCAACAGGCCCCACTCCTCAGATCTGTCTCCCATGGACATTGACTCCATCCAGTCTGCATTTATTGTGTAGTTTGGGTAATATAAAACCGGACGATGGGTCACCCTTCTGAAAGGTAGTCAGCAACCTTCCAGCCAGGTCGGTAATCAGGAGGCCGCCCAACTGGATTGCCAAAGACCCTGAATACCTCACGTAAAGCCCCCTCCCCCAAGAGAGAACCACAGACTTTCATTTCCGTGGAGAATGGGGCGTGCTTGTTACTTCTGATCCTCAAATGCATATGGAGGGCTAAATGCCTCGTTTTGAAGGTGCCTGGGGACCTTTAGATAAATGATGGCACTCAGAAACCAGGGCCTCGTGTTACCGTTGAGCTGCCCACAACTGGCTTTCCTCACTCTAAGTACCTTGGCAACAGTGTCTTTTCCAGCTGTACATCTCTGACTTAATGGGGAGCCCGTCCAGAGCTCTGGAGCAAAGGCCATGAGATTCAAATCCCATTCCAAGCAAGTGAGTGACAAGCAACTAATTTCCAAAGCTGTGCAGCGGATATTTTTTCTTCCTTCAACCCTCTGGGAGAGAGAATGATGCAAATGAAATGCCCCAAGGGGGAGTAGCTTGTTGTAACTTATGATTAATCTTGAAAAACCACATGAGTTAAGCATTCCAGTCCTGGAGCTAACCCGAAAACCAGGAACATGATACCACTCCCTCCTCGCACGCCGGCTCGTTCCCTCACTCCCCCGGTCCCAGAAATCTTAGGTGCATTCCTACAATGCAGCCTTCTTGCCACTCAAGCCAGCGGAAGGGTGCTTTGTCGCGACCAGCTCGGAGAAAGCAACTGTGGGTCTGTCCTGGGGACAGCTCCTTTAATCAGAATAACAGCCCGGTGCATTTTTAAAGCATTTTTCTCTTTCAAATACGATTTTGTTGTTCTTCATGAAAGCCCAATGTTAGGAGGCATTTCCTCCTCTCCTCAGTCCAATAAAGATGCTTCTGGAAGCATGCTGGGCCATGTCTGACCATAGAAAAAAAATGGTGATGGTAAATAGAGTCTGGGACAAAACTTGGGCATCCCACCTCCTCAAATTCGGGCATCCAGGCGCCCCCAAAGGGCTCCCTGCGAGAAGCCCACCTCTGACTGTGAGCAAATCATTTTACCCCTCAGGCTTCATGTCAAAAATCAGACTAACATGCCCTACCTCTGAGATTGCTTGGGGAAACAAAGTCACTATGTTATCCGTTTGTGCCTTGGCTTCCTCTCTTGGGCTTTTTAAGAAAACTAAATGAGCTCATGCATGTAACATGCTTAAGATCATGCCTGGCACAGAGTATGGAGTAAATGTTGGCCATCGTTTTCACTGGCTTTGAATAAAGTCACACTAAAGATGGCAGAAAGGAGAAAGTGTGTCACCGGCAAAAGCATGAATTACTTCTCTATGAGCACAGCTGTCATGCTATTTCCCTGAGCAATCCATTGGGCAAGAGGTTCTCTATCCCAGCTTCAACTGGCTGCTGCCCCGACTCTTCTCATTTGCCCCAACAGCAAAGCAGGACCTTTGGACAAGGCCGTTGTGAGTCAAGGGACATTTCAATATGGCCCTTTTGATGCTGAGCCATCATAATGCAAAGAAGACTCAGAAAAATTAAGAAGTAGTGAGGACAAGTGGCCTTGAGTCTTGAACCTCCCTCCTTCCCTGCGTCCAATTTTGTCCTTGAAACGAACCCTACTGGAATCGAAGAGGAAGTGTTGCTATTTCCACAATTCTTGTTAATGTGTTTTGTTTTTATTCTTTTTGTTTCTTTAATGGGAAGATGAAGCATTTGTTTTCCACGCCGCATCCCAATTATCCTGGGTCCAAGTGCTGATGTCAGATGTCTGTCTTCTCCCTCAGACCACCCAGTGTTCTCAGACAGTGCTCCTTTCCTGGCGCTTGCTGTGGGTCGCTGGCTTAGGAGGCTCTGTGGTCGGGAAGTAACTCATAGGCAGAGTTGGGCCAGTTTTATCCTAGGGAGGAAGAGGCAGCGTCATTGGCCACCAGCTTGGGAAAGCCTGGCTTGGGGGTACTGGGGTGTCCAGGCTGGCAAGGCATTTCATTAACTGGCCACCATTTATGCCTTCGTTCCCAGCTTATTTTAATGAGCTGCTTCCGGATTTAATCTCCCCAATGTTCTGCCTCCGTCCTTGTTTAATCCTGCGGTCTGATGGGCCCTTATTTATGCACATCAATACTGTTTACAAACATGAAAGCCGCCCAGCGGTGTTTGAACTTTAGGCTCTGCCATTGGTTATCGATAAGGAAAGGCAGGCCCGTAGGTGGTGCGTCAATACCGCCAGGTCAATATTGCATGCACAGGCAAGATCCGGGCCTTTCTGCATGGTCTGGGGGAGGCAGAAACCCATCCCACTGGTCTTTGCCCTCGAGTATCACCATCTTCTTCCCCATTCCGAGTCACCGATCGCCTCTGGGGCTGGTTGGGTTGTTGAAGAAGCTCGCTGTTGCAGCAAGAGAAGAAACCCACCATTTGGGGAGAATATCTTTTTTTTTTCCCAATGGACCCAGAGGGTCATGGGTCTCCTGGGGGTGCCGGAATCGGAGTCAGTTTTCCGCCAGGCTCCCACGCTTTGGGACAAGTCAGAAGCTCTCTTGGCTTCCCTTTTTAAGCCTAGAAAATATGTCTCAATGGTTGAATGTGGTAACACGCACAAAAGTGTTTTTTGTAACACGATGCCGGATCACGTGGGTTGTGCAATGGTTTACGGAGCCAGGGAGACATGGGTTCAAACTTCCGTTCTGCAACTCACTGTCTGGGTGTCCTCCAGTGCTTTCCACAATGTCTCTAATTCTCAATTTAGCCATATGTTAAATGGGCTTAAGAGTGGTACCATTCTGAAAGACTGTTTCAGGACAAGATGAGGTTAAATATAAAGAGTGTACGTAGCCTAGTACCTAAGACCTAAGAAATGCTGTTGCTCTATTATGATGGCTATTTGATTAAATTATTATCATTATTATCATCATTGCTATTATTATTATTATTATTATTATTTCAATTCCCAGGTCAGCCGCTCCTTCGCTGAGTGAACTCAGAAAACTTACTTTTTGCCCAAGCCCTGGTTTCTTCAGTTATCGAATAGGAATCATGACGCCAACCTCTCAAGATTCTCTGCAACTTAGTGAGAATATTGTGTAACCCACGGTGTATTTGACTGGTGTATTTGAGTTCTCTCAATGCGTCATCCCCTAATTGTTATCTTCCCTCTTTCCTTCTGTGAGGAGATGTCAACCTCCTTTCTCTTTGCAGCAATCTTTGCAAATCTGAGGGAAGCGTGCTTAGCCATTTTGTTTCGAGCCAGGGCGAGGAAGGGCAAGGTTTCTAGGTGCTGGCATCGGGACACGACAACAATGTTGGCTTCCCTCAGGTGGTGACTTGGGTACGGAATGCCCACACGGCCTCTGGATTTTATGGTTTTTGTCTTTTGTCACTTAACCACTTCCTCCTCCTCTCTGCCTAATGCAATCTGTGGGTGGTTCATTCAGGACTTCGTTTTGACAAGTTCCTACATGGGACTCCAACTTCCAAGGGGATGAGTCCCCACGGCCCATGTGCTGTGTGACTGAGAAGTCACGTGTTTCTATGACTTTTGTCATCAGAGCTGCCCAAGCCACATATACATATTTAGCATCGGATGATGCTCTGAGAGGCCCCGATTTTTACTGAGTTTATTAACTGACTGGGGTCTTCGGGATTGGCACCTCCCCCAACTGCAATGACTCTCCAAACAAACTATGCAAATAGCGGCCTTCCAGGAGGATGGCCAACCGATCCTAATTTGCCTGGGTTTTCCTCCCCTGAGTACTGAAAGATCCAGGTCCCAAGAAGCCACTCCACCCTGGGCACCCTACCACATTTGTCACCCTACCTCTCCAGGTGGTCAAATTATCTGCCCTCTAAGCTAACGATGAAACCAAAAATCTTGGGACCAATTGTGGGGTATCTCCAGCAGAAAGGAATGGGGACACCCAAAGAAACCTGGGCTCCGAGGACTGGGACTTCAGTGTCTCCTCTTCCCGCAGAGAGCATACGAGGCAGGTCGTTCCTAGAAGAGGTTCTGGGGAAAGGACTAGATGGTATGGATGATGGGACACACCATTTACTTCCTATGAAACATGACCATCCGTTTTCTCCACTCTCTACCTCTCCTCTGAGCCTTATGTAAGTAAGACCCCTGGGGGTAAAGCAATGCCCAAACTAAATCTGAAGAAAATATTGGTATGTCTCTGGGTTGAAAGGTCATAAAAACTCTTATTCTCTTCAAGAAAGAGCCGCAGAAGCCACACTACCAGACAGGTCAAAGAAACTTGAGAATTCATTTAAGCATAAGCAAAACAAGCCAGGCTAACGATACTGTTACATTCCTGGTATAGCCGATGTTCCTGTGGACTTCAGATTTTAAAGAAAGGAAGTTAAGAGAGGAAAGCAAATATAGGAACGAATGTTTCCTGGGAATGTGCTACATGCCAAGCACTGTGCTGTTTACATGCCTTGTCTCATCTATTTCCAGAAGCCAGCCTAGAAGACAGATGCTATTATTATTTGCATTTTGGAGTTGAAAGCATGAGTTTCAAAGATGTTGAAGTAACTGGTCTAAGTTTGCACAGCTAGCAAGGGTCAAGGCCAGGATTTGGACTTTGGTCTTCAGGGCACAGAGCGATGATCTTGACTAGTGAGCTCCACTGGCTACCACTGTTTTGTCTTCCCCATATATTCAACCTCGCCATTGTCCCCGTAGATTTTTGACGTTTCCTGACAACTCTTCAGAGATGCTCTGCTCAAGATGAGCCCAAGTAGTCCACGCTATTTTAATGCTGGCGGGCTCATGCAGGCACTCACACACACATGCACACCTGCCGGTAAAAATACAGAGACGCAAATGGAATCGTTGAAAAACACGCAGCTTTTCTTTTAACGTTGAGCTTTCCCTGCGTGTGTCTCAGGGACTGTCAGCCAGGCACCAGGTGTAACAATCTAAATTCTCAGGGATATGAAGGGGGTGGGGGTGGGAGAGGAAAATGCCAGAGCAGTGGAGGGGGAGCTACTGGAAAGTAGAAGGCTCTTTGTAGCCCATGACCCTGCCCTCTCAAGTCTTCAAAAAAGTTAAAAGTTTTATGATTGGGAGCCTTGGAAACAGCAAGGGACCAAAATCTAGCTTGTGGCCAACCTGAGCCATCACCCCCAGGAACAGGTGCACAGGAATTCATGGAGGGCGAGGGAGGCTGGGACCTGGAAGAAACTGGGAGGAGGCCTTAGTGGCTGAGCTGGGAGGCAGACTGGAATCGGGAATGTGAGTCAAGATGCCCGGGCAAGATGGCTCCAAGCGGTATCTGGGCCACACACATTCTTCAAGTCCCCAAACTTCTGGCCACATGTTTTCAAAATCCCAGACTCTTGCTAGCCCAAGACTCTGAGAGTAAGGAAGTGCTGTCCTGGTAGCTTACCCCTATCCAATTATGTCTGCCAGAACTTTAGGGGCTGGAAAAATCTGACTCTGCCACAAAGTTCCTTTGAGTGCCTCTTCTTTCTCTCCTCTCTACCTCGGGTTCCTTCCCCACCAACCAAAGAATGTCACCCGTGTTATCAGATACTTTGGGTCTGCCAGCTCCCGGAAGCAGGGTGAACTGGAGGTATGAATCTGGAGTGTCCAGCTGCCTTCATTGTTGTCCCTTACTTGGAAGCAAAAACCAAAGACAACACTGGGAACACGCGGTTGACAGTTGGGAGATACTTCCCCGGAGACACCTTTAGCGCTAAATTCCCAGAGTCCTCCGTGCACTGGAAGTTATTTAACTTACCTTTGAGAAAGGTTATTCCTCAACGGACACTGTCGATGGTTCTGTGCCTGGGACCTGTCCTAGGAAACTCTGGAAAAGTTTTGTTTAACATCAACAAGTCACTACTGGGTCTCCTAGACTGTTAATGTGTCTTTACCCAAACGAGAGACAATGTGTAGCTTTTGAAAACACCATCTTCACAAGGTAAGGCATTAAGCAGTAAATCTGGACTTTTTTCTCCCCCTTCCCGGTCTACCTTTTTTTCTTGCTAATTGGCAGAAAATTAATGAACGAGGCACTGATTGAACAGATGCTCCTCATGGAAAAAGGCAGAATTGGAGTTTTTCTTGCCCTCTTTTTTTGAACACATCAAGGAGGTAGTAACATGTGGCAGGTCAAAAATTAAGAGAAGGTAACAGTACAGATTGTAAAGAACACAAAGGGGTTGGAGTATGTATGTGTGTGTGTGTGTGTATGTGTGTGCGTGTGTGTATTTTCTCTTTTGTTTTAACTTCCTTGCATCTTTTTTTTCTTTTCTTTTCTTTCTTTTTTTTTTTTAAAGCTCCTATTCGGCTGTAGCTCGTAATTAGCAGCTAGGCCTCTGGGACCCAATTAACCAATTCAATTAACAAAAAAAGCACACAAGTCACCCTGACATTTGTCAGCCATTAGGAAGGATGTCAGACTGGCAGTTTCAGCCGAAACATTAATGGTGATTAGCTCATTTGCGACTCACTTCACTCCACTATCCTCCTGGAGAGGCAGCCTCTAAGCCACACTGTCCAGAGCTATGGGCCAGTAGCTTGACTTTCAAAGGTCAAGGGAAGACTCCCTCCTAGCTCTTTCACTGGGTCAAGGGGCCCCATCCCAACCTCGGCTAAGGCATGCCTACACTTTTCCCAAGTTCCCACTAAGTCCTTTTGGATAAACCTAAATACCCTTGGCTATTTCTCCAGGGCATGAGAATTCAGCAAAGGTTTCTTTATTAAGGATGAAGTTTAAAAAATCTCATTGCCATTATTTTTGGCCTCTTGCTTCCCATGTTTACTTCCTGCAGTCAGCAGGCTTGCCATGGCCAGCTCCAGGAGGCGGTTTGTCCATTTGGGCACTGCCTCTGTTCTTGGAGTTGATTAACTCCAGCATCTTATATGATGCAGACAGGTGTTTATGTAGTAGCCATGGCTATCTTTGCCTCTGATCTCCCTTAATTTCACTCTACTTCCCTGGAAGCCTCGATTTAATAACAAGCAAGGAAGCCTCTGTAAATAAAAAGCTCAGGTGCATGGGTTGACAGACAAAGGGGAGGTCCTGAAATATCAGAGCCTAGGTGGTTTTCTCCCAGTGTATTCCTCTTCCTTACTTTAGCCAGTCTTGGGGGAAGTTCCCAAGGCTCTTTGCAGCAGCCTGAAGAAATAATACTCAGAAGGTGTCAGAGATCGCGCTTGGACACATATAAGAGAAAGCTCAAGTAACCATGACTTAAATGCATGGGGATTTATAGTTCTTGCCTGTCAAGAGGCCTGAGGGAGGCGCTCAGGAACTGGTACAGCCACTCCACAGCTCCATGAACCTTCCCCCATCCTCTACCCTTTTGTCCCACTCTCTCAGCTTATGTCCTCATGGTTGGTTGTCCTCATGGTTGCAAGATGGCGGCTCCCATGCTTCCGGGCATTGGAACTGCGTTCCAGGAAGGAAGAGAGGAGGGCAGGGAAAAAGGCTAAAGCCTTGCAAAGTCTGTTGTTACTGTTATTGTTTTTTAAATCAAGAAAACCATCGTTTTCCAGGCAGCTCTATCCAGCAGACGTTCCCTTTTGATTGACCAGAACTATGTCATGGGGACACCTCAACTACAAGGGACCCTGAGATATCAGGATTTTCTTGGCTGGATACATTGCTGCCCTGAACAAAATTGAGATTCTGCTGGGAAGGAAGGAAGGAAGGATAGATATTGGTAAACTCGCAGCATTTGCTACAACCATGTATCGGATCCCTATTGGGGGGGGCATGTTTTCTGTGCAAGATCCCCGTTTGTTGGTGATGCTGTCCCTGTTTGACGGATCAAAGGACGCTCAGAGAGGTTAGGTAGTTTGCCTCGGATCACACCGCTGGTAAATGACAGTGCAACAACTGAGATTGAGATGTGTTGGATCCAAAGCCCGCCATTAACCACCAGGCACCAGCCACGGGTTCTCAAAGGCTCAATCACAGCCACACGGCAAAACCCCCGGCTGATGAAGATTTTGCCCAGTTGGAAAACTGGGACTGGAAAACTCAGAAGGTGCTCTCGGCCTTGCAGCTTGCCTCTGTTGTTTGCCTGGTTCCGAGCCACATGCTAATAACCGCACATATGGGTTTCATTTCCCCCAGAGCTGGCCCAAGTAAGCCCCCAAAGCCACCTTGCTTGTCACCCTCTGCCCCTTCCCGCCAGCCCTCAACCCCGGCTCACACACAAAGTTGACCCATTCAAACTGGAGACACCCCAGGCTGTGCAATTAGGCCGGAGAAGAAAACAGAGCCTATTTCAAAAGGTGACTCCCTACCATTTTGAAATAAGGCTTCATTAATTGCAGGCCCCTATTCATTCATTACCATGAAACAGCCTGGACTGCTTGCCTGTAGCATAACCTTTCTCAACAGAGGGAGCTGGACATTCTTTGCAGGTAATCTACAGGGCCCAACAGCAAATATCTAGAATCAGAACTATTCATGCATGAACAATATAGCGGCTCCTTATTGTTACGCCCATTGTTCCCGCACAAAGAGCAGCGGGCAGGTTAAATCTATTTTAGCTGGGAAGGCTCTACAGAAATCCTTGCTGCCAAGCATTTGATACTGATCACAGAGTCACATCAGGGAACAGCGGCTGAAAGGAGGAAGTCATTTTTATTGCTGAACGTGAGAGGTGACAACCTCTCCTCTGCTCTGGCTCCCCAGGACTTGGGCCTCTAAGTGGGAGCGAAGGTTTTGTTTTGTTTTGTTTTTAATGCCACTCAATGAGAGGGGGTTTTGAAAGGGGGAGACGGTACGGATAGTCAGGGGGAAAAAAGGTATTACACAATGTCGCATTCAGGCAACATACGTGAACTCTGGATTCATTCAATTTTAAAAACACGTTCCCAGGGGAATCAAGTGTACGCGTGTGAATTAGAACAAAGGGTGTGGCAGCTCAAGAGTTGGCGTTGCCTAAATGGCACCATTTGGAACCACGAATCCGGTGTAGGAAAAGAGGGACTTGATTCCACCCTGGATTTGCCTCTCTTTGGCCAGGCAGGGCAAATGCCCCTGGTTCAATGAACCCTCCTTCTGTAAAGGTTGAGCCCATCGGGGATGGTCCTTTGGAGATTTTTATAATGACCAACACATGTGAGGGCCGGAAGCCAATGGGGAGAAGATTCAGCTGGGTAAGATACAGAAGGGACTTAAAATACTATTGAGCCCTGTCCTCATATTACAGCAGCAGAGATAGGACCATGAAGGGAATGTGGCTTTCTCTGCTTGCTAGTTCTGGGATTAGAAGCCAACTTACAACTTTTTATCCTCCGTGGTAGTTTCGAGGAAGGAAGACGGTGCTGAATGGGGGCAAGAGCGTAGAGCCAACAGAATGGACACCAGCCATAAACAACCACTCATGCCTTCCCAGTGCGTCTTAGAGCTGACCGTCAGGCCTGTTCTAGACCCCAGGAAACTGTCATGGCGCACACCAGGGGTGGAGTCAGTGGAGGAACCTCCGGCTGCACGGCAACGAGGAGAGAGCAGCGGACAGCCATCTCTTGGCCAGCTGGGGCTGCAGGAGACAGAATTAGGGAAGAGGGTGATGCCGTTGGTTGCTTGGAATCACCTATCCCACAAATATCTAGAAAGGTGTGTGGAAATAAAATGAAAAAGGCAAAGGCTATGTAATCAGAGCTTTTGCCATAGCAAGGAAGTCAGCCCCCATCACTTGTGTTTTGAGAGAGACTCAAAGGCAGGTAGGAGAGGGGAAGCTTTAGAGTGAAAAAGGGAAGCTTCAGGTGTGGCCTGAGTGGAGGCTGTTGGCCCGGGGAAGCTACGTAGAAGTGGAGTGGCCTGAGTGGTTGGTTAGGGGTCCAGGGGACATACGTGGCTCTCTCTGGTTGGTCCTAAGTGAGAAGCAGGGACGACAACCAGGGAGCCCGTCAGTTATTAATCGAGTCCTGGCTGTTTGGGGCTGACTGTCACAGACGTGACGGTTCAGCCTCCTGGATTGTCACTAGAGACAGCGGCCTGGCCTCCTGGGCTGGGCATTGCAGATGAGGCGCTCTGGCCTGTGGGTCCAAGTCCTGGTTTTACAAGTGGTCAGGCCACAGTGCCTCTGCATTTTCAGTCCCTCAAGCAGATGAGGCCCAAAGTTGAGGCTAGACTTCGTAGGCCCTCAGGTTGCTTCCAGCTTGGTTCAGTCGTTTCTTTCCCACCACGCTTCTCCTTGGGAAAAATAGAAGGAATTGCACCGATGTGCTTAGAGGTGCCTCCCTTACAACCACAACCCGCTCCTCACAGATTGTGGGTGGAGTGCTCCCCCACCAGAAACGCTGCTACAACTGAAAGGTGAAACTGGCTGCTTCATGGGGGAAACACCATGCTGCTTTGTGAGCTCCATCCCTAAGTAAGAGCCACCTCTGGGAGTCTCACGCCCACCTTCTTCCGCCCCAGCTCCCACACAATCAAGCAGATTCACAGTCAAGTCCAGGGAAGACGCCATTCTGTTTTTGGATGTGTGTTGTGCTTCTCACGGTCTTGGGTCTAATGCCGCGTGCTAATATCGCTCGCCATGGGGCACCATGCGTGTGCACACATACATACGCACATGTGTATATTTCATCATCATGATTTATAGAACTTATATTGACATATGAGACATCCTGTGAACCCTAAGCGTAAGAACAAAGTGTGTGTGATGAAAAAGTGCCCAGGGGTGCCTGGGCGGCTTAACTGGCTAAGCATCCCGCTCTTGGTCTCGGGTCGGGTCACGATCTCGCAGTTCGCGGGTTGGAGCCCAGCGCCTGGCTCCATGCTGGCAGTGCAGAGCCTGCTCGGGATTCTCTCTCTCCTTTTCGCTCTGCCCCCCTCTCTCTCTCTCTCTCTCTCTCTCAAAATAAATAAATAAACTCAAAAAAAAAAAAAAAAGTGCCCCAGAGACTTTCACAAGAGCAAACATAGCAGTGTCTTTAGAAGATGACATAAAAGGTAGCAGAAGTTGTTTGGTTTGTGACAGTAAATGTTTAAATTAAACAGCTTAATACAGAGACATTTCCTGTATCCTTTACCCCTGCCCAGCTTTATGGAGGAATAACTGACAAATAGAACTGTATCCATTTGAAGTGTACAACATGAGGATTTGATATGCATATACGTTGTGCAATGATTACGGAGATCAAGATAATTAACACATTTATCACCTCACAGAGTTTAACTCTTTTTTCTTTTTGGTGGTGAGAACACTTGAGATCTACTCAGCAAATTTCAGGTATTCAGTATCATATTATTAACTATATCGTTACTGTGCTGCACATCAGATCCTCGGAATTTCCTCATCTTATAACTGAAAGTTGGTCCACTTTGACCTACATCTCCCCATTTCCCCCCCTGCCCGGCCCCTGGCAATCACCGTTTTAGTCTCTGTGTCTATGAAATTGATCTCCACCCCCCCCCCCACCAGGTTCCACATGTAAGTGATAAATACAGTCTTCTTCTCTGTCTGGCTTATTTCACGTAGCATGATGCCCTCCAGGTTCATTCATGTTGTTGTAAATGTCAGAATTTCCTTCTTCTACATTCCGTTGCATAGGTACATATAGATATATTAGAGGGATATGTAGATATACATTATCTCACGTTGTCTTTATCCACTCATCTGTCAAAGAATATTTAGGTTCTTTCTAGATCCTGGCTATTGTGAATAATGCTACAATGAACACGGGGGTGCAGATATCTCCTTGTGATACTGCTTTTGTTTCCTTTGGATACGTGCCCAGGAGTGGGGTTGCTGAATCACCTGGCGGTTCTATTTTTAACTTTTTGAGGAACAACAACTTACGTTCTCGCCAACAGTGTATAAGTGTCCCCTTTTCTCCATGTCCTTGCCAACTTTTGTCATCTCTTGCCTTTTTGATAATAGGGATGAGGTGACAGCTCATTGTGATTTTGATTTGCATTTGGTCACACCTGGTTAGTGACATTAAGCATCTTTTCATGTACCCATGGGTCACTTGTCTTCTTTAGCAAAATGTCTGTTCGGGTTCTTTGTTCAGTTCTAACAGTTTGGGGTCTTTTTGTCTTTTAGTTTTTGGGGTTTTTTTTGTTTTGTTTTTTTACTATTTGAGTTTTTACTATTGAGGTGTGTAGGCTCCTTATATATTTTGGAAATTATGCATTTTGGATATATTATTAGATAAGTGGTTTGCAAATATTTTGTTTCCCATTCCGTAGCTTGCTTTTTCAATTCGCTGATTGTTTCCTTTGCTGTGTAGTTTTTTTTGTTTTTTGTTTTTTGTGGGTTTTTTTGGTTTGAAATAGTTCCACTTGCTTCTTTTAACTTTTGTTGCCTATCCTTTTAATGTCTTATCTAAAAAGTCATTGCCAAGACCAACATCAAGGAGATTTTTCCCACTGTTTTCTTCCAGGAGTTTGTTTTTTTTTTTTAATTTTAATTTTAATTTGTCTTCTAGGAGTTGTATAATTTCATGTCTTACATTTGAGTCTTTAGTCATTTTGAATTAACTTTTTTAATGTTTATTTATTTTTGAGAGAGAGAGACAGAGAGAGGGAGACAGAGCACAAGCAGGAGAGGGGCAGAAAGAGACAGAGACACAGGATCTGAAGCAGGCTCCAGGTTCTGAGCTGTTAGCACAGAGCCTGATGTGGGGCTTGAACTCACAGACCACGAGAGCATGACCTGAGCCGAAGTTGAACGCTTAACCGACTGAACCACCCAGGCACCCCTGAATTAACTTTTGTGAGTAGTATATGATAGAGGTCCAGTTCACTTTTTTGCAAGTGGATATCTAATTTTCCAGCACCATTTACTAAGGAGACAATTCTTTCCCTGCTGTGTGCTCCTGGCTCCCTTATCAAAGATTACTGGATTATGCAGGCCTGGGTTTATTTCTGGGCTTTCTGTGTTCTGTTCCATTGGTCTTCATGCTTGTTTTTATGCCCAGTACCATACTGTTTTGATGACTACAGCTTAGTAATATAGTTTGAAATCGGGAAGTGTAATGCCTCCAGCTTTGTTCTTCCTCAAGATCTGACTATTTCAGGTGCTTTTTGATTCCATGTGAATTTTAGGATAGTTTTTCTATTTCTGTAAAAAATGCCACTGGAATTTTGATGTGGATTGCACTGAATCTGTAGATCACTTGGGATTGTGTGGACATTTTAATAACATTAATTCTCCCAGACCAAGAATATAAGATATGTCTTTCCAAAGAGGCTTGAGAGTCAAGTAAGGGCCAAGTCCTGTAGCAGGCCTTGTCTACCATGCTTGGAGATAGCCCTTAACTGAGTAGACACTTGGGAGTACTGACTCTCAAGAGTCAAATGATGTGGTCCGATTTGAGGTCGAGGCAGATTGTTCTGGTAGTTGGGTGGAGGATGGATTCGTAGGGGACAGACATGCTGCCAGTTAGGAGTCTGCTTTGGTGTTCTGGGAGGAGACGATGAGGTCTGATGAATAAGCAGTACACGAGTGGGGGTAAGAGTAGAGAAACTGCCACTCAGTATGTTCCAAACTCAACCAAAATCTTGAGAAAATACTCCCAAACTGGCTTGAAAGCCCGTCAACAGAGAGCTTTGTGTCACTGAAAGCAACAAAGACCCACGAGAAGTAGCAGCAGGGCAATGACGTCATGACAGAGGGGGAAGGGACAGAGAAGCTGGGACCTCATGTCATTCTTCTTTGCTTCTCATTACATTGCAGGTTTTTGACACAAATCAGGTACTCAATGAGCGTTCTTTGAATAAATGAACAGTTTCACTTTTCAAGGTTGTCTATCACCTTGAACGAGTTTATCACTAACCAAGATGCCCTTGGTTAGTTGAACTTTTACCCCAAGGTCTTATTAAGTCCGAAGCGAAGATTATCTGTTCATTTGTTAAAGATAGCTCAAGTTAGGGGGTCTGAGCCTTTGGGGTTGTGCACACTGTGGAGCAAATGGCCTCGGTGTTAAGGATCAGAGGGGAAGTTTCAAGTCAGATCCCAGACTCTCCAGCCCTCTCTCCCGCAGCCCATATTGTCCCAAAGCATTTGTCCTTAATGGTCAATCTTGAGTGTATTTCAGGGGAAATTTAATCCATGTGGTTTTGATTCATTTACACTTAACTCATCAAAACACTTACTTTTTCCTGGGAGAGTTTGTTGCCATTCGGGGAGCATTTTCAGATGTGATAAAAGCCTTTAAAATGATCAGGGAAGAGGCTGGAAGTTGGCCATTGATTTGACATGTGAGAAGGCTGAGGTCCAGTCTTGGGCTTTCTTTGCTGTGGGTCAGAGACGGCCAATTTCGGCCACATTTTTCTTCCTTGATCTTAGAAACAGACGAGGGTAGAGAAATATGGAAAACTGGAGAGAAGCCCCAAACTGCAAGCCGTGTAGAGCATGGGAGATGCAGCCCTGGACCCACGGCTTCAGACTGACTGGCAGGGAGATGGGGTCTCTAATCCAGCCACCTTGCCCCAAACTCCTTGCCAAGTCCAGTTCATGTGGCCTCAGTCTCCTTGGTTGTTGAATGGCTCCAAATCCCGGACCAGTAGATGGTTACAATGGGTGCAGAACAATCTCGATCCTCTTGATGTACAGACGAGAAACCAAAGATCAGAGAAGCAAGTGACTTGCCTAAGGTCACACGTCACGTTAGTGACAGAGGAAAGTCAAAACCAGGCCTCCTAAATCCCACTCCCGCATCCCCCTATTATCGCATACATGGCCCTGCCCTGAAATGTAACGAGCTGGTTAACACACCCCTTGCTCTGTGTTCTCCTTAACGTCTGTTGGTATCAGACCCCACGGTAAGCACTTTGTGTACAATATTATGAGGTGCAAACTTGGGCAAGTTATTCAACCTCTTTCAGGTTCAAGAGATGGTAAACATGGTGCTCAGGAGTGGAAGCCCTGAGCCACGTTACCCAGGTTCAAATCCCAGCTCTGCCAGCGACGAGTTAGCTGACCTTGAACAAGTTACTTAGTCTTTCTTTCCTTAAGTTCCTATCTCATAGTACTATTCCGTTATAAGGCTGGATGTTCTTATTATTTCAGACAATCCTTTCTAATGTCCCAGTGATGTAGCTACTCTAGTTACCACTGAACTGCAGGTGAGTAAACTGAGGCCCATTACAGTTGTGACAGTTGTCCAAGGTAACTGGGAGGGCTAGAATTCAAACTCAGATCTTTCTGACTCCCGAGAAGCAGGTCTCTGGGAGTTACTGGATAATAGGATGAAGTATATTTGTTTATTTTTGTTTATGTTTTCCATGATACGGGCATCGCACAATTTCTTACATCTTTAATATCTACAACGCAAAAACAATTAGGATTGATGTTGAGTACCAAATAACATTTCAAAGGAAATTTCCGTTGTATTTTCAGCACCCAGTTTACTGATGTATTTTGAGAACGTTTCTATATTAGACAGGATGCTCTCAGGACTAAGAGACAGTAACTGTACTCAAATTTGCAAACACATCGAACGAAATATATAAACTCGTGTGACTAGGAAAATTCACAGTTGAACCCAGCCACTCAAAAGATGCCACCAGAAATCTCAGCATCTCCTTTCTCCTCTTTTCTGTGGTCTGTCCTCAGTCTCACGTAGAGGC
Organism: Acinonyx jubatus; assembly: GCF_027475565.1. Lineage (NCBI taxonomy): Eukaryota > Metazoa > Chordata > Mammalia > Carnivora > Felidae > Acinonyx > Acinonyx jubatus. The sequence continues at coordinate 68,794,626 of NC_069393.1, forward strand.
AAACACAGCCACTGGCAACTCCAGGCCAAAGGGCTTCCAGCTTAGCGACCCCTTCAGAAAGAGGGTGGTGGTGTCCCCAGATCCCAGCAACACCTCAGGACTGACTCTCTTTCGGTTTGGCTGAGGATTCATACCCACCTCTGAAATAATCCTGCCTCCAGAGCATGAAGATTGGCCAGAGCTGGTCAGGTGCCCATCCCCAGAGCAAGTAAAGAAGGTCAGCCCCATTCAAACCAGAAGACCAGGAGTGGGGAAGGGGAGCCCTCGCACAGGAACCCCCAGGATGCTGGTACGAGAAGAAGGGGAATTGATCCCAGCCAGTGGAAACCTCCTCAGATGTCCACTCCCACTTGCCAAACACGCATTGAGAAAAAAACCCCAAAACGCTAATCCTCCAACTTTCTGGTAACAACATTTTTTTCTTTATCTGAGAAACGCTTTAATCTGCCCAGATTAAAGACACGTTTGTCCACACGTGGAGCCAATAGATAGCCTGGTTAGGACAGAATTGGTCCAATGGACCAATCCAACAAGCATTTAAGTGGCTCTTTAGGCCTGCGGACAAGCCACGTGTAACATTCTAGTCAATTCCATCAAACCTCTCAAGACAGCCTTCAGGGTTTGGAGTCTGACCGACCCGCGTTCACACCTAGCTTCAGCAAGTGTTTTCTGAGTGACCTTTGGCCTCCACTTCCGAATCTGTAAGGACGCTCACACAGGGCCTATGGCACAGGGCTGCCCTCAGGGTGACATGGGATAACAAATACGAGGTCCGGTAGCTGCCACTGTGGGAGTCACTCCGCAAAGGGAGAGGCCTTCCCTTTTCCCTTCCTCAGCCGACTCTTTGCCGACCCGACTGACCAGATGTTAGATCTTCTTCGGGTCCCCTAAAGATGGGCACTGACCTGATCTTGAAAGCTCAGACACGCCCCCTTCAGGTGGTAGGAAGAGGAAGCAGTTCGTAGCTGAAAATAGGCCATTAATTAGCCAAACACACACCTTAATGGTCACCTGGGGCTTTACCTACGGCTCCAAAATGCAGATTTAAGCCTTTATATTGAGCTTTGATATCATGGCTTCGAGTTCTAATAATAACAACAGACAGCAGGCATGGAGCTGGAGCCTAACACTCTTTCCATATCTCACTTTATGCTCACAACAGTCCCATGATATCACTATTATTACTCTGTTTACAGATAAGGAAACTGAGTCTCGGAACAGTGCAACGCTGCCACGATCAGTTGCACGTGTGGTCTGTGTGCATCTCGCCCCTCCCGGGGTTGTGAGGTGCGTAACAGTATTAGAGGTTGCAGGCAGCATTTGTTTGCATTTACCATATGTCAGACACGGTTACACCTGTTTAATTCGTTAGTCCTCGCGGCCGTCCCGTGCAAAACCGAAGAAACCATACGCAGGGCCCCTAGCTAAGTAACTTGCCCAAGATACCAGCTAATAAATGGCAGAGGCTTCCAGAATCCCTGTCACAACATCCTGCACTTTTCCTGCGTAGTAGGAATATAATTTTATAATTACAATTAAACAAAAATTTTTATGTTTATTTATTTTTGAGAGAGAGAGAGAGAGAGAGAGAGAGCATGAGCGGAGGAGGGGCAGAAAGAGTGGGGGAGACACAGAATCCGAAGCAGGCTCCAGGCTCTGAGCTGTCAGCACAGAACTCGATGCAGGGCTCGAACCCAAGAACCTTGAGATCATGACCTGAGCTGAAGTCCGATGCTTAATTGACTGAGCTACCCAGGCGCCCCTTATGCTTATAAATAATTCAGTCTCCCCTCCATCCCCCAACTAGATGCAACTTCCAGGATGGCAGAACGGTCATTCTTGTATCCCCGGGACACCACGGGACTCCTGGCTCAGAGTAGGTGTATCGAAGAACGAATCAATGAGTGAACAGAGCATATAAAACGGCAGGAAGAGTTTTAATAGCAACAACTGTCCACTATTTCACACCGGATGACCAGTGTGGGCATCCAGGGTGGTGGTAGGGGGGGCTGGGAACCCGAATGCAGGTGCTGGTGCCAGGCTCCACCAGGGGTACAAAGTCCCCCAGTGCATCCAAACTGAGGTTAGCTGGCGGGGACGTACTCTCTAAAGCACCACAAAGTTCCTTGGCCCCCACGCAACATCTGGCCAAACAAGCTTTCTGTTTCTCAGACAAACTAAACCCAGCCCGACGTCCAAAGTGGCCACTGGCCAACAGGCACTTGGGTTCAACGCTGCTTTTGTTTAAACAGCTGAACGTGCACCGGAGAGATCCAGCCTTTCTGCCCTGGCCCTCTTCTCTCTGGCTGAGGACAAGAGCATCTCAGGTCGGGACTCTTAATCCTTCTAAACATGAAGGAGGATGTGCTCCTGACTGGACGCCAAGGCGCCCCAGCGCCCAGAGACGCAGCCTTTTGGGGGCAGAGGGGGGGGGGGTGGGGGGGGGCCTAGAACTTTCAGAAATGCTGCCATCTTGTGGTGCCTTCAGGCCAGAGCAAGGTACTCGAGCCAACGTCTCCAACAAACCAGCGCCTGGAGGGCTCCTCCCCAATTCACATTTCCCTTTTCCTCATCTCTTTCCATCTTGCCATTACCCTCCCCCCTCCCCCCCCACCCCGCCCTGCTCCAGAGTGGCAACAAATTCCTGTTTGAATATCCTTGGGGAATTTGGAATTTTTCTTTCTGAAAAGAGCACAACTTTCGAATGCACTTTTAAATTCTTAGGAGCTTTTTGGAATTCTTTCTTCGGAGAGAGCACTTCTTCGGGAGTCCATGAGGAGAGCCCCCAGTGGGTGCGGCATCCTCCCTGCTTAGCGCGCAGGCCATAAAGGCTAGACATGTTGGCTCCACCTGCGTGGACCAGAGCATGTCCTGCTGGCCGCAGAAACCCTGTGGTCGACGTGAGTTTTACCCTCAGCTTCTGAAAGCTCCTTTGCAAACTCTATGGTGTTCCACTGAAAGATTCGGCCTGAGTTAAAGAATCTGTTGATCAGGGACACCGGCAAAAGACCCCCCCCACACACACACACACAAGGGCTCCTGGGAGAAAAGCCATTTGCCGATTGCAAGGCGAGGGCACCAGCAAAAGAAACCCCCCCCAACACACACACAAGGGCTCCTGGGAGAAAAGCCATTTGCCGATTGCAAGGCGAGGGCACCAGCAAAAGACCCCCCCCGGCCCCCAACACACACACACAAGGGCGCCTGGGAGAAAAGCCACTTGCCAATTCCAGGGCGAGGGCACCGAGTCAGCAGAATGTTCGCAGTCTCTCGTCCCTCCCAGAATCCTGCCGCGTCCTGGGCTCCTCATCTGAGGATCTCCTCTGAAATGAAGAAGCAGAGCCTGGACCGGGTGCTTAGAGGCTGATTGCTAGAAGACAGCGCTCCAAGTAGGCCACGCAGACGGTGCACGTTTGCATCACAAAGCCCCAAACCGCCAGCACCAGCAACCTGCTTCTGCCCAGGGTGGATTATCTGCCCCGGGCCAGCCTTCGGCAAAACTGTCAAGGGGAAAATAATGATCTTTTGCACCTCCCAGCTCTCCTGGAACTTATCAGATCCACAGAGGGCAAGCCCCTGAGGGAAGGGGATAGGACGCAGGACCGGCACATTTTGATAGAAAAGGGAGCTGGATCTAGGAGGCTCCCCAGAAGGAGTGGGGGGCCCTAACGGAGCCTGCTGAGCCCTGGGCTGAGTGGTTAATGGGGGAAATAATAGTTATGGCCACAAAGCGTTTTTGACGGATTAAATAATTTTAAGTCACTCCAATAGTGCTGCTGATTTATAACTGGTAAACAAAAATGAAATAAAACGTCACGGGTCTTTGGAAGCAGCATCAATTTTTCCCACGCCGAGGCCCTGCGCTGGGTGTCAGAGGTGCAGGGATGAAGCACCCGTCCTGGCGTGTACGAAACGCCGAAGGACCGGAGTTGAAGGCACCCTGAAGTTTTGGTCACATAGAACTTTCGGGAATACGGTTTATGGGACGAGGAAAGGTTTTGTAGAGGAGGCAGTATGGAGGGGACCAGGATGGAAACATGGGCGTGATGGGCAAGTAGTGCTGTTGGCCAAGCATTTCCAGCTCCTGCCCCGCGGGGAAACCTGATGGGTTTGCGTTTCCTTTCACTCGTGGCCCCATGCAGTGGGTTGGAGCCACGTGACTAGTTCCTACCAACGAGTGTGAACAGAAGCGCCGCGTGTCACTTCAGGCCAGAGTGCTAGACCTTCCAGAGCTCTCTCGTTCTTTCTGGCACAGTGACGCATGGGATTTGAAACGACGGCCGCTCCATCAGCCTAGGTCCCTCCACGATTCCAACAGTCAGAACCCCTGCCGCCCCATGATGGACTTGTAGAATGAAAGGCAGATAAAGCCTGTTATTTGGGGGGTTGTAGCACACCCAGCCTCTCCTCACTGGTAGAGTGGGCTTGACTTAGGTCGATGATTCGTTATCAGGGAAGAGGGTGTGACTTTGAACCAGTCACTTGCCTTTTCTGAGCTTCATTTTCCCCTTTTACATTTTTGCTCCTTCAGGCAGAAGGGGAGGGAGAGAGAAATCCCAAGCAGGCTCCACAGTGTCCGTATGGAGCCCCACGTGGGGCTCGATCTCACAAACCCTGAGATCATGACCTGAGCTGCAATCAGGAGTCAGACGCTTAACCGACTGAGCCACGCAGGCGCCCCAGAGGCTTCATGTTTCTCCCAACGTGACGACATCGTCTCAGAAGTCTGGCTGCTAAGGTCCATGCTCCAGAAGGAGAACCTTTCAGTCGAGAGTAGCACTAAGCCGTTTAGAGAATGGTCCAAATAGACCATCCTGTCGCCTCTCCCACTAACCTAAGGAGGTAGGCAGAGCAGGTACTTTGTGTACGTGTTGAAGATGGAGGAGGTTGGGTTTTCTGCCTTTCTGGTTTCCCCCACACCTCCGCTCCCCCTCCCCCTCCCCCCCCCCCTTCTCTCCCATGCTTGCACAGTGACCTCCATGTATTCAGGCGCTGGTTTCCGTCTCTGGGTGTTCATCAGAATGTCTGGCGGAGCTGCTTTTATTTTACTTCTCTAAGAATTACAACAATTTATTTGTATGTTTTGAAACAAGTTCTGGACTATGCCACGGCCTGGGTTTCGATCCACCCCAGGGGCTCCAATCTACAATGACGCTCCTGTGGAGAGAAAATGGATGCTTGCCACAACGGCCCCGAGATGGGATACAATCCTAAGGTGTCTTCAGGAAATGAAAGGAAGATACCGTTGTGCGTGAGAGACCCTCAGTTGTGGAAGGAGGCTTAGGGATCGCGAGTCCAGCATTGTCAGGTGATACAATGAGAAAAATGAGACCCAGGAAGATCAAATGACTGGCCCCGGATGATAGAGGAATGATAGAATTATTGGAAGAAGACAGACCAAATCCTCAGTCTCCCAAATTTCCTCGTGTTCTTTTGCAAAGTGACAATTTGCACGGCCTCACAGGGATTCTGGGCAGTCCGTCGGGGGTGGGGCCTGGGATCCTGTGGTTTTAAAGGGCCCTGGGGCGGGGGTTGGGGGGGTGGTCCAAGAGGCAGCCAGGGTTGGGTCCCTTGGAAGCGGGCCTGCGGTAGGGACTGTGAAATTGACAGCGGGATCCTTTCGGTGGGGCCACAGCGGGGCCTGGCAAGGAAGCTCCAGGAAGCTTGCCGGAGCTCAGGGAGGCTTGTTCTCTAGGGGGCTGCTTGGAGGAGGCTCTCCAGGTGCCCACAGACTCAGCACGTATGGGGCTGTTATTGTCGAACTGACTTCAGACTGGGACTGGCCGGGCCTGGAGTGTTTGGGATTCTAAGAAGTGACTATGGCTCTGCCTTACTGATCAAGACACAGAGGCTCGCAGAGAGCTCTTGCCATGGCTGAAACGTGAGGAAAAGGAGGAGCTGGGGCCAGGCTGCATTCGTTTGCTGTAAGAAATGACACTAATGTAGTGGCTTAAAACAACACACCCTTGGGGCGCCTGGGTGGCTCAGTCAGTTAAGCATCCGACTTCGGCTCAGGTCCTGATCTCGAGGTTCACGAGTTCCAGCTCTGTGCTGACAGCTCGGAGCCTGGGGCCTGCTTCCTATTCTGTCTCCCTCTCTCTCTGCCCCTCCCCCGCTCACGCTCTGTCTCTCTCTCTTTCTCAAAAATAATCAATATAAAAAAAAAATTAAAAGACAAAAAAACACACCCTTAGTATCTTAAGGAGTCAGACACAGGTCTCACTGGCTAAAAATCCTTCTGGAGGCTCCAGGGGAGAATCCATTTCCTTGCCCTTTCCAGCTTCCAGAAGCCCTGGCATTCCTTGGCTCGTGGCTCCTTTCTCCATCCTCAAAGTCCCTAGCAGGGCATCTCCCCGCCCCTTCGGCCAACACCCCTCCCCCTATATACGGTTAGGGAAGTTTCTCTGCTTTTGAGGACTCACGGGATTACTTTGTACCCACATGGATCATGTCCCCGTGTCCACTGAGCTTTAATCACATCTGCAAAAGTCCCTTCTGACATCGTCGGGTAACGTATTCACAGGTTCCAGGAGATTAGAGTGTGGGCATCTTTGGGGACCATTACTCTGCCCACCACGCGGCCTCCGCTCTTTTGCCTCCCACCCCTTCCGGCCTCCCCTCCACACCGGGAGTGACAACACCTCAGGCTACATCTGCTTGCAAACCGCTTGCATGGTTCTTACTCAAAGCCACCATTTGGTTCAGAAATTACATGCAGGACTAATTGTTGCTTGAGGCTACTTGTGAAGTGGGGATAGTTTGCAACAAAAAAAATCCCAGCACAAGGATTCAAGGTAGGAAATGAATTGCTCTGGGAGTGGGGACAGGAAGTGTACACACACACACACACACACACACCCCATTTGAGCCCAATGCTGCACCTCCTTCTCAGAACCCACAGAGGCTTCTACAGGTCAGGGGATGGTGACAACACATTTTTCAAAAAGTTTTGTTCAACCCACACTGCAATGGACGCAGAAAGGCACAGCGAAGCTAGCTGTGGACTCCGTCTGAAACGGTACTGGTTCTGTGTTCATTAGAGAGACCTCGAGGGGCGCCAGGCGGGCTCGGTCCGTTAAGCCTCTGACTTCAGCTCAGGTCATGATCCCGTGGTTTGTGGGTTTGAGCCCCGGGTTGGGCTCCGTGCTGACAGCTCAGAGCCCGGAGCCTGCTTCGGATTCTGTGTCTCCCTCGCTCCCTGCCCCTCCTCCACTTGCACTCTGTCTCTGTCTCAAAAATAAACATACATTTTTAAAAATTAACCAAAAAAAAAACCCCAAGAAAGACCTTGAGCAAGTTATCCCCTCCCTCTGGTCATCAGCTTCCACGGCTAGCAGAGGAGAAGGGGAGGAGCTTACCCGTGGGCTCCTCCCATCCCTACTCCCAGGGCTCCCGGAGAGCTCAGAGCATGAGTGAGTGAAAAGTCCTAGGCACCTGGTCTGGCCCTAGGACGCACGCGTCAGCCAATACGGCTCCCGTCGTGATGTGATGTTGTAACTCCCCTTATCCTCCTTTATCCCTGGCTGTGTGATGTGCAGTCGTCATCTTATTTCGCTCTCACAACAAACCCAGGAGGGGGGAGCGCTAGGCTTATTCGGATTTTCCAAATGAGGAAGTTGACGCCTAGAGGTTGGACAACAGGTGTAGTAGGGTCAGACGGCGTTAAATATCTTTGGTAGGGTCACCTAGCTTTGCCGAGGCCGAACGGGGACAGGAAGCTGGGGACACAGGGCCCAGAGTCTCCACGTGTACCCACAACACACTCCTCCGGGGCGCTTACCTCCTTGTCTTGTGGCTCTTGGTCCCCTTCCAGCATCACAGACCCTCAAGGTTCCCTCAAGGAGCAGTCATTGTCAGCCGAAAGCAGATGCAAAGAGAACATCAGGGAATATTCTTTCACTTGTCAAGTGGGTTTGAAGGAAAAATTGTCAAGCCAAAAGAAAAGAGGAGGAGTTGAACCAAACTGTTTAGAGATGGCCTTTGACAAAGAGGAATTTAAAAATTAGAAATGTTTGCGCGAAATTCGTCGTATGTGGACTTTAAGATACAAAACAGGTGAACATAAGGGAAGGGAAGCAAAAATAATACAAAAACAGGGAGGGGGACAAAACAGAAGAGACTCTTAAATATGGAGAACAAACAGAGGGTCGCTGGAGGGGTTGTGGGAGGGGGGATGGGCTAAATGGGTCAGGGGCATTAAGGAATCCACTCCTGAAATCATTGTGGCACTATATGCTAACTTGGATGTAAATTAAAAAAACAAAACTAATAATAATAATAATAATAATAAATGCTTGAGGTGCCTGGGTGGATCAACAAGGTGAGCGTCGGACTTCAGCTCAGGTCATGATCTCGTGGTTCATGGGTTCGAGCCCCACGTCGGGCTCACTGCTGTCAGCACAGAGCCTGCTTCGGATGCTCTGTCCCCCTCTCTCTCTGCCCTTTCCCGCTTGCACTCTCTCCCTTCCCACCGCCCCCCTCTCTCCCAAAAATAAATCTTTAAAATGAGACATGTTTGATGTTGATTTTCCAAGTAAACACATTCAGTGATAATCCCCAATTGAAGGGGGCCTGGTGCCTCTCAGTTTACCTTAGCTGCCAGGGAAAGTTGGGACTGAAATCCAACAGTGTTTTCCTGAAAGAATTCTCCTACCTCCCCATGCATGTGCATGTGACTTAGAGTCTCTCAAACTTTATTTGTATGTGTTTTTGTTTCCAACTTGACATGTTCCTTCTTTATTATGAGCCACCTCGAAGAGTTTCGGTCAGCTTAGGATACACATAGCACAGTGGAGGCAGGGGCAGGATCGTAGCTCAAGTCTGAACGGCCATCCGCCAAAGAGGCAGGCACGTGGGGTCCGGTCTGAAGGACCAGGGGCTCACCCAGCAAGAGTCGACCTACCCGAGAGATGGGGGAGCCTCCTGGGATAGGACTCATCCTAGGGGAAGGGAAAATGGATAGTGCTGGAAAAGATGGGGGGGGGGGGGGTTGGTCCTCCAGGTGTAGGCAGTCAGTCAGGTTAACCTCCCATCCACCCACCAGAGCTGGGCCCGAGTCCTCGGAGAAGGGTCCACAACATTAGATGTTGAGTAGAAATTGAAAGGGTAGGATGAGGGGTACCTGGGTGGCTCAGTCGGTTGAGCTCCCAACTCTTTTTTCCAGCTTATTTATTTTAAGAGAGAGAGTGGGGGAAGGGCAGAGAGAGAGAGAGACAGAGAGAATCCCAAGCAGACTCCGTATTGTCAGCACAGAGCCCCACCTGGGGCTCGATCTCATGAACCATGAAATCATGACCTCAGCGGAAATCAAGAGTTGGATGCTTAACTGATTGAGCCACCCTGGGCATCCCTGAACTTCCAAGCCAGTTTCTGCTCAGGTCATGATCCCAGGATCGCAGGATCGAGCCCTGGGTCGGGCTCTGCGCTCAGTGCAGAGCCTGCTTAAGATTCTCTCTCTCTCTCTCTCTCTCTCTCTCTCTCTCTCTCTCTCTCTCTCTCTCCTTCTGCCCCTTTCCCCAACTCATTCTCTCTAAAAACTAATAAACAAACAAATAAATAAGAAAGGGTAGGATGAGATGGCAAGCTGGCAGAGGTCGCTGCTCCCTTCCCTGACCCCAGCCCTGCAGATGCCCTAGAGGCCAGAGCAAGGTGGATGGAACACACAAAGTGAGGGTGCACGTGGTGTGGAACTCCGAAGGAGGCGGAAGATGACGGGGTCTCCGGGTTGGGGAGTGGGAGCACCCCTGGTGCAAGAGGGTCCGTTCCCAGGGCATGGGAGCGTTTTTAACGTTTGCTCTTTTCTCTTTCTCACGTTGCCGTTGCCGGGGCAGATCGCCGATCACTTTATCTCCCGTGGGACGCACAGCAGTGCCTGGCCAGTGGCTCCTGGGGGCGGCAGAGAAGCATCCACTCCTCCGGGTGGAAGCATCATGTAACTCAGTTTTCCCCTGCCCTGTTCTGCGTCCCGGATCCTCCCTCTCCTGAGGCCCCTCCTCTAATACATCACTTGGATAAGACTTCCTGTCTTAGGCTCTACTTCTAGAGAACTTGACCTAGGCCAGTAAGGTAAATGGAAATACATGAATAAGGTGACAGAAATGAGTCCGAATATATTAGTAATTATAAATAGGAAAAATTCAGGATTCAAAAATAAACAGATTTCAGATTGGATCAAAAGTAAAAACCAAACACATGAATAAAAACCAAGCTATCGAAATATACATAGTAAACTCAAATTCTGTGTTTACAGAACAATGCGTTTAACACAGACAATACATCATGTTTTGAGCACACACAGAACCTAAACAAAAACTGGTCTAGACTTAGCCACAAAAGAAGCCCCAATAAATTCAAAAGAAAGAAGCCAGACAATGTTTTCTCATTGTGTTTGGAAAATAGGAAAGCAATATCTAATTATTAGTTAAAAAAAAAAACTACATCTGTTAGGTAACTAAAAAGTGGGCTGTGTAATTACTCTTGAGTCAGAGAGAAAATCATAAAGGAAGTTCTAAAATACTTAAAGCTGAAAGCAAATGAAAACACTATATGTAAAATTTGTGCAACAGATAAAAGAGGGGACATATGGCATTAAATCCATTTGTCAAAAAAGAAAAAAAGACCCTGAAAATAAATCTAAGCTTTGATATTTAAGCTTTTACACTTTTTGAGTAGCAAAAAAGAAATCTCAGAAAGGCATGATGGGAAGAAAAAATAAATACAAGAGCGAAATTAATGAAACAGAGGACAGAAAAAAAAAACCAGATAAGACTAACAAGACTGAAAGGTAGCATTAAAAAAAATTTTTTTTTAAATGTTTATTTATTTTTGAGAGACAGAGAGATAGAGCACAAGCAGGGGAGGGTCCCAGAGAAGGAGACACAGACTCTGAAGCAGGCTCCAGGTTCTGAGCTGTCAGCACAGAGCCCGACCCGGGGCTCGAACTCACGAACCGGTGAGATCATGACCTGAGCTGAAGTTGGACGCTTAACCAACTGAGCCACCCAGGCGCCCCCCAAAGCTAGCATTTTGAAAAGGTTAACAAGGAGAGACAAACATCTGGCAAAATTGATTTTTTTCACTGAAATTTTGGTTGAGAGAATTGTGGATTTACACGCAATCAGAAGAAATGATGTAGAAAGAGTCTCACGTCTGCTTTCCTCAGTTTCTCCCAAAGGTAACATTTTGCAAAACCATAGCACAAAGCACAACCAGGATCTTGACATGAATACAGTATACTGATTTTATTTAGAATTTCTCAGTTTTACTTCTACACATTTGTGTGTGTGCATGTGTGTGTACTTAGTTCTGTGTAATTTTGTCACACTTAGATTCATGTGTCCACTACCCCGGTCAAGACACTGACCAGTTCCTTCACCATAAAGACCTCTCATGAAAAATCTAGTTTTAAAAAAGGGAGCGAAGATATAAATATCTGATACATGAGGAAAGCAGATAAATACTTATAGATGCAGGAAAGAGTCATAAAAGAGTATTATGAACAACTGTGTACCAAAAACTCAGAAAACTTAAGCAAAATGGAAAAATTACCAGAAAAATATGAAAGCCAAAACATTGGGGTAAGAAAAAATAGAAGTCATGAATAGAAATAACTAATAAAGTAATGTTAAACCCCCGTATCAAAAAATTTTGGAAGTTCTATTAAATTGTCAAATTAAGAGATAATCCCTACTTTATACAAATTGTTTCAGAAATCAGAAGGAGAGAAAGTTGTCACACATTATTTTGTGGAAGGCCGAGGCCTCTTCTGAACACTTAGATAAGACAGTAAAAAGATAATAGCTCGGGAAAGATTAGCCAACCAAATTCAACACTGTAGCTAAAATAAATAGGAAAGTAAGCTGTATTTCAGCGTGGAAAGATAGTTTCACTTCAGAGAATCTAGTAATGTTGTTCACCGTATTAATGTACTAAAAAGAAAAATTACATGGTTATCTCAATATATCCAGGAGATGATTTCAAGGACGTCCAACATCTAATTGTGATTTTTCAACTCAGAAAAAAAGGTAAGGTTACTTTTTAAAAACATATAATATACATAATAAATTTATGTACTATATATACATATACGCTAAAGTTAGAAGATATTCCATTCAATGCAACAACAGAAGGAAAAGAAACGAAACATGGAAATTGTAACAATTAAAGAAAAACTGTCTTTCTTTACAAATAGCAATGATCAGGGGCACCTGGGTAGCTCACACGGTTAAGCATCCAAAGTCGGCTCAGGTCACAATCTCATGGTTCGTGGGTTTGAGCCCCGCATTGGGCTCTGTGCTGACAGCTCAGAGCCTGGAGCCTGCTTCGGATTCTGTGTCTCCCTCTCTCCCTGCCTCTCCCCTGCTCACACTCGGTCTCTCTCTCTCAAAACTAAATAAACGTTAAAAAGAATTTTTTTTTTTAAATGGTAATGATCAATGGAAAAACTTAATGCTCAGAAGTGTTCACAAGATGGCCAGAAGCAAGAGTAATTTATGTCAATGAAAAAGTCATCCCTGACTTCTACCTAATGGTCCTGTTGAAGTTACTGGACTAGGACTTACCATCCTACCATAAACAACTAGAAAACAGAATAAAATACAGGAAGCAGCTGTTTTTAGGCATCGAACAACTGGCAGCAGGCAGCACAGGACTGTGGTCTCTGAGAAAAGGCAAACAAATGAGGTAAACCCTACGATCCCTGCCCTTCTTCCTGGAGGAACATTCTAGAATACAATCCACAAGCAGGAGAGTCTCAAGCAGTTCATAGCTGCCCCATTGAATTGAGGAGAAAGAGAACAGAGGCTTTGGAGAGGCTGAGGAGACTGGATCCTGTGGGCAGAGAACCAGAGGGGAAGAAGGTCATTTGAGCACATGTCAAGTGAAAATCCATGAGACCAGGAAAAGAATTTTCCTGTAAGTTTCTACTGTGAGGCAAACAATTTTCAGAGTTCACCCAAGGCTGGGAGACACTTGAACTGACCAACTAAAGGATAGTCCTTGAGCATTTGGGATTTTCAGCAGAGTCACTGAAAAAGTCACACCATAGTGGGGCACCTGGCTGGCTCAGTCGGTTGAGCGGCCGACAAGACTCAGGTCATGATCTCGAGGTTCATGGGTACGAGCCCTGCGTCTGTGCAGGCAGCTCAGAGCCCAGAGCCTGCTTCGGATTCTGTGTCTCCCTCTCTCTCTGCCCCTCCCCTGCTCACAGTATGTCTCTCTCTGTCTCTCAAAAAGTGAATAAAAACATTAAAAAAAAAAAAAAGTCACACCATAGTAGTAAGACTAAAGCAACCCAGAGTAAAACTTTAACACTTAAAAAAAAGCATAAAAACAAGACATTCTACTATGGCATGTTAATAAAAATAGTGGGGTACTAATGCAGAAATAGACAAGTAGACAAATGGAATGAAGAAAAAAAACTTAGAAAGAGACCCATGATACATGATTTTTAACAGGGGGCCCTGGGATTCAGTGGAGGGGAAAAAAGTGAATTATTTAGTACATTTTGTTGGGGTAACTGGCTCACTGGATGAATAAAATCGTGGCTCTAATTCAAACCACATTCAAAAATGAACTCAAAAAGGCCTAAATTTGAAGCAAAAATGCTACATCTTCAATAGAAGACTATGTAAAAGAATGTCTTTTTGACATTAGAGTGGTAAGGATTTCTTCAATTAGACACCAAGACATAAACCACCTGGCAAAGATTGGTGACCTCGACTGTATCGAAATTAAAAAGAGCTGTTCAAACATGGCCACTGGAACCACGGCTGATAGGAGGCCGACGGGGAGGAGATAAGGAACATTGCCGAAAACCAAAAGAGGAATCGGGGCGCCTGGGTGGCTCAGTCGGCTAAGCGTCCGACTTCAGCTCAGGTCACGATCTCACGGTCCGTGAGTTGAAGCCTCGTGTCAGGCTCGGTGCCGACAGCTCAGAGCCTGGAACGGCTTTGGATGCTGTGTCTCCCTCTGTCTCTGCCCCTCGCCTGCTCATGCTCTGTCTCTGTCTGTCTCAAAAATAAAAATTAAAAAAAAAAAACAAAACATTAAAAATAAAGAAATAAAACCAAAAGAGGAATAGACCCTAGAATGCAAGGTACTGCAAGTGAACGAGAGGAAACCAGGAAATCCGATGGAAAGACGAGCACCATTCCTAGAAGAGGAAGCTAACTGGCCAGTACATTTATGGAGAACTATTTAACCTCATCGGTAGTGAGAAATATGTAATTTAAGATAGCAGTGAGAGACCCCTGAGTGGCTCTGTAGGTTGAGTGTCCGACTCTGGCACAGGTCATGATCTTACGGCTCCTGGGTTCGAGCCCCGCGTCGGGCTCTGTGCGGACAGCCCAGAGCCTGGAGCCTGCTTCAGATGCTGTGTCTCCCTCTCTCTCTGTCCCTCCCCTGCTCGCCATCTGTCTGTCTCTCTCAAAAATAAATAAACATTAAAAAATCAAAAATAAAACAAAATAAAATAGCAACGAGATACTCACTGGCAAGAGTTTGAAAAGTCAGAAAGAAAAGACAAAATGTTAGTGAGGAAATGACCATCCAGTCAGCTTCGGTGCCGGCAGTCGGCACAGAGCATCGTTCTCCAGAAATACAGGCACCCAGTGTCCACAGTGAGCTCTGGGCTGCTAGCTGGGTGCCTGGGCAGGAATGGCCTAGAGCCATTTCAGGTGTCGCAAGGTGGGGCTGTTAATGAGCTCCCAGGGCTGCCCGAATTCGGGCCAACGGGAGAGAACATGTCCAGACACTTGTCCAGATCGGATCGGAAAATTCAGGAAGTGGGGTGGGAGGGCTACAGAATGCAATTTCTTTCCACTCAGGAAAGCCCAAAGACAAGGTGGGAGAAATGGAGGCCCGTCACGGGGCACTGGAACACTAACACCGGCCCCTCGTCTCTCATTCTTCCCAGGAGGGAAAGAAGGTGGTGGACGTGGGTGAGGTCCTCAGGCTTGGCTCCCCTGGTCCTTCTGGCATGCTCTGAGACCCTGCGCAGGGGCCCTCTGTGCCTCAGAATCCTCATCCACGCTGAGGGAAGGGGTCCTGGCCCCAGCCTACCTCTCGGGCCAGGTTACGTAAATATGAAGGCCTATAATTCCAAAAACACAAGCGGTGGGCTGGACCATTAAGGAGTGTTTGCTTGGCCGCTTTGAGGTCTGACCTATTTATTTTTCTCCAGGAGTTTTTTTGGAAATTCTCTTTATTAAGGTTTTTCCTTCCTTCCTCCTTTCTTCCCTCTGACTTTGACGTCAGCACAAAAGCCGGCGTGGGCAGAATTTGGGTGTTTAAGGACACTGCAGAACAGTCCATTCCTGGCCCTTCCTCCCTCCCAGGCCCTGGGCTCTGCAAGAGTTCCACTGAACCCCAAGGACAAGGCTTCTCTTCCCCTGTCCCCCAGAGGTCCACCTGCTGGTCCCTCTGTTGAGCAGCCCAGGAGGGGTCCCAAGCAGAAGCCTCCGGACCCAAGGTTAATCCCGGGCCTCCTAGGCCCAAGGCTTTGTCCCACGTCCCACATCTATCATTCCAAAAAGGAACTTTGGGTCTGCAAACTGTATCCCTCAGAGAACAGTCAGGAAGCAGGACAGACTTGATTATGGGATGAGACTCTGGCCACCAGCTTCACATCCCCTAAAAATTTCCCTACCTGGCTGACAAACGTCTCAGAATTTGCCATTGAAACTAAAACTGAACAAGGAGAACTTGAGCCCAGCCAGAAGTATCCCACTGAGGCTTATTAGTCATTTCTGCCTCGGTGTGAATGAGATACTCCGAGCCTTTCCTGAGGGTCGAGTGTGAGAAAATTCTAGAAGCTTCCAGAAGACTGCCTGTCATAGGAGAACTTCTAAGAGGGGAGGGGGCACAGGCAAGATAGGCGAGGGTGCCAAAGACAAACCCCACCCACTCCTGACTGACCCTGGTTGGGACTGGCCTGCCCAAAGACTTCCCCACCCCCATCCCCTGGGGCCTGTCACCCAGGCTGGACCCCCTGCCCCTGCCTCCCACACCCTCCCTGCCTTACTGTCTCTCTCTAAGGCTCTCCTCCCATCCCTTTTCCTCTTCTCTTTTCACTTGCCATGTTACTATCATTTTTTTCTTTTCCTTTCTTATAGGACTCGGCTTTCACTTTCTCTCACATCTTACCTCACTTGATTCCTTTTACCTTCTCTTTCAGGGTCTCTTTCGCTTTTTCTCCTTCTCTTGCACTTCACTTGCACTTTCTCCCCTTGACCTTCCTCTGCAGCGCTCAGCCTCCCTTCCCCTCAGCCTGCCCTTCCTCCCCGAGTCCTTCTGGACACCCTTTAGTCGAGGTATCTGTTACTGTAAATGCTACGCGTCCAGGAGTATACACACTTTTTTTTCCCTCTTTTCCCATTTCCTTTTCTTCCCCCCTCTCCGGTCTATGCCTCCTCTCCCCTTTTCTGCTCCTTCTCTCCCCCATCCCCTTCCCTCCAGCTGCGTGAACATCTCAATTGTACCCTGTCGGCAGATCCTTGCTGGCCTGACATTTGCTCCTAGGTGCGTCTGCTTTAACTATCCCCACTGAAAAATTAAACCCATCTGCCCCAAACTGAAAACAGCCTCTCCCCCGCCGGGGACAATAAATATTGATCACTTGAGGCATGATTGGCTTTATGATGTTTGATGACAACCGGTATCAGTTACAGAACTTACATCATTTAATAAAAAAATAAATAAATAAAACTAAATGAAAAGCCCTAGCAGGGATGTTACATGTCAACAGACATTATTAAATGTCAAAAGAAAT
Organism: Acinonyx jubatus; assembly: GCF_027475565.1. Taxonomy (NCBI): domain Eukaryota; kingdom Metazoa; phylum Chordata; class Mammalia; order Carnivora; family Felidae; genus Acinonyx; species Acinonyx jubatus. The sequence continues at coordinate 68,811,394 of NC_069393.1, forward strand.
ACGTTTTCTTCAAGAGCCTGAAATCCAAACAACGTGAGGGTGCTGGGGAGGGGTTGGGCCGGGGCGGGGTGGGGGGAGAGTTTGGACAGCTCTTACTTGAAGTTAGGAATATTGTTTCTTTTTGCGATCGCCCTGATTTGCTCCGGTTGTGTTTTCCTAGAGCCCTACTGTAGCCACCAACACAGAGCCTCTCTCCCCAAATCCTCTTCCCTTTCATTATCTGAAAAGCTGAGCCCATTTGACATCTCCCTCCTTTCCCCACGGGAGACCTCTCAGATGCTCCGGTGGGAGAAAACTGGATATACTGAAGGGCTCCCTAGCTGAAAGCCGCAGAGGAGGCGAGAACGCTTACTTGTGTCTCTCTTTTCACTGTCACTAGGAACTCAGGACTGTCTGGCTCTGAAGTTGAAAGCAAATAACCCAAGACCTGCTCTGTGAACCTACCCGTGCTTCCATTTATATGCTGATAAGTTCAATATAAATAGTGGTACGAAAGGGGTGACCGCCACCATTTCTATTTGGAGCACATTCACTCATTAAAAAAAAAAAAAAATAGAAGGGTGGAAACAGTTACTGCTATTTAAAACGTATTTATGTGTTTTACAGAGCTGGGTTCTGACTACCTGAGATACTTCCGGAGGCTCATTGGGTATATTTAGAAGGATCATAAATGCTTGTGGTCTTCAGCCTGGTTTCGTGAATCAAGTCCCTGCAGGCATTTTGTAATTGAAAAGGTTAACATGGCTTCTTCAAATTCCTCACTTGACCTTCCTCCCCCTCCCGGGAGCTTACGCTCTGGGAGAATCAGGCTCCTTTTTAATCACTGCAGTTGTTGTGGTCTTTCAAAGAAGGTTCTGGAAAAGAAAAAAAAAGGAGAGAGCCGACCTACAGTAGGAATACAGGGATTTATGCTACTCGGTCGTGCGTTTGTAAAACAGGGTCATTATTAATCTCCGCCCGACGGGGGTCCCTGCGGAGGTCCCAGAAATGTTATCTGGGGGAGTGGTTTGAAAATGGAGAAGGACTAAAAGGTGTCTCTTCTGGAGGAAGGGGGTGCCACTGGGAGGTCTCCAAACTTTGGACACTTGGCAGCTGGGGGCTTTGGGCAAGTCATGTACCCTCTCTGGGCCTCGGATTTATCGCCTGTGAAGTGAAAATCCTAATACCTTCCTCTTAGGCCTGTAGTGGAAATTCGATGCCAAGTGTCCGAAGCTATTTGGTAAACAAGGGAGGGCGGCCTTCTTTCACTCAGAAATACTTTGGACCACTGACCGGGAGCCAGGGAAGCTGCTGGGAGCTGAGGAGGGAGACAGAAGGTGCCAGAGGAGCAGTTCTGGGCCTGATGGTGCCACCCTGAAACTCTGGCCTGGGAACCTGGAGGCACTTGGAGCCTGGGTTGGGGGGGGGGGGGCGGGAATTTCAGGGAAGGTAAGGGATGTGGGAGGAAGTTAAAAAGGCCCGGTGAAAGGGCAGCTGGGTCTCACCCGTCCAGGAGATGGAGGGTGGGCAGTGGGGGCACTGGGGGTGGGGGGAGTTGTCCAAGGCCGACAGAACCACAGCGTGGGGCTCAAAGAAAAGAATGATGCTGAATTTGGACAAAGGAGGCACATGGAGGCTGGAGCATTGCGTTGCACGTCCCTGGATGAACAGGACGGCAAGCAGAATGCAAAGTTCGTTAGGAATTTGGGGGCTATTGCCGTCGTGTTCACGCTCCCAGGATATGCTCTGTTTTCTCTTCGTGTGGTTAAGCCTGGAACGAAACTGGAATGCTTGGAAGGTCCCATGTCCAGGTTCAGACAGGTCCTGTCAGACTCAGCCCGTTACCTGACAATCTTAGTCACCTGAGTGCGGGGGGGGGGGGGGGGGGGGGGGGGCGGTGGCGGGGAATTGGCAGGATTCTCTCAGAAATGACTTTCTTGTGATTTGTCCGGCAATTTCTTCCTTCAGCCAAACCAGAAAAACCACTGAATCTGAGGTATTTGGCGTGGGTGGCTGGTGTTCTGGATCCTTTAAGGGCAAATGGCTGTAAAATGAAAATGGTTCCCTTGAAAGCACACGCTTGAAGTGTGCGTCTGTGTGTGTATGTAGGGGAGGAGGTCCCTCATTTTTTCCAAATGAACTTTTTCCAAATGAACTTCCCCGACTTAATTAAGAGCAAGTGCTAACAGATGGGGAGGGTGTATTTCATAATAGAAACGGTTTCTACACCACTGACCACCATGAAAAAAAAAAAAAAGCACTGCTTTGTACCCCCCCCCCCCCCCCCCCACTTTTGGAAGTTGCCCCTTTAAGTGAGGTAGGAAAGTTGGAGCTGTTTTCCTCCAAGGAATGTAAGGGAATCAACATGTTTTCCTTTCCTGGTTGCATCTGTGGTTGGATTGCTTAAAATATTTCACTTCTTAAAGTAACCTCAGTTTGTTACACCAGATTTTTTTGTGTCTTGTTTTGTTTCTTTCCCCCCCCTTGTTTTTGTTTTGTTTTGTTTTGAGGTAGCGAAGACCAGCTCCAGGGGGAAAAAAAAAAAACAACCAAAAAAAAAAAAAACAACCAACAACCCAGAAACTTCTAGTTGTCAGAATCGGAATGCATATCAGTTATGCTGGAGACAATGAAAACATCAAAAAGCACATACAAGCCATAAAAAATTCAGGTCCTCTGAAGCAATGTGGGACATGCTTGGTTGCGCTCCTCATTTGCATGCCAGTACCCACAATGCTCTGCAAGTTCCCAGATCTTTCCACGCAGCCCCAGTGTCTGAGCTCTAGGGAACAAAGTGAAAGGTTCGCATGTGTGCTTGTGGGTGAGAGAGGTACTTTGGTATCCGCAGGAGAAGCAAGGCGGTTGTGGGGCGAGAACTGCTCCCACCAGGGTGATTATCAGCCAGCCCCTTAGGGCTTAATCTCAGGCTTGGGAGCTCTACCTTGCCTTTTGTCTTTTGTTTTTTTGGATTTTTTTGTTTGTTTGTTTGTTTTTGCCTTCCTCTTCTTCCCTTTGCCCAGATCTGCCGAGATGGTGAAGCCACGCTGTGCGAGGGAGACGAGAGCGCCAACCTTTAGAAGCCCTGACGGATGGGGGGTGGCTACAGCACTTGCCTGGAATTTGAGATTTTTGTGCCGCGTGTGTTTTTCGATGCCGGACCTCACTCCAAAGCATGCTGTCCTCTGGTGCATTGGGGCTCCCACTCACAGCCCTTGCTGGGTCAGTGTGAAAACTCAGAGGTGCCACCGTGATCTGCTGCTGGGGACCAACACGGTGTCCTCTGACTTCAAGCTTCCCTCCCACGCATGCACGCACGCACGCACGCAGGATGCTTTTCTCTGCAAACCTTGCTGCCCAGGGAGCCCCACGGAGCCATTGTCTGGATGCTCCAAATTCCAGGGGCAGATTGGGATTACAGGCCCCAGACTAAAAGCTGGTGGGGGGGGGGGGAGGGTGGACATAAATTTGACCTCGGACTGGGCATCCTCAGCCTCCTGGGTGGTCTTGGGTGTGTCACTGGTCCCCCCTCCGTTTCTCCTTTCCTGCCCAAGCCTGTGCTGTCCTGGGAGCATCTACTGAGCATCAGTGACTATTATTACACCTGTGAGTTTAACATGACCAACCATTCTGGGACATGACAGAATACCCAAAAAAATAAAAGTAAAGCTCAATCTTTGAGGCTTCTACCTGGAAGGTTTTTGTCTGGGTTTGTACTTTGATTTTTGAGCTTCCCTTTTCTCAAAGCTGCAAAGGAGTTCTTAGGCTAGATTAATTTAGCGTCAGGAAGATTCGGGCAGAGGCGTGAACGTGGATGCACGCAGGCTCTGAACCCACCCCTGACACCCCCGAGCGTCCGAGGTAAGATCGAAGTCAGCCCCCACCTGGAATTTCAGAAGCTGCCCGGGAACGCTGGAACCAGCAGAATGGTTAGTTTGCTTCAGCCTCTACACAGTGATGTACAGTCTGCTCCAGCAGTTGCCAACATTTGAAAATCAGGAGCTTTTACAGCAATTTTTAAAACCTCTGAAGATGGGGCCACAGTAGGCCTCCGTTGCTAACTAGGAGCCGGGAGACCGCGCCCCCTAGGGGTGGCGGAGGCTCTCGGGTCCTGCCGCAGACCGCCCTCTCTGGCCCACCCAGGTCCCCCAAACCCACCCACTCCACGTATGGATGTTCCTGTCTGGCTTTTGCAGCCTCAGCCTTGGCCAGTCTCCTGCTCTGAAACCCTGAGTTTTCCTACTTTGTTACAAGTCACATCAGCGTGAGGATAACCCCACCCCCGCTGAGCTCTGACAGCTTTTCCTGGTGGCCGTCCAGGAGAAGCAGGACCGAGGGCCTTGACTTACAAACACCCCCACCTTTTCATCCCCATCCCCAAACATGCTCTGCTTTGGCAAATGTGTTTGTCACCTGCTACAGCCCCAAGGAGTCTGCTCGGGCCTCCCGCCTCCTCTTGGCTTGCACGTTTCCCTTCGCTGCCGAGGCCGAAAGGAGTCTGGGGTGAGGGGTGGGTTGCAAGGTTTGGATTCTTAAAAATTCTCTCCCAGATTTGTTGTGTCTAATTTGGGCTGCAAATGGTTTTTGTTGTCAACGGCTAACCACTGTTTGGTCTGCATAGTCATCTCTGTTGAATTTAGATGGTGGTGAAAGCCCAGTTTGCCCAAATACAGCCTAAATACATTTACACATTTATTCCCACATGTGTCTTTATGTTTCTGACTGTCTCACCACACCTCAGACGTGGCCGCGGGTGGGAGCGTCCTGGGAAGAACACGGGCAGGTAACTCTGCTGTAAACTTCACCAAAAACAAAACAAAACAAAAAAAACCCTGCAAATTGACCCAATCAGATGGTGAGCGATAAAGATGCTTCAGTGCGAAGGTGTTAGAAGGAGGGCTTTGAGCAGAATTTGGTGGTTTCCTTACAACTGAAAAGACAAGTAATATCACCAGAAAGAAGGAGGGGAAATAAAGTAGAGAGATGAGAAAAATAAGTAAAGTCACTTTTCATCCGTAAATAAATAAGCATTTTAAAAAAGGTGGAACACCTTTTAAACACCTTTAAAAAAGGTGGCTCAGGGGGTTAAGCGTCCGACGATTGATTTTGGCTCAGGTCATGATCTCATGGTCGGTGAGAGGAAGCCCTGGGTTGGGCTCTGTGCTGATAGAGGCTGCTTGGGGTTCTCTCGCTCTCTCCCTCTCTCTCTCTCTCTGCCCCTCCTCCACTTGTGCACGCTCTCTCTCTCTCTTGCAAAATAAATAAATAAAAATGTGTTTAAAAAGAAAAAAGAAAGACTACCTCCCACCCCACATTTAACTGGGATTCTTTATCAACATCAAAGCCTTAAACGTGCTTAATTGTCCACCAAGTGACAAAAGAGTTAAAACAACAGGTGAGGCCAGGTGTTAATAATACTGACAGTGACAGTTAACATTCACTGAGGGCTCACGATGGTCTAAAAACAGGGCTGAGGGTTAGTACACACTTATTCCTTTAATCCTTATAATAACTCAGTAAGGTCTATATGTTATCCCCATTTTGCAGGCAAGAAAACCGTGGTTAAGTAATTTGCCCAGAGGCCCAGAGGTGCAGAGGGACAGGGCTGGTGCTCAAACCGTGCTGCTCTCCAGCATAACGTGGGCCTGGACAGCAAGACTGATGCCCCCCTCACCAGCTGGCCAGAGTAAAGGATCTGCCAGGTGGCCGGCCTCAGTCATGAGTGGCTTAGGAGCTGGCACTTGGGTGAGGCCAAGAAGGCTGGAGAGAGACGAATGGTGTATTTGGCCCACAATTCCTTTGCTAAAAATGACCCCCAGGGATGTACCACGGGAGGCCCCTCCCTGGTGAAAACCTTGATCTTCAGAGATTATCCCACTCTGGAAAAATTGACAGAATGGGCCACTTCCTGGAAGATTCCATGGTTTCCTCACCCGGCATATGTTCTGGAGGATGCAAAGTGTGCTCGTTGTCTAGGGGTGCCCGGTTGTCCCGGTGAGGCGATGCCTGAAGCAAGGACAGAAGGGAGAGGCAGAGTCGAAACTGGGAGAAATTTCCATCTTCCTCTGCGTCGTGTCTGAAGACAGTGTTGAGGATGGGATGGGAGCCTGAGCTTCGAAGCACGTGGCTAGAAGAGATGCCAAGAATCATCAGTGAACCTAGAGTCCAAAGTGGGTAACTCTTCATGTGATGATTTTCAGATATGGGCAGATGCTTCAACAGGCTGGTCTGGGCTGAAAACTCGGCTTTCACGTGCCCCTGCCCAGAGACCTTGAGCACCTGAGGCAGAGGCATTGGGACTGTGGGCGATATTAAGAAGAACAAGGGAGATTCTCTGCCTTCTAGCAGCTTAAATAATTCCTCTGTTGCAAGGCAGCTCTAGCAGCGATTCAAAGCTCAGTGGAACAGAGCAACACATTCCAACGGGGAAATGGGAAAGCGTGTGACGGGGCAGAGAGCCTGCCTACTCACCCTTCCCTTGCCCAGTGTGGACCCAAAAGTCGGGGCATTAAGCAAATGTCTGTTGATGAGTGACTGCTTCAATCAACGATTGAATTTTTCTAGGGCTCTTGGAAATATTTGTGGGAAAGGCAGAAAGTGACTGTAAGGTGTATCTGTCAAAATTAGACTTGCTGACACTTGAATTAACAGTTGTGATGAAAATTCGAGGTTTATTTTTCTTTCATGTGATGTGACGTGTAGAGGTTGATAGTCCCATGGCAGTATGGCAGCTTCACAGCCACCAGGGACTCAACGTCCTTCAATCTTTCTGTTCTTCCATCTTAAGTTCGTGAATTCCACTCGTAAGATGGCCTCGTGGTACCAACATGGCCGCCGGAACTCCATTTATCCCGTCCATGTTTCAGGCTGAAGAAGGAGGAAGGAGAGAAGGGCAGCCTTCTCAGAAGCCTCAGTTGACACTGACATTTCGTTGGCCACTTACAATGGCAAAGGAGACCAGGAAATATGTTCTTTTTTTATCTGGGCACGTTGTCGACCTGAGTAAAATATTGCTTCTGCTAGTAAAGAAGAAGGGAAGAGTGGATAGCGGGTAGATGATGACTGCGGACTCGGCCTTGAGAGAGTCAGCCTTCTTTATGAAGAGTAAGCAAGAAAGGAATTCACCAAGGTAACTCCGGTCTCCCTCCTGTCCTGTGAGATGCACAGCTTCGAGACATTCTTTACGGCTGCCTGATGATGTGGCAAATACAATATGTGGGTGCCTGGGGCACATAATTAGTTCCTTCACGATTCAAATCCTACTGTTAAGGGCTTAGTTAATTGCATTGACTTCTCCATTATTTTCAGCTGTGTAAAGTGCCTCTAAGACTGCTCAGGCTCTATTTCCTAACGAAGGTTCTGGTGAAAAATGGAATCTGACAGGTATGTGGACAGAAATGCCCTGCAGTGGCTGACAGAGCTGGGCATGTTAGCCAGGGAGGTAGATGGACAGATAGGCAGATAAAGTCTTTAGTAAATACCAACTATTACTTAATAGCAAGCTTACTGCCTCTCGCTGACTTGTACAGGCTCTTACAGAATATTTAATGACTTCTGCTAAACAGAATACTAGAGTTTCTCACTTTTTTTAAGGCTACAAAAATTAAAGCTACTGTATAAGACGAGTGCCAACTTTCCACTCGTGTGTTTGTTCAGCTTTCTTAGCTTTCCCCCCAAATGAAAGCCAAATAGAAGCTCTTGGTTTTCCCAAGATGGCAACCCAACGGCCAACCATGTGTTCTCAGGTAAGGGCTCCCTTGATACAGAGAGCATAATGGGACTGGATGTTTTCCAGTTTTTTTTTAGCCCGGGGCTTGGGAAACTGGATTAAGGTTTTTGAAGAGGGAGGCAAGAATGTGGAATGGAAGCTTTTGGAGTTCTGCCCATTGTTAGCCTTGGAGGATCGCTGAAGGGATGGACCACCTCGTGGTGAAACCGTTCGCGTCTTGGAGGCATGGTAGAAATTGCCAGTCCTTGAAGGAGCTTGAGATTATCCAAAATCCCACATCTCACCCATATGCCAATATTTCAAAAAGGGCTCATCGAAAAGAGGAAATAAATTCTTCATATCGTTCATACTGGTAATTACTTACAAACATCTTCCTTTCTAGTTTCACTGCCAACTCCATAAAACAGGGAATAAGTCATTCTTGTTCTCTATTCGCTTTTTTCCCCAGGACATAAATAGTGCTCAATAAATTGAGACTTGGTTTCTCCAATCCCCTTTGTTGCCAGGCTTTTGACACGTTTTCTCCTGGACGTTTTCTTTGTATGTTTTAAGTTTTTTTTTTTTTTTTAATTCTTTAAAAAATGTTTATTTATGTTTGAGAGAGAGAGAAAGCGAGAGACAGAGTGTGAGCAGGGGAGGTGCAGAGTGAGAGAGGGAGACAGAGAATCAGAAGCAGCCTCCGGGTTCTGAGCTGTCCGCATAGAGCGCAATGCAGGGCTCGAACCCACAAACTGTGAGATCATGACCTGAGCCAAAGTCAGACACTTAACCGACTGAGCCACCCAGGCGTCCCTGTATGTTTTTAGTGATTGAGATTAGGTTGCACATATACATAACTGTGCATAATGTAATATACGATGTCATGTAATTAAATGGGAAATGTAATTGTGTACAATGCTTTCTCAAGTAACATGAGAGCATAAACATGTTCCTACATGTGTTCATATGGGTTGAGCTGCTGTAATAAAGAGACCCCAAAATACAGAGGCTAAAATAAAATAGAATTTATTTATCTCTCATGTAATGGTCTAAAGATAAGCTAGGGCAGGTGGACAGCTCTGATCCACCAGGCAATCCAGGGAACAGGCTGGGGGAACACTCTCTCTAATACGTGTTCTCCTTATCTTGACCCCAAGTGGCTCTTCTGGTTTTCATCACTTCTAAGCCAGAGAGCAGAGGGAAAGGGAGAGGGAAGGACAGACAGCTTCCTCATAGAAACCTAATCCAGAAGGTTCAGGCTTCATGTGAGCTTACATCTTATTGGCCAAAACCTAGAACATGGCTGTAGCTAGCTGCAAGGGAGGCTGGAAATTGTAGTCTCCAGCTGGACAATCATGGCACGTTAGTGCTTCCCAATGGATATTAATCTTCGGTGTTTATAAATGAGAAGTCGGAATTACTGGGAATTCTTGGAACTTCCTAAATCAGTCTTAAAAGAATTCCCACACTTTTCATAGTCTTTTCTCATTCTATGGATATCTAACAATATTGGTTCAAAAAATAAGACATATTAAGCTTAGTGAATTTACAATGACAGCTTGTAGTAAATAATCAAATATTAGAAAATACCAGTGAACAGTATCAGGTAATATTCAGATAATGTAACATTTAGATCTAACAAAGTTAAAGCGCTATACAGAATTACATGTCAAAATCGCCAATTTAAGGACTTACTTTGCTCCCCAAACTTGTTATTTCTGAGATGATCATTTACAGGGTATATACAAAGTATAACACATATAAATGTAATGATATTTGTTTTATTTGCAAGAATGACTTTCCATTCAAAGCAATCAGGGTCATGAACACATAGTTGGTTTTTGTTTGTTTGTCTAATTTTTTTTAATGTTTATTTATTTATTTTTGAAAGAGAGAGAGAGCAAGTGCAGGAGGGGAAGAAAGAGAGGGAGACACAGAAACCGAAGTAAGCTCCAGGCTCTGAGCTGTCGGCACAGAGCCTGATGCGGGGCTTGAACTCATAGACTGTGAGATCATGACCTGAGCTGAAGTCGGACGCTCAACCAACTGAGCCACCCAGGCACCCCTACGAACACATACTTGCAACAAGCTAAGAGCTACAAACAAGACCGACTGAGTAGGGGTACCTGGATAGTTCAGTCAGTTAAGTGTCTGACTTTAGCTCAGGTCATGATCTCAGTTTGTGGGTTCAAGCCCCACATCGGGCTCTGTGCTGACAGTTCAGTGCCTGGAGCCTGCTTTGGATTCTGTGTCTCTATCTCTCTTCCCTTCCCCTGCTCATACTCTATCTCTCTCTCTCAAAAATAAATAAACATTTAAAAAAAAAAAAAAAAAAAAAGACTGGCTGAGTAGATCATGACCACTCCACTTCCCATGTGCTCCCATCCTGGTTCCTGAAAATGTCAATCTTAACCTGCCCATGTTTCCCGCTCTTGCTTTTCAGTTGACATTGATGGATTCAAACCAGTAATGTCTCTGTATTAATTATTAAGCTTTGATTCTTTAAAAAAAATTTTTTTACATTTATTCATTTTTTGAGAGAGAGAGAGAGAGAAACAGAGCACAAGCGGGAGAGGGGCAGAGAGAGAGGGAGACACAGAATCCGAAGCAGGCTCCAGGCTCTGAGCTGTCAGCACAGAGCCCAATGCGGGGCTCAAACCCACGAACCATGAGATCGTGACCTGAGCCCAAGTCGGACGCTTAACCGACTGAGCCACCCGGGTGCCCCTATTAAGCTTTGATTCTTGCAGGAAAATTACATTACTCTTTTTCCCGGTCCCAGTTTCTTCACTAATTTTTCTTTCAGGATTTGGAAAAACATAAAAACTTCCCAAGAAATACTAGAAAGGAATCCTCACATGGAAACCTTAGTCAGGGTGAGAGTATGGGAGAGTTGGGGGTGGGGGGTAATTCTATTACTAAAAGACAGGAGAGAATGAATTCTGGAAGGTATCTTTGCTCAGGACCAGCTACATAATTTCTGGGCTCAGTGCAAAATGAAGGTGTTGAGTCCCCTTGTTCAAAAATTATTAAGAATTTCTGGATAGTAGGTATAGAGATTATCAAAAATTATTAAGAATTTCTGGATAGTAGCTATAGAGATTAAACCCCGTGTGGGCACCAAAGACAGGACCCTGTTTAATTGTGCAGGTACCACACCCATGAAGCTGGCCCTGCTTCTGCTCTATCACATTATTTACATTTTTTTAAACATTTATTCATTTTTGAAAGGCAGAGAGAGAGAGACAGAGCGTGAATGGGGGAGGGGCAGAGAGAGAGCGAGACACAGAAACAGAAGCAGGCTCTCGGCTCCGAGCTGTCAGCACGGAGCCCGACGCGGGGCTCGAACCCACGGACCTCGAGATCATGACCCGAGCCGAAGTCGGCCGGCCACTTAACCGACTGAGCCACCCAGGCGCCCCTCTATCACATTATTTAAAAATCTTTGTTAATCTCATTTTAAGTGGCTGCGTAGTGCTCCACTGCGTGGACTCATCATAATTTATATAATTATTCCTGTATTCTTGGAAATTTTGGTGGTTTTTACTCAGCAGTCCCTTCCATCAGTTTTACTGATCTTGGGGTTGGTTTGGTCTCAGGATATGCATGGAAACTTAGGATGTACTGCCCAAGATGTGGAGCCTGAGTTTAGACACTCCTTAGGGCTGCCGACCCCAGTTGTGGCCCGTTACCCACAGGGTTTAAGTCTGAGCCAAAGCCAACCAGAGAGAAGTAAGTGGTAAGCAGTATCGACAGGCAGATCAAGCTAAGGCTGGATGGAAAGCCATCGGTAAGGGCAGAACAGCAGGCCGGCAAAGGGGCCTGTCCTCAGAGATAGGACTAGAGATAAGCCCCATGGGGGGTGTCGTTCAGCCAAGAGCAGCTGCCCTTGTGCTTGGAGCTATCTGGCCCTTCTCTGGCTCTTTCCTAGTCTGTGTATCCCTACAGTAAAGGGTAGGAGAAACACAGGACTAGTTACCTCTGGGAGCCAAAGGCATCTCTGACCCTGTCGTTCAAAACCGAAATGATCTCAGGTAACACACAGCCATTCTGTGCCTCTGTTTCCCCATCTGTAAAGTGGGACCCATGGGGGTCCTACAGTTCTAGGGATCAACACACTCTTTCTGTCAAGGGTCACATAGTTTAGACTTGGCGGAGCAGAGGGTTTTGTTTGGTTTTGTTATTATGAGTTTTTGGTTTTAATAACATTTCCAACCTCCTCTCGTTGAAACTTTAAAGTATTTAACACAGTGTCGTTAACTATAGTCGCCGTGCTTTCCCTAATAGTCACAGAATATATTCATCTTATAACTGGAAGTTTGTACCCTTTAACTAGCAGTTCCCCACTTACCCCAATCCTTGGCCCCTGGCAAATACCATTCTACCCTCTGCTTCTGAGTTCAGCCTCTTCAGAGTCCACACCTTGGTGAAATCATACAGTCTTCGTCTTTCTCGGTGAGCTTGCTTCGTTTAGCCTAATGCCCTCAAGGTCTATCCATGTTGTCACAACTGGTAGGATTTCCTTCTTATTTATGGCCTAATTTCTTTTATTTTTTGAATTGTGTTACGTTTGTCAGATAACATTGTGTGAGCTTCAAGTGTAGAGTATGTTGATCGTGCGGAGGTGATGCGTTTATATATTATAATAGGCTTTCATCACAGTCTATCACTTCACATAATTATCCTTTCATGTTTGTGGCAGGAATAATTAAGATCTGGTCTCTCAGCAAACCTGGTTATTACAATAGGACATTGTTGTCTATATTCCCTATACTGTGCGTTAGATCTCCAGGGTTATTTGTCCACCGGCTGCAAGTTCGTACCCTTAAGCGTTTCCCCTAGTCCCCCCCCGCCAAGCCTCTGGGAATCACCACTTCACTGTTCATTTTCATGGTTTTGGCTCTCGTAGATTTCACACAAAAGTAATATCATACAGTATTTGTCTTTTTTTTTTTTTTTGTCTGATTTGTCTCACTGAGCATAATGTCCTCAGGGTCCATACGTGCTGCTCTGAACGTCAAGTTTTCCTTCTCTATCTCATGCCTAAATACTATTCCATTGTGTGTGTATATCTACCCCATTTTCTTTATCCATGTATCTGATGACGGGCACTTGGGTTGCTTCCGTATCTTGGCTATTGTGCCTAACGCTGCAGGGAACGTGGGTGTGCAGATCTCTGTGATACAGGGCGTAGGGTTTTCGTCACAACTGCCCCACTCTGCTGTTGTGGAGTAAAAGCAGTCACAGGTGATACGGATGTGGATGGCAGTGGCTCTGTTCTAATAATACCGTCTTTGCAAAAATACAAATACAGTCCCATTTCATAGGACCGTTACGAGAATGAAGTGAGCCTAGTGCGTGCCTTAAAGGACTTGTCACAGGCCCCTCCGTAATGACGGCCACTCCCCTGTGCAGCAGGGAGGGCCGGCGAGAGCAGCTGGGAGACGGCTTCACAGCTTCTCAGCTTGGAGATCTGGCCCCTCATTTCTTAGCAAGATACTGAAAGGATTGTCTTCATCAACTTTTTCTTCCTGAGAGCCGAAGTGCTGAAAGGAGGCATCTTGACATTCTTCTAAACAGACATCATGGCATACTTCTCCCCTGCATTAGTCACTCTTTGTGATCATTTTTGAAGATGAATGCTCTCTAAGATGTCCTTAGAGACATGCAGCTGTCGCCGTGAGAAGAGTCTTTGAGACCTTTCCAGCTCTTCCTTTCCATATTGCACGTTCTTAAAAGCACATCCCTCCTCGTCAGTGTCGTCAGCTTGGTCCTCCAAGGAGAGCACTTGGAGAGGAGTTCTCTTGAGCCTGAGACCCCTGGGTGGGCTGCAAAAGGTTGGACGTAGCTCGGAAAGATGGCATCTCCGGGACCGAAACAGAACCGATTCCTGCACTTTCTTCCATCACGGAAATCTCCAAAAGAGGATGATGCGAGGGAGGTTCCGAGTCTCCTCTAGGGTGGGACCTAGGAATCTGTCATTAAAGAATCCTGTTAATGAGGATCATGATAATACTTTCAATAAAAGGTCCCCCGGTGAGTCTGCTCAGCTGAGTATCTTCTTAGCTCTTGGCCATTCTCCCGGCTGTGGTTAATTCCCCCTCGATGTTCCAAAACCCCACTCTCCCAAACCCCGAGCCCTACAGCTGCCTGATTTCCTCTTTTCTCTGTGCTCTCGCTAAGTTAGCCAAAAGGCAGAGGGCTCCGCGGGCACGTTAATACCTGCAGCCGTGGTTCCGCGCTCCAGGAAGGAAACGATTTCACACTGGACTGGCCGGCAGGGAGGGCTGGAGCCTGTGCGCTCGGCCTGTGGACTCAGGAGAGCTGGGGGCCGGGCGGACTTGAGCGTTTCCAAGTCAACGCCGAAGGCTCATACGCTGGTGGGTGGCAACGTCATTGATTTTTCTTGAGATAATAGCTTAAGTGTATTTGCTCAGTGTCTTTCAGAACCAAAGGCTTGTCTGATTTTATTTTTTGTTTTGTTTTGTTTTTTTTGTGTTGGCTTGTTCTGAGAAGAAAAAGCTTGAGCACCTGAAGCGAAATCTTGGTGCATTGTTCACTGGTTCCTGGGGCCGAGTGGGTCGCATTCCTCTATCAAATGCATTGACGCATCAACAGATATGTAATGAGCATCCGCTGCAGGTCGCGGTGGGCACTGAGAGGCTTTGGGAGCAGCCTGAGGCCCGGAAGTTTCTGAGATGGTTGTCCCGCTCCTGGTGTCCACAGTTCTCACCCTGAGGGGCTTCTCGGTCCCAATCCCAGCTCTGCCAAGAAACTGATCCCAGACGAAAGTATTTTAAGGGAACGTGGACCCGCGGCTCAGGAAATCAGACTTATTGTGTGGTCTTGATGGCCCGCCTCCCGTATCCGATCCTTGTCTTATTCCCAGTTAGCAGGTTCTCTTCCTATGTTTTGACTGCCTGCCGTGTAGTGGTGCAAAGTGTTTTACACCTGCTGTCTGGTTTGCACTTCCCAAAACTCCGGCAGGCAAAGACCATGATGCTCATCTGACAGATGAGGAAGCTGAGGCTCAAAAGAGATTATTTTGCCCGGGCTTTGACGCCAGCTTGTCTGACACCAAAGCCACAGCTCCTCAGCCCTGTCCCCGATGAGTTCCTGCCTCACACGGCAGCTTCTGTGACTGCATTCAGGTGCGTTTCCAGAGAGATCTCATCTGCACCTTTAGACATCCAACCCTGGTCTTTCAAACCAAGTATCTCTTCACTATCATGCATTTCGTGGGGGAAATGGGACCTTCATATCTCAAAAGACTAGCTATACTAGAAAACCCCTCCTGTTCCTCCAGGTTGTGGTGGATTCCCGGGGAATCGCTCAATCAATATCTCTAAACCAGTAGCTCGCAAAATACGGTCCCTGCACGAGCAGCCACGGCATCACCTAGGAACCCAGAAATGCATGGTCTCGGGCCCCACCTTGGCCTACCGAATCAGAACCTCTCAGGACAGGCTCAGGAATCACGTTTTAACAGGTTCTCCGGGCAACTCTGACGCCGTTTTCTTAAACGGCCATTCCTGAATTAATTTTTTTAAACATATTTTAATTTTTTTTATTTTTTATTTATTTATTTTTTTTTAACGTTTATTTATTTTTGAGACAGAGAGAGACAGAGCATGAACAGGGGAGGGGCAGAGAGAGAGGGAAACACAGAATCTGAAACAAGCTCCAGGCTCTGAGCGGTCAGCACAGAGCCTGACGTGGGGCTCGAACTCACGGACCGTGAGATCATGACCTGAGCTGAAGTCGGACGCCCAACCGACCGAGCCATCCAGGTGCCCCAACATGTTTTTATTTTTAAGTAATCTCTACACCCAGCGGGGGCTTGAACTCACAACCCTGAGATCACGAATCACACGCTCCACCGACTGAGCCAGCCAGGCGCCCCTTTTCTTAAATTCATTTTAATTTAAAGCATGGAGCTTGTCTTTTGCAAAATACCTGTTGATATCCTGAGGAACTAGTCATGAATAATACACTTTGGGAAGAGTTGATTCTCATGATCCCAAACTGTATGTAGGACGCCCACTTTGAGCATGTTTATCAGAATGAAGCATCCCAAAGCCCTATCAGAAATTCAGGAACATCAAGAAGAATTGTTTTGAAAACCAACTTTGGGTCCACATACAGACACTATGTTGCAAAACTCCAGGGGACAGCTAGGTGAGCGAGGGGGGTGGGTCCCCTGGCCTTGTGCAAGGTGCAGCCTGGACCCTAGCCAAATAGTGAATTAACAAAAGTCTTAGAGGACTCAAATGTTTCCATCTACCAGAAATCACTTAGAAGTGAGGTGTTTGGAGGAGTCTAGGAAAAGGATTTTAAAGATATTTAACTCTCAAACTGCATGAAAACATTTCAGGATGAACTTTGCCAAGTATAAGTCTCCTGGCAGATGAAATGGCATTGAATACGGTCATATTTCTGCTCCTTTAAGCCTAGGTTGTGTACATTTTCAAAGCATTTGACAAGAATACTTTGTATTTAGGTAACATCTTTCATCCCCAAGCTTCAAGAATCTACTAGAGACAGAACTGGCAAGAAAATTCCCAACGTGGAGGTCCCCTCCCCCTGGTGGGATGGTAACTTGCCAACAGAAGTAGGAAATTTGCAGACAGGAGGTCCCTGGCTAACTACCAGTATGCTGTCTGATATCAAGACGGTATCAGAGCTTATCAGCCCACAGAGAAACCAGGCTGGGCAACAGGACCGTGGGCTTCATATTTCTGTGAATTAACGTAAGAAAAATAAACAGCATAGAAATTTCTTGTCCTCTCTGCGGTGCCCTAAGAACTTCACATTTAATCAGGACATGCTTGCCCCCTCCAAGCCCCAGCGATGCCTGAGAAGTGCCCCAAATTACTTCGCATTAGATGCTGGCTGCAGATTCAACAGGGAACCAGAAATGTGAGACGCAGATAAAAGTTCAGCACGGGGAGATGGTGAGAAGGGCCAGTTTTGAGTGCCCCTCTGCTTGGCAGGTGACGCCGTTGTCTCTTATTTTCAAGTAAAGCTTATCATTTTCTCCCTTATACATTCTTATCATAGACAATTTGGTGAAAATAGAAACGTAAGAAGCAAAGAAACTCCCATTTTCCCAAGAGAATCACTATTAGCAATTTGGCATACTTCCCTCCCGTCCTTTTTCTATGCATTTTTGAAAACAGAATTAAGATGATGAAATATACACAGTCCTGATTCTGGGGCATTATAGTACAATCTAGGCATATGCCTATGTGGTGTGTGTGTGTGTGTGTGTGTGTGTGTGTGTGTGTGTGTGTGTTTAATCCTGCAAAAGCAAATGAGACCATACACTCTTGGAGGGCAAGGACTGGGTCTGTCTTTTCTATCGTAGTCATTCTGGGAGCTAGCACAGAGCCCGGCAACAGTAATGGTATTGAAAAAAATTACAACGGGCAATATTTCATTGAGTAGCTACACCAGAACATGTGTAAGCCTCCCTCTAATGTGGACATTAAAATTGCTTCCAATTTTTCACTGTTACAGGTAGTGCTGACATTCTGTTAGGCTTTTTTTTTTTCTTTGGATTATTATCTACAGCAGATACTGTCAACATCCATCCACCCCTAGGCCTTTCCCAGGGGTGCCTGAAGACTGTCTCTGGATGGTCTCTTGGTTCCCTATGCCACCTGCCTGGACTTGTTCCCTGGCCATGGAAATGGCCTCGGACTACAGGCATGGGCCAGCACTACTGTCTCTGAGCAAACCTCAACCAATTGAGGATGGGAATTCCAGCTTCCCTGCTCTGCAGGATGACAAATGACACAACTGACAGGGTGCGTTCTCCACACTGTCAGACGTCAGACGGTCCTCACCAGATTGAGCTCCAGCTACCTACCTTGTCTGACTCATTGGTGTTATCTATCGTATTGGCTCCTCTCTCATTCCTGTTTCCCGCATTCACCCACTCCCTCGTCACGCTTCCTGGAGTCACCTCCCAAAGAAACTGCTCACCTGCACCAAATCCTTGTCTCAGGCTCTGCTTCTGGGAGACTCCAAACTAAGTCATTAACTTTGGGTGGAGTTTTAGAAGCAAAACTATTGAGCCAAATCAAAGGACTTCTTTAAAGATTCAGGGTAGTATAGGTGCTGCCGTAGCGAGCCCTAAAGATTCGGGATATATACTGATAGGCAAGTCATTTCCATAGAGGGGTTTTAGGGCTCTTTTGTCAACCCTTGATTTCATTCTAAGAATTTGGACCAAGAGCTGGATGTTTAAGGAGAAGAGGAAAAGAAGTCAACACACTCACCTGCTGGGGCTGTAGCATAAGACTTAAGCCATTTCATCTGAGTTCACTCTTTTGCTGTTCACATTTCTCTGTTGTTTGTCTTGCTTCATTTTCTTCCAGGTTCCTGGGCGGAGGCCAATGGTTATAGAGTTTTCTCTTTTGTCTCTACAAATGGAAAGAGAGGGAGAATAGAAGGAAGGCAGCAGAGAAAAGAACATGGGAGAAAGGACAAGTGAGGCACTGCTTTGCAGTATTTCAGCCTTGGTCCTCAGTTACAACCAGGGTTTGGTATTTTCAGGGGAAATGAAAAGAAACAGACGTTGCTAGAAGCAGGTCCATGAGGAGCATGTTCTGTTGTGTTCCAAAATAAAGCTACATATTTGGGGATTGTCATAGTGAGCCGGAAAGCATGGTTTCCCCAGGGAAACAGGAGTGGGGTTTCCCACCAGCGTTACTGCTGAGGCCATGAGTGCAGAGGAAGAGAAAACCGGGGCCATTAATCCTGAAAATGACGGACAAATCACTCTCAAGACTGACTGGATATTCCAAGAAGGCAAAGTCAACCTTGGCTGGATGGACATTGGGGATAGAAATGCGAGGAGATGTAACGTTCATCTTGTTGTGTGTTGGTGAGGAATCCCTTTCCGTCTACGGTTTGCACATCGCCTGTGCCGTTTTGCGTTTTACGGAATAAAGAGACGGGTGCTTTGGTCAATGTCAGTTCAAGGGCAGTCATTAAACTGGACGTGTCCTCCCTCCAGCCAGAAAATGTCAGATGCCTCCCAATTGTCTAGGTCCATACAGCCTTTTCAAAAGTACCCCCCAAAGAGCTCTGTTCCCCTCTGGAGGATTCTAGGTTGCTCCTAAATCCATTGTGTGGGGGGATAGGGAGTCACAAGGCACCTGCAGACTTGATGTCCACTCGCCTGTAGGGGCAACACTAGCAAAGTCCCACGTTTGGCTGACACGGGAGGACCAGTGGTTGTTGCGGACGGCTCCGCATGGGAGACACTGCTTTATGCTACTGAACCGCACTTCCTTTTCCTTTGGGACACACAGCTAGACAAGGCATCCCAGCCTCCCTGGTGGTCAGGTGGCAGGGTGATATTTACACACGTCCTCACCTGGCTCCTGGCTTTCGTGCCCGTCTCCACGCCCCATCATTCTGCCATTCTCTCAACCGAATGTGCAGGCCTCCCAGGCCCCAGAGGCTGGTGGGGAATGACAGGACTGTGGAAGCCAGGTCCCCGAAATTCCTGGCTTGGAGGGGTGACCTGCCCAGGAGAAATGCTGAGCGGGGGCAACACAACGGGACATCCCGCGAGCGAGTGAGAAATCCTCTTTCGCTACGTTAAGGCACCGGCGTGTGGTAGCTGCGTGTTAAGGCCTTGGCACGACCTGTGAGTACCTGCTGTTTCCTGGCACGTGGGTGCCCGAATGGCAGGGCCACCCGCGCTGCTCGTCCTGCCAAACGCCACCAAGGTTCGTCACGGAGAGGAACGCTCAGTCACAAAGCAGTTGCAGGTGAACGACACCCTTTCCGCACGCCCGGGACCACCGAAGCGGGACGCGTCCAGGTCGGCCGAGGGGGGCGTGTGGCGTGAAAAGAGTAGAGACTCGCCGTCCTCGGGGCACCAAGCAGCCCCGGCCCGGCTCTGCCCGGCAGCGCACGGAGGCGGGCGTCAGTCCGCCTCCGAAGGCAACTCAGGAGCTGTTCAAACCCACGCGACCTCCCCTTAAGAAACCGCCTCGGGGCGCCTGGGTGGCTCAGTCGGTTAAGCGTCCGACTTCAGCTCAGGTCACGATCTCGCGGTCCGTGAGTTCGAGCCCCACGTCGGGCTCTGGGCTGATGGCTCAGAGCCTGGAGCCTGTTTCCGATTCTGTGTCTCCCTCTCTCTGACCCTCCCCTGTTCATGCTCTGTCTCAAAAATAAATAAAACGTTAAAAAAAATTAAAAAAAAAAAAAAGAAACCGCCTCGTAGTCCAAAGCCACACTTGCTGACATTCTTCTTTCCCCTGTGTCTCTGTGATATGGCCCGCACGTGCACAGTCGCTGCTCCCCCCGTCTCTCTCCACCCCAAACTCATCCCCCAAGCCCTCCTTCTAGCCCATCCCGCCTCACCCTCCCTTTCCAGAGCAACTCTCTTCTCCGGCTCTGTAAACCGAGCCAGAATTTCTGCCGTCCCTGCCTCCACGTTTCCTGTTACGGCTCATCGGCCCAAGGGATGCCTTGGTCATCAACCCAGAAAGTCCTCGTGAACGAAAACAGTGTTCTCAGGGGTGGCCTTGGGGCAGTGCCTGGGAATATACATGAATTATTATTATTATTATTACAAAGAAATTGATTTTCAGCTCCACTCCTTAAGAGTCAAGTGACCTTGAGTAAATTCTTTTTTTTTTTTAAGTTTATTTATTTATTTTTGAGAGAGAGAGAGAGAGAGAGAGAGAGAAAGCGTTGAGTCGGGGAGGGCCGAGAGAGAGGGAGAGAGAGAGATTCCCAGGTAGGCTCCACACGGTCAGCGCGGAGCCCGAGGAGGGACTCGAACCCACGAACCGTGAGCTCACGACTCGAGCGGAAGTCACACGCTTAACCGATTGAGCCGCGCAGGAGCCCCCTTGAGCAAATTCTTTACAACCTTTAGCCTCAATTTCCTCCCCTGTAAGATGGGGTCGATGGAACCTCACTGGCTTCCCATCGGAAGGGGATGAGGTGGAGTGTGCGTGAGAGCAGTTAGCGCACAGCGGGCAGAGAGCAAGGTTGTTCTCGCCCTTTCTGAACTTGACTCTTTTGCTCTACGGGAGGAGAATCAGGGTGGGGATCCAGCCGCAACAGCACAAAGGAGGGTAAACTGAGGCCCCAGCAATCAGCAGCACCCCGCCTTGCTGCCAGCTGCTCCAGAGCTCACTCCCGAGTTTCCTGGTCAACTTTCAAGTGACCTTGAAGGAAGAACCGCTTTTCCGCATGCCTCCAGCTGCGCGTTTCCACCACAGGGGAAACATGCCCACCCTTTGTCCCCCAGGGTGGGTTGTGAAGGTTAATGAATTGCTATTTGTGAAGTGCTTTGAGATCCGTGGATGAAAGGCCCTATGAAGTCAAAAGCATTCGGATGATGATTAAATTGCCTTGCCTGAGGTCAGACAGCGCAGTACTAGGGGAGCCGGAAAGGGAAGACACATTCCCTTTCTTCCGTTCCCTTGCTAGAACAACTAAGACCGTCACCTGTTCTTGTGACGATGGGCCTGTCCCTCTGCGGGTGGATGTCCTCGGGCCTTCTCATCCTGGCTCCTTTATTCCCAGCACCCTGGTTAGGGCCAGATTCAGACTCCTCACCCACCGCGCTCATCGGAATGCTGAACAGCTCCCAGCTCTTGGGGAGAGCTGGCTTGCAAGGTTTTTAAAAGCCTGGGGAAGCTGTTGTGTGAGGGAAGAAGATTCACACTTGACCCCGAGACCCTTCTCGAGAAAGCAAGGATGGTCTTGCCTCTGCTGACTGGGCACCCACACTAAGGAAGTCCGATGCCCTGGCTGAATTTGGGGGTGGGGGGCGGGTGTTGGACACCACCAGAATCTCCTGCACCCCGCTTTCTTATCTCTTTCTTTTCCTTTTCCATTCAACCAACCTCGCCGTGGCAGAATTTGTTTTACAAACATGCCTCCACACCTTTGTCTTTTCCTGCCCCCACGTAGGCGGTTGTAGAGACACCTCATTGCAATTCAGACACCTGTCACTTTCGGATGTCAACGTGTCTGTTGCCACACTGATTAGTTAAGATGAAGAAAAAAAAAATACGGTGCCGTATAAATAAAAAATTAGAGACTGTCACGTTGTGTAAAAAGGGCCCACCTTCCAAGCCCAGATCTCGGCCAGGCAACATTCCTTCCGATTCCCGGGTATCCCAGCGAAGGGGAATGCTTATAATGTCTTGTTTTTAGTGATTAAGTGGTTAATGATTTAATGAACTAAAAAAAAAAATCTCATTTGTTGCTTCCCTTGGACTTGGAAAAAACCTCAAAGAGCTGATTTTCTGTGTACCTCAGTCCAATATTGCTACCTGCTGGGATACGAACACAGTCTCTAAATAAATTGCTAGTGGCCTTAGGCGGGTGGAAGGGTTTCCCTTTGATCCTGCTAGAGCAGATGAAGTCAAATGTTCAATCAATCAATCACATTCATAACTTGCAGCTACAATCGGGCTGACAAGAGCCTATTATTTATTTTTAAAATCATATATTTCATTATTGCAAAACACACAGGCTCTCACGAGGGGGAAGAGACTAAATTATTGATAAGCCATATAGATGACGGAGTTTGTTGCTTCTGACATGCTTGTCGCTAACTATTGTCAGGAAGAATTTACTAAGATGCAGAGCCAGGAAAGTTGGCCAGAAATGTATGTCGTGCCAAAGCGGAGATGGGAAGAGGAACCTCTAATGGCCTCTCTCTCTTATTGAATTCTTGTAGGTATAAGGCAGCTGAAGGCAGAACAGGTTTCTATTGTAAAGCAAGACTTGAAAAGCCCCCAGTTTGATTGCTACAGAGCAGGAGATTTGGTTCTCAAAATAGCCATGCGTCTGGGAAATGAATTTTTGCTGGTGTCTGTGCATTCCTGGAAATAACAATCGTAACTCTCCAGAATTCCCACATGGACCAGGGCCAGGCATATTTATTCAGTATTGTGTGTCAGGGGCTGGGGGGTGGGAGGCGATGCGTGAACGCAGCCTGAAGTGGAAGGCAGTGAGGAGGCTCGCTCTGGACCCTCACAGTGGGAGAAAAGGGGGCGCTCTCCCCGTACCTCCCCCCTCCTACCCCCTGAGCTGCCAAGGTGCCCTCACTGGAGGCAGCCTCCTTACGGATGTGCAAGTGAAATTCTCCAATGGACTTAGGAGGCAGAAGACCAGTCAGGAAAATGCTGACCTCTCATTTCTGCGTGTGCCTTTCTTTTCTGTTTCCTGGGGCACTAGCCGAGAAGGCCACAGCTAACCATGAGCCCTGATGATGCTTACAGTCACCATTGACCGCCTTGTCTGAACGCTGAGGGGTCGGACAGGAAGATCGCTCAGCATCGTCACCTGGCTGTCACCTCCACATTAAAGAGGACGCTCCTGGGTTTGCTGGGAAAAAGAGCACCCTGGACTGAGGGAAGGGAAGATGTTTTATTAAGGGAACGTAAATGTTCACTCATACGGATCAAATTCTATTAGAACAAATACTATTATATTTGAACAAAAACAGCTGTGGAACTAAAGACCTTCTCATACCCACTTCCCACCCCCGCCCCCTTTTGATTCTCCCTGGATCCCAAGTACAATGTAAGTAAAATGCAAACTCCTTTGGAGGTCCAGTTGAGATTTGACTCGTACTCCTGAATTATTTGCTAATTCCAAGATGATCCCCCAGGGGTTGGGATGGGGGAGAGAGTGCTATGGGTGTGCCCTAGAATCAAAGTTTTCTCAAGGCAGAAGGGCCCTTCCAGATCAATCTGCCCACTGCCTCCATACCGCCTCTCTTTATTTCACAGACGAGAAAACAGGGTCAGAAGCTGGAATCAGACAGCCGGTTGGTGGCAGATGGGGAACCAGATCCTGGCCTCCAACCCCTCTTCCCTAAGGTAACCCAAGGAACTATTAACAGAACTGAAGTCAGAAAAGAGGTGTCTCAGCTGCCGGTCGAGTGTTTGACCTACTTATTACATGATGCTGCTTTCTGGTGTAACATTCCAATCTATGTTTGCTTGGTTTTCAGACTGGAAATTCCATTTAGAACCCAAACCACCAGAAAGCTCACCTAATCGCACATGGTTTCACAATGCTGACCCCAGACAATAAACCGACAAGGTTATATAGGAATAGGATTTGGAAGTAACTTTTGGACCCATTGGGAGATGCTGCATCAACCTTCCAGGAGCCAGGAGCCCTTCCTGCTTGGATGGCCACTTCCTTCGTGTGTCACTCTTGGCTGACATGTCCCCTCTCTGGGGCACAGGTTTTTGTCCGTGATGTAAGGAGTGGTCTATGTGTGCTGCAAGTCAATGTCTGGCTCCAAAATTCCACATAAAATCCTCTCCAGTGACATTTTCCTTTTATTGTTTGAACATTTTGCAGGCTAAGTTAGCACACGTGGAAACTGAGCCAACCAAGGAAATTAACGCACCAGAAGGAGCCATACCTTCTCATCTTCGTGGCACAGGGAAAACAACTCTTCACTGGGAAAATGAGGAAACCTGCTGGTGAGTGCTGGCTTTGTTGCACTTAGGTGAGTCGTGGAACCCAGCGCATCCCAGTCTTCTCATCTGTAAAATGGGAATCTTTTATTCCTTTCCTGTCCACTCGGCTGGGACAGATTGCTATGCAGATCTGAATCCATCACATAAGTGAGAAGAGGGGAAAAAAGAAGCTTCCAGTGTACCAGAGCAGTAAAGCAGTAGCATCTCTTGGTGGTGGGAATTGACTACAGACGAGAGAGCTGGCTGCAACTATGAGATTACATTTTTAATTACCTTCAGATGCTGACCTATATAAATAAGCATGTTTCACTTCTTTGGGAGGGAACAGGAGAAAGGCATAGGGCGGGACTCATTAACTTCCTGGCCATGCTTTTTTGCCGCAGTTTTCAAGGAAAATCTTCCAGAGGAGGAAAGCCAGCTGCCTTTCTACAGTGGGAAAGAGATGGCCGAAGAGACTGTCCCTTCTCTCGTTGCCATCCTTTTCTCTTTTCTGGGCTGCGAGGTGCATTTGTGCGCTAACGGCACGCTGGCAGCTCCCCTCTGACAACGTTCTTGAACGTTCCAGTCATTTCCTCTGTGTGGCTTTTTTCCCTTTTAAAGTCCGTGTGCCGCACTCTTTGGTGAGAGTTGCTACCTCAAGAAGGCCTGGAGTACCCAAATGGGGTTGGGTTGCAGGATGCCAGACAGATGGCTTTTTTCCCTGGCAAGATAAGACGATATTAAGTATGGTTTTGGGACTAGTCTGTCTCCCAGCGCTGGTCCCCTTGGGAGCCTCCCGCCCCATTGGTCAGTTGTATGATTACAATGGGCACTAATTATACCCAGAAGCGAAGGAATAGCAGGCGTAACTTACAAAGCCCTTGGTGATAAGGGTCTGGATAAACACAATGAGATAAAAACGACTTCATCCTTCCAAAAGGACAAAGGAATTACTTCTTGAAAAAATGGGCGAGGTAGGAAAACATTTAAACAGAGAATACAAAACAGAAATGCATCCAGCTTTTTATTTTCGTTTATTTAGGGGAGCACAGGCAAATTGGCGCTAACCCTGTGTGGACCACAGGAGAGTCAGCAAAGCACAGCCATCGACTCATCCCGCCTGGATCCTGGGAACGCTGGGATTTCACCGTGAGTCCTCCGTGAAGGGGATCCTCAAGGGTGAAAGCCAAATGTGTACATTTAAGACCCCAAAGATGTGCACGTAAGCCCCAAACCACACCCCGATACAAACGCCCTTTAGTCTACCTCTTTTTCTTCCAAATGACACAGCAGCAGCTGTGCCCCAGACTATGACCTCGATTTCTGCCTGTCACTCTTCCTCTAAGATTGGTCATCCAAGAGGGTTCAACGGAGTCAGGATGGCTGTATAATCACATGCACGAGAAGCAGCTTGTGCACACAGCGGCCACGAAGGCCACACAAACCCTGGAAGGAACTTCCTGGAAAGAGGCTGGTGGAGAACTGGAGGAAGGCACACAGAGAAGAATCACTATTTCCTCAGGCTGGCTGGCCCTGGTAGCTGGTGCACACGACTAGACTTTTCACTTATTTCCTCCCTAAGGACTGGCTTGCTTCCCCATGATTTCAGAGTGACTGGGGAACCAGGTGGAGCTGTGATAGCCAACCTGCTGCACTGTTCTTTCCCTTTAGAGCCTCTAGCCACACGGGTCAGGACACATCCAGCCCTAGTCTAGAATAATAGACCCTTATCACACCCAGATCCTGGGTGGATTTCACGCCCTGGGGGCAGATGGTTTTGTGGCAGACAAACTTATTTGGTTTGATTGAGCCAGGGAGTCTGGAGCCCACGTTCCATGTTCTCAGACTTGTCCACAAGGCCCCGTGTGGTCTGACCCCTGCTGCTTCCGCTGGCCTCATCTACCATTCTCCCGCTTGTTCACTCTGATCCAACCACGTGGCCTTCTTGCTGTTCTTGAAACAGGCCTCACCCTTGCCCTAAGACCTTCCCACTTGGCCTTGCCTCTGCTGCGGCAGTCTCCCCTTAGATAGCTTCATGGCTCCCGCTCACTTCTGTCAGGTCTGTGCTCAAAGACACCTTCCTGGTCAGGCCATTCCCGGACCGTCTGCATAAAATAACAACAACCTCCCCGCCCTGGGCCTCACTCCATTCCCCTGGGAGAGTTTTCTATGAAGTATTTACCACCCCGTGACGCCCGTTGTATTCACCTATTTGTTTATTTCCTCTCTTCCTCACTAAATGAAGCTTCCTGAGCAACGGGACTTGGCTTCATTCATGCTGCAATCCCAGAACTTAGCACAGCTCCATAGGGCTATGGAATAGCTGGTAGAACATTATTTCTGTGTGTGTCTGTGAGGGTGTTTCTGGAAGAGATTGGCATTTGGATCAGTAGACTAAGAAGATGGCCCTCCCCAGTGTAGGTGGACATCACCCAATGCAGCCAAAAAGGCAAAGGAAGCATGAATTTGCGGTCTCTGCTTGAGCTGCGGCGTCCGTCCTCTCCTGCCCTCTGACATTGGCATTCCTGGTTCTCCAGCTTTGGGACTCAGACAGTACCCACGCCATCAGCCCCCGACTCTCAGGCGCTCAGACTTGCACTGAATTATACCGCTAGCTGTTTGGTTTTCAAGCCTGCATACGGCAGACCGTGGGACTTCGTGGTCTCCATGATCACATGAGTCAGTTCCCGTCATAAAGCTCCCCGTATACACCATATATATCTTATTGGCTCTGTTGTCCCACAGAGCCCTGACTGATACAATAAGTGTGTCACGTGTGGAACCTCACTCAAGCCTTGTATTACTCACGAGAGAACAGATGCAGTGATATTAAACTACACAAGACCACACAGATGGTGAGTGGGGAGCTAGACTCAGACCCAGGCGGTTTGCCTCTGAGTTGGCACTCTGAACCACTGGGCTCCAGAAGCTGCCCTCTGAGTTCTTGATCAAAAGCATAATTTCCAGTTTCCAGCTCCTCACCAGCTACCAAAGCCCAGCCAAGCACGTGAAGGATGCATGGTCCCTTTATTCTTCCACATCCCCCATGCTCTGGGTCTGGATAAAGGACACATCTCGATCATTAGAGAAACATGGGTCTTG
Organism: Acinonyx jubatus; assembly: GCF_027475565.1. Taxonomy (NCBI): domain Eukaryota; kingdom Metazoa; phylum Chordata; class Mammalia; order Carnivora; family Felidae; genus Acinonyx; species Acinonyx jubatus. Next base: position 68,838,646 of record NC_069393.1, read on the forward strand.
ACCCTTCGTGATTAGTTTACTGAACTGCACACGGAGGGCGTTACACGATATGGCTGTACAACGGCCCTCCTTATCCACAGTTTTCACTCTCCGTAGTTTCAGTTACCCACAGTCAACCGAGGTCTGGAAGCGGGTGATTGCCTTGTGACGTATGGTCAGAAGGTCAGTAGTAGCTTAATGCTACGTCACACGCCTACGTCATTCGCCCCACTTTATCTCATCACGTAGGCCTTTTACCGTCTCATGTCATCGAAAGAGGAAAGGTGACTCCCGTCCCATAAGGCATTTTGAGAAAGAGAGAAATCATATTCCCATGACTTTGACTAGAGTATATTGTAACTGTCTTATTTTGTTCTTGGTTATGTGGTTAATCACTCCCTGTAACTAATTTATAAATTGAACTTTATTTCAGGTATGCACCTATAGGAAAAAACACAGTATGTATAGGGTTCACTATCACATGCAGTTTCAGGCGCTCACGGAGGGCCTTGGGAGGCATCTCCCACAGATAAGGGAGGATTACTGTGTTGCTTTGTCATTTGTTACAGTAAAAATGTCACTAGGGGCATTGATCTTGGTATAAGTGACCTGTGAGCACTCCATGGGGATTCACGGGGGAAGGTTCTCAGGTCTAGTATCTAAGCAACAAATAGGCATGCGTCGAGTAACCGGTGGTCTTTCCCACTCCACATCGCCTCCTAGGAACTTAGAGACAAATATCTGGTCCCACCTCTAGCAAATGGAGAGATTTTCCCGGCCCCAAACTTGTGAGTTAGCCTCCCTCGCTGGGCACAAGATGACTCTTCTAGTCTTGGTTTCCTTTCCCTTTTCTTCAGCTGTTTTTAATTGGTCTTGCCCTATTCTATGTCAGCAAGTGGGGGGGGGGGGTTTGTGTACACATTTGTGTAGTTTGTGTGTTTCTTCAGCTTAGGAAACAAATACGGTCACAGTGCCTGCAATTTTCCAGCTCATTGCATAAGCACCATCTGCCCTCTGTTAGCAGAATGTCTGTCGTGAAGGCTCCCCCAGCCTCCCACCCATGTTGGTCTTTAACTGAAGTCTTTAAATGAAGAAGTGAAAGTTTCAGTCCTGCCTCCAATTTCCGGATTCACAGAGAGAGATAACTGAGCCATGTGCTGGGTTGTTGATGTAGCCACGTGGTGTCTTGGTCCTCTGCAATCCACCCCTGTGTTCGAGATCCTTGCCGTGGTCCTGGGCACTCCACCATGGACCTCTCGTTTGCCCTTTCAATTCACCGTCGTGGAAGCCATTTATTCTTGAAACACATCAGCCACGGTGCCAGGCGTACCTCCCAAGCTGGGCCACCTGCCGACCCCCCAACAAAACTCCTGGGCTCTTGGGATGTACTTTTTGCCATTAGTCCAGGCAAAACCTCCCTTTTATGCTCTCCGTGGTTCTTCTAGGGAATCCTAGAAGATTCTTACTAGAGGGCTTCAGCCAGAGTCATCCTATCAGATTTCTCTAACTTTTAATCCAAGAAGCAGTGTTTAGGGCCCTAATCCCAGTAGGTCCTGAGCTTTCATTTTTTTATTTAAAAAAAAAATTTAATGTTTATTTATTTTTGAGAGAGAGAGAGAGAGAGACAGAATGTGAGCAGGGGAGGGGCAGAGAGAGAGAGGGAGACACAGAATCCAAAGCAGGTTCCAGGCTCCGAGCTGTCAGCATAGAGCCTGACGTGGGACTCGAACTCACAAACGGTGAGATCATGACCTGAGCCGAAGTCAGACGCCCCACCGACTGAGCCACCCAGGTGCCCTGGGTCCTGAGCTTTTAATGCAAATGAGTCCACACCCTCCCCAGGGCTGGGCATCCCCCAGGGCCCTTGCTGCCCTCCCAGGTCAGTGTCCAGCTTACCTACTCTCTATTTTGTTTATCTCTGCTCTGCTCTAAGCTTTAGTATTTCCTCTCTTCTGCTTGCTCTGGATTTAGTTTTCTCTTTTTCTGGTTTCTTAAGGTGAAAGGTTATATCATTGATTTGAAATCTTTCTTCTTTTTATACCCACGTATTTACAACTGTAAATTTCTCTCTGAGTACTGTTCTCTCTGCCTTTCATGAATTTCGGTATGTCATACGTTTATTTTCATTCATCTCCAAGTATTTTCCAATTCCCAAATCCTACCAGTTTTTATTTCTTCTTTGACCCATTGGTTATTTAAACGTGTTTTGTTTAATTTCCACATATTTGTGGATTTTTCAGATTTCCCTCTGGTATCAATTTCTAATTTTATTCATTGTGGCCCAGGAACGCATGATTTCAAACTTTTTAAACTTAAGGACATTTGTTCTGTGGTTTAACATAGAGCCTACCTTGGAGAATATTCCGTGTGCGCTTGAGAAGCATGAGTATTTCCGGTTGCAGGGGGAATGTTCTACTGATGCCTGTTTAGTCTAGTTGGTTCACAAAGTTCTATTTCCTTGCCCTTCTTCTGTCTAGTTTCTCTATTTTTCAATTCAAGTTATTAAAGTGTCCAACTATTATCGTTCAACGATTTTCACCTTCCATTGTGCCAGTTTTAGCTTCATACATCTCGGGAGATTGGCCGTTGTGTGTATATATGTTTCTAATTGTCATATACATCATTTTCATGGTTTCCTTTGGTTTTTTGTACACGGCTCCTTTGATCTCTTTGAGCATGTTTAAAATCGTGGATAGGAAGTCTTGGTCTAGTATGTCTAACATCTCGGAATTCTCAGGAATAGTTTCTACGAATCACTTCTTTTCCTGTGCGTGGACCACACTCTTTTGTCTCTGTGCATTCTCCACAGTTTTGTTGTTGTTGTTGTTGTTGTTGAAAACCGGACATTTTGAATGTTATAACGTACCAATTCTAGAAATTAGATTTTATCCTTCCTGGGGTGTATCGATGCAAAATGTTATAGTTGTGGTTTCTTTCATGATTTTTCTGAGCTAACTTTGTAAAGCCTGTATTCTTTGTCATTTGTGATCACTTAAGACTCTCTTCCATTTGTCTGGGGATCAGGTAGAGATTGGATTCAGGCTTCTTTAGATGTCTGCAACAATGACAATAACAAAGAACCCCATGCCAGCAGGTGGGTTTTCTGTGTACATGGGGGGCACATCCTCCAGGCTCAGCCAAGCAGCTGATGAGTCCGCTTGAACCTTTACTTGTCTCTTGGGCAGCACCTGAATGTCAGCCAGCAGTGGGAGCGTAGGGCCTCCTCAGCTCTCCCCTGAGCGTGCAGACAGCCCTGGGCGTGCATTGCCTTTCAAGATCCCCAAGAACATGTCAGAGCATTTCAGAGCCCTTATTTTCCAAAGCATCTCATTCCCCAGCCTTTCCTCCCCAAGTTTTTGGCTGGTCTACTGTTGTTTGTGCCGACTGTTATCCACTGCCCAGGCCGCAGGGACTGATACATTGGTCTTTAAATGTTCTTGACAAACGCCCGGTGGACAGCCGTGTCTGCACTGGGAGAGTTCTGAGTTAAGCAAGGTGAAGGCGGGCCCTTTGAAAGGTTCCAGGGGCCACCGAACGGGTCAAAACAACCAACCACAATTCTTTGAGAAAAAGATCTATTTTTCTCCCTCAAGGTGCTGGTGCCTATACTGGTGATAGGGACCATTGCCTTCAAGGACACTGCTGAGTTGGGGAGTAGGGGCTGGGGCCAGGGTCAGTTAGACACGCCACACAGCTCTCTTACTGAGGTTTCATTGTTTTTGTTGGTTTTTGTTTTTTTTTTTGAGAGGGGGGTTCCAAATTTTTATTAAGTGTCTCCCCTGTTGCTATATGCTTTGGGTTAGTTTCCAGAATTCCAAAAGAGTTGATTCTGAGTTTTTTGCCAGGTACTTATTGCTTTTGTGGAGGGATAAGCTTTTGGAGTTCTCTGCTCTGCTGTTTTCACCGATGTCCGTCTTGAACTTTGTAAGCGCCGACACTGGGCTAGGCAGTGGGGATGCCGAAATGCTTAAAACTGGCTTCGGACCTCTGGGAGTTCACAGTGCAGCAGGGGAGCAAGATTCTAGTACATGAAGTAATGAAGGTTGGTCCAAAATAACAGCTGCTCAAGGACAATATTCCTACTCCCAGGGAAGGTCATGGAGGACAGAATTCTCTAGGGAGACAATGGTGTTTGTCCCAAGTTGTTGTTACTAGTAGTTTCCCAGGCATCTCCTTGCCACCTCCCTTAGGCTTCTAAAAGCTACGCTCAGAAGTGGAAGCTGCCGCTCTATCCCTTTTGGTACTTGTTTAGAACAAGGGCAGTCCTCTCCTACCCAACTCAGAACTGACCTTTTCGAAGCTTCTCTCTTTACATTAGCTATTAATCGCAACCTGAGAACCTGGGACTTGGAGAGCATTGATTAGGCCTAGGCTGACTTGACCTCGTTTGGAAATAGATGGCCACCAGATGAATAAACACGCTGTTAGAGGCTCTGGTTAACTTGGAATGGCGATAGGCCACGAAAGCATCCAAAGAACTGTCTCTCAGTGGCCAGTTGAGCTGTGCTGTCTTCCAGGCAATACTTTGTCAGCCCCAAATGCATCTATTTCATCAAAAATATTTTGTGTTATATACTAGAGAGTTTGGTAGAGACAAAATTCAGAATAAGTCAAGGTCCTTGGTCCTAAGGAAATTACAATCCTTAGAATGAACAGAAACTCTCTTTTCTGGGACTACACAATACCAAAATGCACCATGGAGTGTGCTAGTCAACTATTTGGACACATCCTTCCCTCCCTTGGCTCCTTCCTTTTCACTTTTTTTCCTCCTGCTTTTCCCTGCCTTCTTCCCTTCCTCTCTCCCACCCTTCCTTCCTTCCTTCCTCCCTTCCTTCCTTCCACCTTCCTTCCTTCCTTCTTCCCTCCCTCCCACAGATATAAGGTGTGCTCACCACTGCCTACCAGTTAAGAATAAACCACTAATAAAAATAGACTTGGTTTCTGCCTTCATGGAATTCACAGTCTGGTAATTGAGTCAGAGTAAAAAGTCAACCACAAACAACTAATTACCACTGATTCCAGGAACGATAGAGGCTTGTGACCTAATCTCAGGGGTCATGAATTGTATCCCCAAAGAAAGGATATCTAATGGGAGATAAAGAGGAGAAAATAGGAATGATCCAGGAGGCGTAAGAGAATTATTCAGGAGGAATGACTAGGAGATGTGCAAAGGCCCTGAGACAGGAGGAAATCTGAGAATGGGGAATGGAAAACAGGCCAGTGTGCTGGGCATGAAGGGGGAGAAGAGGCAATGGTACCAGATGCAAAAGGAGTAAAGCAGAAGCCAGGTCATCCGGGGTCTTGAGAGACTGAATTGGACCTTATCCTAAAAGCAATGGAAGTTGTCATCATTATAAAACCACTGTGTGTTGGGGGGGGGGGGGGGGGGCGTGTCTACACTTGTACTCTAAGACTCTAAGACTCAGGTGTCTCCTCAGCCAGGATAATTTAAGTGTATACGTTTCCCTTGTATATGTCAGTCTGATCCTGCACCCTCACCACAGACAAATAAAAACCTCAAACTTGACATGGCTAATATCTCAGTTGCTTGCTGTTTAAAATAATCTAAGATGAACTCTTTGGAATAAATATTTGGTCTTGTCTTTTCAGAATGTGATCTCGATTCATTCTGGAGTTTCCTCTTCTTCAGCCCTCCTCCCTGGGACTAAGTGTTCACTGTTGTAATTGTCTGTGTGTGGTGGGGGGCTTCTGCCCCATCCTGGCATTGTGGGAGACGCAGACCTATGGGCATCTCCCCCTCTGCCACCCCTGGGTCCTCACCAAGCTCTCCAGAGATGTGTCCCATCCCATGGTCCCTGGTGGCTGGTACCTGTAAGTGAGGCTGGGCTTCCCATTCCTATACAGCCCACAACGCCCCCCCACCAAAGTGGGGAGTACTCAGTAGCTAGTACTCAGTCACCTCCTTCTCCTCCCTTTCCTTGGTTGTGTGACCATGTGGTAAGTGAACCTCTTCAGAATTTATGGCAACTGTCAGACAATTGTCCGTGCATTCTAATCCAGTAGCTGGAACACGTTATTCTGAGACACCCCATTCTCTCACCCGTGCTGGGGTCCCCATTTGGTCCCAGTTTGCCAAGGACTTTCCCAGTTTCCAAACTGAAAGTGCTATGCCTGGGAAACCCTTTAGTCTCAGGCAGGTGGAGTCGACTGGTCATCCTACACCTGGTCCTCCTCGTGGCCGGTGGCCGGAGGTCAGGCAATCAAGGTCAAGAGCACAGAGATGAACCCACCTCGACTAGATAAGGAAGCACAGTTGCCCAACCCCAAGAGAGCCACGGGCTTTAATGTGGGGGTTTGTTCCACCTCGTGGAAATACAAAACAACCTCCTTGCTTGTATGTTTGCCAAGGAAGAAGTTAGTCACTGCAGAAATGGATTTGATAAAAATAAATAAATAGAACACACGCTTTAAAGTGTAAGGATTAAGTAGCTAAGTCTTATGCTGAAGTCAGAAGGGAAACAAGAATCTTAGGTCATGTATCTAAGTTTACACAAACACCATCTAACTCTTATTTATTTGGTTAACACTTTGGAGCAGGGGAAAAAAAGTCAAATGTTATAGTTTCAGCATCAAAAACATATGTAAAGCAGCTCTTACTCTCCTGCGCAGTTGATGGAAACCGCCCCTTTGGAAGGGGCGCGGAAGAATGCCTTTGTGTTGCTGAGTTTTTATGTTCTTGACTTACCAGATCAAGGACAGATGTGAATGTATTTTTCGACTTCATAACCAACAGGGAGTATTGCAACTTAAAGCAGCTGGGGGAGAAAGCTGTGTATAATACAACGGTTCTTTCTGGAAATGGACTTATCTCAATGGAAAAACTGGGAGGCATCGGGGTGGACACTTTGACTCACTGGGAGAAATATGGGGGTGCATGGGGAGATCCTGGCGCTTCTCTGGTGTTATGGGAAGTCCCTTTTGTTACCTCAGGGGAAAGAGCCCTCTTCCAAAGAATGCCCAGCTGTCTTTTCTCTCTGAGGCCCCAACCTGGCCACAGTGCCACTTGGGGGCGGGGCCTGGGTGGGGGTTTACTTACCAGGTGCCGAATCGTGTGCTAAGTGCTTTCCATGTGTTATCTCATTGGATTTTCAGAATCATCTTTTGTATGGTGGGTCCTCAGGCTCTTATCCCAAAATGCATGGGGCCTGATGTGTTTAACAATTAAGACTTTCTCCCCAGATTTTAGTAAAGAAAAAAATACGGGCATAGACCGTGTAATACATAACACCCCTCTGTAGGTCTGCGTGGGCACCCCTTGATCAAACACATTTGTGTTTTCACATTTGGTGGGATAAACCAAAGTTTTAAATTGCTTCACACGAATTCTGGTCAGACGTCGCCACTAAATGAGTTTTAGTGCTAAACATTTGAGGAAAAGGGAAAAGCTTTGTGTTTTCGGAGCTTTTTGGATTTCAGAAGGACAGAAAGGAGATTTGGATCTGTTCTACAATGCCCATGTAACAGATAAGGAAGCTGAGGTGAAACATGTTCGTTGTCTGTACCTCATTCTCTTCTAATTTTATTTTCTTTTTATTTTTTTAAAGTTTATTTATTTATTCTGAGAGAGACACAGAGAGTGCAAGTGGGGAAGGGGAAGCGAGTGAGGGGGACAGAGGATCCAAAGCAGGCTCTGTGCTGACAGCAGAGAGCCTGATGTGGCGCTTGAACCCATGAACCATGGGATCATGACCCAAGCCGAAGTCAGACGCTTCACCGACCCAGCCACCGAGACGCCCCATTGTCTTCTAATTTTAAACATTTGTCAATTAACTCCATGTCTTTTGGGTCAGTGCTCAGTCTTTTTAGCATTTGAGTTCAGCTGGTTCTGGCTGGGCCTCCTTCCTGAGCTCAAGGCTGACTGAGGGGACTGAGTTTCTAGTGCCCCATTGGGTTTCTCAACCGCAGGGTGACTTGGCACCCCCCTGCCTTTATTTAAATGATTTTTACAAAAATAAGATATCCAAGGACTCCCCTACCATGGCTTGGGAGTTCTAGAACATTCCATGTGGCTCTAGAACATTCCATGTCTCTTGAGCAGTCAGTGTTTCCAGGGCCGCAGGGAAGGGTCTCTGTCCATCCACACACAAGGACGTTGGCTCAATATGTAATAACCATGAGCCAGAGTTGGTTTTGGGGGGAAAGAAATCAAAGGTGCTGGCAGAGCGAGCAGGCATTTTCCTGAGGGTGAGGTGCACACAGGTACACACAACAATGAAGTGTTTGTGGGCGAGGCCCAGGCCAACTCTACCAGCAAAGAGCCGATGGCCAGACTATGAGCCGGGTCCTCTCAACTGTGTGAGTGAGTGAGGGTGGGTGTCTCTCTGAGCAGGGTCTAAGCCAGTCCCCTTCTCAAAGGCAGAACCATCCTTGATGATTTCTGCCCTCTTCCCCCTCCCTACTTCTGGCCAAGGGAAAGCAAGGGGTCCAAGCTGGAGAGGCCAAAGCCATGACGAAGCATGTGATGGGCTGGGGGAGTGGCCGCCCCCATCCCTGCCGGTGACACTGTTCCACCGGCTGATGGACAACCAACGAGTTCTGCATAAATCACAATTAGGAGGGTTTGGAGACAGCAAACTGACTTCTGCCTCTCCAGGCAGATTGTGAATGTCTTTCAAGAGGGTGAAAGGGCCTGGCTCTTTATTCAGAGAGCCAGCCATCAAGAGTTGGGGATGGAACAGAACAGTGGGTCCCACTGTGGCAGATAGAAAAGTTCTGGCTGAGTGTAGAATTCTGCTGTGTGCTTGGCTCCCCTGCTGACCCAGCTAATGTTCTTACTTTCAAAGAACAGGTGGGAGTCTGACACGCTCTCTGAAAAGAGAGAGAGAGAGAAAGAAAGAAATCTTCCCTGAGGACTTTAAGAGTGACTTTTCTTCTTCTCTATTTCCGAAGGGACTTGGCCCACGTTCTTGCCCTGGGAGAAATTCCTCCCAAGAGCTGAGGGAGTGGAAAGAGAAGGACTCCTTAGACCCGCGGCCTCAGTTATCTTCATCTGTGAAATGTGAATAATGGCGACACCTACTGGAAATACTGCTGTGAGGAGTTCTTGTAAGGGCAAATGCCTGGAGTGTGGCAGGCACTCGGTAAATTAGTTACTATTTTATTAGTAGTAGTATTGCTCTGGTGATGCCGGTGATGGTGATGATGGTGGTGATGGTGATGTTGATGATGGGGATTTGGGTCAGAGTCCCCTCTTCTGGCCTTGGGTGCAGCCCGACACTGCAGGTGATGCGACCCTTTGTCCCACCTAGTCCTGCCTACTCTGGGGCTCCCCTTGAAAATGAGCAGCTCTGGGATGAACTGGGCTTACACAGGCAATGACCTCCCCTCCCCAGCATCCCCTGGGGTCAGCTCCTCCTTCATCCACTTCAGGCTCGCTTGGCTCCCAGCTTCCTTGGTTAAGGGACAGTGCCAGAGGAGACAACAGTGGCAGTCTCCCCCAACAGTTCCTGGGTGCTGTTTTCTCACTGAGGTTTCTCGTGCTAGGGAAAGGAGGACACTCAACTACTCAAGTGGGCTCCCTGGGCAGGTTTGGCTGTGGCCCTTGCCCAGGTGCTCCTGACATCCGGACATGCCCAGTCACTACTCCCCAATACCCAGTCATGCTGGACCCGGTCATGCTTGCCTCTGATAAGCCTGGGAGGAAGGGCCTCCGATGCCCATTCCACAGATGAAGAAATAGAAGCCCAGAGAGGTTGAGTATCAAGCCTGAGCTCACGTAGCCAAGATGTGGACATGGCCTGGATTCAAGCTCAGGGCTGCCCTCCATGACCTGGTGTTCTCCCGGCCCTGCCTTATGCCCAGAGGCTCAGATCAACTGCCAAGGAAGCTGTGGTTTGCCACAGAATCCAGACAAGGCCTAAAACAGGAGCAAAGGGATACGGGCCATTTTGAAAAAAGAGCCCAAGGGAAAGGGACTGGAAATCCAGCTGCTAGGGGACTGACAGCAGCCTGTTTTCCAGAGATAAGATCTGAGCCCTCAGCCCACCTCCGGCCTGATGCAAGAGGGGTGGGGTAGAAGCACCATCCAAGTTCCCATCCAGCCTTGCGTGGCCCTTTGGGCTGGCTCCGGGGGAAGATCTTGCTGGGAACTTTGCTGGGAGACTCCCACGAATATGCTCAGGAAGGATATAATCACAGGAACTTTCCAGAAAACACGGGTTCCCACCATTACTCTCCAACCACAGCCTTAGCTCCACTCTTGTGGGGGGCTATAAACCTGACCAAAAAGACAGGAGAATTTCGGGAATCTTTACCTGCAGATAGTCATCAAATCCAGCCCCTGGCAACAGTAGAAAACTGTGCTCCCACTCCAATGACTTCTGCAGCTGCCATCCTCCTGTTTCCTTTGCCTGGGATGTCCTCTAGCCAGCCTCCTCTATCTGGTGAACTCCCAGACCTTCTCCAAGACCCAGCTCCAATGGCACCCCCTCTGAGAGGCCAGCCTGGACCCTTCCAGGAACATGGTGAGTGCTTCCTCTGAGAACACAGACTGGAGTTGTCAGTTTCCTCATCCATCATCCTCAGTAGCAGCACAGTGCTTGGGATACAGTAGGTGCTCAATAAATGCAGGCGGAGCCAATACATTCATGAATAACAGCCCATTTAACATAGAACTTACGGAGAAAGGCCAGCCTGTTGTGGCACATCTCATCTGCAGGTTGATGGTAGTGGCCTTAAAAAAAGAAACAACCACAGCCAAGGCCTCCGCTTGCTTCTGAGACCTGGGTGGAGGCTGGGAGATTCGGCCCTGGTAGCCTTGTCTTTACTTCCCTCTTGTGGCCAAAAGTTACTGCTGCATCTGGAAAAGCCAGGGGTTTTTTTGAGGCTGGGGAGAGGGAGGTATTTTTGCCTCCTGGAGTTTTTTTAGGGTCCCCGAGTCACTCTGATCCAGTCCCAAATTTCCTGGATGTACCTGTGACCCTCCCTCCAGCGCCTTGAAAATGTGTTACAGTCATGACAGAGAGATAACCAGCAGGGTCTGACCGGCCTCCAAATGAGCATCTAAGAGACTCCAAGGGTCCATCAGCTCTGGCTTAAGACTGTTGGGTGCGTGGGTGTGGAAGGGAAGGATATGACAAAGTATGTGGTAGATACCTGCCCTCAGACACCTAACAGTCTATTTGCGACACCTTTGCAGGAAGTGCAGGATGACACCATGTGACGCTGTATACTAATAGAGAATCATAAAATTGTCTGCCAGCCTAACAGCCACGCTGTGGAATCGGGCAGCCTCGCATGTATATCCCGGTCCCACCACTTACTGCCTAGGTGACCTTGAACAAGTTACTTCATCACTCTGAATGTTTCCTCATCTGCAAAATGGACCCAGTAAGAGCTCCTCCTTCGCGGAGTCACGGTCACTAAGCGAGATGACGTGTGTCAAAACCTCAGTATGGGGCCCGGCGCGGAGTGATTCCCCTAAGTGTTAGCCGTTTTGGTTATAAGTAAGGTTTTTAATTGTCCAGTGCGGATAGAGAACAGGGTGGGGCGTAATAAAGAACGGGATAAACACGTTCCTAATCATGACCTTCCTAAAGGCAGATCCCAGTTTTCTTCTTCTTAGAGCTCACTGCAATATGATATTTATTAACATGATAGTGCATCGTGGGCAAGATGACCCACAGGGCTACCTCGTTTTCAGGCTACTTGCAAGGGGTAGGCTATCAGTTGGCTCTAGCCAGAGTCAACTTGTTTCAATTTCTCCCTCCTCCACCTGCGGCAGACATCACTAATCAATCACGTCTCCCTCCCACACCCACGGGCAACATCACTAATCAATGACTTCTCCCTCATAAGCCCACGGAAGACATCCCTCCTATGACACGGCAGACATGACTAATCCATCATAGCCCTTTTTCACACAGAGCAAGTCTATAATCTCAGATTTCTCAGTATAGAGCTCCGGGCAGTTACAACAATTAAGCAGAGTGGGAAAATGGCATACAATCTAGTTAACCTTTTCAGGTCTTGACACATGGATAGGTAGTTAAAGATGTAGAGAGGAAGGGGGCGGACACCTTAGCCAGAGGGAGTGAGGTAAGCTGAAATGTGAGTGAGAAGGCGGCTCTTCCAGGAAAAGGAAGTAAGTTAGAGAGAGGCTGCTTTATGGGGCCCCTTGGCTCTGGGCTGACTTGTAGCAGCGGGCAAAGGGAATCACTGAAGGTCGTTGGGCAGGTGTTATTTGGGGGGCAAGATCTGTCTGGCTGCTAGTGCCAGATGGTCCATAAAGGGGCCTGAGCCCCGAGGAGGGGTGAGGAGGGCTGGAACTCAGGACAAGGTGCGGAGGGAGATAAAGGCCAGGCATGCTGGACGGGAAGCTGTGGTGAGCTTGATGACTCCGGGCACATTAGGAATAGAAGGAAGTTGTGCCATCAAAGCTGCTTTCCTGGCCCTGAGCTCTACAGGCTGGGAGAATAATGGCACCTCCAGCAGGAAGGGGGGCTGGGGCCCAGAGAAGAGGATGTGCTTTGTTTCAGGCATTGGAGGTGCCTTTGGGACATCCAGCGGCGATTTCCTGTGGGCAGCTGGAAAGGGGAGGTTGGAACCAGGGCTGGAGCTGCAGATATTAGAGAGGAAGAGAGGAAAAGGTTAATGCTTTACAGGACCAGGCTCTCTTTTACTCAAAGCAGTTTGGGTAGGAAAAGAGAGTGTGCATTCAGGAAAAAGATGAACTGGGTGAAGGTCATGGCTTAATTAAGAGGCATTCGCTGCAATCCGGTTTTCCAAAAGATACTGCATATCTGGGTCAAGTGTCCTTTTCACAATATCACCTAAATTAGTAGGGAAAAAATGTTTTTTGGTAATAGGGAACAGTAAGTCTCATGCTCAGGACCCCTAATGTCCCTACTGCTAAGAAAGAAAGTGTATATTTAACTGAAATACCCAAGCAATCAGAAGAGAGGTCAGAGAGACAATTCCTTTATTAGGAAACTCCATTTCCTAATGCGTGATAAAGTCACTTGATCTCAAAGGTCAAACAGACCTGGATTTGGACCTCAGCTCCACACTTCCTAGCTGTGTGACCTTGGACAAGATACTTAACCTCTCTGAACCTTGGTTCCCTCCTTCATAAAATGGAGCTAATAGAGTACCTAGTTCACAAAGCTGTGGTAGTAATCAAATGAAATGATGTATATAAAGGTTTAGTCCAGGACTCGACAAGTAATAAGCATTGAATGTTTGAGAGCTGTCCTTTTATCTTATCGTCTTTTTTTTAGGAACAGATTTTAAACAACCAGTGCATCTTTTCATGCCTGATAGGAATCCTGGGAAGTCCTCTGAGGGAGACAGAGAAACCCTACACTGATAATGCACCGGCCAAGCACATTTCTTTTGTGTAGGTCCGTCACATCACCCAGTAAGAGACAAAGTGGAAGAGGCTTCCGGAATTCTCCGGGAGATGAACAGCCTACTGGCCACCTTTCGTGGGCTTGTGGGCTTGTGGGCTTGTGGCCCAGGTTGGGGCTAGAGGCCTCCGCTGTCTGCAATCCTGTGTCCTTCCCCCTTTCCACCAGTGTTTCCATGACACAGGAGTTCCAAAGGTAATCACATGGACGTGTGCTAAAGCCCCCTTGACTCATCAGTGAGGATGCCCTACCAACCCAAAGGAGATGACCTTGAGCCAAGGCCAGTGAGCAGAAACGGGGCCCCTACTTGACCCCCGGCGTGTCCTTGAGGGAGACTTTGGAGAGTTCCTACCACCGATGGCCAGCAACGAATTAACAATCTAGAAGGTTCTGGAAGGTTCTGGTTCATAGGTGGAAGTTTGGGCCAGAAAGACAATTTGTTGAGGATTAAACTCGGACCATAATAGCAGTACCTAACATTTGCTGAGTAATTACTGAGGGCCAGGAACTGTTTTAAGTGTGCACCAACTCATTCCCTCTTCACCATGACCCGTGAGGGAATTTTACACATAGATCACTGAGGCCCGGGTATGTTAGCAAACGAACATCTACACTAAGTGGCAGACGAAAGGTTTGAACCCTGGAAGTCTGACTTACAGAGCCTGTACTGTGACCACTGTGCTACCGCTGTGTCCCAGGGCTGGGGTCCACACCTGAGGGCCGGGAAGGGCCACAGCATGAAGCCTGGCCTGAGGAAAGACTTTGCGGCAAAGGCTGTTTACCCAGGCCCGAGCCCACCTCAGTGGAATGTTCTGCCTGGTGCCAGGAGCCCAGATAAAGAGCCTTTTTGTCAGATGTTCCCGGGGATGAGTCACCCTCAGGAAGCTGCTGGATTCTTCTAAGGGCCCCTGTTCTTTTATCTCCTTGTTCCTTTCCTGGGGATAAATAGGACACTGCGAGAATTTCTTTAATTCCTATATTTACTCACAGGTTCTTCTCATCCCAAAACAGTGTTTAATAGGAGAGGTAAAAAGTTCCCTGCTGCGCCATCCTCCCCCTCCGGGCACCGGAGGTGCTGGAGACACGGCCCCGGGACCTAACTGAGCAGCTGTCCCGGTCGGAAGCGTCACCCAGGGGCCCGACCGCTGTCCCCGCCTCTGCGTCCGCTCTAACGACGCTGCTGAAAAGGGCGAGGGCGGGAGCGGAGCAACAGAAAGCAGGAGATGCTCCCATGATCCCAGCTTCAGGGGAAGGAGCTAAGGGGTTCATTCCCGGCTGGGGGACGCCCGGCGAAACGTACTCTTAGGACATCCTCCCGCGGCCACGGCCACGAAGGCGTGGTGGGGGATGCTAGGGCCTTAGGGCAAACCTCGGGCAGAAATGGTAGAGGACAGACGTGTGCAAATGTACCTCCGATCACAGGGCCCTCGGAGAGTCAGTCCACAGCGACTTCATGCCGTCCTATCCTTGGGTCCACACAGAGTCCAACTCAGACACAGGAAAGCCGTGGCACGGACGACTGCAGCCCGCTCAGTTCACGATCCACTCATTCGTTCAACACGGGTTCTCCTCACGGAGCACTTCCTCCGTCCAGGAGTCTCGCTGCAAGGTAGGGACGCAGAGCCAAACCGACAGAGTCGCCCAGAAGCCTGCTGTCTGGGGAGGGGGAGCAGACCTCAGGGAGCAGCCCCGAATATCCAGAAGTCCAGACATCCGAGAGGTCCTTCCCTGTTGGCACGACGGGGAAGACAGAGAGTGGTGAGGGGACCCCCACGTGGGCCTTGGGGGGAGGGAAGCGACAGCGGAGGTCCCTCGGCCTCCCCACGAAGCAAGCTGCCCGCCGGTTCTGAGCTCGAGCCCCGCCAGGCCACCCCCCCCCCCACCCCCGCCCCTGCCCCTCTGCTCATCCTCAGGAGGTTCTGTTGCAGATGCACCTGGTGGGACTGGCCCAGGTCGAAGGTGCAAAGCCATCCTTTCCCCCCTCCCCTGTTCCCACCACCCCCCAGCCCAACCGAACAGCCCTGGCCACAGGACGAGAGCGGACAGGGGGCACCTGGGCGCCTCCGCCTGGAGGGACAGCAGAATGTCGCATGTGACAAAGCCGGCAGGGCCCTCCGCGTAGCACCTGGCGCACCACAGCCCACAACGAATGGTAGCTATTTGTGTAATAGCGTTAGGCGCGTTTTTTACCACTCTCCGATTCTCAGACATTTGGAGCGACGTTAGCGTCCGAAGATCTGGATTAGAGTCACGGCTGTCACCTCCTCACCATTCCTCATGTCCATCAGCATCTTGTGCCTCTCTCTCCTCGTGGTGCGGGAAAGAATATCTACTCTACTGTGTTGTGGGAATCAAATGAGACAACAGTGGGAAAGAGTTTTGTGAGTCAAGTCCAGTGTGGGTTGAGACGACCATGAACCGAGGGCACTCCGGGCTTCTGTCCCGTGTCTGCGGTGAACCCTCCGTGCCACCCAGAACCTCCTCCCCTCCTCTGAGGCCTTCAGCCTCTCTTGGGAATGAAGGGTTTCCACCTGATTCCCCCATCTCCAGTGAGACTGTAAGTCTCTTGAGGACCAGACCCGTGTTCATATACAACTAAGAGCAGCCATTCACCACATTAAGGACATGCCAAGCATTTTGCAGACCTCATATCATGTTCTTCTCTCCAGATCCCTGCAAGGAAGGGACTGCTGTTATCCCCATTGTCTAGATGAGGAAACTGAGGCTTGAAGAGTTAAACACTTTGCCCAGGATCCAACAGCCAATGTCTGACTTTTTTTTTTTTTTTTTTTTTTTTACCAGAACCCACGGCACAGGTCCGAACCTAGATCGGTCTGACCCCAAGCCAAGCGCTGAGCGCCATACAATGTCAGGCCCAGGTGGGCACCCGGTACACTTATTTAGCTTGGTTACTTTTGATTTCTATTTTATCCCCACCCCACACCTATAAGAAAAGACACCAGGCGAGAATTCACTAATCGTCACTCACAGTCCTCTTTAACCTTATGTGGGCCCTGAGTAATTCACACCGATAACCAGTACGGGCACTGCCTCTGTCCCAATGTAAGCAGCAGGTTTCTGAGCACCGGTGATGGCCAGGTCCTTCTGGAGAAGCTGGGACTATGGTAAGTGACCTAGAAGACAACGTTCCTGTCCTCAAGGGGCGTGTGTTCTGGGGAGGATGATGGGCAACAGATACAGAATGGCCAACAGTGAATAGAGCCATGGGGAGAATAAGTCCCCATAGGATAAGAAGAAGGATAAGTATAAATAAGGAATAAGAGAGCATGACGGAAGTTGAGTACTCTTCAAGCTGAATAGTTGGGGGGAAGGTGTCTCCACGTGACATTTGAGTGGAGACCTGAAAAAATGAGGAAAGGAACCACACGGAGACTCGGGCGGGAGTGGTTCGAAGGGCACCCCAGGCAGAGTGACCAGCAGGCATCCTGACCCCAACAAGGGGCATGCTGGCGGCACATAGAGAAGAGCAAGCTGCTCGAGAGGCTGGCGTGGGGCCGGCAAGGGGAAGCAAGGTCAGGTGAGGCCGAACCAGTGGACCGTGAAGGAGCCTGGGGTGCTTGGTAGACTGTGAATGAGACCAGAAGCCACTGGGGCCCGTGGTAGGCTAACAGAAACGAAATCATTCTTGGTCTTCCCTGGTAGAGACCAGTGGTTCTCAACCGAGGACGATTTTGCCCCACCCTAGGGACATCTGGCAAAGTCCAGGGACATGTGCGGTCATCACCAATGGTGCATGGTGGGGAGCCGTGTGCTGCTGGCATCTAGCGGGTAGAGACCGGTGATAACGTTAACCATCCCCAGGTGCACAGGACAGCCTCCCTCCCCACGGGCAAAGAAGTCTCTGACCTAAACTGTCAACGGTGCCAAGGCTGAGGAAGGTAGGTGCAGACCCCAGCACAGGCAGTGTGCTCTTAGGAGGATGACAGGGGCTCACAGACGCCATATCCAAGTCCCTGGAGCCCCGGACGCCCCCATAGCAAACATCTCAGCACCACTGTTGGTATTTCCTTCTCCGCTCCAAGAACCACCTAATTGGGACACATTCCAGGACACTTCCTGCTCCTTGGCGCCTGCTGTGTGTCTAACCTCGGGATGATGAATCTTCTGTGCTCGGGGCCATCCGTATGTGTACGCAGCCCTGACGTTTTGTGTGCATCCTACATCCTGAAGTGTAATTTATTAGGCCTAATCCCTGTCTGGGGTAATGGTAAGTCCTCCCTGTAGAAATGCCGGGGAAGAGGATATTCCCCATTATTATTTCATTAGGACACCACTGGGTATTCCAGGAGTCCCCGAGTAGATATCGTGTGCTCCTCGGATGATTTAGACAAGACAGCCGGGGGCCTCGCTCCTCCCAGAACTCAGCACAAATATGCACAGATTTCCATTCGTGCATCTTAGGCTCCCTTCTTAGTACTACGTTCCTCCTTTTCACGTCATGCCTGTTTTGTTCTTCTGCACCAGGAGGAAACACAAACATTTTAAAGAAAGCGTCAGGCATTTACTGCTTTTTCCACAATGTGAGTAGTAGATCCGAAAGTTGAATGTCAGCAGCCAAGATTTCTAACCTCAAAACTTGGGCCTCTAGTTTCCCTCTGCAATCAGCACTGATGGGGGCTGCTAAGGCAAGTTAGCGTTTCATAAGTTGTCTTTCCTCTTTTGGCCCAGCCTGTCTAAAGATACAGAGTGAGGGGAGAGACTCCTAGCCTCTACTTCCCTCAAGGATACTCAGCATTCTCTCAGTCATCTGGCTCTGCCCTTAACTCCCACCCTGCTTCTCATGTTCAGGGTCAGCTCTAACATACCCTGGGTGGTAGGTTTTAAGGTCGCTGGATTCTCATTCCCTAAGTCACGAAGGTAAATTGTTCTTTGCGGGTTCATTTCCACTCAGAGATACCTTCTTCAGGGTCCTTCTCTTTCCCGTCCTCTTGTGTGGAGTCTCCAATCGATTTGAGTTGGGATGGAGTCATGGGGCTCCCTTTTCCTAACACTGCAAAAGGGCTCCTGCCTTCCACAAGGTCACTCAGCTTGTGGCTTCGCTGATCACTTCAGGCAGCAGCTGGACCGGGAGTGGGCCAAGGGAGGGCTGCGACTCAAAACCTTGGGCTCCACTTTAACTGCACACCTCAGGAACTGAGATCTTCGGGTAAGTCGTTTCCCGGCTCTGAGCCTCGGTCTCTTCATCTGGCAAGGGGGGATCACGGCACTTACTTCTTTGTGTTGTGGTCAGCAGAAAGTGAAACAATGCATATCAAAGCAGTTTGCAAACAGCAAGGGGGCAACTTGAATGTTATGATTCTATTCTAATACAGCAGCCCCCTTGTTCATAGGGGATAGGGTCCAAGGCCCCCAGTGGATGCCTGAGCCACAGAGAATACATACATACATACATACATACATACCTATGATGAAATTTATCATAAACTAGGCACAGTAAGTGATGAACGCCATTGGTAATAAAATAGAATTATAGCAGTATGCTGTAATAGACGTTATGTGAGCGTGGTCTCCTCTCTTCCTCTCTCGAAATACCGTGTCACCTGTCCTCACCCTTCTTCTCACGATGATGTGAGATGATAAAGTGCCTACAGGATGAGACGCCGCGAAGTGAATGGCCCAGGCACCGCGACGTAGCGGGAGGCTACTCTCGACCTTCTAATGATCCGTCAGGAGGAGGATCCTTCCCTGCTGGACCGGCGTTGACCACAGGTGACAAACCGCAGAAAAGTGAACCGCCAGACAAGGGGAGACTATTCATGCCATTTGCTGTAACTGATGGAATGAGAAGCGTTGGGTGATGGGAAAGGAACAGCTTCTCCCCTCGGGGTATGGTCAGAGTGCCCAGAGTTTGGTCTGTGCCGGGGTGAGTCTGTCATGCCAGTCGTTACCATTGTAGCTGAGTGGGTAAAGGGAGAAAGAAGGGGGCTGCATCGGGCAGGTTCAAGTTTCCACATTTGAACATCCTGATGGCCAGCCCTCCTGAGGGAGGGAAACAGCTGATAATATAGGACAACAAGAGGACCCTCTTCTTCCCCCTTTCACTTGACGTCCAGCAATGCGGTCACGGAGGAAAGTTCGCACAGTAAGTTTTGAAGTCATTTCTGTCTGGCTCGTCAATAGTTGCCTTATAAGAACTATTCCGTGCCTAAGAAGCATTGTAAGCCTTTTTAAGCTCCAAAGATTAGGGCGAAGCAGGGAGGGTGTTGGGAGGAAGACAGATAAACAACAGACTGGAGAGCATTCTCCATGCAGAGAAGTGGATTCGGTACTTTGGTTGGCTTAATCCCCAAATTGAAAGCAGCCCTGAGCATCGTTCTGAGAAAGGAGAGCCCAGATAAGAGAAAGCCCCTCCGCAAAGCCCCTGCATTGAGCTGTTTGTGGAAACGAGGATTGTGTCCTTCCCTGCAGCCAAAGGACAGAAAGACAGCCCACGGAGGACAAATAGAGGGTGAGAGTTTCCTTGGGACAGCCCAGGGAAGCAGGACACGGAGGGGCACAGAAGCAGTGGCCGCATGGATGATGCTCACGTGATGTGTCAAACCACCAACCCATCTTTCCTTCTCAGCCTGGGGATCACCAACTGCCTGTTTTCACACCACTGACAGCACAAGTGTTGGGCTCTTCAAAGACTGCGCGGCAGGACAGGCCAGCTTTGCTCCCAGTCCACTTGCAAAGGACCTTAATACGCACACGAGAAAGCCAACCCCTTTCTGGTGACAGACCTGGTTTCCAAGTCTAAGACCGCAGCCTTGTTCGGCAGAGGTAGGCGTTGGATCCAAAGGAGGCCAAGTCTAGGCTTGAAGGCTGAAGATGGCCATCAGAGAGGCTAATGGGACATGGGGTCTGAAGGTGCGTCCCAACACAATCAGTATGGCCTACCTGGAGTTGGTGGGTCATCCAAGAGAGCTGAGAGCCTCCAAGAGGACTGGGCTCCTTTGGAGGTGTTGGGGACTTAAAATAAGTCACATGAGCTTGTAGTCATACCTACGAAGACTAACTACAGCATCTGCAGGTAGGACCCCGCAAGCCCCAGCTGTCAGGGGCGGGGATGTGACAAACCCAGCACAAAGCAAGACCCTGCAGAGTGGAGCTGGCAGGGAGAGGGCCTTCAAGGGCCATGGGAGTGGCTGGCCCAGTTGTGTTAAACATCAAGAAAGAAGAGGAAGAGAGTAATAGAAGGGCGTGAGATGGCTCCTGGCTGAAACAAAAATGGCAGTTTTTCTGTGTGCTTCTGTCGAAGGCTGTGAAGAATGCCAGGAGATTTCAGACCAACCCAGGAGCCCAGCAGGGACACCAGGAAAGGGGGGTGAGGTCTGCAGGTCTTGGTGGGTCCGCAGGAAAGTGACAACTGGATGCACCACTTCAAAGGCCACATGGGGAAGCTGACCCCCAAGAAGCTGCCAGCTCCCTGTCCTCATTCCTCCAGGCTCTGAGAACACAAGGAGGGACACCCCCCCCCCGGAAAAGGACGTGGGAACCTCAGGGGGGCATGTCAGTTTCCAAGTGCTTACTGACTCAGTTCAGGGTCACTTGGGCTTCTAACTATCTTTCTCCACCCACAGTCCCATGGTGAGGAAGGGGGTTGGGTCTGCACGCCTTTCCAGGACCTGAGATGTTCCCGGGAGCACAGCGTATGGGCAGGATGGGGAGAACCTGCTAGAAGATGCATCGGTCCATGCAGCTTGCCTGGGGAATCTGGAGAGAGGTGCAATGATGGAGAGTTACACAGTCTTACCTTGTTTCCCAGGTCCTCTGTGGCACCCCTCACATTCCTTTTCCCTGATGCAATTTTAACTGTCTTCACCTTTGGGGGGGGGGGAATAAAATGAAGAAATATTTTAGGAAATATAAAATATTTTATTTTTAAAATTATTTTAAATGTCTTATTTATTTTTGAGACAGGGAGAGACAGAGCGTGAGCAGGGGAGGGGCAGAGAGAGAGCGAGACACAGAATCCGAAGCAAGCTCCAGGCTCTGAGCTGTCGGCACAGAGCCCGACGCGGGGCTCGAACTCACAAACCGCGAGATCATGACCTGAGCTGAAGTCGGACGCTCAACCGACTGAGCCACCCAGGCGCCCCAGAAATATAAAATATTTTAAAGCATTTATCAACACCGCTGAAATGCACACTAAAATTTTTTTAAATTATATCAAAGTCATATGCACTCATGATTTTTTGAAAATAATAGCATTCAGTGGTGTTTAACGAAAAACAACCCTCTTCTGTCAAGCCCAGAGGCACCTTCTTAATTTTTAAAATGCCTCTATTTTTATTTCTTCTGGTGATTTCCTCCACGTCTCCAAATATTCTGCTTCTACTACACTTCTTGCTTTGTCGGTGGCGCCCTTTGTCTCTCAGCCATCTACTTGGGTAGATGAGGATTTAGGTCTCTCAAGCTCACCCACCTCTCATTCTCCCTTCTTCCTAATAGAACTAAAGCACGGACTGACTTCCTCTGTTGGTCACCTCTGTCTGCATAATGTATGCATCTGTGTGACTTTAAGATATATGCTATTTACATACACACACGTTTACGGATGTGTGGACTGTCGTGTCTTTCTTTCCTGCGTTACGTCATTTCTGTTACCGTGGAGTCATCTACACAATCTCAAAATAGTTGAAAAACCTTGGATGGGTAGAATTAAGCACACACAGTTTCGTTGCTGTCCCATAGATAAGCAAAAAGGAGAGAATGAAATAGATGAAGAGCTGGCGTCCCCAGCCCTGGTCCAGACAAAGTGAAAGGATCAAGGTTCACCGTGATTTTGCCCACGTGCACATCTGCCAGAGGGCAGTCAAAGGCCAAGAGAAAGACTGGAAGCAGAAAACCCTAGAAGCAAATCAGCACAGGCTGTTGCTTCTTGCCTGCAGGGCCCCCTACCCCCCACAATCTTCCCTCTCCACCGGTCAGCTCCTGGGTTTTTCTTACTCACTCCAGGAGCAGTCACCCCCAGGAATAGTCACACTCGGAAAGATTTACCCCCAGGAACAGTAACTCCCAGGAACAGTCACTCCCAGGAACAGTCACCCCCAGGAACAGTCACCCCCAGGAATAGTCACCCTCAGAAACATTTACCCCCAGGAACAATGACCACTCCTCTTGCAGAGGTTCCCACCTCTGTTCCTGCTTCCTGTCCTTCTTCAGCCGCTCATGGATTCATCAGATATTCACTGAACAACAAGCCTGTGCTTGGACGCTGAGAACACAGGCATGTACAGGACAGAAAAGGTCCCTGAACTCTGAGAAAGGGCTTGAGTGGCCTTTGAAAGGGACAGCCAACAAATAAATGAACTACATATTGTGGAAATTCCCTAAAGGATGTCAAGATAGAAAACAATAGACCTTCCCTTCTCGGAAAAGAAATGCCACCAGGCATTTAAAACTGAGACCACAGAAGACAAAGGAGCCAGGCGTGCAAAGAGAGGCCTGAAGGAAGGCTCAAAAAAAGGAAAGTGAATGTGCAAAGGCCCTGTGGCAGTGATGGGGAACAGGGTGTCTTTAAGGCACTGAGAGGAGGCTCTTCAGCTGCAGCTTGGCAAGCAAGGAGGAGAATGGTCCAAAGTGAGGTTGCCAGAAGGCAAGGGCCAGACTTCTCAGGCCTGGTTGACCAAGTAAGGAATTTGGATATTAGTCTAAGTACAGTAGAAAGGCACTCAAAGATTTTAGCAGGAAAGAGACATGATTCCATTTTTGTGCTTTAACATGTCCTTTCTGGAGAATGGGCTGAAAACATGGGGGTTCCTCTGTCCTAGGTAGAGTCATGGACACCCCATCTTTCTTGGGGAAAGGGGTCCATCTTCTTTCCGGATGGTATCATCTGTGGCCACCAAGTGGTTCAGGGATCTGGGAGAAAGGAACGTGTTTAACAGAAAAGCCGTTGAAACCAAAGTGCCTGCTTGGCCACGTTTAACATCACAAACGGCAAAAGGTGCAGAGGCCGAGAGTGTCGTCACCCTGGGGAGTGGAGTCCGGCCGGGGAGAGAAACAGCAGAGTGATGGCATTCTTCTCGGGATTTCAGACCGGGAACCCGAAGACTGGAATTACAGCCACATGCATTTCAGTCCTCTATTAACATTTTTTTTTTTTTTTTATCACCTGAACTCTTTCCCGGTCTCCCTGGCTCCACAGCAGGGGTCCCCATGTGATTTCTGCAGAGATCCACCCCCACTTTTCAGGGACTGGGTTTGAGGCCCAGCCCTTCCACTTTCAAAGCCTTTCCCCTGGTCATCAGAGAGTGTCTGGTTGGGGCTGGGCTCTGTGAAATCCTGACTCTCTCTTCTCACCCCGCCCCCTCTCTCTTCCTCTCCCTTCCCTCCACCCCTCTACTTTTTCCTGTCCTTTATACTGAGTTATCTGTTCAGAGCAAAGCCATCTCCCGGAACTGCGTGGATGGGATCTTGCCTCCCATCAAAGCCAAAGAACCTTTCTCCGGCTAGTGGTGTCCATGAAACTTTGAACTGCTACAGCATTTTGAGGCCACGCTTCCCTCCTTGGAGCTTGTAGGGGGAAGAGTCCCTTGCGAGGGCCCAGCGTGGGCTGGATCAGCCCGAGGGGCCTGGTGGGTCAGGGGCAGCTGATTACAGGGAGGCTGGAAGGCACTTGTCTTGGTGAGCAAGGGCTCTAGGGCCTGACCGCCTTGGTCCACATTCTGGTTACATTTCTGATCAGTAGTTGGATGGATGGCAGGCTGATTACCGTCTCCCAGTCATTTCTCAGCTGCTAAAGGCCACCCACATTCTTGGCACAGGGCCCTCTCCCCTCATGCTCAAAGTCTGGTCTCTCTCACACTTGGAATCTCTCCTTCTTTTTCTTCTGTCTCCTCCTTTGACCCAGCCAGAGGAAGTTCTCTGCTTTTAAGGACTCATTTCTTTAAGAAATTGGGCCCATCCAGATAACCCGAGATCATCTTTCAATTTCAAGGTCCATGCCCTTACTCACATCTGCAAAGTCCCTTTTGCCATATTAATGGGTTCCAGGTTCCAGGGAATTTGGGGTTGGGTATCTTTGGGGGCCGTTATTCTATTCTGTTCTATTCTATTCTATTCTATTCTATTCTATTCTATTCTATTCACATTCCCTTAGAAACCCAGTTCAAGTTTTACATCTTCTAAAAAGTCCTGTTTGAGGGGCGCCTGGGTGGCTCAGTCGGTTAGACGTCTGACTTTGGCTCAGGTCGTGATCTCGCAATCCGTGGGTTCAAGCCCTGCATCAGGCTTTCTGCTGTCAAGCGTTAAGCCCGCTCGGGATCCTCTCTCTCTCTGGCCCTCCCCCATCGCGTGCCCTCACTCTCTTTCTCCCCCTCAAAAATAAATAACCATGGAGAAATAAAGAAATTAGTTAAAAGTCCTGTTCAATCACTTCTAAGCTACCGAGCTGTGCAACATTGAGCAAGTCACTCGATCTCTCTGTCTCTCTTCTCCATCGGGTACAGTTGTGTGTAGGTGAGCACTTAACAGCTGGATCTCCGGGGTGGGGAGCCCCACGCTGCAGCATTTGCCAATTTCTGTAATATAAATATTGCCACGTGGTGGATTTCAAGCTACCAAACGTAGACTAGGAGAGGAGATATTGCCGTCACGAACAGTACGGGCCAGTTCCAGCACTGTGAGAGCGAAAGCAAGGAATTGTACCTCCATGGAAACCAAGGAATTGACTAGTCGATCCAAATACCACTGGTGAATCTGTGATTCTTTAAAATCTTGGAAACTTCTGACGGCTCTCTGTGTGTGTCCCCTGGGACGGGTGCCATCTCCGGTGTAGAGGTCAGAAAGATACCTCTGGGAAGAACATCTCAAAGAACCGATTTCATGAGAAAGGCTGGAAGAAAGTCTATCTAGAAAGGGATCTGAAGACCTCTGCGGTCTGCTGGCCTCAATGCGATCACAAAGTCCCAAATCCAATCACAAAATGTGCTTGGCTTTAAGAAAATACAGATTTTTTTTTTTCTAGAAATGCATTCAGATGTATAACGGTTTTATTGTGATTTCCTTGGGTACACATACGCAAGGGGAGGAGTCAAATGAAGAGTGCCAGCCTCATAAAAGAACCATTAAGATGTTGTAGGGGTACCTGGATGGCTCAGTCGGTTGGGCATCTGACTTCAGCTCAGGTCATGA
This sequence comes from Acinonyx jubatus, assembly GCF_027475565.1. NCBI lineage: Eukaryota > Metazoa > Chordata > Mammalia > Carnivora > Felidae > Acinonyx > Acinonyx jubatus. The sequence goes on from NC_069393.1 coordinate 68,864,133, forward strand.
TCTCGCAGTTCGTGAGTTCGAGCCCCGCATCAGGCTCTGTGCCGACAGCTCGCAGCCTGGAGCCTGCTTTGGATTCTGTGTCTCCCTCTCTCTCTGCCCCTCCCTCCACTCATGCTCTGTCTCTCTCTCTCTCTCAAAAATAAATAAACATTAAAAAAAATTTTTTTGGAAGACTGTTCTCATATCTCTCATTAGAGCTTTTTTTTTTTAATATGAAATTTATTGTCAGACTGGTTTCCATACAGCACCCAGTGCTCATCCCAACAGGTGCCCTCCTCAATACCCATCACCCACCCTCCCCTCCCTCCCACCCCCCCATCAACCCTCAGTTTGTTCTCAGTTTTTAAGAGTCTCTTATGTTTTGGCTCCCCCCCCAACCTCTTTTTTTTTTTTTTTTTTTTTAACCACCTCACGCCAGTCAGAGTGGCTAAAATGAACAAATCAGGCGACTATAGATGCTGGCGAGGATGTGGAGAAACGGGAACCCTCTTGCACTGTTGGAGGGAATGCAAACTGGTGCAGCCGCTCTGGAAAACAGTGTGGAGGTTCCTCAAAAAATTAAAAATAGATCTACCCTACGCCCCAGCAATAGCACTGCTAGGAATTTCCCCAAGGGATACAGGAGTGCTGATGCATAGGGGCACTTGTACCCCAATGTTTACAGCAGCACTTTCAACAATAGCCAAATGATGGAAAGAGCGCAAATGTCCATCAACTGATGAATGGATAAAGAAGCTGTGGTTCATATACGCAATGGAATACTACGTGGCAATGAGAAAGAATGAAATACGGCCTTTTGTAGCAACGTAGATGGAACTGGAGAATGTCATGCTAAGTGAAATAAGCCATACAGAGAAAGACAGATACCATATGTTTTCACTCTCATGTGGATCCTGAGAAACTTAACAGAAGACCATGGGGGAGGGGAAGGAAAAAAAATTTTTTTAATAAAAAAAATGTAAAAAGAACCATTAGAATGTTCTATAAAGTACATTAATAATCTTGCCTTACAATATGTGCATTTCTCTGATCCAAACCCTGAACGCCCCTAACTCCAACACTCCTACGTGTGGACACCAATGCACAAGATAGGCTCACAGCAAAGGTCTTCATGGGAGCCCGTGGGAGGGGTCAGCTGAAGCCAGAAATGGCAGGAACACGAGTCTTGACAGGGAAGGGCGCCTGTTTCTGAAAGAAGCAATTCCCGTGAGCTCCCTGACAAATGCTCCCTTATGTATTTGCGGCTAGGGCCGCTTCTATCTCCTTGGCTGCAAGGATAGAGGTCAAGGATAACATCTGAGTAGGCTCAGACTAGATTTGGGGGCCTATCGTCTCCAGAGGGCGCCACTGCTTGTGTCTAGGCCTGCCCTCATCCCTCTTCTCCTTCCTTCCCCCCTTCTGCGATGCCTGCGATCTCCCACACTCCCAAGGTGACACATAGACATCCATTTCATTCGGCAATTAGTGAGCACGTATTGTGCGCCATGTGCTGAATGCCCAGAGATAAGAGAATCAAAGTCTCAGCCCCAAAGTGTGTCCACCAGGTGTGACACAGCAAGGTATTAAGGTCGTAAATGCACACAATGCCACAGGAGTCTTCAGGGTAGAGAGAAGACTCCAACTTCTAGAGGGAGAAAAATGTCACCAAGAATTCGAGCTGAGTCTTGAAAGAGAAAAGGATGGAGTTCTCCAAAAGCCAGAGGTGGGAGAAGATGTTTCTGGCCCGGGGAACCAGAAGTGGAGGTAAATGAAGGCATCAGGCAGGCATGTGACTGGAGCTTTGGGTGAGTGTTGAGGATGGAGGTCAGGAGAGGTGGGAACAAAGCCGGGGAGGGGCACGTAAAGGGTCCAGGGGCCAGAGCTTCTATGTCAAGCTAATCAATCTGGACTTTGTCCTGTAGGCAACGAGGCACCTCTGATGAGTTTTAAGCAGATCAGTGACACAACCAGATTGACATTTTAGGAGACGGCTTGTCTGGCACGGGCGAGGTGGGGTTTCAGGGCAGGGCTTAGAAGCCGGAGGTTACCGCGAAGGTCCAGGTGGCGATGCTGGGGACACGGGCCACACTGTGGCGGCGCTGCTGCCACAGCGGCTGAGAGGGCAGACAAGAAAGACATCTGGAAGGCAAACACTCAGACAGACACCTCACCTGCCTCCTTTGCACCTCCCCCCTGCCTGGGGCTGGGGGAGGGGCTGCGGGGAGCTTGGACGCGGGAGAAGCACACGCCCCAGACCCCGGCAGGTCAGAGGAGAGAAAGTGGACTCTGGCCAAAGGAGGTTCTTCGAGACAAAAATCACCTGTCTCCAGGCCAACTGATAAGCTCGGACGGTACAGTTGCAGAAGTGGCTGTGGGGTGCAAGGCACAGTGACAGCACCCAGATCAATACTCTACAGTTCCGGGAAGAGGGGAGATGAGCGGGGGTGAGGGAAGAACCGGGTCTCATATCTGGGAGGTCATTGTGATTATGAAGCATTCCAGCCCTCCGTCACCACGTTGGCAAAATTGGCAGAATGAACTACATTCTACGGTGGAAAAAAACTGAAGCTCCGGAAAAGTTGCTGATTTGCCCGGAGGGACCACGTTGACGCCAGAGGGCGCTAGAGCTGGACCCCATTTAGCTTCTGGCCACAGGGTCCAGGCTTCCTCTTCTCAAATTCTACCGCTCCTGTCGTCTGTTCCACGCGATCTAACACTTGGCCAGTTTCTGTGTCACAGGGCAGTAGTGATGGCTTAACATCTGAGGTCTGTGCTACGCGGCAGGAGCTGTTCTAAACACTTTCTGTGCGGTGAACTGATCTAAGCCAAGCTGTCCATCCCACAGCTGTCAGGCTTTGGGGGAAACAAAAGGAATTTCTGCTAACTAGAGGGGGATGGGAGCTACGTGGCTTCCCCTCCCAACCGGCTACCTGGTGGCGTTATCATGAAAGCGGTTCTGCCACATGTAACAAAGAGGCATAAAATCACCCACGTGTGGGTCCTTATGAGTCGCAACTCTGCTTTTGCAGGCACTCTGACACCACTTTGCAGGGAAGAGTCACTTTGCAATTGTGGGCCAGCCGGCCTTTGGGTTGGACCAGGAATCAGAGGCAAGACCAAAAGGATATCTAGACCTAGAAGTTTTCTGTGTAGGGTTGGGCAGCCGGCTTCACCAGATTCTTTTACTTTGTGTATGCCAGGTCACGAAGCCTGCTCGGTCATTCGGTCTACCTGCTATCTTAAATGTCGCTCATTTCACCCACAGAATTTATTTTTTTTAACCTCCGTTATACTAATTAATAGGGCCCTTGGTGCAGCTTTGGATAGTAATATTTGAAGCCCCTACCGTAGACAGTCCCGGAGGGCGGGTCATTTAACAAATGCTTGTAGAGCATTCACTACATCCTGAAACGATATCAAGCATTTTGAACTTTACCCAGCACAACCCCCTTAATGGTAATAGCAACCCCATGAGGTACCTGTTACTACTGCCCTCATGTCCCAAATGAGGAAACTGAGTCATAGAGAAATTAAGGGATGCTTCCCCAGGTGGGGAGCGAGGGCCTTGAAAGTAGAGACTGTGGGTGTGATCCGTCCTCCAATCTCTACCCTCGGAAAGACACAAGAAATTCGTGTTGGTGGCAGATAATAATTGCCAATGTGGCAACTGGTTTTACTGAATGGTGTGAGGTTGGAGTGTGTGGTGGAGCGGTAGCTGAGTTATCCTGCAATGACCAATGGGACCCACGTGGCACCTGTCATTCTTCTAATATGGCTTCCTCCGATGTCTATGCATCCGGTACGGCTCAGAGTTGGCCTCAGCAAGCACGGTTTTATAGCTACCGATTTGCCTAGTTGGCTTTCCTTTGGCAGAGATAGACGTCCCTGTGCATGTACGAATGCCATAGTACCGGCACTTAATGGGTTCTTCCAAAACGAATGAAAGAATACACGATCAGGGGAGATAAATCACACGCTTCTGTGTGTGTATGCATGTGTGTGGTTTCCACGTCTAACGCCTTCCCATATATCATCACAGTTAATTTACCCCCAAATTATTTAAGATAGGCTCGGGGAGATGAAGAAATTTGCTTAATTGGGGCATCTGGGTGGCTCAGTCAGTTAATCATTTGACTTCGGCTCAGGTCATGATCTCGCGGTCCGTGACTTCAAGCCCCGCATCGGGCTCTGTGCTGAAAGCTCGGAGCTTGGAGCCTGCTTTGGATTCTGCGTCTCCCTCTCTCTCTGTCCCTCCCCTGCTCTCTCTCTCTCTCTCTCTCTCTCTCAAAAAAAAAAAAAACAAAAAACAAAAAAACCAAATAAACATTAAAAAAATTTTTTTTTAATTTGCTCAAGATCACACGGCAAGCAAATAGCTTGGCCACTAGCTCTGATGCCAACCCAGGCTCTTGCCAGCACAACACAGGGATAGCAAGCAAATGTGCTTAGGAAAGATGTCAATGTCAGGCCCTGTCTAGAAGAAGTACATTTAAGAGGGGTGGGCGCTCAGAGGTCTGCCTCCCGCAAGAGGAGAAAGGCTTTTGGAAATAGCACACTGTACTCAGAAAGGCGACGAGTCTAGACAGAAAGGGACACCCAAATCTCCAGACCCCACCTCTCTTTCAGGTTTTCTATACGCTGGAGTGGGGGTGGAGGGCTTCCCAACATGCAAAACGTATGCAAGAATTTCATTCAAAAATGTTTAATAAATCAAAGCTGCACTTAGAACAAGAAGCATCACATCGCCCAGGTGATAGCTCTTTGTGAGGCTGAAGATCCAAGGGACAGACTTGTGTTTCTGCAGAACTGATTGATGGGATGGGAGAGATCGGGGAGGGAAAAAAAAAAAAAAAACACCCCACTCTCTGCCATAGACAACCACCGAACAGAGGAAATTTAAAATATGAGAGGGAAGATTGAAGCCCCACGGAAAGATTAAAGAAAGGAAAGAACTACAAATGGGCAGATCAATTATTGTGTGAAGATCCGGAGGTGTTTAATTCATATCGGGCTGCACGTTGCACTTGGAAGTCACACAGCTGTGCGGCACGGATGGTTCTTGTCTCTTTACAAACTTCGCGGATCACAGGAGCCACAGCCACCAACGGCCAAAGAGCAGGGCTCATTTTGGCAAGAGACGGCCAGCGAGCGTGTCAGTGGAATTCTCCATCCTGTTTACCCACTGCAGCCTGTGCTCATCAGATCGCAAGGTTTTTTGGGTTTTGTTTTTCAAATCGAAATTGACCGGAATTGACCCCCTGGGGGGTGGGGGAAACCCTTTATTTTTCCTATAAAACTGACTTAAGTGTCATGAAAATCATGCCAAATGATCAGGGTTTTTCCTTTATCTTTGGCCAGCGGGGAACTCAGCTATAAATAAGCTCGGTTTATTAACAGTGCAGAATTTATGATTTCCATAATAGGAGTCTGGTTTGCTGCTTGATATTGATTGCTCCAATTAAACATCCGTAATTGCCCCCACGGACCTGATTCAGCCTGGCCACGAATGTGGCTCCGGCCATCTTGAATTAGACCAAGGATGGACTGGGGATGCTTATCCAAAACTTGACTGAACCATTCAGGTTTCCTGAGTCGGATTTTTCAGCTAAGCAAATTCCAGCTAATAGTCAGGGTGGGTGCTGTGGTGCGCCACCAGATCCCTCTCCACAGATGGGGCCCTCTTTCCCTCAGCTGCTGAAGGCTCTCCGCTGAGTTCCTCTCAGAGAATTTCCCTTCACCAGAGTTGCCTTGACCACACTCACACTCCTTCCACGGGGATAGCCCACATCCAGTGACGGGATGATCCCAGTACAAAGGCCTACCCCATGGCTCATGGCAGGACAACACTGAGGGCCAGCCCAGCTCTAGAACTTTCTGTGAGATGGGCCTCTGTTGTGACTGCGTTGCAACCCAGCTTCTTCCTCTACCTGTCCTGCTCCCCTCACTCCCCTAGGAGTAGTGATCCTAAAAGCACTCCCCAATAAACTTCCTGCCCACAGATCCCAACATCTCCGTATGGGTTTCCCAGGAAACCCAGCCTCAAACAATAGTGGCTGATGCTGGAGGACAGGGTTTCCTTACTACCCACTGGGCACATTGCTACCCCCAATAATATATAATAGTCAGTATGAAGACAACGTGGAGATTGACCTGGCAAAACTACATCCCAAGACCTGGCGTCCACGCAGTAGAGTGGGAGGGGCTTCAAACCTGGCTCTGTCTCAAGCTGGGTGACCTTGGGCGATGTATTGAACCTCTCTGAGCGTGGTTTTCTTTGACGATAAAATGGGCCAAATCACCTTATGGGGCAGTAATAAAGACTATATGAGCTTAGGAGTGTAAAGGCACCCGCAACACAGAAGCTGCTCCATAAATGTTGGTTTGTTTTCATAAACACAGCGGGGTGGTGGACACCCTAGTATCTCCTAGGTAGGAAAAAGGGTGTGGGCAGTACCCACGAGTTTACGGTGGACGCGAACATACCGGGGAGACTTGGTGCAGCACGGGGAAAGGTATCCCGGCCCCCTGCCAAGTTAACAAGGCAGCTCCCCAGCTCCCTTTCCCCCAGAGGAGGGTCCCCCCCGCCGGAAGTTAATGGATCAGGCAGGGGCCTCGGGGAATGACGGGAAGGAACAGGAGCACTTCCCTGCAAGATGTCTTCTCTTCTCTGGTTAGGGAAGGGTTTACGAATTAAAAAAAAAATTTTTTTTAAGTTTATTGATTTGTTTTTAAGTTTATTGAGAGAGACAGAGACAATGCAAGTGGGGGAAGGGCAGAGAGAGAGAGGGAGAGAGAGAGAGAGAATCCCAAGCAGACTCCACACGGCCAGCACAGAGCCAGACGTGGGGCTTGAGCTCACTAAACCGGGAGATCGTGACCTGAGCCAAAACCAAGTCATACGCTCAACTGACTGAGCCACCCAGGCGCCCTGGGAAGCCTTTCTGAATTTAATGGAAGCCCAGTCACGTGAATCTGAGTGAAGCTCATCATGAGAATGTAACTTCATGAGGCTGGCACCTGACCCATCTTCTTTGTCCCATACAGCACAGGCACGCTGTAGGCGCCCAATAAATACCTGCGGAATGAATGAATGAGCAATCGTCCTTATCCCCATGCTCCACAGAGTTCTGATGATTCTGGAGCAGGGGGCACACTTTCTGAGGGCAGTGGTGTCACATCAGCCCAGGCCCCTCCACTGGCTTCCGACGTGTCTCCATAGGGGCCCCTTCAAGTTGTGTAATGCTCTGGCTGTATCCCGTCACTTTCTCCGGGATCGGTGTAAATACTGTTTTATTGGAACACAGCCCCGCTCACTGGCATAAACATTCTCTGCGGCTGCTTCAGTGACAAGGCGGTAGGACCCAGCAGTCACGACAGAAATGCACGGCCAGAAAAAAAGGAACATATCCGTTATCTGGTCCTTTCGGGAAAAGGTTGCTGACCCCTGTCCGAGAAGGAACACGTGAGATAAAGGTCCCCTCCGTGAAGGGGTTCATTCCTTCCCTGGGCTGGAGACTAGACTCACTGAACACGGGGCCCTTTCATCTCAGAGGGTCTGGGGGGCTCAGCAAGTTTCATCCCACAAAAAGATGTTAGTGATATCAAAGCCAGCGTGCTCTGCAAATCTACTCTATGGGGGCCACTGAGTTAAGTAAGCACCTTCCCTCTGTGCTCTCATGTGCACCTCTCAGTAATGCCATGAAGTACTATATTTTCCCCACTTTACAGATGAGGAAACTGAAGCCCGGAGAGCGTAAATGACTGGCTCAAAGCCCCACAGCGGGGATATGTGGGCAGAGTGGGGGCTCTCCCAGGTCTGTTTTGAGTCACAGCTGCTGTTCACAGGTACTCCTCTAGGCTGCCCCCTGCCCCCCAGACTACACCCCCCCCCATGCTGAAGGCCCAGCGGGAAGAAGAAGACTGTTGTTACGTAAATACAAATAAACACAGAACAGGTTGGTTCAGACCCGTTGGTTGCTGTATAAAAACAATCCCTAACCAGTATGTCAAAGAGTGGGTCTCTGGCAAGGTCACCATGAGGAAGTCTTTTCTTAGGGTGGCAGAATCAGCCCACAGAGAACCAGAGTCCCAAGGCACCCCCCCAAGGCAGGATAGGGGCTCTCTCCAGTGGGATGGAACCCAACTCTTGAGAAAATGTCACCCAGACCTCGGGCAGAATTGATTGACCCAATAGCATCAGACACTCACACGGGAATGAGGACTAAAGGCTCTGTGTTTGAATTTAAAAACAAAAACAAAAACAAAACCAAAAAAACCAGAGATCCCAGGGAGGTCCGTTCCAACTCCCCAGATAAAGACATACTACACGAAAAGCTAACCCTTTTGTCTTCCTCAATTCAAAGGACTACACATTTTTTTAGAGAATTCTCTCCTTTAGGGCCATGTGCCGAAATTTATTCAATTCCACACTGTTGTGATAACAGAGCCTTGGGGAAATAGACAATATGTGGGAGGCCTGCAGTGATTACACGGAGAGCAAAATTGCTCAATTTTTGCTTGAGATAAAGGGGAGACTACACATCAGGGAAATCAATCCGTATTAAAAAGATGAACCACAAGTGTGCTGAGGTCACTTCCTGTTGACCCAGGAAGAGAAGCTTCTGGTTTTCTGAGACTCCACAAGATCAGAGGGTCACGAGTTCACACAAGGCTATGGAGGGGAAAAGAGACGCTTGCATCACTTCAGTGATTCGGTGATTTGACTTGCCTAAAAATGTCTATTTCTACTTACAACCAACTGTGCAGGTGCCGTGAGGTCTGCAGTTTAAACGTGGAAAACAGCAGACCCCCCCGTGCTCTGCCTCTTTGGCCCTTGCTCTGTGGTCAGAGAACCATCAGCAGTGGCCTCAGTGCCACACGGGTGACCCACCCAGCAAACATCCCCCACCCACAAGGATTTCTGGTCCGTCACCTTGTTTCATTCTTTTTCACACTTATCACGAACCAAAAATTAACTTACGCAACGTGTGCCCCTTGAGAGCGAAGTTCTCTCTGCCTGCCCCGTCCCTGCTTTGCCAATGCCTGGCTCACGGCAGATCACTGGTGCACATTCGATGGATATTAACTTCGTGAACAAGTTGAAGCGTGTTTGAAATTTCACAAATACTTTAGTTTCTCACATCGAGCTGGTTATGATATTGGAGGTGTCCTGATTATAAAGTATCCAACTGTCACTTTAGGGGGCCCTGGGTGGCTCAGTCGGACAAGTGACTGACTTCAGCTCGGGTCATGATCTCGCGGTTCGTGGGTCCGTGGGTTCGTGCCCCGTGTCGGGATCCAGCTGTTCTGACAGCTCGGAGCCTGGAGCCTACTTCGGGTTCTGTCTCTCTCTCTCTCTCTCTCTCTCTCTGCCCCTCCCCTGCTCATGCTCTGTCTGTCTGTCTTTCAAAAATAAATAAACATTAAAAAAATATAAATAAATGAGTGAGTAAATAAATAAATAAGGATCCAACTGTCACTTTAATAAAGCGGTTATTCATCTAAGATATACGAACACCTACCATGGGCCAGGCAAGTGCCCGGTATCTATGCCAGGAATCCAATGGCCAGCAAAACAGAACGCCTGCCTTAGGAGCTTTCGGTCTGGTGGGAACAGTGGGCAACGAAGATTCATGAAATAGTAATACAGGCCGGCAGTCATGACCTTGGTTAGCGCTATGAAGGAAAAACACACGAGGCCTTCTGAAGAAGTCATGTCTGTGCTGAGACCAGAAAGATGCATTGACTGGGTGAGTTAACCAAGTAAACTTGCTCAAGAGCGATGAGGGTTGGAGTTAAGAACAGAGTTAGGGTGGGAGTGAAGATTAGGGGAACACTGGGATGGGTTCAGAGAACTTTCCAGAAAAAGGGACTGGTGTATACCTGTGTCATAGAGGTCAGGTGGATATTGACCAGGAGCGAGTTGATGGCTGCCTGAAATGGAGAGAAAATAAGTGGAGAAAAGAAGACAAATTTGGAGTTATTTAGGAGGTAAAAACGATAGGACTCGGTTTGTCCTTCAAGGACATCTCGTGGCTGAGGCATTGACTTTGGCCTTCTCCGGGGCTGGTACCCATGGGGCCCTTCGCGGCTGGCAACCTGTCTCCCAAAGGTGGAAGCAGCCACTGAGCGGTCCTGCGTGTGCCAAATAGGTTACGGCACATGGGTGAGCAGGAGCCCCGAGAGAGCGCCCGCCTCAGCTGGCGGCAAGGTTTCAGAACCCGGATGCCGGCCCCGGGCAGGAGGATTCCCGGAGCCCTCACATAGATTACTGTGGGCAGTCAGGTGATTACAAGAGCTCAAGATGATGCTTAGTAAAGAAATCAATAAGCGTGTTCCTGAGAACCCACGCTTGAGAGGTAACGTTGCTTTATGGAACCTTACCTGGAACCAGGGTAGCTAAATACAGAACACAGGGAGGACCGGCCCCGGATATGAGCATCACGGTTTCTTCACCCTCTTGATCAAAGAAAGACTCCAAGGAAAGGAGAAAAAAAAATAATTAAAAGGCAGAAAACCTGATGTAATGAGATTTAAAAGAAAACTTTTGAAGCCAACAAGCAACCATGGGCAATGCTTCAAAGGGCCCAGGATCAATGTTTGTCAATAGCAGTTTTGCGTCCTTTATCTTTCATGAATAGAGAGTGTGATGTTGTTAGGAGCCCGTCCATGCCTTAATTCTGTTTAGAGATTTGATGAATCAGAACTCCGTTAACATTCTGTCTGAATCAGCGACGGCAAAGGCCTGTAGCGGAAGCCTTACCCGACCGGGGCTTTCATCCTGTGCGTGGGACGGTAGTTAACTATCGGCCCTTCCGCATCGAACACTCGGCAGCCCCCGGGGTGCACCCAGGGGCTGGGGCTCTTTAACCCTGCCACTTCCTTTGGATACTTTCTCCCCAGAAGAGAAACCACCCCATGACTCAGCCCAGCTCCAAAGTGGCCATTTGTTTAATCAAGATAGTTGGTTTGCAAAACATTAAACAGTATTCGATGCCTAGTTAATAATTGGCATCCTTTGTTCTTGAGTCCTTGGGAACATGTTTCCCCCGTAAAGGCATAGACAGCAAAAGAAATTGTGTGTCGAGCAAAACAAGAGGCCTTCAACTGCACATATGCTCGCCAGAATGTGTCATCTCCATATTGTGTTGGTAACAGCTCTGGTGGGAAAGGCAGCCATCGGGGTAAGTGTCCTTTTCAAATGTCCGTAGTTGAGAGGCTGAGGTTATGAGGCGGACCCGGGTTCGACCCACGTTCAAGCACCCGGGCCGGGAGTGACTAGAAACTTGGGTTGTAAAAGGCACGTGTTGTCAATCTGAATACATCCTGATTGTAAGAGTCAATGCAGGCCTGTAATGTTAGCTGCTGTCGAGAAGCCAAGTCCATGAACCCACGCAACTGACTCGAGCCCTCGGAGCAGAGTCTCCGTGAGCACCTTGCCACTAAGGGGGCCAGGGCGAGCAAATCTGCCAAGACGAGGGGCTCGGAGAACCCTTTGGCCTGGATCTCCGAGAACCCTTCGAGAAGCCATTAAAAGCTACAGACTCTCTTTGCACGTGTTGACAGAGGTATAGTTTTCTGGCCATCTGAGGCAACAGTAGGGGAGGAACCCCTGTGATTCGGCTCGAGGGGAGAATCCTGTTCGTTGCGTATGAGTCTGGTTTTACTTAGGTGGATGAGTTTTGGAGAGAAGCTTCGTGGGTAGCTTTTTCTCCCTTGTCCCTAGCAGATGGGACAAGGAGGGTCAGCAGGGGCCCAAGGGAGGTGGTGGCGAGCAGGGAGAGGAAATGCCATCCACGGGTCTTACGTGGGGACTGTAGGCATTTGGAAGCAGATGGGCGGTGGAGATGTCGGCCCCTGCTGTGTGCCTTTGTGGTTCCAGAGTGTCAGCTGGATCTCTGTGGGCACAGGAGAGGGGCCATCAACAGAAACAGAGCCTCCTGGGGTTCCCTACCCGATGTGGTTTGAGGCATGAGCATGGGTTTTGGAGCCAGCGCTTTGAATCACAGCTTTGCCACATTCTAGCTGTGGAATATTGGGCAAAACATAATCACGCTGAGCCTCGGTTTCCCCTACTGCAAACCAAGTGACAGATAATCTGTCACAGATTTGGGGAGGGCCATGGCTGATTGGATGAAGCAATGCATTGGCTTTCAATAAATATTAGCGCTTTCCCCTTTAAATTTCCAGAATGAATATGACATCTCTATAAGGGGAGGCTGGGTGGCTCAGTCGGTTAAGTGTCTGACTTCAGCTCAGGTCGTGATCTCACAGCCTGTGAGTTTGAGCCCCGCATTGGGCCCTGTGCTGACAACTCAGAGCCTGGAACCTGCTTCGGATTCTGTGTCTCTCTCTTTCTGCCCCACCCCCATTTGCTTGTGTTCTCTCTCTCTCTCTCTCTCTCTCTCTCTCTCTCTCTCTCTCCAAAATAAATAAACATTAAAAAAAATTAAATCAGAGAATGTACCCCTTTGGGGGGGCAGGTAGAGAAGAATCAAGGGATGACAACAGAAAGAGCAGTCATAACCCCTTTATCTTATTAAATACCTTTGCATTTTATTTCCCATTCTATTCCATAGAGCTTTCCCTATAGGCAGCAGATTAAATTTCAGATTTTCTCATTAGATGCTTCAAAACCAAGAGCTTCTCCTCCCCTTTCAGTAAACTTTCCTCAGACACCTTCCTTTGGCCCATATAAAGCTGTCAAGTGACTCACCTCGGAGAGAATTTTCTTTCACCAGTGATGACTGGTATATGTGTGCTGTGGCTGCAGTTACAAATTTTCAAGCCCCTACATCATTTGATTGCTTGGTGGATGTCTGGGGACAAGACCCAGCAGAAATACCATAGGTCTAGAGGAAGAGGTGGAAATTATCAGAGGCCCACAAGGGGCCCAGAGAAAGTACCAGTCAGAAAGAATTAGATCCTAAAGTTTGCAGGCAAGGAAAGAGTTGATGCAGTCTGTTTGAAGTTCACACAACGGTAATGGTCCCAAAAACTCCCTTTGGTGCAAGCCCCAGTGAATTTTTAGGGTTAGCAATGAAATTATAAGTCAATAATGGATAAAAGAGAAAATATGAGAGATAGCCTTCGGGCAATGAGCTTAGTCAGTTCCAAAGAGAGGATTCAGGGCTTTGGAATGTTTTCTTACCCCAGATGTGTGCCAGACAGGTGGTTGGGAAGGCGGCTTGCGTTCCACGGGCCAGTCCACAGACATCCAGGGGAAAGTGGCCAACTCGCTCAGATGCTTTGGAGAGTGCAGGGGCATCATCGAGGGGAGGGAGCCACACAGCCAGATGGGCTGGGCAGTCTCTTCCACCCCACGTAGCTAAAAATAATCACCAACTGTTATCATTTAATGAGAAATCCTGTGGGCCAGGTTCTTTCTTTACAGTGGATCGGTTCATCTCTGGGAGGACCCTAAGAAGTAGGTAGTGTTATTGTTCCCATTTTACAGGTGGGAAGATGGACAGCTTGGCCTCTAGTCAAGCTGAGCTCTACCCTACAGGCTGCTGTCCACTGTCTGGATGAGGTCTTTCGCCTGGACTCGGGCTGAAGATGAGATTTCTTCCATCCACAGAGCTTCAGGGACATGGTCCTCTGTGTAGGGGCAGGAAGCTCTTAGTCCAGGGGTTTGTTTGCTGGTGGGGGTGCAGCGATCTCCATGTGCCCCTGGAACTTTAAAGAAAAGTGGTCACAGGATCTACAATCACTATCCATTGGGAGGATGTGTGGACACTCTCCCATGAATTTAGGTCATGCAGCAAACCCTATAATGAGTTCTCCATGGGCTCATCTCTAACTTAGATTTTTATTCAGATATCTGTGATCCAAAGAGGTATTGGACAAATGTTATTGTCATGGACACCAGAAATTCATTCGAAGTGCCTTCCTGGCCTGAGCTAGAGTTGGTTTTCCTGAATGAACACCTGTCTCCAGCACAGCCTTGTACTGTTGCCCCTGTGTTATGGATGAGAAACGCACCCAGAGATGTTCAACTAACTTCCCAGCCAGGACCGAGGCTCAGATCTGTCCCACTCCTTGCCCGTTACAGGAGACCCACTCAACTGTTATCGAGGATGTGCACCGCGCCCAGGGCTCAAAAATCTCTTCTTGCTGTGGTGCTTGGCCACTGGGCTTGGCCATAATGGAATTTGACCTTCTCCAGGGTCAGAAGCCAGGACAAGGCTTGGCAGGCCATCCCTAGAGAGGACAGAAGACAATGGCTTTTCTCTCCCCAGCAATGCACCTTATAATTAAAACACATGTTTGCTCCCATGTCTAGACTCCTTAAACCCTCGAGTTTAAACTCAACAACTCTAGAACTCTAGTATCCTCCCAGGTAGAGCACCACAGAAAGTTTTGAAGGGACCCGAATCTGCAAACTGGCAACTTGGGAGTCCATTCTGCTCACAGACTGAGTTTTCTTTAGGGGGTAAAAGGTCAGCCGAAGAGTATTTTAATTTTCTTTCAATTGTTTGGCAACATTTGCAAATCAGAACACTTCACATAGAAGCACAAATCCCCAGCTTTTCTTGAAAAGCGGACATTTTATTTTTTATTATTATTATTTTTTACGTTTTTATTATTTTTATTTTTGTGAGACAGAGAGAGAGAGAGAGACAGAGTGTGAGCCGGAGGGGCAGAGAGAGAGGGAGACACAGAATCCGAAGCAGGCTCCAGGCTCCGAGCTGTCAGCACAGAGCCCGATGCGGGCCTCAGACCCACAAACTGTGAGATCATGACCTGAGCCGAAGTCAGATGCTCAACCAACTGAGCCATCCAGGCACTCCCAAACCAGACATTTTAGTAACATGGGGCTCACGTACCTGCTTGGCACCAGCCAGATGAGGGGCTACCATTCCCAGTTTCAGAAGAAACTTGAGCGGCCCCCCCCCGCCCCCCACCGAGTCCATAGGCCTTACCACTCTCTACCACTGATACTCTTTTGCTGGATGGATTTACATTATCGGCCAGGTTCTAAGTTGGAGAGAGAGACAGAGACAGCCCAGGTTGTCTGTTATTATGCAGAAACACTATGGATGTTGAAGGATTGGAGCCTGTTTTGGATGGTCAAGTAACTGGGTTCAGCGTCTGATTAATTTCAGCGTTCACATCTGCACAGCCCCCAGGACCGAACTAGGCCTTTGATGGGAAAGTAAGAGCCACCCCTTTCTAAGCCTCAGGGTTCCAGAATATCCAAGTCTCCTTCAGGCCCAGGAAGGACGTCACTCCCTCTTGCTGGAACCACAGAGTCTTAAGGAAAAGAGAGGGACTGAAGTTCACTGTGACTTCTTACAG
Source organism: Acinonyx jubatus (assembly GCF_027475565.1). NCBI lineage: Eukaryota > Metazoa > Chordata > Mammalia > Carnivora > Felidae > Acinonyx > Acinonyx jubatus. Next base: position 68,879,412 of record NC_069393.1, read on the forward strand.
ATTTTTTTTATACAAAACTGATCCAAAGCACAATTCCAGCTCATTAGCTTTGGCGGTATATGCTGGTATTTAGGGAAATCAGGTCGCGGGAAATCGCATGTGTATATAGGCACAGATATATTTATATTTTAAATTCATTAAGGTTCCCTAAATGCAAAAGGAATTCTGCTGTCACAGAGAAACAGCATGGCAGAATATTCGGCAGCCGGGATTTTAAATAAAACATGCTTTTTCTTCATAATTAATATAACAAGGTTTTCTGGCTTAGGACTTGGCAAAGATCCCAGGAAAAATAAGGGGGTGGACTGGTGTGACGTGCCTATGACCTGACAAACAAGTTCCATGAAGAGTTCATGCTTAGCGAGCTCTCCTTACTCGTGCCCATGATTTGCAAGGGGGAAAAAAAAAAAAAAGCAAAGCAAAGAAAAACTCAAACTCTCTGACAACAGTAGCTAATAATCATAATCATAGCACAACCATTTGTTAAGTCTCTATCATATGTCAGATACTGTGTGCCTAATGTTTATTACTTCATTCCCAAGTGCCCAATGGCTTGGGCACCCATATCATCCTTATTTGACAGATAAGAAACTAAGCTACAGAAAAGCTAAGGAATCTGTCCAAGATGGCCACCCCCGGAGACTGCAGAATGGGGATTCAAACCCAGGTCTGCCCTAAAGCCCAAACCGGTTTCTTAATGTGTTTGTTAAACAGAGTTACCTTTTCTCTAGCTCAACAGATTTGTTTTTAAAGGAAATTGTCACTACTATATTGGAAAAAAAAAAATCAAAGAAAATGACATCACTGAATTCTAACTGGCTACACTTGCCACCCAAATGCTCAGAGCCTGAAGCCTGCTTTCTCCTGGTTGGAAGGGGAGGCTAGCAAGAGGTAGAGAGGATAGAGACTTACCAGCAGCACCCAGTTCTCCTTTGTGATGGGTTTGGAAGGGTTTATGGTGAAATTGGGAAGGGAGTGACCGTCTTACGCTGTGCCTGATGTCAGGTCATGCCCTGGGGAGCACCAGCTGAATCAGCTTGGGGACCACCGGTTCCACACCAAAGGAAGCACGGAAGTCAAGGCAGCTTCAGGATCATGCCCATGTGGCAGAGGCCTCAGACCTATGTCACTCTTTTGTCTTGTTTGTTCATTTGCCTTTCCAAAGGCCTTCCACCTGCACTATCACACCCAGAAAGGCGTGTGTTTATCCCTTGTCCTCAATCCTCCCCAATTCTTTGCAAAAGCTGCACTCCCCACGAGCAGCCATATGCCCTGGAATAAAACATGAGGGTAAGGACGTTTTTACTTTTACAATCGGGGAAGCTGAGGCACAGAGCGACTCAACAACTTGTGCAAAGAGGAGAGATCAGCCCACAGTCTCCCTTGGCCAGGAGCTTCATGCCTAAGGCAGGTATAATCAAAGCGAGGCTGAGGGCAAAGTCACCTGGGTACTGGTTCAAAATTCATGTTCTGGGCCCACTCCAGGCCCATGGACGCACGATATCTGTGTATAGGGCCCAGGAACCTGAATTTTTTAATTATTTATTTATTTATTTATTTATTATTAGAGAGAGAGCGCTCCAGGGAGGGTCAGAGAGAGAGGGAGACAGCAATTCCAAGCAGGTTCTGCACTGCCAGCATAGAGCCCTACATGGGGCTCAATCCATGAACCGTGAGATTGTGACCTGAGCAAGTGACCAAGACTCGGACACTTAACTGACTGAGCCACCCAGGTGCCTCAGGAAACTGAATTTTTACCAAGTTCTCCAGAAATGAATGGCAAATGCCATGGAAGTCTTCTACTCTCCCCCATCCCATCTCTGCTTGTCACGTGAAGCTACATTCCAGCCCTCGGTCACCTGGGCAGAGGCCTGAATGGGCTCTAAAGCTCTGAGCGTTAAGGTAGAAAGGCTACGCAGGTGATTGACAGAGCAAGGAGATCTGGCCTCGAGTCCCTCCCCTGCCCCAGTCAGTTCATGTCCTTATAGGAACACTCCATCCCCCTGGGCCTTACCCCTCTGTACATGAAGCGTCCAGACCCACTCCTCTCCACAATGCACCCTTGCTCGTCACTATGGTCCTGCTTCACCCAGGCTCCCGAGAAGGAAGCCACCCACACAGACCGCGGGCCAATGCTTTCTTCTTTGGCTGCCGTATTTCCCCCGCTAAAGCCTTCCCTCCTTGCCCTGAGGTTCAGATTAAAGCAAAGCCACAGCGAACCCTGCCCATCCTGAGACAGCCCTGTGTGGTATATGTACAAAAGCAAGAAAGGCAAGATTCCTTGCGACTGGAAAAGGACTGAATGGCACCACTCTATACCTATCAGGATGGCCAGAATTTTCTTAAATGGAAAGTAACCAGTGTTGATGAGGATGTGAAAGAATTGGAACGCTCATGCACTGTCGGTGGGAATATAAAATGGTGCGGCCACTACGGAGCACCGGATGGTGCTTCCTCAGAAAGTTAAACGTAGAACTACCCTAAGACCCAGAAAATTCCACTCCTAGGTATAACCCAGAAAAATGGAAAGCAGGACTGGAACATATATTTATACATGTTGCCATGTGCATGGCAACTTATTCGCAATAGCCAAAAGAGGTAAACAACCCAAGCGTCCCTCAACAGATGAATGGATAAACAAAATGGATAGACAATGGAAATCTACTCAGACTGAAAAAGAATGAAAGTTTGGTATATGCTACAACATGGATGAACCTTGAGAACGTTATGCCTAGTGAAATAAATCCAGTCACAGAAGGATAAATATTGTGATTCCACACATATGAAGTACCTAGAATAGGCAAATTCAGAGCCAGAAAATAGAATACAGGTTACTCGGGTACTGATCAGGGGAGGGCGGGGAGTGAGGACAAAGTTATTATCTAATGGCTACACACTTTCTGCTGGGGATGATGAAAACGTTTCGGGTAAAGATAGTGTGGGATGGTTACACAACAATGTTCGTGTAACTAATGCCAGTGAATGGTACACTTGCAAATGGTTAAAATTAAAAATATTGTGTTGCGTGGATTTTATCACAGTTTTGGGGGGGGAAAGGACTACGTGGCTTTGCACAACTGTGAATTTCATCATAGTTTGTCTGCAGCCAGAGCCACAGTGGGGGGATGGTATGGGGCAATACTTGGGTTGGTGACGGGAACACGGACAACCTCTGTCCTCTGTCACCACCACATCTCACCCTGACCTTGAGCTCTTTGTCCAACAGTGAGGACTGGCCTGCTGAACGCTGCACTCTTGTCTTTGGCCCACCCTTTTAGGCCAGTGACTTCAGCTTCACTTGGTCACGGGGCAGAGTTATCTCCCACCCAACTGCCCTTGGGAATAACGCGGCTTCTCCGTGTTGATCCACAACCAGCTCATGGTAGAACATCCAAGGAGGAAGGGATGGAGGGATTAGAGTCCCAATCTTTCTTTAAGCTTATTTATTTTGAGAGAGACGGAGTGCGCATGGGGGGTGGGGGGGGGCAGAGAAGGAGAGAGAGAGAGAAAATCTGCAGCAGCCTCCACATTATCATCGCAGAGCTCAACACAGGGTGGGGCTCCATCCCACAAATCTTGAGATCATGACCTGAGCCGACATCAAGAGTTGGACACTTCACCGGCTGAGCCACCCAGGTGGCCCTAGAGTCCCAATTTTCTATTGTTGGTTGGTTCATGCTAAGCCAAGCTTCTGGCCCCAGAGGACAGGTCTTGCACCACATCTCCCCTCTTCTGCGTCCCAATCCTCTGAGAACATTTTCCACCAGCTAATTCCTGGGATTCACCAACTCAGACTGTTAGCCTCTGCCTTCTTGTTGTCCAGTAGATTTAGAATTCTGAAAGGCAGAGGAAGAACCTGAGCTGCAATAATCTAGATTAAAGATGAAATCTCGAAAAAGCTTAAACTCGATTAAAGAGAGGACAAAATGGATTAGACTCCCATGCTCTTCACCCCCGGGGAGATTACGCTGTAAATCAGTAAGACTCAGAGACAATATCCTTCTCTCTGCCCTCCCTGTCTTTCCCCCTAACAAACCTTAGCCTAGAAGACACTAGAAGATACTAGAAGCTGCTATTTTATCCCTGTTGAGACAAGGAACAGAAGCGGTAAAAGAAGGAGGCAGCAGCTAGCACACCCCCCTCATCTGAGTGGAGATGTTTGTTGAGATGCGTTGGCCACCGTGGCCTGGCCGAGGCTCGAGCTGACTTTTGTACCTTCCACAGCTGTCGCTGGTGCCCAGAAGTCCTCTCTCTGTCCTACCAGGCCTGGGCCAGCCCGGACAGGCCTTTCATAAAGCTTTCCAAGGACAGAGGTCTGATTTCACAACCTGCCTCTTGTAGAATTCGGTAGTGCTTCTGTTTCTTTCTCCATTCTTCCGTTAAAGCGTATGATTGCCACGCTCTCCTCAGCCCTCATAGCGACGGAGGTTAAGGGCAAGGGCTCCGGTGGAAGACTGGCTCCATTCTATCCTGGCTCCAGCAATTTACTAGCTAAGTTACTGTGGGCAACTTCACCTCTGGGAACCGGTTTGCTCACTTCTGAAATAGACACAGTTATAGTACCTCCATGATCAAGCATCGTGTGCTGCAAACGAGACGGAATGCATGTAAAATATCGAGCACAGTCCTTGGCACACTGTCAGCTCTTGATGTATGCCAACTGAGACCACGGCTGTCTCCTCCTCCCCCGCCCCCTTCTTATTCTTTTGCTTTCGTGGTCTTCCTCCTTGCGTTTGCAAGTCCCAGGAGTAGGAGTTGTATCATTTTAAGTGTCACCGTGGAAAGACTGAACGCCAGAATGGGATGAAACATTGTGCCTCCCCATTCCCCCACCCCCATCACCCAGGTTAGTTTCAGGATCCAGACCTATGGCATAAATAACTGGCTACTGGCCTGGCCTCTCCCATATGGTCCCCCAGCTACCCAGCCTGTGTTTGGGCTGCGGGTCTCCACATGTCGCTGCAGCCTATCTCTGCAGGCGGACCCAGTGGCTCACAAAACGAGTGGGCCTGGTCTGGATCCCTGACTCGCAGCCCAGGCTGCATCGCTGGGCGGCAGCTGCTTCAGATTCGCCGAGAGCCAGCGGGATCTGCAGGGCCCCCAGGCCCCAGAAAGGTCCAGTGTTGTTTTTGTTTGGTTTCTCCCGAGAGCGAGGGCTCAGCTCCTGGGAAGAGCACGTCTGCCACCTACTGGCTGTGGGCAGCGCAGCACTTGGCTGGCCCTCCCGCTCCGGCTCAGAGCTCAGATTTGGGGTTTTGGCTCAGGTCCAGGCGTCAGAGGGCCTTGCCCACGCTGGGCCCTGAGGAACCATGTTCCTTGAAGTCCTCTCTCCTGTCCTGCCCACTTCTCGAAGGCTGAGCGTGGCCAGGCACGGTCCACTCTGTTCAGTGCAAATGGGAGAATTCAGGGGCTGGGGGAGCATGGGGAGAGGGGCAGGCCCTGCCCTCCGGACAAGCTCCGTGGAGGGAAGGTGATGCAGGGCGAAGGACCGGATCGACGCAGAGTTGGCAGGAGGGGTCACATTTGCACTCAGGGCCGTCTCACGGCCCTCCCTTGGTTACCGCCCTGGTGCTCAAGCCTGGAGGAGTCACCTTCGGATTCTACCCCGTTCAAGTCCCGAGGCCCAGGAACACCCTTAAGACCTGAACCCGCCCTTTCTCCGTCAGGCTCCCCACTATCAACCCCCTTCCCAAACAAGATACCCCGCCCCCGCCCCATGTCATTCTTTGCAGAAACCAGGCCGGATGACCCTGAGGCAATTAAGCAGGCGTGGCAAATGGCCACTCTTCCTCTCTGCATGCCTTCCCCTCCCCAGTGGTGTATGTCACAATTTGCCAAACCTACAGAAGAGTGGGAAGAATAAGGCTCACAATAAGATTCTCTAACATCAGTCTACACTCCAGTTTCCCGATTGCCCCAACAATGTCCTTTACGGCTTCTTTTTTCTTTTTTTTAAATCCAGGACCTCTCATGGCCTTGGGTTGTCACGTCTCTTTACTCTCACTTAGTAAAGAACAGCCTTCCCACCTTCTTTGTCTTTCACGGCACTGCCATTTTTGCAGGGCCTCGGCTAGTTGTTCCGTTGAACGGCCACAACCTGCGTCTGTCGTGCTTCTCGTGAGTAGACTCGGGAGAAGCATTTTTGTCAAGAATTCCACTGTGGATACTGCGCCCTCGGTACCTCAAGTCACGATGCATTCTTTTTTTTAACGTGCCTCTTCTTTTTTTTTTTCTAAAGTTTATTTGTTTTGAGAGAGAGCGCACGCGCACACGTGCGTGAGTGGGGGAGGGGCAGAGAGAGAGAGAGAGAGAGAGAGAGAATCTTCATCAGGCTCCACGCTCAGCGCAAAGCCCGATGTGGGGCTCTATCTCACAAACCATGAGACCGTGATCTCAGCCAAAATCAAGAGTCGGACGCTTCCCCGGCTGAGCCACCCAGGTGCGCCTTACCTGTCCTTTCCAATGTGTCATCTGCCTAGTTCCCAAAACGGTTAAGGAGGCCTACAGTCAAACAGAAAATTAAAACCTCTGCTGAGGGGAGAGGAGGAAAATATACCACACTGCCCAGGTTGATACGAGTGCTGGGAAAATGATCGCATTGATCAGTGCCTTCTGGTGGCCGAGACCCAAAAGGGAAAACTGTGCAGGTGACAGAGCCCTCCTTTTCTAAGTCAGAGGTCGGCAAGCTTCGCCTGGAAAGGGCCAGATAGGAAATATCTGGAGCTGTATGGTCTCTATCACGGCGACTTTGCCGTTGTGGCCCAAAAGCAGTCGAAGACAACACTTAAAAACAGGCATGACTTTTTGCCATTGAGCGTCCCACTCTTAGTTTTGGCTCAGGTCATAAGCTCTCAGTTTCATGAGACCGAGCCCCGTGCCCGGAGCCTGCTTGGGATCCTCTCTCTCTCTCCCTCTCTCTCTGCCCCTCCCCCACTCGCACTGTCTCCATCTCTCCCAAACAAACAAACTTAAAAAACATTGTATTTCTAAAACGACACCTCTGGGTTTGGCCCCAAGGGCCTTAGTTTGCTTACCCCGACTTAAGTAAAAGAATATATTTCCAGCTCTTAAGTGAATAAAACTTTATTCTTGCGACAAGTGCTGTGCTCTAAAAGGAATTGTTCATAAGGCTGTTTATTTATTCAACAAAAACTTTTTCAGGGCTGTCATGTGCCTACTCTCCGTATGGGGTAATACATCAGTGATGAAACAGACGAGATCTTTGCCTTTCTGGAGGGCAGAGTCACTGTAAGAAATAGATAACATGCAAATAGACAAGAGCGGCATGGCACAAGAACTATGGAGGAAATGAATGGGTATAATGACAAACCAGTGTGTGGGGGGCGTGTCACACCCACGGCGAGCTGGGGAAGGCCTCCTGGAGAAAATGACATTTAAGCTAAGACCTAGCAATGGTCACGGGAGAGAGCCTTCCACATAGAAGTAAGAGCAGGTGCAAAGGCCCTGAGGTGGGAGGACCTTGGCCAGCGCCAGTTTGAACCCGGGTGTGGCTGGGGATTAGTACTGGGCGGTGGACGGGAAGGGTATGGCTGGAGGATTATAGGTTGTGGCAGGTGCTTGTGTTTTCTTCCAAGAACTATGAGAAGGCACTGGAGAGTTTTAAACATCTGTCCATCCCCCGCCCAAGGTGCTGTCACCCAAGGCTCCCCCAGACTGGAGTGTGAATCCGAATCTGATCACAGCTGTGTGACCTGTAAGCCTCAGTATTCTCGTCAGTACATGGGCTAACAGAAGCCTCCTCATAGGGCCGTTATAGGAATGAAATGCAGCAACGCACGATCAGGCGGAGAGGAGAGGCTCCGTACGTGTTCATCACGGTCAGGGACATGGTGGTCAATGCCTGGGCAGCCATGCCACAGCCTGAGCCCGGGTAGGCACAAGCACCGAGTCCCTGCCAAGGAGAATCCTCAACGGGCTCGGGAAGAAGGGGAGGAGGGGGCGTCTTCAAAGAGGCCCCGCCCCCTCCCGCTAACCCGTCCCGGCTGCAGCCATCCGAAAGCACCCAGCGCTCCTGATCCTGATATGTGAGCCCGGGAGAAGCTCCTCTCAGCTGGCAGGAGCTCGGGGAGGCACCCAGCCAGCAGACTCAACCTTGCTCAGCCTTGTGTTGGTTTTCTGTTTTCGTTTTTGCTTTTTTGCAGTTCTCTTTGATGTCTTTACTCGTGGACCCGGACCCAGGTGAGTGTGGGGATCGTCCAGGGGCTCCCCACAAGCTACAGGCTGCTCTGGGATGGAGGAGAGGGGACCCACGCGTGTAAGTGTCGGCACAACCTCGGCGCTCAAAGGGTTCCGAAGTGCCATGGACCCCTTCAAGAATCTTCCCGGAAAGATGCTCTCTTGGGTGCTTTGCTAAATTTCGAGCTGCCCGCGGATGCCCCCGATGCCCTGTCTCAGGACCCCAAGGGAAAAACTGCTGATACAGTTAAGTCCCTTCATTTTACAGAAGAGGAAACTGAGGCTCAGGGAGGGACGCCAGAGGTTACACAGCCCAGTAGTGGCTGAGATGAGATGAAAAGGCCAACGCAAAGTGAGGGTGGCATGGGGCAATTCCTGGCTCCAGGCAGGCCAACCTGGACCCTCACTCACTTCACCCCGTGGGTGGGGAGCCAGGCCCCCTGTGCTGGGCCATGCAGGCAGCCCTCAGGCTGAGCCGCCCCTGTGGCGGCCTCCCACGAGCACCCCCCCCCCCACTGCCCCTCTGCCTGGTTTATTTCCCCAGACCCTTTCACGACGGCTCTGTCTCTCACAGACTCTCTCTGTCACCTTGTCTCTGTCCTGTCCCCTCTGCCTGGTACCCTCAGCTGTGCCCCAGCTGAGCAGAGCTGTTCTTTCCTGCCATCATCCAACCTCGGTCTCGACTCTGGGCTCAAGCCTCCCTTCCAAGAACCAAGGCACAACTCCATCAGGGCAGAGGCCGGCACTGGCAGTGCCTTGTGTTGGTCACCCACAGGGGAACGAGAGCCAGGCAGACAGCACATGGAGATGGCAAAGTTTAGTCACATCTAAACTTTGGGTCAGGGGCGTATTTGGAGGCAAGATGGAGACAACTGGGGCAAATTCTGCATGATGGTCAATACTCTCCAGCGGCAAAGCACTGGGTGGGCAGACAGACTTGTGCTGGCTCAGGGCAAGGGATGTCTGACCTTTGTTTACCCCACATGCTCAGGGAAGGTTTGTGAAATTGAGCATGGTGTGTGGGTTTTGAGAGGGTCCGTGTCTTTCCTCAAAGCAAAGGAGAGTGTTCTATTCAACAGTGTAGAATTCCGTTCCTTGGAGGAATCATGCGTCAGAGGGCTCCCCCAGCTGGCCACACCAGTATGTGCATGTGGAGTCCAAGGGGGGGGGGGCGGTCCAAAGCTAAGAGGTGGGAAGAGCTGTCCCCTCCCCCGGCCTTCAGCACACAACTCTCAGGCCCCATTGGAGGGCTCCTTTGGTCTAGATGTTGGAGCTCCAGAACAGTGGGGTCACGCAGTGGACGAAGAGCTTGGAAAACTCAAGAGACCTCGCTCTCTTCAAGTAAATGAAAAGCAGACCCCCCCGCTAGTCTGTGAGGTCAACTTTCTGAGAATTAAGAGACGTGTTTACCTCAAGACGCTGGGCTGCCATCTTCCAGAAAACTGCAAAACGACACCTACAATCACCACGAGTTTGTGGCGCCATGAACAACCTGAACAGCTGTAGCCAGTGGCCCCGCTAAACACAGATGACCGAAAAGGGAAGAGGTCCGTGCTCTGTGCTCTTAAGGCTTCCAGCTTTCAGGAGATAGATCAGAAGCTGGAGGATCAGATTTGGTCTGCAAACAGGAAGAACTTCCTGTCCATCCGAGTTGCCCAAAAACCTGCATGTGCTGTTGGGCTCTTGGGAGGTGGCCAGTCCTCCATCACTGGTGGCATTTCAGCACGAGCTCAAAAGCCACTTTAGTAGCGAGTGGAGAGTGTTGGATTTAACCTTCTGAAATTCCTCGCCCTATAAGAACTGTGCCAGTGGCTTCTGCCAGTCTGGTGAGCCGATGACAGGACCCCGGAGCCTGCCATCCCTGGGCTCCTAAGTCCGTCTCGAGGTGTCGGGTCAACCTCTGGCCGTGCAGCTGGGTGAGACGCGGTAGCTGGGCCTTTCTGCAAAGAGCAGGTTAGGTTTTAATCAAGCCCCTGTTAGCATCTGATTTAATTTCACATGGGGGTTGTGCTTTGATGGAACTTGTCAGCTCCCAGCTGGGTTTGGAAAGCAGCGTGGCCAAGGAAACACCACGCACACGTCCACAGGGCAAGCCGCTTCTGTAGTTGGTTTTGCAGGAGACGGTGCGCGGTGAGGGTTTTGCTGGAGCAGAAGGTGCCCAGGCCACGGTCCCCAATGGGTGGCCGAGGAGGTGGTCATCAAACAGCACAGACTCCGCTCATCTCCCCAAAGCAGGTGCCGTGACAGCCAGCGGGCCTGCGGAAATGCCTCTTCAAAGCTGGCTTGTTTCTGCCCAGCAACACGAGCTGAGCCCATCCATCAGCTGTCCTGCCGCCTGCCAGGGAGGGTCTCTGCTGGGCTTGCCCTGTCAGCTGGATTGGAAGCGTCGAATGCAGGCCAACAGGGCTGGGGTTTGGGGGGAGGCCCTCGGAGGAGCTGTCTGTGCCACAGTGATGGATGACGCCAACAGGGACGGCATTCCAGAGATTTTTATTCCGTTCCGCACATCTGGCAAGCTCCTTAACTAGAGCAGCTGCAGAGCCCATCTCACAAACTCGGAGCTCTTTCCGAGAGACCCCGGCTACAGACCACAGTAATCCCGGACCGGGGACTTGGAGCATGGGCTAAAAGAGATTTCTCAATGTGTGTTACTTCCTGGAAGCGAAAACCCGTGGAGTTTCACGAAACACAAACCCACAAGGGGCTCCTGGGCAGGTGGAAAAGCAAACCAGACTTGGAGTTGGGTTGACCTGGGCCCTGATAACACCACTTCCTTTTTTTTTTTTTTTTTTTTCTCTTCTGTGTAATAGGAATAGTAATAACTATGCCATGGGGTGTCTCTCGGTTTAAATAAGATTATGTGCAACCACACTTATTTAGTGGAGTGTCCAGAACATACAAAATAGGCAGTAACCAATCACTGGGATGATTTGAGTTAGCTCAGGATACTTTCATCATCCTTCCTGATAAATTCTAGAAGCAGACTCTGATAAATAGAGAAATGCACGAAGATTTCTTTTTACACCTAATACAAAATGCTTCTCACAGCTGCTCCCACCTTCGCCCAAAGCCTTCTCCTTTTCTACAGCCTAGAGAAAGCCTCCAATAATCTGTATCTGAACCTGGAGTGTTTTCCAATAATCCAGCAATGGAACCCAATTTCATGTCAGGCTGTAATCCCTCTGTATGCAGGAAAGCACTTGGACAAGTTTCTAGACTCCTACAGAGCTCATCGGGCATTTTCTTCACCAAATACGCCGGACCCAAATCTCACGTAGTTTCTCTCCCACACTTCCCATTTACTCGGTTCCACACAGATACCAACTTTGCTAGCCGAGCTGTGTGCCTGCCGTGTGCAGGCCAGTCAGAATGAAGGGAGACCCAAACACAGAGGGAAGAACTCACTTGTCAAATACATGCATTAACTGCATAGAGGGCTCTGTGCTGGGCACTGAGGGGTAGAAAGAGGAACAGACACGGTCCTTGCTTTTAAGACACCAACACTCTAGTTAGGGGACACAATCAGATAGACAAATAAGGACCATAAGAGAGAGGTGCCATCTGAGATGCAGCCAGGAAACCTAAGACCCTACAGCCTTCTAGGCCACTGGGGAATGCTAAAGTAGTACCTAAATTTCTTATCCCACTAGCAACCCAGTTTATCAATCAAGGCCCATGTATTTATTTGTTATTACTGCATACTATGCTATCCTAAACTGAGTGGCTTCAACCATTAATCACGTATTAATTCTTATTCTTAATAGAATAATGTCTTAATTCTTTGGGTTGGCAATTTAGACTGGGTTCAGCTGGACCGTTCTTCTGGTCTGGACCAGGCTCAGCTGATGTTGGCTGGGCCTCCTTACCTGTCTGCAGTCGGCTGGTAGATTGGCTGGGCTCTCATATGTCTGAGGCCTTTGAGGCCTTGACCGGAACTGCTGGGCCTCCTGTTGCCCCACAGGTTCTCTTATCCTCCATAGAATAGGCCCGACCCGTTCACATGGCAGTCACAAGGGTGTGAGAGACAGAGAGAGAGAGAGAGAGAGACAGAGAGGGAGAGGGAGTGCAAAAGACTTCTTGAGACCCAGCTTGGAGCTAGCACACTGTCCTTCTACCACATGCTATTGGTCAAAGCAAGTCCCAAGGCCAGTCCAGACCCAAGGGGCAGGGAAATCAGTCCAGCTTTTGGTAGGAGGAGCTGCAAAGTCACACTGCAAAAGATGTGGCTACCGGGAAGGGTGGAGACTTGGGGCCATTTTTCCCCATCCAGTTGGCTCATACAATGCTAAAATGCCAACGTGGACCTTGAAGACTTGACCTAGGCCTGGCCACATCAAGCTCCCCTGACTTTCCACTACCCTTTCATTTCCTTTCTTGGCTGGATTTCTTCCCCCACCCACCCTATTCTGGAAGTTCCTGTGAGTGGAGGCCACTCTTCATTATTCCCAAAGCCTCCTCGAACCCGGCATAATAGTAGGCCCATCGTAGGGGCACAACACACTTTTCTTTAACGTTTTTTTGGTTTTGTTTTGTTTTTTTCTGAGAGACAGAGACAGAGCGCTAGTTGGGGAGGGGCAGAGAGAGAGGAATACACAGAATCGGAAGCAGGCTCCAGACTCTGAGCTGTCAGCACAGAGCCCGACGCGGGGCTCGAACCCACGAACTGTGAGATCGTGACCTGAGCCGAAGTCAGACGCCCAACTGACTGAGCCACCCAGGCGTCCCAACACACTTTTCTTATGTAGACAGTGGGATTAAGTGCCAACAGAATAGAAAAGACAACATCAACTTTAAGTTTGGAGGTGGAGAAACCCTGCCGGGTGATGCTTCTATAAAGCATTCTTGAAAGCGTGTTGCAGCCGCCCCAAATGTAAAGGATCTCGGTGCCTTTCCTTGCACAGTACTTCTATTGGATGGCTTCTGGTGACCTGGGGCCACGGGACCTCTACTGCTTCTATCCACCTCAACCAAGGGCCCCAGGCCCTGGGGAGTAGCAGGGACTTTTTGCCTCGTTTCGCAGAAGTATGACTCCAAGCCTACGTGTTTTATCCCCTCTTTAACTTCACCGAGGGATGAGCACAGCTTGTTAACAAAGCCAGATTCCAGTAAAAATTCTCGAGCAGACATTACAGCCATCCCCCACCACCTAGAAAAGTCACACGGTTCCATTTATGTAAAAAGCTTCCCCCTTTCCAAATATCTGCAAAGGGAATGACTCTTAATGGCGTAGCTGAGATTAGCCCGTCCGACCTTCAACCTGTCAGAGGGCTGGGAGAAATCACAGAAGCGCTCCAAAGGCACTTATCGATAAACGCCCGTTTGGAAAAACAAAAATAAATTCTCTAAGGAAAAAAGAAATAAACAAATGATGTAATCATCTCATTACCCACCCATTGTCTCTCCCAAATGTCAGTTTGAAATCTTTCATGTCAAACTCAGAAAAACGGTTTTCTCCCCCTCACTTTCTCACTCTCTTTCTCTGCTTTATCATGCTAGATGGAAAGAAACTTTATTTGCTCTGGGAAGACAATGGCCTTATCTTCAACCTAGATCCTCATCCCTGGAAAGGTGGCCTCCTCTGGGAGCATTTTCAGAGCGGGGAAAAGCAGCTCGGGAGAAATAATGAGCAAGCAAGGGGAGGCTTGACTTGACACTGTGATAAATGAGGTGAAACTTTGGCAAGGAACCAGAGTTGGCGTATTCAAAAAGGAAATAAAAAGATAGTTCCATTTTAATGGGAAATATAAAACAGCCATTGTGCGAAAGTCGATTTTTCAAAAGCCAAAGAGATAAAGACTATAAGGGAACGACGGAGAGAGACTGAGATAATGTGGTTGATAATCAGCCTTAGGTAAAGTGCCATGCTCCAGCCATCAGCTGGCTCTGCGGGAGTGCCTTTTCAAGTCGCCCATCTGCATTTGCTCCCGCCTCATTATCATATGCATCTCTGGACAGCTTCCTTAGAGCTTCAACCTGCCGCCTTGCCATATTCCTGCCAGCTGGAGAGAGCAGAGTCAACCCAACTTTCTTCAAATCCCAAGCTTCTCTCCACGAGCCACAGGAGCTACCAGCATCTTCCAAGGCCCCAGACAGCAAGGAGCCTGAGTCCAGCCTTATACACGCTTGCTCTTCCCAACGGACTGGCCCGGTGTGAGGTTTACACCCGTGGACAATGTCATATACAACCCTGTCTTTCACTGGGCAAAATCCATGAATCTTCTCAAGGTTGTCCTTGAGCGAATCCTAATTAGCAGGCTGGGTATGCAATGGGGATGGTTGGATCCCTTTCCCAAGGGGAAGGGGGAATTAGCTGAGGCCGTGTAAGAGGTCAATTGAAGCAGCTAAGCCAGTGCAGTTTAGAGGTTCTATGGGGATAAACCGCCTTGGTTCACATCCTGCCATTTATCTAACTATGTGACTCGGGGCCAGTAACCACCTCTTTCAGCCTCAGGTTTCTCAACTGAAAGTAGAGGGATAGTAATATGCCTCCCAGGTTATTATGAGGATGAAGTGAAATGGTTCACATAAAATGCTTATTACAGGGCCTAATCCTAGTAGAGGCTCAACAAATACTAGCTGTTAGGATGATTCTATAGGTACAAGTTGGGAGCAGTTTGATGCCGTGACCGAGAGCAAAGTGACGAGTTTCTTTGACTTCATAGGTGAAGGTGACCGACTAATAAAGGCCCAGGAAGAAAGCTTATTCACAGAAGTGCACAGCAAGGCACTCAGATGCCACTGGCTCTGACCCTGGGCACGTCTTTTACAGGACCTTGGAGACCTTCAAGATCCTAACCATCTTCCTGCTGTTTACAGATAAGCAAACGGAGGCACCAAGAATATAAGTAGCTTGTCCCAGGTCACAGTGAAAAGCAAGAACGTGACTTCTCCCCATTTCCAATCAGGGCCTCTGGACCCTGCCAGATGCCAACACTGCCTTGCGGGGTCCTAACACACCCCAGATGAAAACTCACAATGCCTAATCCCTCTGTCCACCCCATCAGTAGAGGAGCTGGAAAGGCCCATGAATCCTCCTTCAGGACTCAGAAATCTGTAGGTCTAATGATTAGGGTTTTTGGTTTTTTCTTGTGTCCTCTTCCCACTTCTGTAGACTGGACCCCTGACTACTATGAGAGTAGCTACGAGTATTACAACCATGAAGAGAACAGCAGCGATACTCTTGCCTACCAGGAGAATCCCGACTGGTACTACACGGAGGAAGGTAGGTGCCAAAGCTGTTCGGGGGACCCTCCTGGGAGGAGGGCAGCGCACTTAAAAGAGGGTCTGTGTGTGACTGTATATGCAAGCATCTCTCTCCTCCTCTCCAACCGGCATCATAAAATGGGTACCAGATAAATGACTCAGGCTGGCGTTTTTTTCCAGCTAGAGTCATGCACTAGGAGGACTGGGGAGGTTCCTAGAGACTATCTGTCCCACTCTCAAATGACAGATGAAGCAAGCGAGGCCAGGAGTGGAGTTACCTTAGCCAAGGTCATACAGCGAGTTAGCTCATCTTCACCAGGTCTCCCAAGACTGTGAGTCAAAGTCATGCTCAAAATCGCTTCCCGGCTTTGATTACAGGTAGGTCCTAATTATGCCGTAGAGACTGGCATCAGCATCAGGCACCAGATTGCAGCATTCACAGATTTAACGTTGAGATTTCTGTTCCACTTGTGCCGTGTTTTTGTCTCTCTTTATACTCTTCAGAAGCTTTGTATGGTTGTTGGTGTGTGCGTGCCTGTGTGTGTGTGTGGACTCACACCCGTGCCTCTACGTTTGTTTTTGTGTTTATGGCTTCTTAACCCAAGCAATGGGACAGAAGGGAAAACGAGAAGCGGGGCCCAAGAAAAAACCATGTGACTAAGCCAGGAGAAGAAATGGAAAGCACTCAGCCGCTGGAATAAAAACTGTGTAACTGTGCGAAGTGGCCTGGAAGGCAGGGCCAAGATACAGGGCATCAGGGGAACATCAGAAGGGACCATCAAAACAAGAGCTGGGCCCAGGGATCCTAGTTCCTGAACCAAAGAACAATGTGTGTGAACAGAAGGATAAAGAATTCCCCAAGGGAAGATCCATTCAGACAACCATGAAAAGCCAAAGGCACAGATGAAATATGACAAAATCTAACTGAACAAGTAGTTGAAGAAAGATGAAGGCCACTGGGTCATTTCCTCCTCGCCGCCAATTCTTCTGTCACCCTCTTGCCTTTGGTCTTCTTTCCTGATGTTCAGAAAGCTTGTGTTTCATTAGGGGTGGGTTTTCTTTCCCCACTCCTGACCTCCACCCCTGGGCACTGGGAGTAGGGGAGGTCTTCAGGCTTGTGAAATGCCTTCAGCATCAGAGGAAGACCCCGTGGCACTCCCAGCGAGACTGGGAGGAGAAAAACACTGATGGTGGAAAAGGGGAGTTTCTCAATGAGAAACTCAATGAGATTCCTTCTCGCCGGTCCTCTTACTAACCCGAATCCCTCTCTCTGGTCGTGTGACTGCAGTCTTCCTTGCTCTTTAAGGGCAGCCCATGTTTCCCCCTGTCCCCGGTCCCTGGCTGTGAATGTGCTCTCTCAGGCAGGGCAGGAGGCTGCAATCTGATGAGAAAGCCGGGGGCTTCTCACCTGCCGTTGACTTCTGCTCACGTATCCTAGATCCGTGCCTGGACAACCCCTGCAAACGCAATGGGGACTGCCTTGTCAGTGGGGACACCTTCACGTGCAGCTGTCCAGCCCCTTTCTCTGGACACAGGTGTCAGAATGGTAAGTGCAGGTTTACTGGCTTCACGCTTCCTTCTGAGTTGAACAAGAGGCTGCTCCTCCTCCACGTCTAGGGGGTAGAGAAGGGCTGAATGATTTCACGGAAAGGATCATAGCTGTACGTATCGGATCATCCATAATGGACTCCTCAGCATGGTAATAAGCAGCATCACACTGAATCCTCACCCGTGCATATTGGCTAGGACTAGGGTAACCACCGTACAGATGGGAACACTGAGGCTAAGAGGAGATAAGAGCTGGACCCTGACTGAGATGTATTCTAAACTCAGGACTCGTTGTTGCTTAGACTGTTTATATTAACTACAACAGAGCAATTCTGCTCTCAAATGAGACAGCAGGAAGAATCTGAAGGCATGGAAGGCTCAACCCATCTAGAGGAAGGGAGCCCAGAGATACAAGGGATTTGCTCATGGTCACACAGCTAGTTAGGAGAAAAGAAGAAATCGGAGCCCTGGTGCCTGGCTCCCATCCCCATGTTCTTTCTTCCTACCATCCTCACTTACAGAGACTCTGGAAAAACTCTTTCTGCCTTTAGTGACCTCTTATGGGCATAACCTGAAGCTATGTGGTAAGATATTGAGAATAGAACTCTTAAGGGCTAACTGCACCCCTAGAGAGAACCTGAATTCTGTTCCATCTGGCAACCATCTAACTGGGGTGAGGGGGGCCATGAGGATCTTTATCTAGAGACATGGTTGTCCTCTTTCCTCTGTGCCCTCTTCATTCCTTCCTTCCATTTTCAATACTACAGGTTTTTTGATAAATGTTTCAGGATGGTTGGGGTATCAGGCATAAACATAGTATCTGGCTTCGTCCCTCAACTGCCCAAAAGAATGACAAAATTGTAAATGGAACACAAAATCAACTCGAAAGTAGAGAAATTAAAATTGCAGCTCTATTTGTTTGTTGAAGGTGTAAAAATTATCAAGGTTTTTTTTTTAATAAAGATAGAATAATAAAGAACATGAGCCTTGGAAGGAACTGGGGTGCAATCATCCATGATCTAAGGATTTATTTAAAAACAAACAAACAAACAAACAAACAAACATTTTGTCCAGGATGTTTCAGGACCACAGACAAGGGCATGCTATCAGTCACCCCTCACCAGCACCCCCAAATATTGTACTGTACAGGTACCCCAGTAAGTAAGACGTGCCCCCAAATCATGTCCCCTGCTTCTCTATGGATCTCCTACAGTGCAAAACACGTGCAAAAACAAACTGTGTGGCCGGGGCGAATGTCTCATTACCCAGAGTCCTCCCTACTACCGCTGCGCCTGCAAACACCCTTACAGTGGCTCAGACTGCTCCACAGGTAAGTGGTGGAGGCCCCCTTCTAGGCGAGGTTTTCTCTATCTGGCTTGTGCCTGCGATGTCTGCAACCCATTGCATGGAAGTCTCAATACGTCGGATGTTTCAGTAGCATCCAAGATGATGCTTTTAACTAGGACATTTTTAAAATGCACCACCCCGGACACCTGGGTGGCTCAGTCAGTTAAGCACCCGAATCTGGATTTTGGCTCAGGTCATGATCTCACGGTTCGGTTCATGAGATCAAGCCCAGCATCGGGCTCCTGTGCTGACAGTGCAGAGCCTGCTCGGGATTCTCTCTCTCCCTCTCCCTCTGCCCCTCCCCTGCGCTGCCCTTCTAAACAAACAAACAAACAAACAAACAAACTTTAAAATGCACCATCCCTGGACCACTTGCATGGCTCAGTGGGTTAAGCATCCAACTTTGGCTCAGGTCATGATCTCATGGGCTGTGAGTTTGAGCCCTGAGTTGTGCTCTGTGCTGACAGCTCAGAGCCTGGAATGGAGCCTGCCTGGGATTCTCTCTCTTCCTCTCTCTCGGCCCCTGCCCCGCTTGTGCTCTGTCTCTCTCTCTCTCTCTTAAAATAAATAACCATTGAAAATTGAAATTTAAAATGCACCCTCCCTAAAGAGTCTGATGGGAATTAACTAACCCATCCAAAAAGAATCATCTTGAAACTCACTTCCTCCAAGAAGGTGGTCTATTCCTGGAATGGGCCACATAGGGATTAAATCTGTATTTAGTCACTGCTATGAGTCAGGCATTGTCCCAAGAGATTTACATTTTTTCTTAGATTCTTCCCAAAATACCACAAGTCAGAGCTTTATAGATGAAGGGGCTGAAGTTCAGAGAAGTGAACTAACTCTCTCATAGTCACACAGCTATTAAGGGCAGAGCCAAGTTTCAACCTAGCTCAGACGGACCCCAGATTCCTGCTCAGTCCATGCCTCCTATTCCTAACTGAGTGACCCGTCTATTTACATACTCTTTTTGGCATGGCCTCCATCGTATTGCCTCATCCATGTTTGTTTTATGTCCTTAAGGTTCGTGTCTGCCTTTACTAGAGTGTCAGTGGGTCTGTCTTTCTCCTTTGGTAACCCATATTTTGTGAAAGGATGGGCACCAGCAGAGTGCCACCGGTATCTCCTCGTCATCTCAGATGTAGCTGCAACTCCTTCTGAAGAGCCTTCCTGGCCCCACTTCCTGTATTCACAGCGGTTCCTGCGTGCCGGCCGAATCCCTGCCAAAATGGTGGCATCTGCTCCCGGCATAAGCGGAGAACCAAGTTCGTCTGTACCTGCCCCGAAGAGTTCAAGGGGAAATTCTGTGAAATAGGTATGGGTCTCTACCACCACTTCGTCAGAAACTCAGAGCCACAGTGAGGGCCCTGGAATTCTCTTCCGTTTGGGTTTTGTTCCCAACGGAAGAATGGGAGTCATGTCAAGATGTCCAAACTCTACTACTGCCCCAGCCTTCCAACCTCAGGGCATAGAGTGTGCCTGGCTTTTAAACAAAGTCATAAACGGGGATAGAGTGCGGGTGAATTAAGTGCACCTGGGCATCCTTGAGCCTCAACCTACAGGTTGCCACCAGTACTTGTGTGAGAACTACGTTGCAACTCCCCACAACCACTATATTTCATGTTTTAAGCTGGGCTGAATGTGGAAGATGCAAGCCACTTTCTTTCTGGAATTCATGGTGGACTCTCAAGGTGATCAGTATTCGGGCCCAATCCTTTCCCCACTTGATACACCTGCCAAGTCCTGGAGCACCATGTCTGTTGCTGTCCGTTCTCACGCCCCTGCCTGCTCTCTCCAAGGTCCTGACGACTGCTATGTTGGTGACGGCTACTCTTACCGAGGGAAAGTGAGTAAGACAGTCAACCAGCACTCCTGCCTTTACTGGAACTCCCACCTCCTCTTGCACGAGAATTACAACATGTTTATGGAAGATGCTGATACCCATGGGATCGGGGAGCACAACTTCTGCAGGTAAAATTCACCTTCTTCCCCATGATCAGTCTTGGGCGCTTATCAGGATAATGGTTTGTCCCTTTCTCCTTCTCTTAGTGTTCCTGGGCTAGCTTAGAAATTTGGGGATGGAACACTGAAACTCATCAGGTTTCCTTCTAGGAAGATTTCCTACTCAGGATAGGCTAGGTTGTGCTGTCGCAACAAACACCTCCCAAATCCCAGTGGCTTGAATACCTCAGAGTTTATTCTTCACTGCTGCTGCCTTTGTCATGTGGGCTGGGGAATAAGGGTGAGATTATTAGCTCCACAAAGTTACTCAGATGTCTAGGAAAGGCAAGGAGAGGCTCAAAAATGGAGCATGAGGTTTTTACTACTTCAACCTAGAAGTGACACATCATCTCCGCAACACTTAATTCGTTGGCCAGAAATAGTCACGTAATCCTACATAACTTCATGGGGGAAATGTAGAGAATAAAAGGGAATGTCCGATGGGCATTACAGTCTCTGCCACAAGGATATTCAGGTTTTTCCAAGTAAGGATAATGCCATTTCTATCCCTGGTGATGATTGGTTACCTTCTTCCCCTTCTGCTGCCTCCAGACTGCTCTGTTGGCTTCCTCCACTGCTCTAACCAAGGCCAAGGACACATATAATCTGCGTATAAGGAGCAGGAATTTTTTTTTGTATGGCTTTAAATTGGTTCCATTAAGCCAGAGGATTTCCCTTGTACAAAACACAAGTTACCTCCCACCATCACTCACTTTGAGCTGTTCCCCTCGTGGAGGCGTCTTCAGACAGATGTCCATGGCAGCCTTCAGACAACTCCCACATATGCAATTTGGAGGTTTGGGCAGTGGAGCCCTACACTCACCATGTTTCTGTGGCTCTCTCACTTTCCTGACAAAGGACAATCTTCAACAGGGATCTCATTTCTTTTCGTACAAACAATTTGATATGTCCCATGGATCTGGCACAGGGCTTGTTAACTATTTCTTGGTCATTGGGATTCTCCTCTGGAAGTTAAGGTTTTGCCCCCAAACACTTATATACCAGCATCCGTTAACCTGTTGGATGAATGGAATGAAATGTGGTCCCAGAGGGAGCAAGGAACCTGGTACTGGCTTACCCAAAGGACTTTTAATGAGGGTCAGTGGGTTTGCCAAGCCTTGACGGTGGGCTATTTTCTGTTCTCATTTTAGAAACCCAGATGGAGATGAAAAGCCCTGGTGTTTCGTTAAAATAAACAATGCAAAGGTGAAATGGGAGTACTGTGACATCCCAGCTTGCTCAGCCCTAGGTAAGACCGTGGCTGTCCAGAAGCCCCAGTCATGGTGAGATTGCCGATCCCTAGACGGATTTTCCTGGCAGCCCATCTCTTCCATCCCCATCCTTCCACCACACCTGCTTTTCCCATTGCCATCCCAGTGGAAACCCAGATGCCCAATCCTTTGCTCCCCTTCCAGGATGCCTAGCAAGCCCAGATACCTCTGTAAACTGAGACCAGTGATCCAACCATAAACTCCTGTCCTAACTCCCAGTCAGTGCACTCAGCAAATTTGTGGATCACTTGCTATGTGTCAGGCACTATGTCAGGCCTTCAGTTTACAGTGGTGAGCAAACATTGGCTGAGACTCCATAAATAACCATTCAGGATGCAACATGGACAGAGTTCCAGCCTCACAATCCTCCTGCCAGGCTTCTCTGGACTACCGCTCTACACACGTCTGGAATGTTTCACTCTCCCACCCTGATCAATGGGATTACCTCTCTGGATAGTTTCAATTCTGTGCCTTTTCTTTCATGGTCAGCTCTGTCTAGAATACCCCATCCTCCCTCTGATCTTGTCCATATCCAACATTCTTTAGAAATCAACTCAACTAACCCTGCCTCTGGGAAATCCTCCATGACCCTACCAAGTGAAGTGTTATCTCTGCCTCCTCTCAAACCCCATGGAATGGAAAGGGCACCACCCATACAACACTTACTGCACTCTCCTTTGTATGACAGTTATTTGTGCAATTGTCTTATGTCCCTCACTCTATTTCATCTGGATATCTCCCCTTACACATCAAGAAAGCCTCCAAAATACATGCGTACATTATGAATAGCTAAGTACATACCCAGTGATGGATTTATATATTTACACACACGTTTTTGTCTCCATATCAAAATAAGAAGCAACATCTTCATTGTTAATTCTGTCGACTTGCTTTATATCCATCAATGTATTCAACACATATTAATTGCGCACCTACTGTGTGCCCACTTGGTATGCGTCAGAATGGTCTTTTAGCTCTGGAACTTGCTAAGCTGCTGGACTTGGAGTCATACCTCTGACAAGTTCCTTCTGAGGCCTTGGAGAGAAAGGGAGTAGCGTGATTTGTCTTTCTTGCATTGCATTGTCTTTCAGACATTGTTGACCCAGAGGGAAGCCCCACAGAGCCTCTGACCAAGCTTCCAGGGTTTGAGTCATGCGGGAAGACTGAGATGGGGAAGGTCAAGAGGATCTACGGAGGCTTCAAGAGCACAGCGGGCAAGCACCCATGGCAGGCATCCCTGCAGACCTCATTGCCATTGACTGCCTCCATGCCCCAGGGCCACTTCTGTGGGGGCTCACTGATCCACCCCTGCTGGGTGCTTACTGCTGCCCACTGCACTGAGTAGGTGCCTGCTGAAAGCAGAGGCCAGGGTGACTCGAATCTCTGGGGGTGTTCTCTTCTTCCCATCTGAGCAGCATCTTGGTGACTCTGGCAGGATCAGAGAGTCTAATCTAGCTCTAAGGGCAAAAGAGTGGCTCCATAAAACCGGATGGAAAAGAACTACCACAGGCATTGCACGTGTTATGACAGTTAATCCTCAAAACTATCTACTGAGGGAAGATAGGGGTTTTTACTCTGATTAATTGTGGTATACCCAATGCCGAGTACAGGTCTTCATACAGAGCAAGTGCTTAGTAAATATCTGTGCAGTGAAAAAGTTGATTATTATTCCCATTTCATAAACCAAACCCTGGGTCTTGGGAAAGTTTGGCACCTTGCCTGAAGTCATGTGGGAAGTGAATAGGTAAGTGGGATATGAACCCGGATTTACCCGTTTCCTTAACCTTTCCAGCCTGGCCTTGAATAGAAAAATATAGCATGCTCCCATCTGATGCCATTCCCATGAACCTCCTGGTGTCTTCAGCCACGACTCCTGGGTGGCTTAGAGAAACCAGTACCTACTGAGGAGCCTGAATTATCACCGCTTCCCCTGAGTTCCCCAAGTTCATGGTCAGGCCTGGTCCCACATAGCCCAGGTTTTGGTGGTGACCTTGAAGGTCTTCCAATCCACCCTGGCATTAAACAGTTTCTTCTGGGATTCCAGGAGATGTTCCTCGAACATGCAAACATTAGCCTGTACAAGGAATAGTTGTTCAAGAAGTCAATTGGCTGCTCTTTAGCAAATCCTAGGGGCAATGGAAGGTCTCCCAGGAAATATGAGATATATGTTTCCGCTTACATTTGTAGACCGGTCCATTAATAAAGCAGCTTCCTCACATTTTCTTATTTGGGCCCACAGCAGAGTTCCGTGAGCAAGATGACAGTCACAGATGATGCCAAGGCTGCAGAAGTTCAGGCCATCCGTCCAGGGTCACACAGCTCACTAGGAGCAGAGTCTTGGCTTCAGTCTCTTACCATCTCACCTTCCTTTGCAGCATAAAAACCAAACATCTGAAAGTGGTGTTAGGGGACCAGGACCTGAAGAAGACAGAATTCCATGAGCAGAGATTCGGGGTGGAGAAGATTTTCAAGTACAGCCACTATAATGAAAGAGACGAGATTCCCCACAATGATATTGGCAAGTGTCTTCTATGGTGGATCTCCCATGGGTCTTGTCCTGGGCGGATTTCACTACTGATGGAAAGCTGAGGTTTGGTTCTAGAAGATGTTCTTATCTTTTTGGTCCCTCACAGACTCCATAAGGAAGAGAATTTATTCCAGAGCCTTTTAGTCCTAAGGGTCTGTGTTAGTGTTATGATAAATGAGGGGAAGAGAAACTAGCAACACTGTGTTGTGGAAAGAGCTCAGCCTTGAATCCCAACTCTCTCATTTACTAGCTGACTTCACCTCCCCAAGCCTCAGCTCTCCTTCTGTAAAATGGGTACACTTGTGTACAACGCTCAGCTTCCTATGTGTTAAATGACATGACGTGCATGTGTCCCCGTGTACATCAGGCACCTGGGAGGTACTCAGGTGTGGAGGCAATAATGTTAAGCTACTGGCTGTTCAGTGGGTACGTTCTCCATTCCTGGGACCTGTCAGTCTCTCTCCTTCCTCACTATCTTTTTCTTTCCCCCTCTTGAAGCCTATTCTTTTAAAAAATGGATTAGAAATGATTTCAAACTCAACTGTTATTTTGATATTACTCTCATCCTGAAGTGCTACTCCTCCCCTGGTGGAAGTTAAAAGAACTCAATGACTGAAGAGGAAGTCATTAGTTTCTGTGGCATTGGGAGTGGGGCTTTGCCACGTCTCCCTTCCGATCGAGTTGAAGCTAGTGCTCCTTTGGCAGAGAGGACCCCATCGCTCATTTCCTCTTTTTCTCCTTACCTAGCTTTGCTCAAGCTAAAGCCGGTGGATGGTCACTGTGCTCTGGAATCCAAATATGTGAAGACTGTATGTTTGCCCGATGGTGCCTTCCCCTCTGGGACTGAGTGCCACATCTCTGGCTGGGGTGTGACAGAAACAGGTGAGTCTGGCCACGCATTCTCCTGAGACTCAGGTAAGTTGCATCAACCAGAGAAGCAAGGGTCAAACTCAACTGCCCTTCTGAACTTGACATCATGTTCCATTGAAAATGTATTACCAAAAAAAAAAAAAAAAAAAAGTATTACCAAAAATAAGAGATTGCCTCATCACTAAAGCTCTAGTTAAATTTCATCAGTCTTTTTATCAATGCTAGCTTCTGATGGGATCCTTGACGTCCATCAAGCATTGATACTGTATCCATGGAGATCTTTCTCCTTCCTTCCCTAGGCAGATTGGAAAGAGGATAGATCATAAAGAAGATGGGTTTGGCATCAGACAGACTTGTGTTAGGTTCTTGGCTTTGTCACTTGGACAGCTGGGTTTTAGTTTCTCCATAACCACGCTTACCTCCTCGGCTTGGAATCATGATAATAGGAGCTGATAGAATTCTATGGAGATATTCACTAAGTCAGGCCCTGGAGGGCAGGGTCCACTCTTGTTCATCGGTCTCTCCCATAGTGCCTTGCTCAGGGCTCACCACATCGTAGGCATTCTATAAATTTTTTTAACTCAAGCTATTGATTGGCCTCTAGGATGTGGTCTTTTTTAAAAAAGTAACCACAGGATTAATTTCCTCATGTACCGACAAGATTATATTCTCTAACATATGAAATTCCAAAGTGTATTCCAAGTCTTTCTCAAATACTCAAAATAGATTTCTCTTCCCTCCAAATCTTGTCCTTAATGACGGAAAGCAAGAAACACTTTAAATAGACCTGTATTCGTGAAGAAAAGGTAGTGTAATACACAAATTTATCAGAAGGCTTCTGGGAATGAAGGCTTCTGGTTAATCAGATCTGGGGATAGCCAGAGACTGATCTTTGTAGGGATCTTCATTGTCCTGCACCTAAACCTTTCGATATCACTGTGCTGACCAGAGCAGACCGAGCAGAACAGAGGATCCTCGGGAAAAGAAATGTCTACTCTGGGAAGTGGGTCATCTAGAGGAGCAACCGGGCACTTGGTCCATCATTACGAATCTACTGTGTACCAGCCCTCTGCTAGGAAGTTTTAAAAAATGGCTTAATTGGGGCGCCTGGGTGGCGCAGTCGGTTAAGCGTCCGACTTCAGCCAGGTCATGATCTCGCGGTCCGTGAGTTCGAGCCCCGCGTCGGGCTCTGGGCTGATGGCTCAGAGCCTGGAGCGTGTTTCCGATTCTGTGTCTCCCTCTCTCTCTGCCCCTCGCCCGTTCATGCTCTGTCTCTCTCTGTCCCAAAAATAAATAAACATTGAAAAAAAAATTTTTAAAAAAATGGCTTAAGCCACTATCCCTGCCCTTCTGATCTGATGGTCTAGCCGGGCAGACAGAAGAGGGAATAAATGATTCTGCTGCATTGTGATAAGCAAAGCAATGAGGGTCTATAAAACCACAGTGAAGGCTGGAGGCAAAGGTTCCCATCCTTAAAACATGAAGCTCTTCTGCCCATCTCCCGGAAAAACCTTCCTTTCTGAGTTCAGAGCTGTGGCCCTCTTTTTATCAGTGTTAGCTTCTGGTGGGGCAGGTGTCACCCGGGTCCCCACAGTGGCAATCTCTTTTCTCTGTCCCACAGGGGAAGGGTCCCGCCAGCTCCTGGATGCCAAGGTCAAGCTGATTGCCAGTACTTTGTGCAACTCCCACCGACTCTATGACCACATGATCGACAACAGCATGATTTGTGCAGGAAACCTTCAGAAGCCTGGAAAAGACTCCTGCCAGGTCAGAGACTCCAAATGGCACTTGGGGAGGGAGACGTGGGCTGGGAACATACACCGGGCACAGAGGCCAGACCAAGAGCCCAGGGCTGGGAGGCAGTTTCAGAGGTCCACCTGCCATAAAGCTAAGGCACAGGCAGGCATACCTGTCCTCCGGCAAGTCGGAATGCACATCCATCCAGGATGATTGAGCATAGTAACCGGCAGGCGTGACACTGGTGAAGGAGATGTCATCGTCTTCATTTTACAGATGCGCAGAGAAACGATCTGGGCCTACAGCACCTGGGTGGTGAGCGGGCAGAGCAGGAATTTGCTTCGCTGTGTTTCAATGTGAAAATGGTGCTTCTGGCCTCAGAACGGGGCAGCATGTCTGAAAATCCCAGTACAGAACTATCCAAAAGACCAGTGGCTAGAAGGAGAAAGATGACAGGCCCAGAGAACTCATGATAATATTAACTAATTATTAGGCTTTGTGTGTGTGTGAGAGAGAGAAAAAGAGAGATAGAGAGAGAGAGAGAGAGAGAGACATAGAGAAGGGGAGGGGGATTCAGGCCTAGCAAACTAAGTGGCTGAGTGGCTCCTCTGTAGCAACAGCCAACCTAGGGCCTGCCCGACACTCCCCAGGGGTCACATCTCACAGGAGACGTCCTTCCTAGACTCCGAGGCACAACCAAATTTAGAATTTTCTGCCTATCTCCTCCCAAAGGCCCCGCCCCCTAAGACCATCACATTGGGGAATTAGGCTTCAACATATGAATTTGGGCGGGGGCGGGGGGGGGGGACACAAACATTCAGTTCATTACACCGAAATAATTCCCCGGTCTCGGGTGCCTAGTCTATAATATGGAAATCACCTCTACGTAAAATCCGAAGATGTGGCTAAGATCCGAAGAGCTTTAGTCACTGAAGATCCTATCGGTTGCCGTGTGTTAAGTGGAGATATGCGTTGAGAGCTATGTTTTCTCTCCATGCTCCTCCTGCTAATTTAACTGGGGGCTCAGTATGAGCCAGGCACCGTTCCAGGTGCTTTACAAACATTAACCCGTGCAAGAGCCAGGGTGGGTGGGGGATGGTCGGTTGCTCTCCCCAAGTTTGCAATGTGAGAAACTGAGGCCCAGTTGGCTGTCCAAAGCCTGGTCTGGAACCCGGAAGATCTAACCCCACAGACCATGTCAAACATGTGGGCCATGCTATTTCTAAGCCCTGTCCTCCCCACCCTGTGCGTGGCCCCTTCGGGTCCCTTCAAGGGCTCTGGCCAAACAGGGCACTGCTCCCTACCGAGGCCCCTGCAGGAATGAGAAGTTGAGGGCCTCTGAGAATTCACTGTGTGACTATGGGTCATGAGTAAGAGCATGGACGTGGAGGTGTGACCAAGGCACGTGG
The DNA here is from genome assembly GCF_027475565.1 of Acinonyx jubatus. Classification (NCBI taxonomy): domain Eukaryota; kingdom Metazoa; phylum Chordata; class Mammalia; order Carnivora; family Felidae; genus Acinonyx; species Acinonyx jubatus. The sequence goes on from NC_069393.1 coordinate 68,907,521, forward strand.
CCCAGCCCCGTGACTCATCTGCCAACCCCTCATGAACTCAGGGACATGTGTTGGCGTTCACATCTCTCCCTTCAGAACTCTGGGTCATATAAGGCATAGGAGGGTCCCTGCCAGCACTCTCCAGGGAAACCCACTGGGGTGACCGCACCCCCTGGCATCTCCTCATGGAGGGTGGGGTGTCTCTGAAAGTGCTCTGATTCACAAAGCTGAACTCGCGTGTCTTTTCCCTTAGGGTGACTCGGGAGGCCCTCTGACCTGTGAGAAGAATGGCACCTACTATGTCTATGGGATAGTGAGCTGGGGCCTGGAATGTGGGAAGAAGCCAGGAGTCTACACCCTAGTGACCAAATTCCTAAATTGGATCAAAGCCACCATCCAAAGGGAGACTAGCTTCTAAGGTGTCTTCTTAACCTGAGAGCCCATTCTCCTTAGCATCCAGACAAGGCACACCCTCATGGGCAGCACGGACACCCTTGGCGTCCCTGGGAGGCCATACAGCCAAGAGTCTGCACCCTACACAGAGACAACAGCCGCCCAGCCTGGCGCATCCTGGACCAAGATATGCCAGAAGCAACGCAGCCTGTATTTTGTTTGCTTCCCTTCAAACGATGGTACCTTCTAGAAAACCACAGACTGCCTTTACCTCGGACATTTGCAAATGTGGGATTAAAGAATGACCAGAGCCACTGGAAGTCACCTTTACGTCTTTATTCCTCATGCCAGACACCCAAAGTACACAGCAGAACGGGTCACCCCCTTCCAGGATGACCCGGAGGACCGAAAATACGACATTCTCCGTAGCTTTCTAAGAGTCGTTAAGTAAAGCGGCTCAGGGAATGGGCTGGTGTGTCATGTTTTTTTGTTTTTTGGTTTTTTTTTGGCTTGCTGGAACAGAAGCATGTCTCTGGTGGGCACAATTCCTCCCCAGCCGCTCTCCCAAGAATCCTGGGTGGATGCTGCGTGCTCACAAGGGCAGACCCCTCCTCCTTTTGACGTGCAGAATCTCCATGGCGTCTGGGTTCACGTCCCCCCTCTGATTATCCGCGGGCTCCACAGCCTCTGGTCCCCCCTGCAGGAATCAAACATACCTCCCTGAGTCCGAACGAAGCTTCCGCCCCGCTCCCACACGCGAGCTGCCTAAGATGCCCCCGGAGCATTTAAAACATTCTCCCTCCCCTGCCCTTCCCTTCCTCCACCCTCCCCAAGAAAAACGATCCTCGAGGCAAGAAGGAGAGCGAAGCAAAGCCAATCTCTCATTTAGACGTGGTGTCTTTCTTCTGAACAAAGCAGGGTTCAAAACCCGGACTGTTGCAGCCAGCGAGTCCCTGACCCTTTCTGCAAATGTAACGAGCAAGCAGTCAGCACAGCCTGGGCTTCTGTGGCCCGGGATTGATGTAGCCCCGGTAGGTTTGTCTCCGCAGAACTAATGGCTGTGACTTCAGAGAAAACCCTGCAGGAAGTTTAACCCGGGTGTCATCCGCCTGGTCATCTCAGACCCATGAAATTAGGCGCCTTGCTCGAGCTGCATTTCACACTTCTTTAGAGCCGGCTGACCTTTGGCCAAAAATAAAGTTTGAAAAGAAACAAGGAGTTTGCCTTTCCCCACGGCCGTGCCAGCCGGGGTGGGTCTGGAGCTTGCTACTCACGTCAGCCCCCCGGAGACCCAGGCCCCTCGCCTTGGCCAGTTCTGCCGCGCGCCGGGCCATCTCCACTTTGTAGGAGCCGGGAGGGGTCCAGCCGATACCTCTGGTCAGGTTCAAGTCTGATTTGTACTTGACCTTTCGGGGGAAGGAGGGAAGAAAGAGGAATAGGTCAGCAGGGTTTGGGGGTGATCTGGCCACAGAGTGGAGAATTCCACATGTGGAATGAGAGGCCGAGGCACAGGAGGAAGGGTCTCGGCCGGGCAGGGGTGTGGGGGGCAGCTCACATCGCTTTGCAGCTGGTGGGCCTTCTGCGCGTGCTTCAGGCCCAGCTGCTCGGGGTCGCAGGTGGGCTGGGGCAGGGGTTGCCTGTAGCACACGTCGCTGGCCAGCTGCTGGCTCCTCCTGGCCTGGAGGAGGCCGGGCTGGTCTGGGCGGCTGTGGAACTGAGACCGACTCTTGGCGAAGTCCTTCTTGTACTCGTTGTCACTCTGGAGTTTGCCGACGTTGAGGAAATGCCTCATCCTTGGGTCGTCCTGGACGCTGCGGTACCCAATCTGCTGGCCCCGGTCTCTCAGGAAGGCCTCTTTATACCGGAACTGCAGGTCAGAGGAGCAGAGGGGGGTCGTGGGTGCCTGCCTCCCCAACCCCCCCCCCCCCCCCCCCCGCCAGCCCACCGGGGTCTCAGCAGGAAGTTCAAGGATGGGGGAAGGGCGCAGCTTCGGATTCAGGTACACCTGGGATCTATCTCCCCCGCTGCTACCTTCTAGCTCTGTGGCCTCGGGCCAGTGACTGAGTCCCTCTGAGCCTCAGTTTCCCCACCTGATAAAATGGGAGAGTGAACCTCCGCCCCACGGGACACTGACGGGATTCAATGAGCTGGGGGCTAAGCTTCGCGTCTGGCACAGGTTCACGCCCACCGAGTGGCGGCTCTGGGTGTTATTGCCGCTGTAATGAACCCAGCAGGAAGAGGAACGCGCCCAGTCTATCAGCAGCCACTCTTCCCTTGATTTTTTCCAGTTTGCAGGGACCCGGGCCCCTCAAACCATCTATAGTGAAGGGCCAGATTCATTTCGTCTTGCTTTTTATTTATTTATTTTTTAATTTTTTTTTTAACGTTTATTTATTTTTGAGATAGAGAGAGACAGAGCATGAACAGGGGAGGGTCAGAGAGAGAGGGAGACACAGAATCCGAAACAGGCTCCAGGCTCTGAGCCATCAGCACAGAGCCCGATGCGGGGCTCGAACTCACAGACCGTGAGATCATGACCTGAGCCGAAGTCGGACGCTTAACCGACTGAGCCACCTGGGCACCCCTTGTCTTGCTTTTTAAATTGCCAGTCCGTCAAGGTCCCAGATGTGGTTCTACCGCACCTGCAGTGGGGTGCCTTGTGCGTGTGACGACACCCAATGCGGCCCCTGCCCTGCTCAAGATAAGTCCACCGGGCACATGCTTGGCTGTCACCATAGCTAGTTGCTGCAAATGTTTCTAAATGCTTGCCCTTGGTTTCTGTACTCATTGTGGGCAGAGACAAGCTGTTCGTGATCAATGATCCAGTCAACGATGCCTTCCTCTTCCATAACAATGGCTGCCATGTTTTGAACACCTGTTATTTGTATGACACTCTGAACTATTTTGTTTTCACTCCTACAACAGTCCTAGGAGATAAAAATTATACCGTTGCTCATAGATGTAGAAATCTGCCTCCACAGAATGTGAGCAACTTGCCCGACACCACGCAGCTGAGTCCTAAATGACTGAGCCCGGACTTTAACTCAGACGAGTCGAGGTGGAAAGCTCAATCTCTTTCTACCCTGTCACGCTGTACTTCAGCTAAAAGTGCTTTTATGTGGATCAACACATCAATCACATGTTGATTGACCTCTCGGTACACACACATCAAGTTTTAAGAGTGTCTCTCCTGAGAGTGTCTGGGTGGCTCAGTCTGCTAAGCGTCTGACTTTAGCTCAGGTCATGATCTCGTGGTTTGTGGGTTTGAGCCCTGTGTCGGGCTCTGTGCTGACAGCTGGAGCCTGCTTCAGATTCTATGTCTCCCCCTCTCTCTGTGCCTCCCTCTTTTGCACGCTGTCTCTCTTTCTCTCTCTCAAAAATAAACATTAAAAAAATAGTGTCTCTCTTGGGCGCCTGGGTGCTCAGTCAGTTAAGTGACTGACTCTTGACATCCGCACTGTGACAGTGCACAGCCTGCCTGGGATTCTCTCTCTCCCTTTCTCTCTGCCCCTCCCATGTGCCTCTCTCTCTCTCAAAATAAATAAATAAACTTAAAAAGTTAAAAAATAATAAGAGTGTCGCTCTTAAGAGAGAGAAAGTGGGAAAACGACCCTCCCCAACTTAAAACTTCTAGCTAAGATTCTGGGAGATAAGACCTATTTTTAATTTCATTGGAAATATTTGTTCAGTTTTGGTTCCTGGTGGTTTTCGTTTTAACAGAACTGGGAAAACCAGTCAAAACTCTCAGTGACAGAGGGAGACAGAGCCTGAGGTCTTACGTCACTGGCGATCTCTCTGGACGCCCGGGCAGTCTGGAATGGAATGGCGTCCAGCCTGAAGTCATAGCCGACAGCCCGCGTCTGTTCCCAAGAGTTTCTGTAGGCTTTCTAGATGGCGAAAACAAAGAAGCGAACGAGCAGGGAGTGAGAACTCCGTATCTGGCATGTTGTTAGTTCTGAGCAGGAACAGATCCTAAACACACACCCTCGCCCTTGCAGGGGCCCAAGGACAGAGCCACAGCCCTGCATCCACCCCGAGGACCTCCCCAGCTCTGAGCCTGGTGGGAATGGCCACGAAGGGCTGCAGCTCTAAGCCCCTGGCTTGCTCATCAGGCCCTGCCCTGGCGGGTCTGGGCTCAGCGAGTCTGGCTCATTCGCTACATCCTGTTGGTACAAGGGGCCCCTGCCCCACTCCTCCCTGTGTTTGCATTCGCTTTCAGTGCCTCAGGTTTGCAGCTTCCAAACAACAGAACTCAAAGTTCGAGAACTCTGTTTCTTCAGATACGCGGAAAGTACTATTCCTTAGGTCCCGGCACCCATGGGTTTGTTAGCTCCAAAGACTTCCTGGGGGCCCCTCGGCAGCTCCCAAAGCCACGTCACCCCATCGCGATGAAGCGGGCTGTGTCCCATATGCACCCCATGAGGATGCACCGAGGGAAGAGCCTTCACCTGCATTAAATTGATTGCCAAGAACCTGACCGAGTTCCTGACCCATGTTATTTCACATCTTCCTCTTTCATTTTTCCCCTTTTGAAGCTGTTCTCACACACCCTCCAGGAGTCTGTAATCACACCCTCTTAGTCCTCAGGTAGACCCACATAACCGATAGAGCATCAAAATCTCCCATGCCTTCATGTAGCTAATAATTTTTTTTTTCAAGATAAGGGAATGGCTCAATGAAAGGAACCATCTGGAGATCCCAGTGGAGGGCTGTCCTTTATTCAGCCACAGAGAAGGGAGACAGCAGGCGAGGCACATCAGCAGCAGATGACAAAGTGACAGCCCCAGACCGTGTCTGTGGCTCACTCTTTCCAAGAGCCCCAGCGGGTCAGAAGGCCCTTTAAGAACCTTACTTTTGTCACTTGGAAATAGAGGTCAAGCCTGAGGCTCTGTTCTACAGGGGATTGAGGAGATTAAGCAAAGCGGGGATGGCAGATAAAAAGCAAAGTGCCTCACACGGCCGCACACCTGGGCCCGGAACCGGAGGGGCCCATGGAGGCTGAGCCAGGCACGGCGGAGCTCCGCGCTTTTAGGAACCGCCATCCATCACCTTCACCTTCATCACGGCCTCCACCTCCAACACCCAACGCTGCCAACCATGAGCCAAATACCTACTGCGTTCAAGGGCCTAGAAATACAGAGCCCATAACCATTGGGGCAATCACCTAATCGATGGGTCACAGACAGGGCCCAAAGGATTCCATTTCCCGGGTCGCCACTGAGTTTAGCAGGCATGACCGAGGGATGCGTACAAGGGGAGGAGCGTTCAGATAATGACAGACCCACCGTCGCCTTTAGCATTATGCTCCCTAATATGGCGGCCCAGCACACAGAGTCCCAACTCTTAGCGTCCCCTGGGAAGGTGATGGTTGGTGCCTTCCTAAAAGAGGGCCTCCGCACCAGATCTGGGCTGGGTAGGGACACCAAGCTTCACTCCGCCTCAAACTCCCACGTCACCCCACGGTGGTGTCAGATGCGCCCCCGCTTCCGGGTCTCTGCAGCCGAGGGCCAACGAGCCAGTGTGGCCCAAATTGGGGTTCTCCCCAAGACTCCTGCTCCCTTTCTCCTGCCCCCCTTCTCCCTGTATACTATTTGCTTGATTGTCATCACTTCCTCCCTGAGTTTTTTTATTCTGTTGAGGTTTCTGCCTTGCCACTGGGAGCCTTTACATTCCGTAGGCGCTTTGATTTGGAACCCTGGGCGTTTCTCTTCTTTATCACAGTGGGCACAGTTTTGTCCTCATCCTCACACATTAGAGTCATTTGATTTTTAGTTATTTCGGCTGCCTTACACATCTCAATGGCTTTCTTTGCCCAGGAAGGTCACTTTCCCTCCACATCTTCCTCACAGAGCACTTGATCCAATTGTGTGCATTCTACACGCCCCCGAAGAAGTGCTCTTTCAAAAGAGGTTCATGAGTTCTCCATATCCGCATGCCCCGGCGGCTAATTTCAGCTCTGGGACTCCACAGACTGGCGTCCCTTGTGAGCCGGAAGATGCGCCGTCACCGGCCCGGGGCGGCTGTCCTCCTTAAGCTGGCCCCCAAACGGACCGGCAGTCTTATCCCAGTTTTTCGGGGCAGTGGGCCTCCAATAGCTCGTCAAACGGAGGCCTGGCCTTCTCCCATCCTTGAAGCATTAATGCGATGGCTGTTTTGTCCGAGCTCTGCTGAGGGGGAGGTCCCGCTTCCCCAGATGGAGGTCAGCCCACCAGAGCTGCCGTTCTAAAATTATCGCTCGCACATCCCTCAAAAGCATCAAATGGTCATAATAACTCATATTTACAAAGCCCCGTCGCATTCACCGCGTGGGATCCCACAGGGCTTTACAAACGCAACAAACTAATACACACGCTAACTAGAAGGCGCCTCTCACCAACCCCTGCGAGGCGGCCACCTCTGGGGTGCACGGTAGCAGCTGTTGATCTGCGCGGAGCCCCAGGACACAATGGCCGGGCCAGGGAGGGAAGAATGGCCGGACTCTGGGAGGCCCCGCGCTGCCCCAGGCCGACACACTCAGCCTGTGTTATTCTGATCTGACGGCGTCTTTTGATTCTGCCGCCTGGCTACCTGTTATCCCAGGATCACAGCTCTGCTGGCCGAGCGGCTGCCTATTCTATTACAACCGGGGGCCTCCGACCCCTGCTAACAACAAGCCTGGGTTTAGGAAACAGCATCTTGGTTATGCACGCAAAGGGCACACATCTAAGGGACACGGAAGTGTTGAAGGCCACCGTCTCACGCACAAAGGAGACTGTGTTTGTGCCCGATGGGCGGCAACCGCAGCGTCTTTCCAAACTGTGCGGTGAGAAAGTGCCACGGCGTCTCCAAAGTCACCCTGCTCCGAAGGGCCGAGGGCACGTGTCCGGGAAAGAGACAGAGCAAGCGTCTGCCCCTGCCAGGGCCAGGAGAGCGCACGACTGAGGTCTTTGCAGTCGTGCCCGGAACCGGAATTTCCGAGCTGGGAGGAACCACAGGCATCGGTTCGCCCGGCTCCAGCCCGTTTTCCAGTTGAGGAAACTGAGGCCCGGCGAGGAAGGTGGCTCCGAGTCGCACACGTGGTCTGTCTCACTCTCGGTCCCGTGTTCTTCCCGTCCCAGGCCCTCCCTCCTGGGACTTTTTCTTCCCCAACGAGTAACATCCAGCTCGGGTATGGATACATTTACAAATACACTTACACACCACATGAACGGCTGCTTCACTTACATCACTCAGGCACTGCGCGTTGAGGCGGGCTCTGGTGAAATCGGGGTGGTCGGGGATCGGGGTGTATCTGTGCAGGGACTCTGCGTCGCCCGCCCTGTACAGGCGCTGTGGGTAAGACAGGCTCACGGTAAGTGCAGAACTGCACCGGCCGAAGTGACAGGCGGAGGACAGGCGGACCCCCTTCCTGCCCCTCCCACCGAGTGCCCACCATCGCGGGGGCAGAACCCAGCCCAGCACGTGGAGGGCCTCCCGCCAGAACCCAGAACCCACCGGCTGACCGTAGGGGCCCGTGTGCCCAGAGTCAGGTGGGACCGGCTGGTTTTAAATAGACCCTGTTTAAAATATCCATCAAGATCTGCTCCAGATGGGCCCCAAACCAGCATCCTGGTTGGCTACGCCCGCGTGTTTTACAACAGTATAAGGTGTGTGGGTATTTTGAGAATCTTTGCAACTGAGCATTGTTCAAGGTTTCTACTTGTAACGAGATGCCTTAATGCCCTTGCTGTTTGATGTGAATAATAATAAAAAGACACAAAGGCTAACAAGTCTTTTTTTTTTTTTTTTTTTTTTTACCATGAAATGCCTTCAGATGTTTCCAGAAAATTAAAGTTTTCATAGTCTACCTGGGTCCCAGGAAGACACAATTTTAAAACTCGAGCTCTCTCTTAGTTCCTATTTTTAGAGCACTGATCTAAGAGTTGCAAACAATTTTAGGAAGGGATTGAGCCTCATCTACTTTTAGAGAGGAAAATACAGTATTCTGATCCTTTTCCAAATTCATCTTGGACTTCGCCAACACGAATGTTTCGGCACAACATTTAGACTCTGTGTGATGAGGGGTCGGCTTTCTCTGTGCAAAATCAAATCCCTTGACAATTTCAGAGAAAAAATATTTAACTTCCTATACTCCGAAATAAATACAGGAGAGAAGAAATGAGGTTAAATCATACGGAGTAAAAGCAGAAAGAAGCTTTTAACGTGGCTGTTCTTTTTTTCTAAATGGGTTACGTTCAGCCTTTAATTCCATTACCATCTATCAATAATTGAGACGAATCTCTCTAATGTTGACGAAAAGATCACCAATAATACTTAGTATTGTTATGATTGCGAACACGCCATAATAGGGGACACTTATTGAGGACTCACTATGTTCCAGACACTTGCTAAAAGTGTCACATACATTTATTTATTTAACCCTCAGTTAGTTCACTTCATCTAGGACGAGTGATGGAAGATGCCCACCTCATTGCAATGCAGGTAGCTGTTCTTGGCGTGAACCAGGTCTGGGGAGTCAACCACCGTGGTGAACTTGATACTGTCTGGTTTCTTACGGTATTTAGTCTGTAAGAAAAAGGCACAGGTTCCCATAAAACCGGTGAACAGCATGCATTTTTCAGCATGCAGCTTCACCGCACCACCTGCTCAGTACCAAATGGGCCAATGACACTACTGGAAAACAAGTCTCTCTTCTTGGCGGGTAGCTCACAGGGGTATACAAAAGGTCCAAGCGGCCCCTGTGATAAGGAACATTTTACCAGTATTTACTCTCTCTCTCTCTCTCTCTCTCTCTCTCGAGAGAGAGAGAGAGAGAGAAAGCTGCACAATAGCCTGGCTCATCACAATAAAGGAATTCAGTAGAGGGGAGAATTCAGCATCAGCAGGGTCCCAGTAAGGTCTATTACTAAGAAATGGAAGAAGGCAGTGCCACCCTCAAGGGGACCCCAGGGCAAGAATCTCCAGGCCACCAGTACGGTGGGGAGTTGGGTTAAGGTAACCATTCCCCGTGCAATGCGTAACACCTTCTGAAATCAGATAAGCCCCAGACACTGGGCACTCTGAGTAAACTCAGGAGATGGATGGCAAGTTCTGTGCCCCCATGAAAACAACGGGCCAGCTTAGCTCATGACTACCGAATGTGCCTACTGAGAATCTTCTAGCACATCATCTGTCACTGCCCAGTTGGGAACATGCCTTTAACTCCCCAGCAAGTGAATTCATGTGGAGGGAGATCTTGTTCAGTCTTGCCACTGGGTTGCAAAAGGCCAAGAAAAACACTGGGCGTCCAGTGGCCACGGGGCCCTCTTGGGATCTCCACCCTGTAAGCAGGTTCCCTCTGCAGCAGAAAGTGAATGCTATAGGTTGCACGTATGATAGGGTCGGGTTAGTGGTACCTCGCTGATGAGTTCTCCAGCCTTCTTTGCACACTCTAGCTGTGGGGAACTCAGCGTCAACCATCCCGTCCCCTTCATGCCCATCAGGTCTGACTTGTAGCGAAACTGCGGGAAGAAAATCATTGGCTTTTACCAAGAGAGTGTCTGAGACTGTCGGGGCATTCCTAGATCCTTGATTTGTAATAATGCTTCGTCATGACGTGTCAACATCTTCATTCGGAGTGTGTCTGCACATCGTTAAGTCCAACCACGTGAGTTCGTGCACTCTGCCAGGAATTAAATAATGGATTGTGCCTAAGATACAAGAAGACCCCACCTGTGAACTGGCAGGGTTAGAAGCCAAGGTAATGGATGCAAATGATCGCTTGAAGGAAGAGTGGAGATCTACACCCAAGCCCAGGCATCTGCCTGGATTATTTTGTTTCCTTCTGGCAGTGAGGTGACTGCCTGCCTGCCTGCCTACATAGAACAGTTTTGCCCACCTCCAGGCGATGAAAGGGCTTTGAGCTCTGGGTCAAACCTGCCGTGACTCGGAGCAAATCACTTTACCAATGTGACTCAGTTTCTCTCTGTGACAGCTGAAGGTGGTAACGACCCTTCTGTGCTCATGAGAACGCCTGAGGGTCCTCAGGAGCAAAAGCTGCTCTATGTGTTGGATCTGTTTTGTCTCGTGGTGGTTTGGGGGGCCGGGGGGGCAGGAGGGCGCGGGGACAATTACAGCAGGACCCTAAGAAGGGCACAAGCTTAGATACAACCGGCCTACAGTATGGGAGCCAATTTAATCTTTTTGTGCCTACGTTTCCCTCCCCCTGCCACCGTTCCCTAGGATTTGCTCATAACATCAAAACGGGCTGGGCTTTATCACACTTTTTTTCATTTTAAGGACTCAGAAGATTAGAACTACAGCAGCATCCCTGGGACAAAATAGTTTAAGTGGTGCTGTAGGACAATGAGTCTGATCAGGAGTCTCCTAAAACATTAGGTCTTAGTACCATCCCTCCACCTGCCCACCATTATCTAGGATGAGACAGTCACATGAACGCTTTTCTTCTTCTCTTTATGGAAATTAGGCATTTTTTAAAGGTGGAAAAAGACCCTCTCAGGAAATCTAAAATTTGGATCTAAACGAAGTTGATAGCGTTTCTCTAATTTAGATACAAGCTCTGCTGTAACGCAAAATATCACTCCAGAAACCAGCCTCTCGGCCTTTTTAGTTCCTTTTCATTTCAGGATTCATAGCGTCCCTCACAGCTGGTCTCAAAGAGGGTCCGTTTCTGATCTACTGTCTGCTGGTTAATGCCCCCGTGCAAATTCCACTCTGCTTTCTAACTGGTGAAGGGAGGCATCACTCAGGTTCAGGAGCAGGCTTCAAAACCCCATGTCAGTAAGATTGCTTTTTATACCACGATCTTTCGGTCTACACCGGCAAAAGCTTTTGCCTTCCACTCTGATAAAGAACAGAGAAAATTGGATACATTTCTAAGTTAGAGAGAATAATCCGACAGGACCTCTTCACAGCCGGGTCTCGCTCCTTTCATACGCAAGATGAAGTGGGGAACACTCTTTCAACTTGCCTTTTGTTGAGCTGAACAGTACAATCGCAGGTAAGTCAGAAAGCAAGATGCAGGTTCCCCAAAGATCTGACTGCGCCTCAGACTCTCTTATAAATGGATCGTCTATTGGTATTTCAGCTCCCAGCCCAGGTTGGACTATTCACGCAGACCCTAAAAACAACACGCCTGCCCCAGACTTCACGATGAAAGAGGGGGAGAGAGAGGGGAGTTGAGAAGAATCAGCCACCCAAAGATGGTTTTAAAGAAGGATTCTAAGATGATAAGAGAGCCCCGCATGCTGCCCAACTGCATCCGGCTTCCCCAAACGGCAGTCTCTGCTGTTTCCCCTTGCCTGGAAGCCACCTTCGGATTCGTACGTGGGGTTTCCTGGCACCCCCATTTTGCAGCACCGGCTGCAACTGGGTCCCCAATTTCCAACGATGTAAACAACTGCACCCGGGAGGCAGCCAGCGGGAAGGTGTATTTGTCGTATTAATGGGACCCTTTATAACCACTCTCTTGCACAGGGTGTGGTTTGCTTTAGACTCATTATTTCATGCGTTGTTCATGGCATCCTTCAAAGGAGGGGTTCTTATGCCCATGCGCAGAACAATTTTGGTGTTCGACTGACTGCTCAGATTCTCAGAAGAGCCACCGGCGGCTGTCCACTTGGTGTACCACGCAGGCGGTCATTGAAGGAACCCTTAGGAGTCGGAGCACCTGGGGTCCTAATCCAGCCACGTGGGGGAGCCAAAGAGCACTGAACTAGGAGTCTGGACACAAGAGCCCTGCTCTGCTCCTTGCCGTAGGGTCTGGAGCAAGCCATTCCCCTGCCAGCCTGTGACCCTGGGCAAGTTATTTAAGATGACAGGTGCCTTAGCTGCCACATCTGTAAAAACGAGAGGAATACCAGTATGCACCTAGATACTAAATGAGATAGTTGGTGCAACCCATTTAAACAAATGCCTGGTCCAGAATAAACGTTCCAAACATTGTAGCTAATGTTATTGTTGTTTCTGATGGAGAAACTGAGGCTCGCGGAGCTTACAGAGTCTACCTGAGGTCATGCAGCCGTAAAGGGTGGGGTCAGGGCTGTCCCCTTGACAGTCCCTGAAAGTGCTCTTCAGGACTCCCTGCAGCCCCCGCACAAGATCATGGCCATTCACTGTAGAGCACTGCCTGGGCACAGCATGTATCTCATACATGTCCCGAGGCAAGCATGGCTTGAGCAACTGTGGCCTGAGACCTTTGTCCTGGGGGAGAGCACCTCTTGGCTCCCTCTGGCCCGACCCACAGCTTTCTTTCTGGCCTGGGTAGGAGAGGGCAGGAGAAGCAGCCGGAGGCTGGGGGCTACTGTTCCTCCCTCAGACTGAGCCGAACTGAGTCAACACACACGGAGCCTTTGTTTCTTTTTCTATACAACATAACTACATGAAATTAGATTTTCAATAACGACCACAAGAAAACTGAAGCCTCAGAACCAGCTCAACATTACGAGGTGTCCTCTGTCCTCTCGCAATCTACCCGCCCCCCACCAAATGAACAAACTTGAAGTTTAAAAAGCGATGCATGAAACATCATACGGTGATTTAAAAAAATTAAGCCATAGCTTCTCAGCATTCCAAATTTTAATACATATCCTATTTCATAAAGTGTGTAAGAATGCCAGCTACCATCTCTTGGAAAGTCCTTTGCTTTTTAGATTGTTTTTCCTACATTTTTAAGCATTAAAATATCCTTTCTTTTCAGAAAAAAAAAAAACCGTGATATAAATGGTAGCTCGAAATAATGTTTAGGTTTTTTTTCCTCACTTAGTAAAGTAAAAATCTGAGGGCAATCCGGGTGGCTTAGTCGGTTAAGCATCCAACTCTTGATTTCAGCTCAGGTCATGATCTCAGGGTTTGTGAGACAGAGTCCCAGATTGGGCTCTGTGCTGACAGCACGGAGACTGCTTGAAATCCACTCACTCTCTCTCTTTCTCTGCCCCTCCCCCTCTTAAAATAAGTAAATAAACGTGAAATAAAAATCTGACATTATACTGATGCCACCATCTTAAAAACATCTACCCGTGAACCCTGAGATCTGAGGTCACTGGTCAAACCTCTTTGCTTCTCTGTTGGAGGGACAGAGGCCTAGAAAGCAAAGTGAAAGTTCCAGGACACGGAGTCAGTGGGTGACAAAGTGGGGCTTCCCATGAGTGTCTTGGGGCTCCCGGCTCGGCTCCCCTCACCTCTCCCGGATGGTCTCTGTATCTGCCCTGGAGGTTCCTCTTCCCCCCCAGGAATAGACCATTGACAAGATGGTCATGCCATGCACCATTCTTAGAGATGGCAGGACAGCCATCTAGCAGGTGGAAGGCCTTCCTAATGGAACTCGGGCTGGCCCCTTAGTAACTACATCCCCTGTGTGGGGCCCGATGACCTCCCCCTGCCCCACACTCGACCTGACTGGGATAACTGTGATGAATAATTAGGTGACCAGTGAATCATGACATCACGGAGTCCGAATTAATCACCAATTATGTGTTTATAATATTCTGTCTGTGCCGTGTAACTAAACTCAAGAGCGGTCGTTGCCCTAAAGGTAACCAGACTCAAGACCTTGGTGTAGAGAAGAATCAAAACAGCTAACACTTCCTGGCACGTTTCTATGCACCGGGCACCATGTGAGGTTTCATACAGGCCAGTCCTAAACTGAGAACTGGGTTCTCAACTGGGGGCAGTTTTGCCCCCCACGTACATTTGGCGATATTTCAAGACATTCTGACTGTCACACCGGGGGGAGGGCAGTGCCATGGCATCTAGTGGGTAGAGGCCACCATGCACCAGACGGGCCCCACCATGGAGAATCACCCAGCCCAGAACATCTGAGGTGCTGGAGTTGAGAAAACCTGGTACAAGAGCTCCTTCCTCCTAGGGCTGAGAGAGACAACACGTACAAGTTCACGTGGTTCAGTGCCTGCCACTGACCACGCCCACAGTATCATCGTTACCTTGTCCCGACGCGAGACACTGAGGCCTAGAAGGAGGATAGAACTGATGTCAGCACGTATGGGAGGGGCTGGTGCCCTGGCCTGGGTGAGGACCTCTCTTTTCTGGGTCTCAGTGTCCATACTTGGGTTGTAGGAAGCCTGACTCCCCTGCAAGGAGCTCCCTCCTCGAGAGCAAGATGGGTAAGATGATGGGTTCTGGGGTCAGTCCTGCCTGGGCATCTCCCAGTGACCTCATCTGTGTAAGAGGAGCCATGACTGTCCCCACCTCGCAGCATGTGGCAAGAGGGACACTCAGGCAGGCAGGCAGACAGCGTCAGCTGTGGCTGGATCACTGTTTGCCAGGCATGAGCTTCCCCCCCACTGCATACCGTCCAGCCCCTACTCTCTCTCGGACCCCCGCTCCAGACCACATCCTCCTCACTCGCCCACTTCCTTTGTGCTGGCCTCAAATAGGCTGGGGCTCCTCCCGCTCAGGGCCTTGGCCTTTGGATTTGCTATTCTGTCGGCTGGAGTGGTATCTCCTTCCCTCAACTTTGGTCGTTGCTCAAATGTTGCCTTTTCAGTGCCCTGACCCCGCCCTCTGTTTTAATTTGCACACACGCAGGTCCACCCACCTACCCCCCCTTCCCTGCTCTGTGTGTCTCCACCACGTGTGTCCACCCGACGTACCACGTGTCCTACTTATCACAGTCCTTCTCCCTCCCAGATCTTGGAAGCCCCGGGAAAGCAGCAGTTTTTGACTTTTCTGTTGACCGTGGTAATCCCCAGGGCCTGGAATGGTGTAGTAGGTACTCAAGAAACAGTTATCAAACAACCGAATGATTCCAACCTAGATGGCCCGACACAGACCCAGCAAGTTTTAGCTTTGGCGGGGGGGGACCAAAAGGCAAAGGAAGAAGCAGAGATTTACATCCAGCCTAGGCGGGGGGAGGAAGGTCAGGGGCTGGCGTGCAGCCCGAAGGTCCCCTACCTCACTCTGCAGGGCATGAGCTCTCTTGGCCCAGGACATCTTCAGGTCCTCAGGCAGCGCCGTGAACTCGTGGCACCATGTCCTGTAGTCGTGATCGCTGGCTAGGGCCTGGGCCTTCCTGGCGTGGACCAGGTGCACCATGTCCATGGGCAGGTGACACTGGGCTCGGCTGCCCGCCGCCCCCCGCCTGTACTGAAGCTCGCTCTGCAGCTGGCCCACCCGCCAGCAGTGCCGGAGCCGGGGGTCCTCGCTCACGCTCCGGGTCCCGATCAGCCTACCTCGCTCCTTCACAAAGTCATGTCGGTAGAGAAACTGGAAG
This sequence comes from Acinonyx jubatus, assembly GCF_027475565.1. Taxonomy (NCBI): domain Eukaryota; kingdom Metazoa; phylum Chordata; class Mammalia; order Carnivora; family Felidae; genus Acinonyx; species Acinonyx jubatus. Next base: position 68,923,101 of record NC_069393.1, read on the forward strand.
GGAAGACTGCAGTCAGGGGCCGGCCTTCGGCCTGCTTAAATCCCACCTGCATGTTTTCACTGCCGACCCTAGAAAACTCTCCCACTCTTCCACTAGGAGGTGATGATTATAAGAAAAACCACAGTGAGGGTGGCATGAGAGCATGCTTCCTCCCCGGGGGCTGAACAATTAAAACATCGCTCCATTCTTCCTACCTAATTAAAACCATATCCTCAGGACCAAAGGAAGGGCTCCACTCCCCTTATGTGTGTCCTATGGCCAAAAGGAATTTATCAAAAAAGGTAAAAGAGAAACTTGTGCTTTAACCGTTTGTACTTGGCAAAACATTAAACCCAAAAGACAGGATCCATTTATTTGAAGTCCACGTTTTCTGTGATTTGTTTGTGGGAAAGAGAAAGTCACCTTCATGTCCCAAAGCTATGGACGCTATCAACAGAGTGGCTGAAACACAGCTGGCCAATCCTAACGCCAACGTGTGAAACTAGAGAGAGCCAAGAGGGAGATGCGTTACGGTCGTATTACAATTTCTCTTACGGGTTCTCTGTCGAATTCTAGGCGCAGTCAGAAAGCAGGCAGCTCACGCGTTACAGGGGGGACCGCTGGCGAGACCCCGCCATTAGAAACAAATCCTAATCGCTTTCCTGCTGGAGACCTTTGCCTGAGTTTAGCTTCGGATTAATAGAGCCTTTCTTTCCCTCCCTCCGTCAAAGAGTCTCATTCCTAACTAATATATTCTGCAGGTGACATCCTGTCTCACACGGTGATAGATTTGCTTTAATTCAGGAAAATCAGCCGTAGACATTGTTTTACAAGAAGTTAACAGAAATTAGGCAAAATGGAAGGTCATATCATTCGACTCACATCACTGGCTATATCTCCAGAGACGCGAGCAGCCTGGAAGGGAAGAGCGTCTATCGTCAGTTTGTAGCCTTGAGCACGGAGATTACGCCAAGACTCCTTGTATTTGGCCTACAGTAGGAACACATGTAGATCTTCTTTAAAAAAAAAAAAGAAAATTACACGAACCAACGAACAAAGGCTACCCCTTTCATTTGTAGTAGGGTGTTCGAGAATCGATTTCTGACCAGCAAAAGCGCTCTCTTTTGCAAAGACAATCTCATTAGCACACACACTGGCGTGCTCTCTGACGCATATGTACGCGCCACACTTGAGGAAAAATGCATTTACCATGAGCATCTAAAAGACATTTTTTAAGTTTCTGGGAACACCAGAAGGGCCACCGTTAGAGCCCATCACGGCCACAGACAGACGTGGCTTTGGAGCACGTCTGCACCTCAGCTTACGTCAAGAAAGGCTTACGTCACTCAGATTGGCCGCGTTTGCTTTGGCTCGGGCGAACTCAGGCAGACCCAGGGTCATTGTGTACCGGTGCCTCTCCTCGTCCCCGGCTGCTTTATAGAGGCGCTGGGTAGAAAAAGAACGAAGAACAAGCAAGGAGATAACGCTCAGTGCTTCTGCAACGCTGCAGGTCCCTCGCTGGCAAGCGGGAAATAGGTTTGCAGAAATAGGTTTGCGGAAGGCCACTCGCTGTGTCACAGATACACCTTCAGCCCTGGGGAAGATCTTTCTTTCAATAAAGTCAGTTCTTTCATGAGTCAAATTGAGTGACATAAAAGGAGTATGTAAGACATTGCAAGTTGCTTCTGACGGGGTTCGGGACAGGTCACCCCAAAATACGGCACCTTGGCGTACTGAATGCTTTAAGCTGAAGGAATCTGGGAAACAGCAGGTGCCAGAAGAGCTCTTTCTTCTCCCCTCTCCTGAAGCAGGTCAGAAGACCCTCCTGTGAGAGATGCCCTCCCCACACCCAGAGGCGATGAGCGTCCTTATCTCCGAAGACGGAGGGCTGCAGAGAGGAATCTGAGCGAACAGACCGAGCTAAGTGTGCCCCTGTTCTTAGCTCATCACGTTTTGCCGTGACTCTTTACTCTTCATCGAACCTCGTACTGAAACGCTCAGGTCTAACCCGTTTCTTCTGTCTTCGTTTCCTTATGAAGGCTCCCCGTACCACGTAAAACTTGAGTTAAATAAACTAGTATGCTTTTCTTTTGTTAATCTGCCTTTTGTTACAGAAGCCGCACTGAGACCCTATGTTGGGTAAAAGAAAAGGTAATTTTTCCTCCTTACGCTTTGCCCAATAATAGGCTGAGGAAAGAAAACCACATTTAGGAACACTATCAAAGCTCTTCTCATTGTAAACTTTTCCCTTGAGGATATAGTGTACAGACGATAAATACCAAGATCCGGGGGGATTTGGGAGAAGCCCCGGTTGGCGGAAGGGGGGTTCCCAAACTCTGTTCTGCATCCTTTCCTAAAGCCCAAGCTCCTTCCGTGAGCAAACTCCCACCAAGGCCGCCCTGCATGGCCTCCGCCAGTTATGAAAACACCTATTCTTGTGATCAGAAATGGCTCTGTGACTGGTGAGTTCTCTGAGGCCAGAGGTCATCACAAGAGGCAGTGTTACCCCACAGCATCCAGCTCACGCAGCTGGCAGGAAAGCCTGGACAGGAATTTAAAATTGAAAACGGTTGCTACCCAAGCTCTTGGGGACATTCTTTTCCTACGCTGCTGTCTCTTACTTTTTGACTTGGGGGAGAGTGGACCCTAATTGTATAAATAGCCAAATCTCGACTGGCTTCTAAAAGAGTCAGGAAGAAAATCTGAAAAACTCAGGACGATGCCAAATTTAATTCTCTGCCGAGCTCGATTTCTGTTTCAAACTTGCAAGAGAGCCACTGAGAAGTAGAACCAAAGGGGCTGGACCACTGATTTTATGTAATAAGATCCCTTCCCCTGTGTGCCGCTCTGGTAGAGATATTTAAATAAAGTGAGCAAACAGCATGTAAGGGAGGAGGCAGAAATTCCAGAGGTCCGACCAACAGCATTCTACGTAACCGGCCTTGCATCAGCACCCCTGAATAACCACACATCCTTCCGAGAATAATCATCAGAATGACCATGGACGTGTGGTTAGCCATTATGTTCCTAGACAGAACAGACGAATGACGGACCAGTACTCTCAAACTTTAATGTGCCAAGGAAACACGTGAGGACCCCGTTAAAGGACCATGTGCATTCAGTGGGCCAGGGGTGGGGCCCGAGGTTCGGCACTTCTAACAAGCCCCCCAGGATATCCTGCTGGTCCGTGACGGCCCTTGAGGGGCAAGACTAGAGTCTGAACCAGATTTCCAACTAGGCCTTCCTTCCCTCTGGAAAATGTTTACATTCCATATGTGATGTTCTTTTCTTTCCAAACCCCCATGCAAACACGCATGCTTTTTCCCGGCCCCGACCCCACAAATACAGGTTATTTTTAACAAGCTAGCAGTTTTTAAAAAGGCCATTCCAAAGCCATCCGATTTTACCTCATTGGTAATCTGGTTGCTGAGTTTTGCATGAAGGAGGCTGGGGGTGTCTGTCACAGCTGTGTACTTGAATGACTGGGGATGCTGACGGTATTTACTCTGAGGGAAGAAGACGACTTGTTAGGCATCAAACCAGAAGGAGACGAAGCTCTCTAAGCACTGGTTATAAAATCTCACTTTGCAAAGGCTGCTAGTCTGTTCCCCAGAATCCAGTCCGACACCTGCTCTCGTGACCTCAGAGCTCAGAGGGAGGAAGACGCAGAGGAGGACAGGACGGACTGAATCAGATGCTTACCCACAGGAAGAGGAGAGGACATCTAGCCCTTTGCCATGAATGGGAACGTGACTATTGAAATTTGCAGTTTGCTCCCGACCTTTGTTCACTGGAGACCCAGAGCCCCTCGGCTCTGGGAATGTCCCAGAAATAACTGTGCAGCTTTAAAAAAAAAAAAAAAAATACCGATTGCCTGCACCCTGCCCTGGGAGACCAGGATTCATTAAACTGTCAGTGGGCCCAGGCATCTGTATTTTTTTTTCAAGCTCCAAAGACAATTCTGATGCCCCACCAGGTTCAGAAACCACTCTCTTTTGAGATTTCACTGGAAAAGTAAAGCGCAAAGTTCAATCTGAACTCCCACGGTGAGGCCAGCTCCGTTTTCTCAGAGTTCCTAATCAATGTGTGAGCCCACCTGATACTTCCAGTGCCCTCCGTTAAGCCCTCCTGTCCTTGCATCTACAGTGAGTGGACGTCCCAGAGCCCTTGCAGGTGTAAGTAAGATTCCTCAGAAGCTCAAAGGGCTTAGAATTCTAGACTTCTGTATTTTTACCATGAAATTATCACCAAGCTTCTAACAACCATTTCCCAGCCACCAGAGAAGCATAGTTGCTTGGACTATTAGCACTAATCCTCATAAAAACTAAACGAGAGGGGTAGGAGTACCCCCATTTAACCGATTACAAAGGTGAGACTCAGAGAGGGCAGGTGACAGGCTGGAGGTCACACAGCAAATGAGCACTGGCCTAGGATTTCAGTCTCCATCTGTTGGTCTCCAAAGCTGGCCTTTTTGTCATTGTACCACAGGGCCACTCTTCAAAGGGACCCTAGGGAAGCAGATCTTACGAGTCAGTGAATAATTCTTATGTGTTCATAAGGGACTGGCTTGATATGTGCAAAGCTGTCTTAAATGACATCCAGTCTAAATGGAGGATCTCGTAACAGAACAGAGGCCCCAGAAGAGGTTATGCGGTGAACGGCCACGGTTAACAGTTAACATCTAACTGGCTTCACCAGGAAGAAGTAAGCTGAATGCTTATTTCTCCCGTGGAAATAAGACGGATACCCCTCAGCCCTCCAGGGTCCCCGGTCACCTCACTGATGAGTTCAGATGCCTTCTTTCTCCCTTCGATCTCTAACGTGCCTGGAATGACACAGGGAACGCCTCGCATGAAGTTCAGGTCTGACCGGTACAAATTCTAGAAGAGACAACACAAGGAATCAGAAAAGCCAAACTCACAGAACAAGGAAGCAAGGAGAAGCCAGAGGACCCACGAGAGGATAACGTCGTAATTAGAACTCATGGCCAAGCCAGTGTCTCCAGACAGAGCATCCTCAGCAAACACACGGTGCCTCCCAGTAAGTGTTTGTGGGGGAAACAAAAATGTAGGTCAAAAGAAAAACGATTCTGCTGTCACCTGTCTCCGTAGCTTTGGAGGGAGGTGAGGCAGGTTTTTATCTTCATGGGGGCTATCAAGACATAAACGCTGGAGTGGATTGTGCTTGGAAAGTCAGTTGTCTTGGGGCAAATGTGGAAATGACGGTTTAATAGGCCTTCTAAAACAAAACCCAGCAGCAGAGGGTGGCATTAATTAATCATGGGTTAAGAAAGAACTAATAAATGAATCCAGAATCATCTGGCACAGGCCTGTCTGTGTGGGTAGGGGCGAGTGTGTGTACCTGAGTGATCCGGGCTGACAGTTTAAAGGGTCCCCAAATTCGCTCCCCTGCAGCCACCCAGGTGCCCCCCCTCCCCCGCCCCCGGCCGTTGCTGCCTTCCAAGTGCTGTCACAGCGAGAGGCAGGGCAGGCGAGGGCTCCGCTCAAGTGACACACAGGCCCTGAGCTGAGCGTGGCAGCTCCACGGTCCTCCAGCTGCTCTGGGGTTCCTGACAGTTTCTGGCAGCCGGTGAGCACCGTACACGGGCAGAAAACCCGAACAGACGACAGATACCCAGATCTGAGTGTCCCTTTGCTTCCAGGCACTGTCGAACCAGGATGCAGGTTTTGTGCAGTGTTTTGCTTTCCAACCCCAGCCCGTTACTTGCAAAGCCCATAGCACAGAAACCTAGAAAGGTAGGCAACAGGGGGAATGCCAAACAGGACGCTGCTGCCTGTGGAGGGGAGACATCCGGGATCTCTTTGGGAGTGAGGAAATCCTCGGTGCTCCCCAATACTCCCAGGCCACCTGCTTCCGGAAACAGGTGGCTCGAGCTTGACACGCACGTGGGAGGCCCGTGAAGGTCTCCACCACTCGTCGCGGGGACCCAGGAAGGACTGCTGGGGCCCGGATGCCCTGCCCTCCCCCACACACTCGCCTCTGCCTGAAGTGGGTCCGCTCTGACCTCAGCCTCTCCTAACAGAGCATGGCCTCCCTCAGAAAACGGGCAGCCTGGGAATTTATGAAGCACGAAGAAGAGCCCCCCGCCCCGGTCAGACCTGAGGCCAAAGGCAGTGCCGGTAACAAATCTTCAACATGCAAAACATGTGAGTGGAGGGCATCCTGGTCAGACGCCATCTAAGTTCACGTGTCAGCCCCCCTTTCTCACTGACAGTTGTGGGGTCTCGGGCAAGCTCTCCTTTAACTTCTTTGAGCCTCCCTGTCATTTCTAAAATGGGATAAAGACTACTGATACGGGGTTATTTTGCGGTTCAAATGAGATCATGTGTGAAAACGTCATGTTTGGAACCAGTGGATGTTTCCCGTTGCCGTTAGATCTGTGTAACTGTGCTGGGCAGGAGCACGGGGTGGCGTTTCCCAAGAAGACCCCGGTTTGGGATTTCTCACCTCCGGAATCCCCCGCGGCACCAACGGGAGCTTGGAGTCACTGCCTCCTGGTCAAATCTGAGAGGACAGAGCCCTGAGAGAGAGGCCAGGTCCCCTTACCTCGCTCTGCAACTTGTGAGCTCTCTTGGCACAGCTGAGCCTCAGGTCTTCGGCCAAGGAAGTGTACTGGGGGAGCGGGTGTCTGTAGTCCTGGTCGCTGGCCAGGCTCTGAGCCTTCCTGGCATGCACCAGGGTCACCATGTCCAATGGCAGATGGAAGTGTGCCTTGGAGAGTTCAAAGCCTTTCTTGTAATTCACCTAGAGGGGCAGACAGATCAACAGCCGCTATTTCAAAGCCACCATTTGCACAGGGACCATCAGGGACAGCGAGTGCGGTGAGAGTCTCCCAGGGGAGCCCCGGAGATGTTCTGGCGGGACCCGCTGCTCCTTTCTTGTAGGGACTGGCTTTATTAGCAGGATTCATGACACTCACCACCCTCAGCTCCTGGAGGTCACTGACTTAGATGATGAAGGCCCACGGCTCCCCCAGTTGGGGCAATACAGAAGTGCAGGAGACCTACATCACATCACGTCAGTGGTTCCCTTGCTGAGTCTTCAGATCTTCCCATTTGCCAGAGGCAAGAAGGTACGTGGCTAACCTGTGAGGGCACAGGGCCCGCCAGAGTTTCTCCCCCTCCCCCTGTCAGGTTCAGGCTTTAGACACTGGGGACTCCCTTCTCGGGCTTAGCCGATGAAGAGCTTCTTCAAAGCATCAGACAACATCCTAAGAAGTCTGGGGTCAGGGGCGCCTGGGTGCTGAGCGGGTTGAGCATCTTATTCCTGATTTCGGCTCGGGTCATGACCTCACTGATCGTGAGTTCGAGCCCCGTGCTGGGCTCTCCGCTGACTGTGCAGAGCCTGCTTGGAACTCACTCTCTCTCTCTCTCTCTCTCTCTCCCTTTCTCTCTGCTCCTCCTCTTCTCGCTCTCTCAAAATAAATAAATAAACTTGAAAAATGTAATTAAAAAAAAAAGAAATCTGGGGGCCAACAGCAGTGGGTAGACGCTTGGAAAGCCAGTTCTGACAGATGGATATTCCCAAGAGGCACGCTGAGGGACGAGAGGACAGACCACAAGCTCCACGGCAGTCCTCAGAGAAGCTGCGGGAAGGTCTGCGAAGCTCACTCTGGGCTTTCCCAGGAGTCAGATGCGTAACTTCCACCTCCGCCATCTTTCCCGGAGCCCCGGCCACCCCTCCCTTACCTCTTGCTCCCATCTAGCACCCTCCCCTGACCCCTAGCATAAAGGACAGGACAATTCATGTGCAACCCCACATTCTTCGGTCAGCACTCCAGCCCAGAAAGGGGTGGGGGTTGGGGGGGAAGAATGTTAGAAATGGGGAAACTGAGGCGGAGAACACGTGAAGCTGTGGACAGAGCCTGAGATGGAGGGATGGCACCATATTCACTTTCTAGCTGATCTGAGACAAGGGACTGAGGCGCTCAGAGTCTAGGTCTTATCAGTAAACCGGGATGGATAAGACGATAATGTTCCTCAAGAGAGTTCGTCCAATGGTTAAGGGAGACCCGGGGTGTAAAGGTGCTTCGTCCTTCGTAACACAGTGGATATACGTCAGCGTCTAGCCCCACCGTTTGCCAGCGTGCATATGTGCAAGGGGACACTGCGTACACACTCGTGCCAGCATCCAGAGGGTCGAAACCACGGGCTGCAAACTCAGACGTTTCCAGGCACCCAGACGATAGCACCAGTGAGTGAGGCGGGCAGTGAGGGAAAAGGCGGCGGCCGCCTGACCAGGACAGCATAGGTCCCTTCTAAATGGAGCTCTCGGTAGTCAACGTCAACTGTGGCCTTGAGGAATCCAGGGCCAGCTTCTGGCTGGAAGTCTACGACCTTTATGCAAAATGTTCCACTTTTAAAGGTTTGCAACTAATTCACTCTGCAGACCAAACAAAACAGCTCTGTCGTCCAAACCTAGCCCACAGGCCCCCCTTCGTGGCCACTGATCACATCACAGAATGGCCCAAGGGAGCTCAGGGGTCGTCTGGCTCAAACTGTCACTTGACGCAGGAAGAAGCTCAAGCCCAGAGGAGCCAAGGGACCCAACAAAGGCGCACAGCTAGTTAGGACAGAGCCAACGGCCACAACCGGAAGGACAAACGACACATGCTGGCCGTGCACCATTAGGTGGGGGCCCCCCAGTCCCGCTGCATTTTTTCGCCTACTTACTTCGCTCTGCAGCGAGTTCGCATACACTGAATGTGCAAGGCTGATATCGTCTTCCAAGCTCCGGGAGCCAAGCATCTGCCCTTTCATTTTCTCAAATGCCTCTTTGTATTTGTACTAAAGGGAAAGAGAGCGGGAGAGAGTAACAGCTCGGGGACAAGGGACACGGAATGGGAGAGGTGGGTATTGGGCGAAAATGTTTTGTTCTTTTGACAGTGACTGGGTGAGTTAAAAGAAAACGCGTGGGAGTCGTCAAAAGGCCTATTCTTTCATATGCAAGACTCCCAATGACTAAAGGGCTGGATATGAACTGGCAGGACATGTTAGCACTTGGGCGGCCCGCGCTGGAAGAAGGTGGGTGCATTGTTAACAGTCTCTGCACGCGGACTTGCTTTAGGAAAGCGCCTGGTGGAGGGTGCATTTCATCTGCCCGGGGTCCAGAGTTACAGTCCGGCATTTGGCTTTGTACCCCGGCTAGGGGATTTTTTTTTTTGTTGTATGGTATGTTCTCTCTCACTGGTCGTTACCAGATTGCCCTAACACAGTCAGTTGGGAAAGCAGAGGACAGTATCCACAGGCAAAAGAAGGCAGGGGTTGGGGGCAAAAGGAGTAAAAATCAGTTAGGATTAAACATTGACACGGTAATGGAAGTGGATGCTCACGTCACTTATGATTTCGCCGGAAGCCTTTGCTGCCTGAAATGGAATGGCATCCAGTCTCAATTTATATCCGCCGTCTCGAAGTTTGCTCCAGGATTCCTTGTAACGTGTCTGTTGGGAACATGCGGACAAATAAAGACCTTCATGTGATCTGGTGGTTCTGAGATGCTCATTACCAAGATGGGCATCGGCTTTGTTATGGGTTTTCTCCCCCAGCGCCCGGTTGGAGTTAGAAATCACTGCAAAACCAAGAAAGAGTTGGAGCCTGCCTCACGCCCACCCACGGGAGGGAGAGTCTTTTGGGGGCGACTCTTTAGAGTCAGACAGACCCAGATTTCTCTGAGCAGCAAGCCGAGTGGAAGAAGGAGGCATAAGGCTGAGCGTGCACAGCTCTTGACGTAAGATAAGGAGAACACAACTGTCTCTGTGGAAGAACAGGAAAGGGGGCAGGGGTTGCTGATCAAGGTCAAGGGAGGGAAGGGTCTCTCCTCGCCATAGCCGTTGGCTGCCCTCACCTATATTCTGACGCTCCGGCATTTCACCCCCTCAGTACCAACGCCTTTTGTAGTAAGGCGGTTTTCCTAGTCTCATTCTTGCAAATGAGCTTGACTCCTCTGTAGGATGGCCTACCTAGCCCGCAGAGCTCAGCAGCGCAAATGAAAGCATGGGGCCCCTTGGTCACAAATATTACAAATTTCAAGATGGTGACGGCAGAGCATTCAAGTAAGCTCCAGGCCCTTCTGAGTACGGGATGCTTCTGAGCACAGGCTGCCGGGCACTGCCCAGGTCCCCGGATCCCCCGGAATGAAAGCCAGTGCCCCATCCACCAGCCTCACCTCACTGATATTCATGGCATTCAGCTTAGCCAGGAGGACTTCAGGGAAGTCGGCTGTCTGAGTGTAATGGTGCTTTATGTTTTCTCCTTGTTCCTTATATAACCTCTGTGGAGGAAGAGAGGTTTTGCATTAAACCCAGGAGGTTCTTCCACACAGCCATCAGCCAAGTTACACTCCGGGAGACAAGGGACAGCTGCCACCTCCCCATAGAGACAGGATCTTGGGTGCCCTGCCTCCACCTGGATCCCACAGCCAGCACGGTGACACGGGCTTCGTGCGCTCCTGAGTCCTACGTCCCAGCTCAGAACACGACAGGCTGAAACCTGCCTCTGCGTTAACACTCTACTTGTAGCATAAACCTGACACGGTGTCAGATGGGAAAATAAGGTCTAGTTAGCACATAATAATTTTGTTATTAACCATAATGCGTGGGAGGGCATTAAAATTCAGAAGCATGAAAGAGGGCTCTTCCACAGGGGACGTCTGGACCTACTTCAATCCCCACTCCCTTCCTCCGTCTCGAGGATTCTTGTGCTATTAAATGTCTACTGGGTGGGTCTGGGGTGTCTTGCATGCGGAACTCTGATTTGGGCTTATGACATCCTCATAGTGATGACACACGAAGTTGGCATCGGCCACCAGAGAAAGTTTCTAAGCCGGGCTTTTCCATCCCAAATCTTAGTAGCTGTGTCCAAAGTTTCTACGTATCACAGCACTGCCCCCTAGAGTTGGTTAGGGTAAGGAAGAAGCCCAGGTTGTTTTTCTTCATACAAAAGTTCTTGTTTGACCATCTGTGTTTCTCAGAATTTAATTTGTTTCTGATGGGCTGCTTGTCAAGAAATTATAAATTCCTAAACCCGTAAGTTTGTAAATCATCCCAAAACTTATTCTGATAGGCACTCAGGACATTTCTAAATGCCTGTTAAATAAGGCACAATCAGAATAAAATATTCAATTGGGAAGCATGAGAGGTAATTTTGAAACTCCTCTTCACCAAGGGTTGCACATTTTCCTCACGGCAAGTCGAATGGTTTGAAGATATTTATAAGGCGTGTCTGCCCCACTTTACAAAGATCTGCGGGCCTCTCTCAGCAGAATCAGCCAAACGGGGTTAACCCATGTCCTAAAGTGAGTTTTTACGGGACCTCATCATTCGATTTGGTCTCCAACGAGTGCCATGCCGTGAGGACAAAAGGCCAGGTCTCAGTTTCACGTTAAAAAGGGAAGACGGGAAGTGAGTTCACCGTTAGTCTCGTGCCCGCAAGACCCAAATCATTTCCAAAGTCTTTGGGGGAATTCAGAGAGCAAGAATTCCTGCCCTCGGGTCCCAGGGAGCCCTAGCGGGGGCTGAGTCTTCCAGTTGCCAAGAATTTTCACTCCCAAAGTTCCAGTTCTGGAAACAACACCTTAAAACAAAAAGGAGAGGGGAAATCCCCCTCCCCCCAACACAAATCTTGAAGATATGCAAATGGGAAGACAGGAGAGCATGAAGGCAGTGGGGTGGCAGAGCCCCACTTGGCATCAGAAGAGCGGTAACACCCCATTTGCATCCTAATGAGGAAGCACCCCCGCTAAGGTGCTCCTTGGCAAAGGACAAGGAGTTCCTTCATCCTTAGAACAACAGAAAGAGCAAGGCAAGGAACCCTCAGCTTCAATCGCAGTGTTGAAAGAAGAGCCCACTCTTAGAGTTCATAATGTATATATATTATCACTTACATCCACGGCTTGGGTATAACTAATTCTGGCCTGGACCATCTCCGGAGTGTCTTTAATACTGGTAAACTTCAAAGCATCTGGAGGCTGACGGTACTTCTTCTGTTGAGCAGAAAAAGATCAAAGCTGTGAATTTTGTGCCGCTCTTTCATGCCATTTGAAAGGGAAAATCATAGGTTGCTTGAGATTAGAGTGAATTTGTGAACATAATTATTATTCGGCTTCCTCCATCTTTATATCCTAGGTGCCTTCAGGTTAATATTTGTTTCAATTTAAGAATAACCTCATGTCAATTAACATTAAAGTATTTCTAGCTGGTGCAAAGAAAACATCGCGAAATTGGGTTATACCGCTAAAATACCGGGGGATGTACGCCTAGGAAAGGGTTCTTTTTGTGGGTTTCAAATGCTGCGTTGTTTACATCTCTTAGTTTGGGTCTCCCAAGCAAGAAGGTGGTTACATTCATCAATTGAAGCTTCCCGCTTTCCTTCCACGAAAGGACTTGGCAGAGATTATCACAGTCAAAACCCTCGCATTTAACAGTCAGGGATCACAACTATTCAATCACTTTAGAACCTGGTTCAGTTAACATGACCAAGGAGTCTTTAGAATGTTACAATAACAAGAAGAAGGGTGCTATGGTTGAAAGGAAGGAGCTTACGTTTTGAAAGACACTGGAAACAAACAAACACAGAATCACAAAGAATTCCAATGCTGGCAAAGACCTAGACACCCAATTCTGATTCTAAAAGTCATGCTTAAATTAATTCCGGGTTTGTTTGTTTGGTTTTTTTTTTTTTTTTTTGCAATCCAAATACATTTCCAGGAGACTAGGACAGTCGCACTCTTAATGGACTTATGAAGTATATCGTTCCTCAAATCAAAGACCTATTTTATGAACACTTCCTCATTTATCAGGGTCAGTTTTTGTAGCCTGGGTTGATTAAGGAAGACAGGGTTCGGTATCCAGCCATCTCTGTCGGGTCACCTGCTTTTGTAAATAAAGTTTTATCAGAACACAGCCATGCTCGTTCACGTACACGGTTGTCTATGGTTGTGTTCACACAGAGGTGGCAGGGCTGAGGAGCCACAACGGGAACTGTGTGGCCCACAAAGCTGAAGACACTCCCTCTCTGGTCCCTTACAAGAAAAGGTGTGCCGACTCCTGCTTTAAGAGACAGGCGTGTATGCATCTGTGGTTTTCTCAGCAGTGTGTGGCATTCGGGCTGAAAATTAGGAGGTCAGCCAATTTGACACTGAACTGGAAGTGTGGGAAACAGAAATGAGGTGATTAGGGAGAATGGCCAAAAGATTTTGTTGCCTTACTGAAGTTTGAGGACTGGCATGCAGCATAGAAGATAAGCCAATTTGTTGAGTAAGTCTGCAAACTGAGGTGGAAAATTAAGCCCACTGTGGGATAAACAGTTCCAGAAAGCTCCCTTGGATGCCAGACTTAGATGCATGAAAGAATCATCTTGAAGTCTAAATTGTGTGTATGATTTATTTTTCACATCCTTTTATGAGTGGGCCCAATGAGAGCTTAGGAGCATGAGTCCTCCAACCTAGATGTTTGCTGCGGCAAGTTTCTCAAAATCATCCTTTGAGGAAGGTCTTTCGTCAGTCAGAATGAACTACTTAGGGCCGTGAAGTGTCCACTGAGCCTTGAACGTTGACTAAGATTTCCTAAGAATTAGGCCAATCAGAGCGAACCCACTTCTGGAACCAGCTCTGTGACATGTCAGGCTAACCAGAATATTCTCCCATGGGAAAGACATCAACGCTGGGCAGGTGTGTTTGGAAAACCAACTTAGGTGTCTTTCTGTTCTACCTACACATTCAGTAAGAAACTGTTCTCAAAACAAAGTCCCAGGAGGCTCATTACAAAGGCTACCATCCTCTGTGGCTGCAGCCGTGGTGATCCCCTCCCCACCCAGGTAAATCCAGAAAGACCAGGTTACTCTGGAGGCAACTAGAAAAATTCTCACTTGCCTTCTGAGCAAGTTCCTCCCCAAACAGACATGAACAGAGGTGGGATTTGGGTTGTTCGAGGATGGGCAGCTTCCGTGTGAGCACGAGGCAATGACAACTCCCTGGTGTGTCTAATCCAGTGGCTCTCCACCTTCCAGCAGCATCTGGAGACACTGTGGGTCGTCATACCCGGGCAGAGGGTGCTACTGGCATCTAGTGGGTGGAGGCCAGGGGTGCAGCCAGACCCCCCACGTGACCCAGGACAACCCCCACAACAGAGAGCTTTCGGAATGCCAACAGTTCTGAGATGGAGAAACCCTGATCAAATCTTTAAAAGACCTGTTTAATGAAACTCTCCCCAAAATGTGAGCAGACGGATCTTTTTAGCACGCTGTAACGCCTTAGGGTCCAGCTGGGGTGGCTGCAGGTGGACCGGCGTGAGATTTAAGTAGAAGTGAGACCCCTCAACAGGAGAGACCCGGGTCACGTGCTCCACACTACGTGAATATTCAAAAACTGTTTACACTGTGGCGGGAAGAGAGAGAGAGAGAGAGAGAGAGAGAGAGAGAGAGAGAGAGAAAACGGGCATCAAGTCCCGAAAGAGCTTTCTGGGTGCAATAAATGTTATCTTTTCATCATCTCTCCCTTGTTGCTTCATTAAAAAGGTAAGCTGGTGGGTAGCAATTGAGCTCTTTTTGATTGTCATTATTATTCATAATATCATTTGTCACCCACTTTGTTTTTGCCGGGGCTCTACGGGCCCCTACTGGTGTGTGTTTGGTACGTAGTTTCCCTCTAATTACCAGCCCTAGTCTGGGCTTCCGGGCCTTTCATGTAGCTTTGCCTTTTTCTTCGCCTTTTGAGTGGAAATTATTTTAATTTTATACAGCAATGCCACACGCCTAGTGCAACCGGCCCTGTTGCACGCTGTCAGGAAATCTCACCTCGCTAATGAGTTCTCCTGCCTTCTTCGCCTGCTCCACATTTAATGACCCGGTGGCGACCCAGCCCGTGCCTTTCATCCACTTCACATCTGCCCTGTATTGGTTCTGATAAAGGAGAAAGAAGAAAAAGGCAGGCCATTGTTGGCGCGCAGACATTTAAAGGGCTGTTAACGGCTCCCAGATGTCGCCTTGGTGCTGGCTGAGTCAAATTAGATGCCACTTTTGTCTTATCCATTTCTGCACAGTCACAGGCAGGGCTCCAGAATGTCAATTAATTTCCCCTCTAATTGGAGCCTCCCGCTGCCGGTGGCGTTAGGCCCCACCCACGGGCGCCCGGGGGTGCAGCGGGAGGGGTCGGATCAACCTTGTCCCTCATTAGGGACGCGTGTCTACCTCGGGAAGAGGAGTGTTCTCATTGTCTGCTTTCCCCGTTTCCTTGTTGGAAATGACAAGCAGGGGAGAAGAAAATGAGAACTCACAACAGAACCCGGGTGGGGAGCTATTTGAGGGAATTTCACAAGACAGCCCAGGCCTCCCACGGTGCCGATTCCTTCCTATGCGCCTCGGTGCGGGGCAGGGGGCACATCTCATTTCTTTGCTCTCCGTGCGTGGAAGGAGTCGTTTTAATGGAAAGCCATTTAAATGGACGCTTCTCTAAAACTCGCGCATCACCTGTATCCCCGGAAACCGCTCTGCCAGGAAGGGTGGTCTGTACCGCCCTCCCCACCGCCCGGCCCGCGTGCGGGCAGCTGACCTGCCTTCTCAGCGCACAAGAGTCACCTGAAGGAGGAGGGGAGCCAGGTGGGGCACCCAGGAGAAAGGGGAGGGAGCGCTCAGGTTAGCATGTGCCACTCTTCCCGCAAAGGGCACTGCCAGGGTTGGAAGGAGGGTGGGAGACCTCTCCCCGAACAGGCCGCGGTCTTCCCCCCAACCCCCCGCAGAAAAACGAAAGAGGGAAAACAGACGTAGAGCAAATGCCCCGGAGGAAAAAAGTCGCTGGGTGGTGGTATAGTATCTGAAGCGGGCAGAGCTCAAATAAAGGTTAAACCACTAGGAAAGCTGAGCTGTGTCCGCCCTGGGATCCAGAAGCAGGTATGTCAGGGGATACACTACCATCTTGGGGGTGGTGGAGGGGGTTGCTGGGGAAAACCATCGCGGCAACGCTAGCACACGCACGCGTGCACACGGAGCTTACGTCGCTCTGTAACCCGTACGCCTTCTTGGCCCATTCCACCCTCATGTCTGTGGGCAAAGCGGTAAAGTGATGACATGCTGTCTTGTAGCCTATGTCTGTGGCTAGATGCTGAGCCTTGCGGGCGTGCACGAGGTGGACCATGTCCAGGGAGACGTGGCACTGGGACCTGGTGTCCTCGAACCCCTTCTTGTACTCCAGGTCGCTCTGCAGCTTGGACATTTGCAGCAAGTGACTCATTTGTGAATCCCCCTGGGCATCCTTCGCCCCGATCAGCTTCCCTCTGGACCTCTCATAATCTTCCTTGTACTTCACCTAAACAGGAAGGAGAGAGAGGGGCATGTTAACATCTCCTAAAGGCATTGTTAACTTTCAAACTGAGGGTATGAAAGTCCAAACAAAGCCAAACAACAGACTCTTACTAGAATTAGAATCTTCCTATCATTGAACAGTGAAATAAAAGATTACTCATTATTTCCCTCTTCACCTCAGCTGCCAGGAAGCTCAGAGCTAAACTGAATGCTCAGCTATGCAACAGTCTATTCCCAAGTTCCTGGTGACATTCCATCTCTTGTCTGTATTCCTCCACCTCACTTTTTCTGGGTTTATTTTTAAGTGGCCCTTTGTTTCCTTTCTGGGAATAGTGAAAACGTTATAAGCAAAAAGTAGTCGTGGAATGAAAATGACACAGAATAGCCCAAACACAGCTGCTGTTTGAGAAAGGGGCTCATATTCGCTTGGAAAAAGACCGACAGTAATGAGGATCAGAAGGAAAAAACAGATACAGAACTGCCTTAAAAACTGTAACAGGATAATATTATCAGGAGACCTGGGCTCTCCTCTCACCTGAGCCAACAACAACAGTATCAATACCTGCCACCATTTATTGAACACTCACTGTGAGCCAGGCCTGGTACAAACCCAAGCCCCTCAAAGTGCATCTATAGACCAGGGCTGGTTCATGAACTCTCACCAGGAACAAGATAAGGACCTTATGCCAGAATGACATCACCAAGTCACTGTTTAGCTCAGCTGATATCTACGTATATTTATATAGGGGAGTATATTTATGTGCACGCATTTCTTCTGGAAGCAAGACTGTCTTGATGACATTAGCAGACTTTGTCTTCCACTCTGGCCTCGGCTTCTGATCTCACATCAGACTCCCGACAGACGGCAGTGGACTATGAATGCTCAATACACGTCAGTTTGTTTCATTTCCTCGTAAACATTTTGCAACTGCCGATTTACCAACGAGTTAACTGAGATTTTGGAAGGTCAAACCACCTTCCCAGAATCACAATGCTTACTAGGGGATGGAGCTAGGATCGTATCCAAGGTCCATATGACACCAGGGCCTACGCTCTCGGTCACTGGCAGGCCATGACATCCTTAGATAGTCCTGGAATGTCTCTGAGCCTCAGTTTATCTGTCACGTAAGCCATTTAGCTTACTACTCGTGCTGCTGCCGCTAACAATGCCTCCACCTACTGAAAGCCAACGTGTGGCAAGCAGTGTGCTCTCGGCTCGTACAGGATTATCTCATTGTGAAGCAGTCGTATTTATCCCCACTTCGCCGATGGGACCCTGAGGCTCAGGCCCTTTCTGACTCTCCTAGATGGAAAACGGCAGGATTCGTGGTGCCCTGTACAAGCTGAGCACCTACTCACCTCGCTGGCCAGGTCCCTGTTGGCTTTGGCTGCCAGGAAGGCCAAGGAGTCAAGATGTAGCTCAAACCCTTTCGCCTTCTGGTTTTCCCAGCTGCTCTTATACAGTTTCTGAGGAGGTGGGGGAGAAAAGAGATCATCCTCCTGCGGGAAGCCTTCTCTAGACTCTGTAATGCTCTCTCCAGGAGGCAAACACGACTGCGTCCTTCCACAGAAACCTGGTAACCTGAACACCACCAGACCTCCTTGTTCCTGCCTCAAGGCCTCCTAACACACAGGGCTTCGGTCAAAAGAAGCTGAATTTGAACTCCAGAGGCCTTGAAAACTACCAGGAGTCTTCACGGGGGTCTCAAAGACATGCCCGAGGTGGAATAACATTGCAAAACGCCCGGCAACATTTCTGGAAGGTTCCCCACCCCTGCGCACACAGCCGGCTCAGCCCAGCAGGTGCCACAGCTGCGTATCTTTGTCTCCCTGCCTCCAGCCTCTAGCCCACCTGGGGCTTGTCCTTGCTCCTCCCATGTCCCTTCCTGCCCCCACCTGCGGGTTTCAAGGTCTCTCTTCTGAAGGCTCCCTCTCTGTATGAATCAATTTAGCCCCTGTTGTTCCTTCTAATTTTCCCCTCTACCTAGGACTCAGATCAGGACTCCAAAGACCTGGGAGCTGAGGGGGAGAGCCGAGGAAGGCCCCTGCTGAAAGACAGGGAGGAGAAGGTTGGGGCCACGCATGCTTTGTGTCTAAGAGCCATCTGGGTAATGGCTACCTTCTGCACACTCCTCCTCCTCCCAGGGCTTTCCGTATATTAGCTCACTGAAGCCTCGTGACAACCCGATGAGACGGGAACTAGTATTACCCTTCCTTTGCCAATGGGACAACTGAGTGCAAAGAATTAGTCCAGGGTCTCACACCTAGTAAGTGATAGACCCAAGGATCGAACAAACCCAAGCAGTTTGGAGCTAACGCCTTCAAGTGCTGCTTCCTTCCTTCTAGCAATGCTCTACTGCTGTTTGAGCCGCGACCCTGGAAGAACCACTGCCTCCTACCCTGTTATATAGTCAGTGGGTCAAATCTCCCACCAGCTCATTCCTAGGGAAAGTGGTCCTTCCCTCCCCCTACAACTGGCCAGGAACAAGGTCTGCTGGATGAGCTGTTTACAACGACCGGATGTGTGGAACCCCAGGTGACAGAGCACAGTGGCCAGGCGCCTACGCGGGAAAGCAGAGTTTACAGCTGCCCCCGCCCCCTCTGGCCATACCTCACTGAGATTGGCAGCGTTGGCTCGGGCCTGTAAGAAGAGAGGCTCGTCTTTGCTGATGCTGTACTGATGGACGGACTGCTCGTTTCCTGCCTTGTAGGCCACCTGTCAGGAGAGAGCACTGGGTCAGGAGCAGGTGGCAGGGTGGGGTGGGTGGCACGGCATCGCGGGTGCGCCTTCAGATCTGCTTGGTGTTTCTGTGACCTGCACGGGGGGTCCGTTACAAAACCCGCCAGACCAGATGCTGGCCAGCAGACGACAGCAAATGGGGCTTAAGGCAGGAGGGGTGAAGGCAGAAGGCGAGGCAGTGAGGAGCTGCGAGAAGAATGTGGTCAGGGGACCAACCCGACCACACTGCCAAGGTCCCTGTCTTCACACGTTGCCCTTGAGAAGGCCCTGACCTTCCCAAGCTGTTCCCATCTATGCTGTCCACGGCCACAGAAAATAACCCGCTGCAGGGCTCAGGTAGGCCCAGGCTCCCCGAATGAGAAAAATAAGAAGCATTCTCTGCCCCCTGCACGTCCCCGCCCCACCCCCCCATCGCCAGTCCCAATGCATTCACAGGCAGTGACACCTGGAAAGCGAGCAGTGACCAAAAAGACAGCACAAGTGAACACCTGCTCCATGAAAAACGTACCCCTCTGTTCTTTCTCTCTCCCCTTCCCTCCTACCCCCCAACTTGAGCTTCCAAAAGGCGGCTTTCTGATGCCCCTGAGCTCTGTTGGTAGCGTCCTTTCCGGCACGTGTCCCTGGACCTTTATGAAGGACGACTAGGACAGTCCTGGCCACCCTGCGGCAGCTCCAACACGTGCTTGGTGTACGTGCACAGGACGTGCTCAACACTGATGTGCAAACAACATACATGGTGTTTCACTCTGATGCCGCCCGTCTTGGGGCGCATGTTCCCCCCCCCCAAAGAGAATTCTCTCCCGGCTGCAGAAAGACAGAGCCTGTGATGAGAGGTAGGAGGAGGGGGAAGAAAGAAGAAGAAAGCGAGACGGGGCAATACCGAAAGCTGAAATGAGTAGCATCAGTCGGCATCTGTCCTCACAACCAGCAGAGAAGGGAAGTGGGGTAAGGCAGAGAGAGCTGGGGTCCGGTGCCCGGAGACAGCCTGCAGGCTCTGGGAGAGCCAGGCCCCACCTGTCTAAAGGAGAGGCTCGCTGGTGCCCGGATCGTGTCCGGGCAGCACCTGCTGTGGTCTCAGAGACGCCCGGCCTGTGACACGGCAGCACGGCGGAGAAAGGGCAGCTCGGGACTCACTCCGCTCTGCAGCTCCTGGCTCTTCCTGGCGTGTGCCATCTGGGAGCTGTCGGTCACACTGGTGAACTTGAGCTCGTCCGCCCTCTGCCTGTAGTTTTTCTGTTTCCAAAGAAAAGGGACAGCGTAGCATTAGGGGTTGGCTGTCCTCCCCACGACACTCGTGCTTATGTCCACACGCACACTTTCAGTGACCCGTGCATCTTCTTGGGGGGAGGGGGACCATCACCGCTGGTCCGGCAGCTTAATCGGGACCACACAGGCCTGAGGCAGCCCGCTCTGGTGAGCCTCTTTTAGTTCCCACCCTTGAGTGAGAACTTGAGCCTCTCCCTCAGGAAACCCTATGTTTCACCTTATGCCCTGGGATGCACCCATTTTATAAATCGAGATCTGACACAGGAAAAGTGACATGGAGGGAACTTGGCTTTACAACCAGGAAGACGGAGGCCAAGTCTTGCCTCTGCCCCTCTCCAGCTTCATGACCTTGGGCACCTCTCTTGATCACCCGAGCTGCTCTTGCTACAGCGGCACAAAAAATAGAAGCTGTCTCACTCTGGGGTGGGGCAGAGGCTTCAATGCCATGCTTTCCACGAGCGGAGTCCGTGGACACAGCAACGGTTCACATCAGCCGTCACCGTTAGGCATGGTGCCATCACGGCTATCCAAGGATCCCCTATGCCATAGGGAACGGGGACACCGGGAGCCACAGGTGGGAGGCTGGCGGTCGGGTGGGATCCAGCCTCCCAGTTCCTTCATGTCCCAGATCGCCGAGGTCTCGTCCTCACTGTGTCCCCGCCTCACACCCACAAAGTAACTGGCAAGATTTCAAATGTGCTAATTCTGTCTCCCCACAGGGACTTCTTGTCCCTGCCGGAGGTTAGTTCCTCTGGCTTTTCCACCAGAGGTGCCAAAGTGGACGGGAAGGGCGGCCGCTGGGGGTGGCTTCACTGAAGCAAAAGCCTCGTGTGGCGGGGAGAGCAGAGGTGAGCACCACACCAGTTCTGTCAGCAAGAGGGTCACGGGCACCACCTGAACCCAGAGTCGGGTCTGGAATATTGGAGACTCCAAATCTCCTGCCTTTAGGGAAAAAAATTCTCCAAAGAGACTTGTACTTTTCCTCTCTAGTTCCAGTGTGTTGAATGGGAAAACTCCTTCACCACATAATTGAAGGAAGTCGCATCTCCCTCCCACGGTTGGAAATTCCTGATTATTCCAGGCTCTGCATGGGTCAGATCATAAGAAATTACTGTGGAGCCAAGAATCCACCCTGGACAGGGCACAACAGAAACATAAAACAGGCGAAGAGAATAGTGTTTTCCTGGCCCTCGAGGAGCTTAATAATTCGTAGGCCGAGGAAGTGAGACAGAGATGGAAATTCCTAGGGCTGGAGGTCAGCTGGTTGGGTCTCCTCATTACACCTTTATCCAAGGCAAATGGGGCTTGGGTTTTCTCCACTTGGGAGTTCAGCAGGCCTGAACTGAGTCATAGGAAACCTGACCTATTTCTATATCCTAACCTTATTTCTTTATTTCTATATCCTAACCTTAAGCGTGTCTGTGTCTGAGAGGATGAGCAGTGGAAAAATAAGAGTCATTTACAAAACGTGCTTCGGGGATGCAATACCACCTAATGGTCAGAAGCTGGGGCATCGGGCCGAACACACTGGGACAGAGCCCAGCTCTGCTCCTCCCTCGAAACTCTCAGTCCGTTTTCCCTCACTAAAATGATCTTCACCGGGGAGTAATAGTGTCTCCTCACACAGGGCCTCCGTGGGCAACGAATGAGCAGTATGCATGCAACGTCCTCAAAGTGGTCAATCAACGACAGCAACGGCTGCGGGACTGTGCAGCTGTTATCACTATTATTACCATTTGCAAAAGATATGCCGACTCAGCCTTCCTGGTCCTGACACAAGAATTCCCTTTGAGGATCCCAAACAGAGCTCCTGAAATAGTCACACTTCCAAATGAGATGCCCTTCAAAAGTCTTCCTCTGCCGGCTGCCAAAGCCCACTTTGCCTGGTGGAGAGAGAGCCGCAGGGACTCTCAAACACTCCCTGTTCTACACGACAGAAAGGGTCGGAAGGCTCGAGTGACTTGACCGGAGTCTGCAGTGAGTCGAAGGCACAGCACCGGGAAGAGTGCTGACCTCCAAACAGCAGACCCTCTGATTCAGGAGGCAGCACGCACGCCTCACGTGACAAACACATTTTCCCACGTGCTAATCGACTGCGTATTACAACCCTTCTGGATTATTCTTTGGCTGCCCCTGCTCCTCTATGTAAACTGCTAAGGCTTCTCACGAACGCCTCCCCGGATGGGGGAGGGCGTGCAGAACATTCGTCAGGGTGCCCTGCAGGTGCGAAATGAAGAGGTCCTCCTCTGAGTCCCCCTCAAAACAAGCCAGGGGTCTGGGGAGGGGGCATCAGGGGAAAAGACGGCGTTTGGCGAGTCGCGGGCTGAGAACCACTAGGAGCCGGGGCGGGGGGGGGGGGGGGGGGCCGAGCTCAGGTTACCTTGCTGATCAGCTGTCCCGCTTTCTTGGCCTGCTCCAAATTGAGGCTCCCCTCCGTCAGCCACCCGACTCCTTTCATCCACGCCAGGTCGGCCTTGTACTGCAGCTGCAAGAGAAAACCCAAGCTGTAATCAGATGTGTGGGTGCAAAGAAGATGGGAGAGTTCGGAAAACCCTTGTTCTTGCATTTGTAGAACTGCCCTCGGCTCTTTCATAGTCGGGCTGGACTCTCCTTGCCAGGCCACTGGCTCACTTTGTAACCAGCAGATCATCTCCCACCTTAGTGCTCAAACACCACAACCGCACCAAAAAGAGGGCTTTTCACACAGTTTTGACCGAACATCGTATCTCCCAACCTGCTAAATTTCCAAGATTTACTTGCCATTTTCAACGCTCGCCTCCTCCTTGCTCAGCGCCGTGATCAACACATCTGGCCTTCTGCACCAGCTCTGAGCCCCAGTCCTCCGCCCTCTTGCCTCTGCTGTCTCGACTGTATCTAGGGCTCAACCTCCCCACCCACCTTCCCTGCGGCCGACACATCTCAGAAGTTCTTCCTAGTCCTCGGGGTCACGGAACAGACTCATGCACAGGTTCCAAATCGCTCTCAAGACGTGCCTGTGCCCAACCGCGAGAGGTGCAGGAAGAGAACTGGCATTAAGTGAGGGCTCACCTCGCTCTGGAGCCCGTAGGCTTTCTTGGCCCACTGAGTCTTCATGTCCTCAGGCAGCACAGTGTATTCATGCAGTTTTTTCCTGTAGTCCAGGTCACTGGCCAGAGCTTGGGCCTTCTTAGCATGCTTGATGTGTACCATGTCCATGGGTAGGTGGAAGCGGGTCTTACTCTCTTCAAAGCCTTTCTTGTATTCGACCTTGAATGTACCGACGAGACCCATTACTTGAGGTCGGCCTTTGCAGAAGCAGTTCAAAACACAGAAAAGCAGCCCAGGCTTTCATGAGGAAACGACAATGTCACTCATCTGTCAGAAAGGTGGGACCCAATTTCTGGCTCGGGAAGGCGGTGCTGCTGAGGAGCTGAGGCCCCACGCTGCTCTGGCTCTGGCAGGAATGCCTCTCACCAATATGAAATCTTTCTCCCTGTCTTCTCCAGGAGGAGAATGCTCGATCTACGGTTTCTGCGGAACCTTTACGAGGCAGAATAACAGAGCTTGGGCTGCAGAGCCAGACGAGTCTTAGGTCAGACCTGGTCCACCCTTTACCAAGTGGATGACCTCTGGGGCTCACGTTCCTCAGGGAACTATTGCAATAAGCAAGCAAGATAGCAGCTGAAACCTGCTAAGTGCAGGGACTGGCACAGAGCAACCACTTGACAAATGTTCCCAATGAGGATGGCAATGACAGTGGTGATGTCAGTGATGACAGCGGTGACAGGGGTGATGGTGGTGTGGTGGTGAGGAAAGGTGGCATGCCACAGCAGAGTCAGTATGGTTCCAGAAGTTAGACTTCTAGGATCCAATCTCTACCTTTACCACTGACTACTACACAAGTTTGGGCAAGACACCATCCTTTTGGCCCCAACTCCTCCCGCTGAAAATAAGAAGTATAATTCTGTTCTCTGTCTAACCTGCAGCCAAATTCTCAGTGTCTCTGTATATTTCACGATAACGCACTTCACAGGACGTGCTCTGTAGGCACATCCAAAATGGCGACCCAGATGCCAACTCTCTCATTCTGTTTAAACCATGGCTCCTTAATGACTCACCAGGGAATTATATCTGGCTGTGCCATGCAGCCTGCACCAACTTGGAGCAGCCGCTGTGAAGCAGAAACTCAGTGCTCGTGTGTCCTTTTGGCCTCCTCAGCTTTGGCAGGGAAGGCCTGATCTGAAACCGAGTAGGTCCCTCATAGCAGAACCCTCCCTCCCTAAAGGATTTCGGCAGGTGACGTTTACCAAGGTTCATCTCCAGCCACCACAGTCATTTACCAGCAGGGTCATTTCAACTGGTTGGAGTTTAGGCGACTCAGTTATCTGCTAAACATTCTGAGTATCAAGTGTGTCGTAGCTACAGGATTCATCCAGGACATTGTCACAACAGACAGGGCGCTTGGTGTCTAACTCTCCCCGTAAGAATTAAGCTCCACTGGGGAGGAACCTGTTATGTGTTGTCCATTCTGATAGCCCAGGTGTCTTACACGGGATCTTGCCCGTGTCTTACACGGGTAGCTGCTTGGTAAACATCTGTGGGATGAATAACTGTGGCCAGACACCTTTGTACCTTGAGCAGTAGAAAGAGATCACTGTTGGGGGCCCCACCTCTCATCTATTATATTTTAATTTTTTTAATGGAGAGAGAGAGACACACAGAGCATGAGCAGGGGAAGGGGAAGGGGCAGAGAGAGAGGGAGACACAGAATCTGAACCAGGCTCCAGGCTCTGAGCTCTCAGCACAGAGCCCAATGTGGGGTTGGAACCCATGAGCCATGAGATCATGACTTGAGCCGAAGTCGGACGCTTAACTGACTGTGCCACCCAGGTGCCTCTATTTTAAAAGAACAGTATGCTTTGGCTAAATAAAGAAAGCAAACAAACTTCTCACACCAACAGGGAAAGAAATTGTAGATGGAAGTCAATAAAAAGGTAGCAGTGAAGTAGGTCCTGGAAGGACTCTTAGAGTAGCACAAGCCCGAGAAAGTGTGGAGGACGGAAAAGAGTTTACCTCACTGCTCATCTTGGCAACCTGCAGAGAGTGCAGAAGCCTGGAGTCCGTAGTGCCCATGACTTTGCCTTTTGATTTTTCGTACTCTTTCTTATATTTAATCTTGAGAGAAAGAAAAAGGTTTACTGTGAGGGGAAAGGAAACTCTGCCATCGAAGGGGCTCTGGTATTCACAGGGCAAGGGGAAGAGTTCTGAAAACAACCTCCCCATCTTTCGCGAACCCAGAAGAAGATTAAAGAGGCGTGATGTTTACAACGTTAGCGGTCATTATTTTTTTTCCGCAGGGCCACTGACATTTTATCGGAACCATTTCTTATGCATTTCTGAGTTAATGAGAGAAAAACCTACATTGCTCGCAAGCTCTCCGGAGGCTTTGGCGGCCAGCAGAGACATAGCATCCAGTTTCAGCTCAAATCCTTTCCCCTTGGCCTTGTCCCAGCCTTCTCTGTACTTAACCTGACGAACAGAAACACAGGTGAATAGGAGTCCCGATCCATCTTCCTGCCAAAGGTTACAAAGACGTTTAAAACAACGACGACGACCACAAAGCTGGTTTCTCCATCTGTTTGCAGACCAGAATCTTGCCTATGATGGTCAAAACGGTAACAGCAATTATTAACACGGTTTGTTGATTCCTGAGCTGTGGGACCGTGCAGGGCAGCGGGGATGGGACGGGACAAAGAGAAGAGCCATGTGTCCATCCTTGCTCTGTTGTTTCCTGATCGTGAGACCTTGGGAAAGGCACATTAGCTCTTTCAGCCTTACTCTGCCATTTGAAAAAAAAAAAAAAATCTCCTATCATCTGTCTCAGGGCTGTTGTGGGGATAAACTGGACATAGAACATGAAAACAGATCCCAAGCTGGTAAAGATGGAAGGTATTGATATTACCACGGTAACAACACCTTCAGTTTATTGGTCCTTCCTAAGTGCCTTCTACTCATCAACTGTACATACGTTGCGTTAGGCCTATGAGGCTCAGAGACATCTATGACCTCACACAGGTCACACAGCTTAAAAATCGCAGTGCCAGCATCTGACCTGGGGGATTCTCATACCAAAGCCCATGCCACTGTGTCCCTGCAATAAATGCGTCCTTGGGGGGGGGGGGTGATAATTGAATAATTCCATTTTTGGTTGCCTGTCTCAGTGTGCTGCACAGAGCAGGCATTCAATAAATGTTAGTTCCTTTTCTTCTTCTCCTGCCCCCATCTAGAACGAGAAGCCTAATCACAGCCCCCTTGTGACTCCAGGAAAAATCTAGCGACTGAGATTGATCTCAAAACTCGAATTTTCGCCACACAGCAAAGCACCGGTCAGAAGTCACCAGGACGAGGATGACCATGATGGTGATGGCGTGTGTGTGTGTGTCTGAGAACATGCTGTGCACATGCTCAGATCATGAGAATTACATTTCTACGATCAGTTTATCCCCCGTGAACTTCCACAATCCATGAGACAGCAAAATTCAAAACAATAATGTGATGGGCGTCTCTGATGAATGTCTCTCCCCAAACACAACAGCCCCTGCTTGTTGGGACTGGTGCCCTCACCTTCACATAGGTTACGCACCCCCTACCACGTTCTCACCTCCACTGCTTGCTCACCTCACTGAATAGTTCAGCATTGGTTCTGGCCTTCACCAGCTGAGGTATATCCTGTGGCAGTGTGTAATTCAACTTGTTTTTCTCATAGTCAGCACGGTAATTCACCTGTTGGATTTAAAATCAACCCACAGGGTAAATGCAACGTTTTTATACAGACAGGAGGTGAATTTTGGAGGCAAGCCTCTCTTTTTCACTTTCCCCTTAGACCCAATAGCCGACAAGGAGTTTTTGGAAAATTTGACAAGGAAGCCTACAAGTTTATGAGTGTTTGAAATCAGCTGATTAAAGAGGTCAAGTGACAAGTAAAACAACTCAAAGGCACACTCTGAGTTGTGAGTGTATAAAATATTTCCCTGTGGTTATTTCACCAACTCTCCTTTGAAGCACTATGGATACAGAACTTTTTTTTTTTTTTTTTAATGTGCTACACCGCTGAACATCTCACTATAGGCAGAGTAGATACTCAGGGAGTAACTATCAATGGCTGCTCACATTGAAAAAAAAAAGCCATCTTAAGTCACACACAAAAAAGGGCCGAACAGACATTAGGTGATTGCCAGTGGAAAAATAGAGCATCATCTGAAAAGCATCCTTGGCCCCAAATTGAACCTGAGCCTGATCCAACCTATGAATCTAGCTACTATTTTATGGGACATTTGGAGGCCAGAGGAACACATGAAGTCCACATAGGGATCGAGTAAGCAAAGTGCAGACTGTGGGAAACATAACAGGATAAACAGTCCAGTTTCTTCAATAAACAACTTGCAAGAAAGAAAAGAGAAAAACAGGAAAACTTAAAGATGAAAAGAATCTTAAAGAGCTATCAGCCATTCACAAGCATCGACCTCATTTGGATCCCGTTCCAAACGAACCGTAAGACAAAATGATAACTTTATGAGATCACTGGAACATTGAATGCTGATAGGACACTGGTGGCATTAAGAATTACTATTAGTTTTTTGGGGTGATATACTAAAATCATATAAATATGTCTAAGAATTTTTAATCATTTAGAGATTTACCCTAAAGTATTGATAGGTTAAATTATCTAATCTTTGGTCTTTTTCTTTAAAATAACACAAAATGGGGAAGTGGATGGGCATATAGATGAAGCATGACTGGCCACGAGTTGGTAGTGGTTGAAGCTGAGTGATGGATACACGGGGAGTCGTCACATTATCCTTTCTACACTTAAATATATTTGGAATTTTCCATAATAAACAGTTTACATTGAGGGGAGGTCATTTCATGGTTGTCACAAGACATAGGTCGCCATGAATGAAAGCCAAATCCTTTGGGAGCCAGATATCCAGGGGTCACAAAGCAATTGTGAGTCCCCCACTAGGCAAGGACAGGTTACTTACATGACTCAGTTGCTGGGCATTGATTTTGGCTTGGACAATTTGAGGGGTGTTGGTCACAGAGCTGTATTTCAATTTGTCGATGCTTTGCCTATAGTTGACCTGGTTAAAGCAAACAAACAAAAAACACTTTTCTCTAAGATTTGCTTATTAGTTCCCTGCCCCTAAGCTCAGCAGAGCTGTGATCCTCTGATTACTACAAAAAGGATCAAAGAGTCCAACTGGAAACCAACAGACTCTCCAACCCCACAGACAAGAAAACCCCAACACATGGTAGAATTGAGTGACTTTAACAGGAGCACAGTGAGCCAGTGAGCACAGGAAAAGGTGCTCATCTACGTTATTATTGTTATGAATCAGAGAAATGCATACGAAAACTGCAATTAGACACCCCTCCGCTTTTGCCTGAGGAGTGAACATTTAAGCCACTGACTCTACCAAGGGCTGGCAAGGATGTGGAGCTGCAGAAACGCGCGGGTTGGCAAAGCTACTTTGGGACCAATATGGCGCTTTGGCATACACACCCATACCTTAGGTCTCAACAGTTCTATTCTTACATGCATTCCCAATGGAAACACACGCACAAGGTCACTTTGTAATAATTCAAGCCGCCTATCTATGCTTAATGTACTGTTCTATATATGCTTTATGCTTCAAAAAAAAGAGGTCTTTTTAAAAAGGGAACGAAAAATGCAAGAGGGACAAAAAGTCCAACTGATGCCATAGGCATGTCAAGGTGGGAGGTGAGGGCGCATCAGTAGCTCTGGGCGAGGACGGTCTTCGCGTGGCTTCACCCTGTACGCCAGCCCCTGCCTGGCCCTCACTTCCGCCCCGTCGGTGTCCCTGAGAAAATGGCCGAAAGCTTCGCACGTTCGCGAAAGAAGAAGGGTGGGCCGTTTCAGAAGAGAAGGAGGTAAGATAAACCTCCAGCACGGCCTAGTGCACTGACTTCCAGGTTTCCCATCATTTCAAGACACAGGGGCTCATGGGTTTTCTCTTTGGAAAGTACAATTTGCCCTTCAGAGACTCAAGGATTATTAGCCATTTGCCCATGAGAAGACCTTCATTCAATTGTCTTCTTTTCCTCCAAACATCCACTAAGAGATGGATGATCTCCCTCCTACGATCCACTGTAGACAGAATGCAAATTGAGCAGAGAGGTATAGGAACATGTCTGAGGCCTGATGGCAGGTGATGAGGGAGGGGGTGGCGGTGAGCTGCACGAGGGCCCAGAGCCCCGCACAGGCAGAAGGGGAGCCGGGATGCAGGCTAGCGAAGACAAAGAGGCTGAAGGTGGGGGATGGCCTGTTCCACGGTCTAACCAAGGCCGGCCCTCAATCCAGGGAAAGGAGGGAAAACTTAACGCACCCCTAACCTATTTCTGACCTTCTTCCCTGCGGCCTGCGTGGTCCCCTGACGCTCATTCATTTGCTCATTCATGCATTCCTTCAGCAAACAGCCACAGAAGGCTACTCTGCACGGAGCGAGCAGACTTGCACAGTCCATGCAGATATCTCAGCTGGGCCCTTGCTCCCGGGGCCCCAAACTGACCCGGTGGCTTGTGACACTCGAGCCCCTCTGCCTATAGGCTCCTGGCTAGGCCCTCCCGTCAGCGACACCCTGGTTTTGCTCATAGCAACCAGATCACTGAACACCCCACGCCCAGTCTTCATGCCTCTGTCGTACGGCCTGAAGCCCGGGACCCCGCCCGGTCTCCCACACAGTGCGGCCGCATCCTTCGGCCTAGGTCATGCCCAAGAACGTCACACCCCTTTGCTGTGTCCCCACTGTCTACTGGCACCTCTGCCCAGACCTCCACCTACCGCCTCTGGCCATACTCCTCTGGCCGCTGGCCCTGCCTTCCGCAAGGGGCACCACTGCCCTGTCCTCCCACCAGCGGTCTGTCTAGAGTCTGATGCCTCTCACTCTATCTGCCGGCTGCTACTTCCTGTTGCTGCCTTCATAGGTGACAGCTCACCTCAGGGAGACTTTGCAGCCCAGAGGTCACAAAATCTGTGACAGCCGGACAGACCACTAGCTGGGTACAGGTGAAGGGCTAGTAGGGGCTAAGGGTTTGGCCTCATTGTTGGGGAAGCATTCAGGAGTGGGGGGGACTGTGGCAAAGGCCCGCAGCTGCTGCTCAGCTCTGGGAACCAGTTACGGTGCAACAGTGCGGGGCCCAGAATGATCAGATCTTCCAGTTACTCCAAAGAAACTCGAAATCTATTTTATTGTGTCAAGTCTTGCCATTTTTAAATGCTGACGAATAGTTCGACGTTTTTAAAGCCCAGTGACTCAAGTGAAATAGAGGGCCATTGTCTCCCGTGTCTCCTCCTTGTACTCACTCCATTCTTGCCTGTCCCACTGTGGGCTAACGACAATCGTGGCTTAAGAATCGTACTTCCTGTGCCTAGCACCACATCCGGTGCTTCACACACAAGAATGCATTTAATTCAACCACCCTGCGGGCAGACGCTCTTATTATCCCCACCTTGCAAGGCAAAAACGGAGTCCCAGAGAACTAATTTGCCCAAGGTCACCCAGCTAATGTCAGCCAAAGTGGCTCCCACTGTAAACCTGGCTTGCCAAAGCGAGGGTGCTTGGAGCGATTACTTTTTTTTTTTTCTTTACAGATGAATCAGGGATCCCCCATAGCCAGAGCTACCATTGTTTAGACAGGCAAATATGTTCTGGGTATGAACAAATGACTTACAAATTAACTCCTAGAACAGGATCTAGGAAAAATTGAGCTTTCCCGACACTGAGCCACGGGGTATTTTGTTGGATTTGGAGATAAAGCACGGCATCGCTTTGTGCTTTTTGGTTAGTGGTCCAGGGAGAGAAGTTTTTGCCCACTGTGAGTTGCGGATATGGGGTATATAGGAAAAGTAGGAAATATAAAGTCATTTCAATGTCAACCATTAATGAGATTAGAGTGCAGTTGCTTCCTGGTGCATTAACTCAGAGGGGAAATTATCCTCTCATAATAAAGAGTCTATTAGAGTTCAGAATTATGCATGATAAAATGTCACGAAAACTGTATTTTTTTTAAAAGGCATATTCCTTCCCAATAATTCTGCATTAGTATGTTGCAGAGCACAATTACTCTCCTCTGCGGGACATAATTAACAGTCTCCAAGATTAATCACATCTCTGCAACATCACAGATGCTTGGCCATTGCTTCAATCTACTTTCTGAAGGAGCTCTTTGCTGAGGATGGAATCTCATTTTAATGCTATTAGTGTTGATAAAATCCATCTGAAGGGAATGCTCTCTAATTAAAGACGCACACTTGTTTATTTCATTTCATAGCTATTTGACCACCTTTAGAGCCACCAGACAGAGGGACCATAAATGCTCTTGTAATGGATTCCCCCCCAACTTCCTTCCCCAAACTTCCTTCTCCCAATACTTCCTGTATGTAAATCTCTACGTTCTGGGATGGTAAATTCAAATTCACATGGGAGCCAGGAAGGGAAGGTAAAGGAGAATAAGATAACCCAGAGCAGCTGCCCCTCAGTCCCAGCCAGTTGCTATCATGCAGGAGCTAGGGTGGCCATTCCCAGCATTTTTAGATTTTTCCAGAAGAGATGAAAATATGAATTTTTACATGAACTCCCCAAATCTCTATATGTTGGTCCAATTACTTTTTCAACTCTGTGTGGTCAAACTAAACGTCTCTGTAACCTGGATCTGGCTCTTGGGCTTCTAGTTCAGAATCTCCCTCTGCTTCTAAATAGTATTTTGAATCCAGTCTGGTTTGATTCACCTATCAGACTCGTGCAGCTGACCAGGCTGTATTTCAGGTGCGTGGTTTGATTCCACAGCCTTCCACAGACAAATGTAATAGCAAGTCCTGTTATAATGGGAGTACAAAGTTGTAGGAATCTCTCTCCACTTGACTGTGCTCTTAGGCATGACTGATGGAGTTCTACGGGCTGAGCAGACACTCGCATTTTAATGAGGTGCTCTTGGTCCTCAAGTTTCCCAGGTAATGCATGCAGCCAAAATAGAAAGGAAGTAGCTTAGGTAGTCAAGTGTAACCTTGGGTTTCATGAAGGTGATGTGAGAAAGTCAACCCAACCAAACTTCCTGGGAAAAGAAGAAGCAAAACTCAGGCCCTTTATATTCCTTGACTTCCCATTCTTTGCTTTACTACACATTTAAAAAGCTTATTTCATTCACCAAACTATCCTTTGCCGGTGATTGTCCTTTGCTGTCCCGTAAGCCGTGCGTTAAACACTGGAGATGCCCAGCTGAACCCAACAAGGCTCCCACTCCAAGCAAAAGGGAGAGCGACCTGAAGACCTATTTACCGAGAGCAACACCCAAGTCAACTACTGAGGTCATGCTGATCCCAAGGGAATGTAAAGGAAAGTAGCACTGGGCATTGAGTAAATATATGTTGAATTATTTATTAAATTATTGACTGGTTGGAGATAACCATCACTGGCCAATAACTAGGATATGAACTCAGTTCTAAACCACCTTAACTACTTTTTAAGATAGCAGATGACTTTAATCTTTTTCTTTGTACTTTTCTGTATTTCCTAAATTGCCTGTAATAAGCATATACAGTAAAATTCTTACACTTAGAAAACAATAAATTTAATTAATTATACTTATTTCATTGGGACAAGTCAAACTGTACCTAAATAAAATCACCACTATAGTAATTAAGAAATATATATACTTTCCCAAGTGTTCCTGAGAGAAAATTGAGTCAACATTACCACTTCCTCTCAACTTTTAGCTAGTTTATTTTACTTCCTGCAGTCCTTCAACGTACCATACTCCAAAACTTTAAATTAAGAGAAAAAGAAGCTCCTCACTGCTAAAGAATGATTACTTTCAATGTGCCCAACAGCAGACATATTTCACCAAATTCTGTAAGGAGATACTGAAGAGCAGGTTATTTTCAAGATGGAACCAGAGTTGTCCCCACCTTACATGGAAAATCTAAGAGTTTCCAAACATGCATACGTGGGCTTCCTAGTGGGAAAGTTCCCCTTCTTAATCCCTTCAATCTGTTACGAACTATTGTATCTTATCTCTTTCCATCTCGCTACTTAAGAATCACTCCACAGGAGGAAGGGACAAGCAATAAAGCAGAAGGTGCTACCGGAAGAGAACTTACATCTTTCAAGGGAACCAGTCTCACTGTGGTTTGATAGGAAGGAGTAAGAGTGGCTGGGTAGTTGTAGTCCACAACATCGTGCTTATAATCAGCCTTGTAGGCAACCTGAAACACAAAGAAAAAGAAAGAAAGAAAGAAATTAGTCCCCACTTTCTTTTGACCTTGTTTGAATGACATAGGAAACTTCTAAAAAGTAACAAGAAATAAAATTAATTCAGTTTCACCACCTCCAAGGAAACTTAAATTATGTTCGCACTTTGCCTTTAATTCATTTGAATTCTTAATTAATCCAAAATTAGTGAACTTCCATCTGTAGCACATTTTTATTTTATCTTTCTTATTAATTATGGAACCCCTTACAAAGGGAAGCAGTGGCACATGGGTATATGATGAAAGAGCTTCTTGGCTAAACCCCCAGAAAATAAACGAAAAGTCAAGATTAAAAATTTTTTTTTTCTATAGGTCAAATTTGACATTCTCAAGCAGAGGAAATTTGACCTTTGTATGTTTTAATAATGAAATCAGTTTCTTTTAAGTGCCCTGTACCTCCAAGATTTACAACCTGACATTTGCAACCCTGTCAACCCAACTGACAAAGCCAAGGAGAGATTAACAGATTACACGCAATGGGATCCGATCTATTTCATTATCCCACCACGTTGACCGGCATTTGCCCACAGGAGGACTTCAGTGAACACTGAATAAATGAATGAACCAACCAACCCACTAACCAACTCCAAACAAGCCACAAACACTATGGAAATTTGAGGGGTTTCAAATAAGAATTATGCTCAGCCATTTTTCTCTCTCTCTCAAAAACGGAATGTTTTTCTCACACTAGATCCATGATAACACATTTAAGAACTCTTTAAGCCAGAGAAAGCTGAGACCAATAAATTGAAGCTTTTGCAAATTGTCAAGCTAGCTTTGGTGGTATCGGTTAGTGTTTACACAATAGAACACTGACTTTTACAAAGGGAAGTCGAAAAAGAATCGGCTGAAATCTTCACGTTTCACCTCCGTCCGCCCCAACAGGTCCCCAGACCTACAGGCCCTTCAAACTAGGACTCACATTGCTTGCCAGGCTTCCAACCTTCATAGCATGGAGGGTCCGTCTGTCCATACCAACTCCTTCATAGTGGCCCCTCATGTGGTTCTGGTAGTTTTCTTTATATTTATTCTACATGGAAACACAAAACTTTCAAGAAAAGCATTCTCCTCCCAATCTGTTGAAGATAAACTACTACTCATCTTAATGCACTAAATTGTTAATGTAAATGATTACATAGAACCTACCGAGGTAGTCAGTGCCTTGCTGAGTAAAAAAGACAAACCTTTTTTTAACAAAACAACTTACACTTCAAGCAAGCACAAGAGGCTGGAGTGAGGCCAGAACACGGGCACACAACCAAACATAGGATCTGGGTGAGCACAGGCAGTACACAACAGACCCAGTTTTCTTCGAACGTTTCTAATTGTAAATATACCAGCTTTTTCCCCGTGAAAACCTACCCTGAGCGTGTGGCGCTCCCCAACGGACAGGCGCTGATTATGCAGGCGCTCGGGGCTCATGTAAATCACTGCAGGCTATATAGCCTCCGTTTCTAATTATATGAAGAATATAACCTGAGCTTTGCCAAATTCTGTGATTTTTACACCATAAGTGGGTTACGACTAAAACCATGGGAAGTAATGACGTCATGTCCCAAATGCAGCTTACCAAATGAAGAGAAAACCAAAACGGGATACCAAGAAGTCATAAACAGGACCACTTTGGGTGGCTTCTAACGAAGCTACGTTAAAATAATCTACCCTCGGGGCGCCTGGGTGGCGCAGTCGGTTAAGCGTCCAACTTCAGCCAGGTCACAATCTCGCGGTCTGTGAGTTCAAGCCCCGCATCGGGCTCTGGGCTGATGGCTCAGAGCCTGGAGCCTGTTTCCGATTCTGTGTCTCCCTCTCTCTCTGCCCCTCCCCCGTTCATGCTCTGTCTCTCTCTGTCCCAAAAATAAAATAAACGTTGAAAAAAAAAAAT
The DNA here is from genome assembly GCF_027475565.1 of Acinonyx jubatus. NCBI lineage: Eukaryota > Metazoa > Chordata > Mammalia > Carnivora > Felidae > Acinonyx > Acinonyx jubatus. Next base: position 68,958,587 of record NC_069393.1, read on the forward strand.
AATCTACCCTGGGAGGCCATAGAGTTTCTAGGCAGCGATCCTTTTTTTTTTTTTTTTTTAATGTTTACTTATTTTTGAGAGACAGAGAGAGGTAGAACGTGAGTGGGGGAGGAGCGGAGAGAGAGGGAGACACAGAATCCGAAGCAGGCTCCGGGCTCTGAGCTGTCAGCACACAGCCCGACGCGGGGCTCGAACCCACAAACTGTGAGATCATGACCTGATCCAAAGTTGGACTCTTAACTGACTGAGCCACCCAGGCGCCCTATAGGCAGTGAAATTCTTTAGACAAATCTATTACTATGTCCGAGACACGATCCTACTCGGCTCATCTTCACAAACACTCCATGACGAGGAGGGACTTAGTATCATCCCCATTTTATAGGTGGACAAAGTGGCTCAGAGAGCTTAAACAAGTTGCCCAAAGTCGAACACTTGGCTAATCATGGAGCCAGGACTGTCAGCTCCGAAGCTGGTGCTCTTAACCCCTACATTTAGGCAATAAATTCCTCCCTGAACCTTACAAATTCCCTCAGGATTTTAAATTCTACTATTATGTGCAGCTAAGCAGAAATAAAATCACATCTAGCATGGGTCCTTGATGTGCTCAACGAAACGTCCCCAGAACTTTGGGAATTTCCAGATTTGCGAATGCCACTCTAGCATGTCTCTGCTCATCTGTAAAATGAGGAAAAAACATCTGGGTCCCCAGGTTAAAGGAGATCGGGTACTAAGAAGCACGAGGTCACATTGAGAGGCGATGTTACATGCTCAGCCAGCCTCCCTCCCCAGCATTCACCACCAGGAGCCAGCTACTGCTACACAGGAAGAACACAAGAGGATGGGTGCTACCATGAGGACTCAAGGTCATGTGTGCGGCGGGGGGCGTGGCAGAATTTAACACTACATGGACTACTGCCTGCAGGCAACCTTAATCAAAACTCTTAGGTATTCGTGCCTAAGAGGCCATGCTTCCGGGACAAACAGATATGTTCACACAGACTGTCTCTTAAGAGACCTAGAAACTAGCTCATCAACAAAGCCCCCAACCAACACTGAGGTGTTAAAAACTCACATCACTGGTGAATTTTGAAATCTTGCTCACGTTCCTGAATTGAGGCGTCTCACAGTAGTTGATACTGTGACCTTTACTACTTTCCAGGTCCTTCTTATATTCCACCTTGGAAACCAAAACACCAGATGCAGAGTAAAACCAAGCCCGAAGCCACTCTTGAAAAATGTCACCAGGGCTTTACTAGGATATTTTTAGAAAACTTTCAACCCAGCATTTAAAAAGACCAGGCATAGGATACAGTAAGTTAGCAGTACATGTTTTCCTTTCAAATAATAAATAAATAAATCAACAATTTGGTTCTGAAAATTAAAGATATATATATATATATATATATATATATATATATATATATAGTCCCTTTCAAGAGAAATGACAGTAAGATTTCATAGAGCCCAAGAAGGGGCGAAACAGGTTTGAGAAATCAGGACAGTGGTCACTCTCAGGGGAAAGTGTCTGTGGGATTGGGAGGGATATGTCTGAGTCATGTCCTGCTTCTTGATCTGGATGCTAGGCGCACAGATGTGTCCACTTGTGGAAATCCTTTCCCTTATGTGCAGATGACCTATACACTTCTCCGTATGTACACTTCAATAAAACGTAGGCCCAAAAGTTGCTTTACAAAGCAGTATAATAACTGAGACCACTAACAGATGCATCGAGTGCCTTCTAATTTTAAGTGGGTTGGCTAGTTGAGCTCCCCTGGGTAGCTAGATGCAAGATGTGAGGCTACAGTCATGAAATAGACTCCAAGTCATCCTAGGTAATTGGAGGAGGCAGCTGCAGACTGATTACCACGAATAGAGCACGACTGGTTTGTCTTACGGGATAAACATAACAGCGAAAAGAAACCGAAGGTTCTCTTGTGACACCTCACCAAGAAAATATATATAACTTGTTATCCTATCTTATAAAACATATGGTGGAAACATGCTTGTTAAAGTATGCAAGATGCGGGGCGCCTGGGTGGCTCAGTCGTTTAAGCGTCCGACTTCAGCTCAGGTCATGATCTCGCGGTCCGTGAGTTCGAGCCCCGCGTCGGGCTCTGTGCTGACCGCTCAGAGCCTGGAGCTGGATTCTGTGTCTCCCTCTCTCTCTGACCCTCCTCCATTCATGCTCTGTCTCTCTCTGTCTCTCTCAGTCTCAAAAATAAATAAACGTTAAAAAAAATTTTTAAAAATTTTTTAATAAAGTATGCAAGATGCATTATAATGCTCACAATCTGATATAAAGTGAAAAAAGTACACCAGACCGTAAATATAGTTGAATTCTAATCTATAAATGTCTTCATATTCATAAACTAGGTTATAGTATCTTCACCCAGACAAAGGCCAAAATGTTAACAGTGTTTTTCCTGGGTGGTAAAATGGTACTTTCAGAGATCTGGTTGCAATTCTGTTCCTGAAAGTCTCTCTAAACCAGAGTAAGACACTCTACTTTTCCAGACCTACGACAAAGTGAGGACCTAACAATTCCAAAGGTTCCATCTAGATCCACTGTTCCATGAATTGAGAGCAAGTTCCGGCAACTACTGGATTCTGTTCTTGTGGTGTGAAAGCAGTCATCGACAACGTGTAACCAAACATGAGGTGGTGGTGTTCCAATAAAACTTTATCTACAAAACCGGGCTATGGGTCAGATTTGGCACTCGGGTTGTAGTTCGCTGACCTCTGGCCTGGAGCATCAAAACCATCGCGAACATTTGTTTAAAGAGCAGATTCCAAGACCCATCTATGACTCCAAAATATGTGAGTGTCCTGCTAAGATGAGGAAAATGTCACTCTCGGGGATTCTGAGCAGCCCAAGGTTAGAGGACCGCAGAGTAAGTAACAGTTCGGGGTTAAGGACGGACCTTTTGAGGTTAGAGAAGAAAAATATTTTAGGATATTTGAGTATCTATTTCTCAGCTGTGGATAACTGATTAAGGGATTACTTTTAACAGCTCTCATTCTTCCCTGTCGCAAGAGATTGCTAACTCAAATGCCTTTAGGATCCAGAGAGGAAATGCCAGTGAGAGGCTGCTGTGAAAGAAAGGACTGGAGGGCGTGATGAGGATTTGGGAGCTCCAGGGGTTATTTCCTTGCCAGAGTCCCAGCAATTCAAAAACTCCGAAATACCAGGCACCCCAAACAACACACAGCGCCTGGCAGCCAGTCCAGCCTCCAAGGTAATGGGAATTCATACGACACACACAGCTTCTGGGAAAGCTGGCTAGAATTATAAGAGGATAAGAGACGTGCAATGCTGCAAACACTTTCTCATGTTCGATGTCCACTCTTTGACAATGACATATCGTGATAAAGGTTGGCTAGGGCAGTATCCTGCACCTAAAAATCTACTGCCTGAAATATCTGACAGTCTACAGCCCTATGGGAATTCGAGAAGAAACTTTGAACCCTTGGAGACACTTAATTTTAAGTTCAGGTTGTTTGATTCTGGGCTCTCTTGTGAGTTGCTTTTTACGGCGCATTCGTTCCATGGGAACTGGTAACGACGTATAGCGCATAAGCCACAGTCCGTGGCATTTTTCACTCTGGGGTCGCCCCAGTGTCCACTGTCCCCCACACGCACCTCGCTCACAAGCTTGTTCACGCTCTGTGCCCGCTTGAGAACCAAGTTGTCTTGAGCTGGGAGGGAGTGATAATGTGCAGGCCCTTTCATCTTGTTGAAGTCCTGCCTGTATTTTATCTGAAAGAAACACGCAAGGAGGGAATTGTTGTTTTCATACTTCAGGAGAGAAGTGACTCCAAAATGACCTCACATTTAACGTCAACATTTACTTAATAGAACTTTCTGAAGGGAAAATTAAAAAATCACAGGGACTTTTTTCTCCATGAAATCCATAAACTACTTGGTTCCTTTTGTATTAAAATTTTTACTGGCCCCTTTCACACTTGGTGCCCTTTATGCTTAATTCTGCATCAAGAGACATCTTGAAACAATTGTACCAAAAGGTATCATTCCAAACCCAGCCTGCCCATGGTTTCAACATATTTTCTCACTTAACCTGCTAATGGGGGCAAAATGAGTAATGTGTTTTACTTATCCTCTTGAGGCAAGAGTGCACCTTCCTTGGCAAATGGGTATTTATCCTCTTGAGGCAAGAGTGCACCTTCCTTGGCAAATGGGTATAATAACGGAATAGGACAGAGTAAAGGAGTAGGGCAAGCGGGGTGTGAAAATCATGGCTGGCTTCTAACTATATATAGACCAAGCTCAAGTTGTTGTGTTAGATCTATGTGTGCACGTCCCTCTACCGAGTTTAATTATAGCCTATCTTTCAAGGACCGCCAGCTGGCCAACGTTCTGCAAATAAAAATCATTTTATACCCAGTTTGATAATCGTATGGCTTATTTTAATCAGCTCTTCCCCTAACGTGCTAGGTTTCTAGATGGGCCGTTCAGCGAAGACTCTTCTAGCCCCGCTCATCTGGCTAGCCCAGCATCTGCACTTGCTTCGGCTGACCTAAAGGGAGTTCCACTGTTTGTGTCAGTCTCCTTTGAAGCAGATAACTGTGACCGAAGAGTCTGAACAAAAGAAGCAGATGTCAGAAATTTGGAGAGAAACTGAGGGCTAACATTTTACTCTGGCTCAGCGCTAAGAAATTGACCTGTGGGTCTTCCCGATGAGGTACTTACATCACTGGCGAGTTCGTTGGCTTTCTTGGCGTTCTGATAAGCTGGGGTGATCATGGCGGGGAAGCTGCCTTTTCCTCTGTGCTCCTCATATTCCTCCAAATAACCCTGCTGGGACAATCGAAAACTTCCATCAGTGATGCTCCCCTCCCTGGATGGCGGTGGGGGGACTAGCAGTGATACCTCCTAGAGCCTGTTGCCATAGAGGTCCACCCGCACTGGTCCCTCCAGGGCCCAGCAATACCATGTGGTGGCTAAGATGGTGGACTCGGTGGTCAGGTCTACTTACTGGTCCCTGGCACACAGCACGAAATAAACGGTAACTATTATCATTATCACCTTCATCATTTCCACCAGATAAATGCGGACATTCTACAAATCTCCATAGTACATGGAGTACTCATGTCATATCTGACACCTGGGAGGTCCCTCTGTCTTCCAGTAATCTCAGATGCTGCCTTTCTTGGGCCCGTTAACAGATCTCTGCAGAGAAACCCATTAACATGCAAGATGCCATTTCCCCAGCAATGTATGTTAATTTGCCAAGAAGAGCATTATATAACTATTTGAATTTTTGTATTTGGGGTGAAAGGCTCTAAATGGGACTAAATGTATATTCCAGACTATTATAATCTGGGCCTGTTTCTTCCTTCCTCTTCCCCACACCATGCGCCGACTCCCACGAAAGCAAACCATCATGGAACCATCATGATGTTCACTGGCATAAACCTTTCCTGGCAGTGGGATATACTTCAAGACCCTGTCAGATGCCACCCTCTCTCTCGGGAGCTCCTCCCTCATTCCCAGTCCTGCCCCAGGCAGAATCAGCTGCCTCTTCATCTGTGTTCCCGCAAATGCGAAACTACCTCATGTGCCCCCTGGGGCTCATGACTCCCTCCACCTCCTGCCTCCTCCAAGACAAAGGCCTGCCCTGCTTCTGTACCAGGGTCAGAGTCTGGCACGCACATTTTCTTAAAATTTTTTAATGTTTATTTTTGAGAGAGAGAGACAGAGACAGAGCACGAGTGGGGGAGGGGCAGAGAGAGAGGGGGACACAGAATCCGAAGCAGGCTCCAGGCTCTGAGCTGTCAGCACAGAGCCCGACGTGGGGCTTGAACCCACGAACTGTGAGATCATGATCTGAGCCCAAGTCGGACGCTCAACCGACGGAACCACCCAGGCGCCCCATGGCACACACATTTTCTTAAATAAAACAGCTGGGTCAAATTAGAAAATCCAGGCTTCCTTTTTATCCAATAATGACAACTGTTCAGTCCGAGTGCTCTTTTATGTTTGGATGCCAGAATGTTTGGGGCCAAATGCAATAAGTAAAAAAAGTTAAGCTTAAAAAAAAAAAGAAGAAAGGCTCTCGAATTCTTTGGTAATCCCCTCTTTCCCATTCTGCTCTACGGTGTAGGTTTGGTTTGTAGCTTTAGTTTAACTTCTCTGCTTATGTGTATCTATGTCGGGTGTGTAAATCTTTTAGTGAGGCACTCAATCCTACTGGGGAATTGACTGGTTACAAACAATACGTTGATGATATGATACAGCCCATTAACCTAAAAAAAACAGTTACTCGTTGAAAAGAAGAATGAATCGTATGGCATTTTAGGCACTACAGATATTTATAGTTTATCTGACTGTCCGCTTCTCTCTCACTCCCTCCTACTCATGCCTGGCGGGTCCCGCTATATCACACAAGGAAATGCCACCCAAGACTGATCCTCTCAACAGTTGCTGGCGGTGCTATTAAATGACACCCACTTTGATTCTTAGATTTGTTATCACCGTGACCAGAAACTTCGGCCAAGAAAATAACTATGACACTATGAGGTTACATCTCATCGATGTGCATAGATATGTCTAGACACGCTCATGTACTGGCAGATAGCTCTGTCCACATTTAGAGCAAAATATTTTTTGCCAAATATAGGAACCAAATATTTCTTGAAAGTGTTTTTTTAAAGTTGTCTTGAGCCTTCTATAAAATATACTTAAAACATGAAACCAAGAAAGACATAATTTCATTGGGTTTAAAGCACGGAGACCATTTAATTAACGTATGGTATTTAATAAAAGGGACTTTTTAACTCAAAACTAAACATTTGCAAAGGGGTCACAATCTATTTTCACACACATCCCAAGTCTTACATGAGTGTCTCCCCAGTATGAAGAGATGTTTTATTTTACTAAAGAGAAATAAGTTGTTTCCTTTCATAAATGATGTATGTCGAGTAAATCATGTATGTTGTAGAGTCTAGCCACTGACCAAAAATTCAAACAACATTCCAATTAATTTTTAAAAAATCAACTAAGCCCACTGAATGGCATCTTCCAGAACACACATGGCCATCCAATACCCTTTACTTACAATGGTGAAAAAATAATGTTCCCTTTCTCTCCTACACCTGTGTAGCACCAGAAAATACAGAGGGACATACAAATAAAAATTAGCTTCTAATTATCATCTCAACCTACCCCTATACCCCATCAATAAGTAGTTCATGTGAGAAGTGAAACTGGGGAAAAGATATACATTCTCTGGCATATTGCTTTATCCAGTAACCTCCATAAGACATGTACTTTCTAAGACATGAGTCCTGCTATTCAGTGAAGTGCCCAATAGTTTTTGAGACATGCATTTGGATCCCTTTCACACTTCTACAGGGATGAGTTAAAATTAGCCAGTCTTAGGCCTTGGGACCATTCTTCAATAAATGGGTGAGAATGCTTTACTCTCGCCAAATCAACCATATTGGTATAGGTTCTTTATTTTAAAAAAGAAAAGGAAAAGCATTGAGAAACTGTTTTTCCTTGGTGGATCAGGTTGAGCCCTATGTCATTATTTGTGGTTGCTGTCTGGCTGGGAAAATCCACCTCTCATAAATAGGGCAACATAAACCACAGCCCAACCCCGGATTAAAGGGTCATCGGTGTGTCACAGGCTAGTGGGCTGCTGACCTGAGAACTGACCGTCAGAAAGCAAGTGATGTATCACATACCTGGCCATACTGGTCCATACATTCCCTTGACGATGCACCTGCAACTCCAGCAGCTGGACTAGCCACCCCCTTCATTTCTCTTTGATATTGTTGATGGTACCTCACCTAAACGAAGGCAAAGGACAAACCTGGTGAATTTAACCTTCTATGCACAGAAGCCAGGGGAGTAAAACCAAGTGTTTTGTGGAATGTTTCTTTTTTTTTTTTTTTCCTGCTTGGGTCTAGGGAGTGTGTCTTAGACGTAAAAGTGCCAGATCATCATCTTGGTAAAACGGCTTCAGAGTTCTGAAGGAGAGCTACTTCCTGGACCACGGTGCATGCAAAAGCAGACAGGAAGTCGTACACGCCAGGTCCAGGTAACTTCCCACCTACTCCCCTAACATGAAAACACTGCCGCGGACACTCACATCACTCGCCAGCTCATTGGCTCTCTTGGCTATCTGATAAGCAGGGGTGATCATAGCAGGAAAACTGCCTTTCCCTCTCTGCTGTTCATAGTCTTCTGTGTATCTCACCTGGAAAATGAAAAAAAAAAGAAAATGAATCTCATGCCACAGTCCCAGTATCTAGCATGCAATCTGATGAGGGGTTGCATAACTCCCTCCATGTCTCCCTATGGCATCATCATTGGCTTACGGCTTGATGGACCACACGCGTCTTATTTACCTTCTTTTTTCCCCAAACCCAGCACAATGCCTGGTGCGCGGAGACATTCAATACAGAATTCAACACCTACTTATGAAGCACCTACTGTGGGCCAGGTGGTGGGGCTGGGCGGAGCAGTAAGGCTTCTGCCCTCAAGGGGCCACCAGTCGAGTTTGGGAGACAAAAGAGGCTTCTCCACCAAAGGCAAGTGGGAGCCACTCATTAAGCCGAACATGGATTTGTGCTTAAACTTCCCACTCAGAAGAAGACTAAGTTCTTGGTCTTGTTATGCTAAGGAGCAACTGGGCTGTGAAAAGGCAAACGGTAGAAATTCTTTAGAAGTTTACGTTCTGTAATTTGCAGGGACAAGGGCAGAATTTTTTCAGATTAATCACATACAGCTGATTTGTTACTGATACTATCTAAGTTTTCTCTCTGAGAAAGAGTTTTCACAAGGTCTGTGCTAGCTGACCTATCTGACTTGACCATCCTTGACCTCAGAAAGTTCTTCCTGGCTCCCACATGGGACTGAGAGGCCTCCTACATACTTCCTCCCTCCACCTCCAAGGAAGGAAGGAATAGAGACTCTTAAAGGAGAATCACAGGGTCTTGGCCTCCATCATTTCTTACATCGCTTTGAAGCTGTCCCCCTGCCTTGGCCCGTAGCAACTCAGGGGTATCCGCCACCGTGGAGAATGTGGAGATACGTTCATCATGCCCTCTCTTGTATTCCACCTGATGAAGAGACAGCAGAGAGTCAAGGTCATACCCACCAGCCTTTGTGAGGACCTTTCCTTGCAGCTGTCCTGAAGCTATTCCATCGGGCTACACTCAACACAAGCCCATGGCAAGTTTTTAGGGCTTGCTTTATAAGCTCCTCTTTAAAAAGCACCAATGTTCATGTGTCAAGCAAGTCCAAGAGAGTGCCAGGAACTAAACATTAACAAACACTAACTCACTTCCTCTCCATAACAATCACATGAGGCAGGACTACTATTTTCCCCATTTTACAAATGAGCAGCTGAGGAACAGAGAGGCTTAGTAATTTTCTCATGGTCACACAGCTAGTAAGTGAGACAGCCAGGATTCAAATCCTAGCATTCTGGCTCCAAAAATCTGACCTCTTAGCCAACAAGCTTTGCTATTCTTCAGGTGGATCTGCCATCCACTTCATAAAAATCAGTATCTGAAACGCTAAAGCGACCTCGAGAAATTGTTCGGTCCAGTCTTTGGGTAGGCAACCTGGTCTATTCTCCATTTGGCCAATGTGGCCCAATCAAGGCACAGAAGACAACGGGCAAGGAAAAGATGAGGACACAGCTGTCTCCATAATACCGCACTAATGACACCTACTGTCCATAAGCACTCTCTTAGTGGTTTTTACCTGAATCCCAGAGGCTCACTGGTGACAAAAATTAGCATAACCTATGGTGAACCAGCACTAGGGCACTCACTTGGCTGGCCAGCTGGTTGGCTTTCTTGGCTCTTTGATAGGCAGGCGTGATCATGGCTGGGAAACTCCCCTTGCCCCTCTGTTGCTCATAGTCTTCTGTATATTCCTGCTGGTCAGAACCAATGTCAGCACAAGACTCAGAATGATATGAGGTGAGAACAAGTAAAACTGCCATTGAAAGCACCATCAGAACCAATGCTGCTGGGTTTATAAGGTAGCTGAAAAACACTTCGATCACCTGCAGTAAACCTGAAGGTGTCATTCCGTTGGCGATTTGAGTAACACTGTCAACACTGAAGAAATCACGTTTCCCAGGTCAAGGGGCTTCCCCCTCAATGCTTACATCGAATTCTATGGAACCTGATACAACCCAAGGGGACCCAAAGAGGACACAACCCCTTTGACCCAATGGCTGGTATGCTAATGCAGCGGTTAGTGTGCGGGAGACTCTTCCGTAACTTGTCTACGAGAATTAGTTCCATGGCATCGAGAACAAAACGTTAGTTTTCCCTTCTAACTGTTTGAGTACTTCCGATGATTAGCCTTCCTAATGACACCGGGCACCGCAGCATTTGTGTTTCTGTTTTCTTTCTATCTGCTGAAGGCTGAGTCACCAAAGACTAACGATAGTTTCCAAAGTGGTTTCTACAAAGGCACTTTCTTCAAAGTGCCCTGGGTGTGTGGAGAGACTAGAAGTGTGCAAATCATTAAGGACTTGCATCATCTGGGCCAGCGTTGCCTTTTCTACACGAAAATCTACTGAAATCTCTCTTACAGTGTTGGGTGGGGGGCAGAAGTCCAAAACGGGTGATCAGGGCTGGTCCGTCCTGAAGGCTTTAGAGGAGACTCCATTTCTTTACCTTTTCCAGCTTCTAGAGGCCACTTGCACCCTTCATGTGTGGCTCCACATGGCTTTGACCTCTGCTTCTGTTATCTGACCCTTCTGTTATCTGACCCCTCTCTGATTCTGACCCTTTCGCTTCCCTCCTTATAGGGACCCTTGTGGTTACACTGGGTCCACCCTAATAATCTAGGGTAATCTTCCTATCTCAAGATCTTTAGCTTAGTCGCATCTGCAAAGTCCCCTTGGCCATATAAGGTAACAGATACACAGTTCCAGGGATTGGCGCATGGTAACCTCTGGGGGAGGGGTCAGTAGTCTGTCTACCACAATCTTAAGATAAAGAAACGATCAAACTAATTGCTAGAGTAATGTCTAGGGCCCTTACCTCACCAAGAGACTTTCGGGCCTCAACCATCCTTACGATTTCAGGATCTGGCAGAGTTCCTGGGCACCAACCACTCCCTTCCCCATATCCGGTCCAGTAGCCTCTCTACAAAGGAAACACACAAACGCATAAGCACACACCCTACACATTGGTTGGTGAGACCTACCCCATCCTCCCAGCATGCTCGCATACACTGTTACCATAAGAGAAATTCTCTAAAGGCTATAAATTCCTATTGGCATATGGTGGGTCTCAGCTAACAAAAGTGTTCACTTTTCTCACCTAGAAAATAACCTAATATCCTAAAAAGTTGAACTTCCTCAGATTCACTTATATCATAGAAGGGTTCTACACATAACTTAACATTTCTTTGCTCATCTTTGTACCCAGATTGAGCAGTGGGGAGTCGCTATGGAGGGGCAATGTGAGATTAGCCAGCATTATTCAGACATGCTGCAAAAACCTAGTACCTGTCATGTGCCCGATCTCGGGATAAGCAATTAACATTGGGAACAGAAAAGCAAAAAAAAAAAAAAAAAAGAAAAAAGAGAAGACGGTTCTTTATGTAAGACATCTGTGGCCTATCTAGGGAGATAAAACCAACATACAAAATAGGTAGCGATTAGAAAATGTTTGTGTGCTTAAATGTACCGTATTGGTGATAAACACAAGGTTTTAAGAAGCGACCTACATGAGATGGGCCCCACTCTTGGCAGGAAGATGGAATCTGAGCTGAACCTTCAAGGCTGAGGCCAGTTAACAGGGGCAAAGAGAGGAAGACGGACAACCATTCTAGAAGGTTGGGATTTTCATCAGTTTTGTTCACTGATGAACAGCCCAGAACTGTTCTAACAGCCTAGAACAGTGCCTGGCACATAATTGACTCAGTAAGTATTTGTTGAATAAATTCCTAGGGTGGAGACTACCAGGAACAAAAGCATGAAGGCAATGACAGGCTTCGTATGAAAGACCATGAGGAGGTGAATCTGATTGGAATTGTGGGGAAGAAATGGGGAACCAAGTGGGCTGGACGTGGGGCAAACCGGAGATCTGGAAAGACAGAAGTTCAACTTATAAAGGAGAAAGCCAAAGAATGGTTAAATAATTCATTAGAGATCCCCCAATAAGTGGCAGTAGTCATATCCAAATGGAAGTACTAAGAAATGAATTACATGTTTGTAAATGAGTAAAGTCTGAAAGAATACCCACAAGACTGTGAACAACAGGTACGTCTACGGAGGGACTGACTGGTGATGGTGAACAAGGCGTTAATTTGTACGTTGGATTTTTTTTTGCAACAAGGAAAATGCAAGTATCACATGTATAATTAAAAGTAAATGGCTGAGGGGCACCTGGGTGGCTAAGTCGTTTAAGCATTCGACTTCAGCTCAGGTCATGATCTTGCAGTTCGTGAGTTCGAGCCCTGAGTCGGGTTCTGCGCTGACAGTTCAGAGCCTGGCGCCTGCTTCGGATTCTGTGTCTCCCTCTCTCTCTCTCTGCCCCTCCCATGCTCATGCTCTGTCTCTGTCTCTGTCTCTCTCTCTCAAAAATAAACATTAAAACTTGTTTTAAAAAGTAAATTGCTGAGGAATTTTGAAAGAAGACTCTCCATAGAGAGTGAGCATAAATTCTCAGGTGGTAGGAAGGGTAAGTTAGGGCTACCCAAAAAGTGATGTGTGACCAATGTCACTCGACAGGAGATGATGTGGATCAGAGCAGGGAGAGTGAAATGCAGGGAAAGGGTGGAGCTGAGTGGCATATCAGAGGGAGAAAGGGCAGCCGTGGTTTCCAGCCTGGGTGGTTGTTCCCAGGGACAGAAACACCGTGGTTGGAAGCAACAAACTGACTAGTGAGTTTGGACTGGGAGCAGATATGGTAGAGATGACCCCATGGCCTGTTGATGGATGTCCTCTGTAGACAGCTGCAATCACAAACTGGGTGAACGAAAGCCTAATCAATTCCTCTAGAAGTAAAAATAAAGGTGCAACTCAGGGCGCCTGGGTATTTCCACTCAGATCATGATCTCCCAGTTCGTGGGATCAGGCCCCACGTTGGGCTCCATGCTGACCGTGCGGAGCCTGCCTGGGATTCTCTCTCTCCCTCTCTCTCTGCCCCTCCCCAGCGCATGCACACACGTACATGCTCTCTCTCAAAATTAAATAAACATTCAAAAATAATAATAATGCATCTCATTTGCAGAGCGTGCCGTTCTTTTCCCTTCTTCCAGACCCCTTCATACCTCTTCTCTCACCTCGTTCACCAGGGGTTGCCTGTTAGCTGCATCTGCCCCATCCCTGGATTTCATGTCCCAGTGAAAAACCGATTTAAACCGTTCACTATCATCCTGGTCGTCCACCTGCACAATGAAGACGTTGTCAGTAACGCGGTAATGTTTTCATCAGAGAAGAGAAGGAAAATAAGAAATCTGTAGTTAAGTCGGAGGGATTTCGCTAAATCTCGCCCACAAAGCAGCGTAAGTGGATGGCAACACGCACTGTATCACTGTGGCTTCACCTGTGCCACCAGCCAGGTGGCTTGTGCAGAGCACCTGTCGTGTGCAAAGCCCTATTTAGCAGTGCAATTAAAAAGACTGCAAGTCCCTATGAACGTCTCACACAACACCAAGTATGCAGGTTAGAGTAACGTCAGAAACACTAGACACGAGACTAGTGGCTCTTAACTTCAGTCTGTGCAACAGTCACCCGGGGAGCTTGTTAAAACGTTGGCTCCCCAGATTCGTGTACATGTTCTCCTACGCTTTATCGTTTTACCTTTGTTATCTTGATCTTGACCTATAATACACCTGAAGTTAATTTTTGTGTATGGGTGTGAAGTAGGTACCCAGGTTCATTTTTTTTCCACACAAATATCCAAATAATCCCATGGCCTTTTATTAAAAGATCGTCCTCAGGGCACCTGCGTGGCTCAGTCGGTTAGGCGTCAGGCTCTTGATCTCGGCTCCAGTCATGATCTCACAGTTCATGAGATCAAGCCCCAAATTGGGCTCTGCAGCTGACAGTGCAGAGCCTGCTTGGGATCCTCTCTCTGCCCCTCCCCGGCTCTCGCGTGTGTGCCCTCCGTCTCTCAAAATAAACTTTAAAAAAGAAAAAAAGGTTGTCCTTGCTACACCGACTTCCAGTGGTATGTTCGTTATAAATTCAAGTGACCATGTATGTGCAGCCCTATTTCTGGACCTTGGATTGTATTCTGCTAGTCTGTCTCTTCTTATGCCAATACTACACCAAGTTGATTACAACTACTTTTGTAGTAAGTCTTGAAATCTCGTGGCTGAAGTTCTTCGATTTTGTTCTTCAGGATTTCTCCGCTATTCTAGAACCTTTGTGCGTTCAGGTCAATTTTTAGAATGCTTTCGTCAAAAAAAATCCTTTTTTTCTACAAAAACCACCAGGATTTCGATTGGGATTGCACTGAACATGTAGATCACCTTGGGCAGAACCGACGTCTCAACAGTATCTTCACAGCCTCGGGAGGGGCAAAGATTTCTTACGGAGAACCTAAGCAGGACTAACCATAAAAGGAAAACTCGAAAGATCTTAGGTCCAAACCCAGATATCGTAATTTATGACGTCTAAAGGGGGCCCAGAAATCTGCAATTTTAACAAGCTGAAGTGTAAATCATTAATTTTGCAGATGAAGAAAGAAACGGAAAGGAAAGAAATGACCTTACTAAAATCATTCAATGGGTAATCAGAGCCAGGTTTAGAAGGTGGGAATTCCATTTCCATATTAAGAGCACTTTCTTTCATGGACTTTCTAGGCTTGCTACTGCCTAGTGAGTGCAGCTCCAATACGTGTATCTGTAAATATATAAATTGAGAGCATTTTCCCTGTTTCTTCCCTGGATTTTGAGAAACTACCACAAACATCCTGTGAATGTAAGGCAGGGGTTCCGCATAGCAGCGCTACTGGTATCTGGGGCCAGGTATCTCTTTTTTGCGGGGACTGCCTTGTGCATTGCAGGATGGTTAGTGGCATACCTGCTCCTTACCCATCGGATGCCAACAGTACCCTTCTCTGACAGTTGTGACATTCTAAACGGTCCACAGACATCACAAATGTCCCCCGAGGGGTAAAACTGCCCTCCTTGAGAGCCACTGACATAAGGAATCAGAATCCTGTGACCAAGATAGACAGAAAGCCTTATCTGCCGTCCTCCACCCACAGGACGAATCCATCACCGGGGAGTGCCTGCTTCTCTGGAGACTTTTCATGAGATTCCAGATCATTCTAAGGAAGTAGGAAGAGGAAAAAGGCCATAGGTGTCACTAGTGAGGTAAGGAAGCATTAAGAGCTAAAGTCTACTCTCTGAATAAAAGAGAATCTAGATGTTTTAGTCTCCTAAAAATCCCATTCACGCCTGCCAAACAGGAAATGGTGTCTCAAACGTTTATTTATTTATTTTTAAAAGGGAGATATTTAGGAAGCACAAAAATGTCAACCTGCTCCAAATGCCTATTCAAAATCTTTACTTTCCTCCTTCATCACCATCACCCCAGCACCCCTTTTGTTCTTTTTTTTCTTTTAGCACATGTACAACGAATTTGGTTTTTATTCAGTGGGCAAAGTCTCTCAAAGATGCAAGAGGGTAAGAAAGTAATCCATCCCACTTCCCAAGGTGGCTATAAGATCCGGGGCCCAGAAGGGACACTGCTGCCGTCCCTCTGAAATTTTCGCTGGTGGGGAAGCAGGAGAAAGTGACCTCAGCAGGCAATTACTGGGCATAACACACACACACACACACATGCACACGCGCATGTGCACATATGCACGCACACACACACACACCATAAACACGCAGATATACAGAGACGTACACATGCACACACACACACCGCTCACACATACACATAGGCACACACATACACGTACACGCACATATGTGTACACACGCATCACATACACGCGTGTGTATGCCCGTGCACGATTCACACATACATACACACGTACATACACTCCCCACACGCACACATACATCTTTATACACAGACACACATATTCGCACAGATGTAAACGAACACGCACACACGGGCATCCTGGGAAGTTCACAGCCGTCCTGCCTGTGCCTGGAAACCGAACCAGCGATAATCTCCCTTCAGATCCGTCCTGTCACACACAGTTAAAACAAAATGAATCCACCTCCGCCTCAAAGAAAGGTAATACTGTGTGACCTGTGGTAGGATTGTAAGGCAGGGACGTGCCAGGTAAGAGTCAGCACCGTGTGGAAAAATAAAGATATCACGGTTCTTTCTGTAGACAGTGCAATACGTACAAAGAGCCATCTGATGTGTAACCACTTCTCCTTGTATTTAGTCTGCCGCACTCTGGCTATACAACTTCAGAAACGTCTGGACGTTTGTAAACATAAACAAGTCCCTTCTTCCTTCTGGACAGTTTGCTCCCCTCTAGGTACGCAACGCTAGGCCAATGGAGCTGTTTAAGATACGGGTTCTAAAGTCAGACAGACCTGGATTTGTACCCACTCAACTAGCTGGGTAAAACCGCCCAAGTTACTCAACCTCTCTGAGCCTCAGCCTCCCCGGCTGCCAGATGATAATATTACAGGGGATTCTTGTGACAAAAACAAAACAAAACAAAAAAACAAGGTAAGATGGATAAAGAGCCTAGAAGAATGCGTGGCACTGTTTCAGTAGGAGCAACGCTCTGTATTTACTGTAGTTTTGTGGAGCTGCCCTTAGCCATGAAGAGATGAAAACAAGATCCTCTGAGAATTAACCCTCTCGGCCATCTAGGATTGCTTGCGAATTCTTCGAGATCAGGCATGTGTGAGCCACTCTGCACCTCAGGTTCCTCAGCAGAAGGGGATGATAATCGTACTTACTTTGTCAGATTGTGGCGTGTACTAAATGAATTAAATGACTGTGGAGTAAATGTTATCTAAGCCTGCTAAGAAATAAGCTCACAATCAGTGCAAAGCATTTAGTGAAATAAGCCACGTGGCAGTGGGCATCGGGGAGGTTCCATCTAACACAGGTCTTCCTGCGGAGAAGGGGAGCCTGCCCAGGCAGGAGAGGCAGTATGAGGTGAGGGGACATGCGGAGGGCAGATCACAGACAGTCTTCCCCCTCATGTGCAAGTTTCTAATTTTAGAAAGTTGCCAGCTCCATCCCGCCGAGCAACTTCTGTGGGGCAGGGGGAAAGAAGTTAAATGAGTCATCGTTTTAATAAACACGAGCGTCTGGTCAATAGCCGGCTCTCTGACAAAACCCCATTGTTGGTTTCTCAAAAGAGGTTGGCTTATCAACACGGCTTGTCTATGCATGTCTATGCAAACATGGCTTCCAAATCAAAGCCTCTTTGACCTGCCGCTATCCCAAGGGGAAAGAGAGGCTGCTAGTAATTGTTAAGAACTACTGAATCTAGAAAGATTTAAGAGTGTGGAGCTAGAAGTTTACTGTTTTCTTTTTTTTTTTTTAATTTTTTTTCTTTTTATTAATTTATGTATCCATTTATTTTGAGAAAGAGAGAGCGAGAGAGCATGAGTGGGGGAAGGGCAGAGAGAGAGAGAGAGAGAGAGAGAGAGAGAGAGAGGATCCCAAGAAGGCTCTGCAATGTCAGTGCAGATCCCAACACTGGGCTCGATATGACGAATGGTGAGATCATGACCTGAGCCAAAATCAAGAGTCTGATGCTCAACTGACTGAGTCACCCAGGCGCCCCTAATTTTCTATACCAAAATAATCAGGGGAAAAAATAAGGAAAGGCTCTTATAATATTTTCCAACTCTATAAACTTCATTTTACATATTAGGCACCTAGTGCGTATAGGGCCTATCGGGTAAACTATCATCAGTGTGAACAGACTGGCAGACAGAGAAAGATTACAAATACCTTGGATATTCAAGCTAGATTATCTTGGGTATTGGCCCCTATAGTGTGTAAGGCAAATAACAACACTTGTTACTTAAATGCGCTTTGCACATGTAAGTGAAGAAAATGAGCAGGTTCAATGTCGACACAGACACTTAAAAACCTGAGTTAATTAAAAGTTTCTTTAAAGGCTATTTTGAAATTCAAAATTAAGTAACTTACCCCATGGATGGCTTCTGGAGTCTTCCTCATATTTAGATTTAATGGAGTATGATAGACACTTGTGAAAGTGTTGTTCTTGGGGTTATGGCTAGAAAAAATATATATAAACCAGAATTAGAAATGTATTTTACCCAAGGTGATTGAGTGACTATTCTTAAAGGTAGTCGTTTTTTACATTCATAAATATACAACTTAATAATTAAGTTCACGATTTTCCAAGCAAGGCCTTAAAGAAAGAAAAATTAAATCAAATAAATTCAATATATAGAAGGTACAAAAATTTCAACTAGAAAATGACCACTTAAAAATTTTCTGAAAAAAAACCAGAAATGGATTCTGGAATTATTTAAAAGAAAAAAATTAAAGCTTTATAGGTATATCTGTGGTAATTACACTGTTCTGCACAGTATTTAATAATTCGATATGTGGTTACAGTGGATAGATTTACCATTTTACTGTAAGAAATTTGAAATTTTCAACTTTCTGTCCTTTGCATAAAATCCTGCCTTAGGGCTCGTCAATGATTCTATGTAAATGAAAACCTTGGGGAAGATGATTTTTGGATTTAACTCTGGACTGTGTGATTTGAAGCTCTGGTTGGCTCCTCATTAAAAAATAAACAAAACCCAAGAGGTGGTGGGGCAGGGCATCAAACACTTACGCGTGACAGTACGGCTTTTTCTGGTGACTCACAAAGTTATTAACCGATAGCATCATCTTGCAAACTTCACAGTGAAAACACGCTTTATGCCATATCTAGAAATCGTACAGAAAAGATTTAGCAGAAATACCTTTTTTTTCCCAGACTCAGGATTCTTGTACATTTCCAGGTAAAAACTCATCTTTAGAGATAATATGGTGATAAGCACACATGTACACATACACACAAATACAACGTTAAATAAATGAATAACCTTTTCAAGGCAACACAGAAGACAGATAGAAATGGGTAGAACTGAAGAAAGGTGAGAAATACATTTTTTGGATGGTTCAAAAACAACCACACATCCATACGTGAGAAGATAAATTTCCCGTATTGGTAAATTTATTTCCGCAGGCCAAAACATGTCTACTGACCTGATCTAGACAACTGATCTTCTCAGCAGGATAAACTCCATACCCACACCTAGAACAAGCTTGCACATTCATCGTGATGTCCGGAGAGAGCAGACAAAAAGAGGCAACAGGCAAGAAATCCAAGGAACAGTCCCAGGCTAGCTGTTCAAGTCTCCCAAAATCCTGACCACCGTCAAAACCTTGCGGACACCTTGCTCATTCAAAATCCAACTTCCACTTTCCTTTGCTGACCTTCTAGTTTGAAGTCAGCAGCTGGATGGTTTTTAAAGCTGCCACTTACTTAAGGGGCTATTTTGGCGACTGGCTTAGCCCGCATGCGTCTGGGAAATGAGCTGGAGGTATTTCTAGCTGACGTGCTTCTCTAAATAGAAAAATGAACTCACAACAGCATCATGTTTATGTGGGTGACCAAATCCTCGTGTGTGATTAGGCAGCATGTAGTAGTTTAACACTAACTGTGATCATAACCCAAGAAAAGAATACAAAGAGATAGGCCACACACTCATCCAATGATCAAATTAGAAAAGCTTGCTCTATGAGGCCTGTGACTAAAGCAGAGAGGCCAGCTCCCAAAAATATAAGAAACAAAACAGGCTTGATTCACTCCATGGGAGGGGTAAACACCGTACCTGAATTTTAGCTTTATCTATTAAAAATGTTTATAATAGGGCGCCTGGCTGGCTCAGTCAGTGAGGTCCGACTTTGGCTCAGGTCATGATTTCACGATTCTTGGGTTCTAGCCCCGCGTTGGGCCCTCTGCTGACAGCTCAGAGCCTGAAGCCTGCTTCGGATTCTGTGTCTCCTTCTCTCTGCCCCTCCCTCACTTGTGCGTGCTCTCTCAATCTCTCTCTCTCTCTCTCAAAAATAAACTTTTTAAAAAAATCTAAAAAAATAAAAATAAAAAAGATGTTCACAACAGTGAGGCTGAAAACTGATTAGGATAAGAACACACTAGACCTCTCAGTGTTTTGGTCTCTGTACGTTATCCTAGATCGTTCCAAGAAGGTCTGTTTATTCTCTTCCTTCCCAGGCCTGAAGTGGGGCAGCTTAAAGACGAGCCCTCTCTTCCTGGCTTCACGAAGCCCCTCCGTCACCTTCAGTGTCCACCTCCATGTCACCTGAAAACAGACCTTCTAGAAACAGCTTCCGAAAGATGGCACCTCACCTGTTTCCACCCCTCACCTGACCACTTTCTATGGCCCTTACCCTGCTTTATGTTCTTCATCGAAGTTAACCACCACTGGACATCTTGAGTATCAGAATCTCTGCATTTTAAAATTTTCTGTCTCCGGGGCACCCGAGTGGCTCAGTGGGTTGAGCATCCGACTTCGGCTCAGGTCATGATCTCACGGTTCCTGAGTTCTAGCCCCACATCAGGCTTGCAGCTGTCAGCACAGAGCCTGCTTCGGATCCTCTGCCCGCCCCCCTCCCCCGGCCCCTCCCCCGCTCTCTCTTTCAAAAATAAAGAAAACGTTTTGAAAATAAATAAATAATAAAACAGAATAAAGTAAAAGTATCTGTCTCCTCCATCAAAATACAAGTTCCTTCAAAACAGGATCCCTGGTTCTTGTCATTTCTTTCCCTAGTGCCTGGAACAAGGCCTGACACAGAAAAGATGTTCAGTTAAGTACTGAGCTGGGAAGGGGGAGTAGGTTGCAAAGCAAGTGGGGAAAAAGCAGAAAGCAGCATTCACACGACACGAAGGAGGGGCTGCAGTCCGGGGTTCCCACAGGTAGATAGCAGGGCCCAAGGCTGCTCTCTCAGCAGGAAGGGGACCCCGAGCAGGGACCCCAGGCTCCGGAAGGCTCCCATGCTGAAAGCTGGTGCAGGACTTGAAGTGTTCCCAGAACGTTCTGCTCTTTAACAGGCTTCTCAAGCTTTTCCTGGGTGGCTGGGTGCGAGCCCCAGTAATCACTGAGAAAGGACTCTGCCGCAACCCAGAGGGATGAGGAATTACAGTCAGATTCCACGTAAGTTAAAAGCCACTTACCACTTCTCTAAGGGGTGACCTAGCCGCTGCGGTTCGAGGTCGCCCCTGTGAAAACAATTACCAGAATGAAGATGTTGAATTGGATTTGTACCTTTACCTCTGCTTCTAAGAGGCATTTATTAGGGATCGGAAGTCACGAGGAGAACAAGCCCAGTGAACTAGAATCGGACACCTTAAGGAACTCGGGTGACCGCTCACTGCTGGAGCGAGATCCACAGGGCTCCCCTCTGCTTGACAGGCACTGTGGGCGGTCGCTCCTTTGTCCATCCCACCCTGCTCACTTCCGGTAGAGCCCTCCCCCCACCTTGCCACAGTGACTACCTAAGCCACCCATCCAAGCCGTAGCCAAGGAGCACACGACACTCGTGTGGCCTTCGGGATACGTTCAGACGTGTCTTAGCCTGGGTTCCCCGCAAAACAGAACAGGAGGCAAAGGCTTATGTCCAAGGACTTTATTTAGAAAGGTAGTGCCAGGGAGAAGAAAAGAGGCGGGAAATGGTGGTGCAGTTGGGGAGGGGGTCAATATGAAGGTTCACTCTCAAAGGAGCCACTGCCTGATATGAGGTGCACTGGACAGCTCGATCGCCATCTTCCAAGAGGCTACATAAACAACTTCTAATCAGGAACATCTGCGACAGGAAGGAAGGGGGAAGAATATACCTCCTGGCCCTTGTCTCCCATTGGTGGGAGTCCCACTGGGTGTTAACTTCCCTACGCGTCCATGCTGTGTATATGCCCGTGGCGTCCCCCAGCATCTTATGCTTCAACAGCAACAGGGGAAAAGAGCAAAGACAACAGAAGGCCAAAGACACTGTTGGTCGTGCCCCCATGAAGATGGCCAGAGCCCACACAGAGCTACTTGCCAGTGCTGAGGCTGGACCAACCCAAGCAGGCAGAGGTCCTGAGACAGGTGAGGCTGTGTGGATCTAAAGTGGCTCCTGGGGCGCCTGGGCGGCTCAGCTGGTTGAATGTCTGACTTCGGCTCAGGCCATGATTTCACCGTTCATGAGTTCGAGCCCTGAATCCGGCTCTCTGCTGTTGGTACCAACCAGCTTTGGATCCTCTGTCTCCCTCTCTCTCTCTCTGCCTTTCCCCTCCTCTCAAAAATAAACACTAAATAAGTAAGTAAGTAAATAAGTAAATAAATGAAGTGGCTCCTGCGAGGTGTCCGATATGCCGTCCAATCACCAGAGAGTCCGAGACTTGGGCTTGGTTGTGGTGAGCCAGGGCCAGGCCATGGAGAATCTTCTGGGTCCTCGATTTGGATGCTTTTGCCAACACTGCCCCACGTTTCTTTGTTTTTTGTTTTTTTTTTTTTTTTTTTTTTGAAGTCCTGACTCGTAGGGACATTATGATCAGTGAAAAACCCCGCATTTCGTTTCAAACGAATCGCTATCATGTTCAGTCTGTGGATAACTGACTTTCTTTATGAACTTAAACGGAGCACTTGTTTATCTCTTCAATTTCGTCCTGTTGATGGAAGCCCCGTTGCTTCAGCAGGTCAAGATCTTTTTGTACCTTGGTTCTGTCATCCAGAAGATGAGGTCATTCTTCCTAGCTCTGAGTCATTTCCAGTGCCCCCCAGGGCCATGGATGTGAAACGGTTTTGAAATTACAGGGAGATGACAAATTCAGAGGGAGGAGAAAGCTCCTGACCCTTCGTTCTGTCCCTGTCACTTTGCTTAGACTGGAATTGTCCCTCCCTCGCTGGGGGGTGCATGTCTACCTTAGTTTATGTTCTCCCAAAACCAGATCTTGAGGTGAGGACTTGGTAGTTCATTTGGGGAGTCGTTCCACAAGGCAGGAGTGAGGGTGTGAGTGAGCCACAGAAAGAAGAGCCAATAAAGTCAAATACGTGATTCTCAGCCAATTACCACAGCGCACGGCCTATAACACGTAAAGTAACGTGACGTAACCTAACGACGTAACAAGCCGCTACCCCTGCTCTGAGCTGAGACAGACAGTCCCCCACCTTCTCCTCACCCCGGGGCTGAGATCCAAATCTTGTTGAAGAGAGTGTGGCTGTGACTCACCAGATGACAGAGAAGTCACTGTCATGCCGTGCTGGTAGAACTTGCTAGAAATCTGGCCCCTAGAACTTTCTGGAAATCGACTCTCTAGGTTGATAGGGAGGTATCTCAAAACCATGTGAGGGAGTGCCAGGATTGTTGGATGCTGCCAGCTGGTAGGCAGAGCAGTAGCTGGGCACCAGGGAAGCTGGGTGCGCCACAGAAACCCGAGAAGCCTCCGTAAGAGCCTGATTTTCCAGCACACCAGACATACTGGTTTTCCTCTTGTAATCTCTGTCCAGCACCCCCTACAGGCAAAGCATAACATGGCAGGGGGAGGGAAGCAAGGAAAACTACATAAAGGGCCCAGGTTAATTTTTACGGAACAGACAAAAAGGGTGAGTGCGGAGCTGAGAGACAATTCACTGATACTAGGTTCAACACGAATTCCCCCTTTCAGGGAATTCTGCCTCAACCCAGAGTTTCCCACTCTTCCCCTCCACCACCCCCCGTTGAAGGAGGCTGCCGGTGCCTCAACCAGAGTTTGGGTTTGGGCTTGTGACTCTTAAGACATTTCTGGGCATTTCTGTCAAACAAGGGATATCCTTCAATGGAGTCCTGTATAAAGTCATAGCCTGGCCTGAGCTGCGCTGTGAAGAATTGGAGAAACATCACTGGTGGCATCCTTTGGGGGTCCTGTGCTCAGCAGGTTGAGGGGGGGGATTAAGGAGCTCACCAGGGCAAGAGGAGAGGGCCAGAGGGAAGGGCCGAAGGGACCAGTCCAGGAGCACCCAGGAGTCTAGCCCTGGGGAAACCATTTGAGTAATGGCGTTTGGGGACTTTTCTGGAAGGAGGAGGAAGACTTACATGCTAATCATGTGAGTATGGAAAGGAAGCAGAAGACAATGGCATGGGCCAAGGCTGGAGAGACACAAGAAATACAGTTAGAATGTCACTTGGATCTAAAGTCTCAGTAAAACTATTATAGAGGGAAAAGTTCAAAATTATTTCTTCTCTCCATGATTTTACTTGTTAATACCGGGAAAATCCAGCCTCAGAGCAATTATCTTTGGGGTTCCCCATGCCAGCCCACACTAAAGAACTGAAAAAAGAAAGTTTTCCTTCAAACCATCTTTCTTAGCCAGCAATGAATTCCTACGTGCAATACAAATATACATTTGCATGATATAACTTACGGTAGAGACTTCTTGAGGATGGAAAATTCATTATTTTTCTAGGCAGCCTGATCCTGGTTCTGCCGCTAGGAAGGGTGTGGAAAACTGCTCTGAGCCTCAGATTCTTTACCTATAAAATGAGCAGAGGGAGTAGTAGTTAAGGTCCCTTCCAAATCTAACATTGTGTTTCACTCTATCTCCAGAATAACCTGCAAAAAACTTAAATTTATAAATTAAATTAGAGAGCAACCAATTTTCCTTACTGGTAGTTTTCATTTCTCAAAGGATTCACAACCGAATTCCTTTAAAACAGCAAATTATCTTAGTGTCTACAAGGAGTTAGTTTATCCCCAACATTTTAGAAACATGGATGTTCTATATAACATCCTTATATATGGCCTGTTTGGGCTGCTGTAACAACATACTACAGACTGAATAGCTTATAAACAGCAGGAACTTATTTCACCCGGTCCTGGAGGCTAGAAGTCCAAGATCACGGTGCCGGCATGATGGGGTTCTCCTGAGACCCCCTCTTTGGGGATGCAGTCTGCAACTTCCGTCTGTGTCCTCACCGGGTGGAAGTGGCTAGAATGCTCTGTCAGGCCTTTTTTTATAAGGGCACTAATCCCACTCACAAGGGCTCCACCCTCAAGACTTAGGCACTTCCCAAAATCATACCCAACTCGTAAAACCATCACGCTGAGCATCGAGTTCCAACATTCGACCATGGGGGCCGTGGGCACAAATTTCCAGCCTATATAACACAGCCATATTGGAAACAGGGTGACTGCTTAAAACATTCGGGAATTCGGGATTTTTGCAGCAGTTAGTAAATTACAGCCATGCCCTGACACTTACCTGGAGCCAGTCCGTCCTAGACCAAGAAAGCGTCCTTACCTGGTGAGATTCTAGACGGTTACTTTAGTCTCGGGCCCAGGGTAAAGCCAGCAAACAAAACGACAAGATGTGGTCCTTGCCTGATCTCACGCCACGACGGTTTCCTTTCACTCAAGGGGGTTGAAAGTTCTTCAAAAGCAATTATTTCTGGCACAGGTAGAAGTGTAACTTCTCATACATTCACACCTCAGTGTGACCCGTTAATCAGTCGCTTCCCTGAGCGGGCTTGGAGACAGAGGCATAGGAGGCGCCGGCTGGAGGCCCAAGGGTGAAGACGCCATGTGTGTGTTGCGCGTGTGCATCCGCGCACGTGTGCGGGGCGCAGGGGCAGGAGTGAGGTGGGATCCGGGAGAGCGCACGGTCCCTTCCACGTTCGACTAAGTCACGGCCACATCCCCAGTGGCTGACACTTGGGGGCGCTCAGTAAATCGAGCAGGACAGATTCTGGCACTAACTTCAGACCAGTTCTCCGAGTTAGGAGACGGAGCTCGTCCACGACGACAGAGCGGAGTTCGGGTCCTACCGCCCCCCGCGCGAACCGAGACGCCCCAGCGAGTGGAAGCCCATCGGCGACCCCAGGGCTGGTCCCAGGAGTCCCGCCTCGGAGAAGGTAGCTCCAGCTGCTGCGGGCGCCCGGCACCCAATCCCCGGGGTGGGCACGCCACCAGCACGGACTGGGGTCGGGGGCCTGGCTGCGGAAGAGCCCTCTGGCTGTGGGAACCGGGTCCCCGAACCGGTGCGGAGACCCGAACGGAGGTGCAGACGGGGGACAGCAGCGGCAGGAGGGGAGAACCCCTGGCGAGCGCCCGACCCTTGAGCGCCGCGAAGTCCGCGGGGCGCGCTCTTCAGGGTGTGCGGCTGCGGTTCCGTGCGCGCCCCGTTTGCCGAGCGCGCTCCCGGGTCCCTTGGAGAGCGCCGGGGGTGCAGAAGGTGCGCTCCCGGGGACTGTGAGCGCGGCGTCGGGATCGCAGAGCTGCCTGCAAACTTTATCCGGCAAGTTCTAGGGGGTGCGCGGCCAACTTTGCACGGGCGCCTTTCCCCCGGGCGGTGAACGCGGACAGTGTGCCGACCCGGCCACCAGTTTTGCAGAGGGCGCCCTCCAGGGGCGGTGCGCGCCGGCCGCGCGAGCAGCAGGCGTCGCCCGCTGTCCGGCCTGCCCGGGGCTGCCCCGCGAGACTCCGCCCCCTGCCACGCCGGGGCTTTTACTTTCGCTTTCGTCTGGGCGGCCTCAGACCCTCAGCGCCGAGGGGCCGCGACGGACGCCAGCGCTGGCCGCCCCGCCGCCCGCCGCGCCGGGGCCTGGTAACTTCCGCCCCCGCCCCCGCTTGCGCCCCTCCCGCCCGTGTGCGCTCCTTCCCTCCCTCCACAACCGCCCTCCCACCTGGCCCTGCTCCCTCTCATCCCCCCAGCCGGCCCGCAAAGAAACTTTGGGAAAAGAAAGGGCCCTCGCGCCCCCCCGCCCCCCTCCAGCATCGCTGGCTCCGCTCAGCGCGCCCTCCCTTCCCCGCTAACCAGCTGGGACTGCCGGGCAGTTCGGGCTGTTCGGGATTTGGAAAAAGGGGGCGTGGATTGAGACGCGAAGGAGGGGATCGAGCTCTCGCAAGGCTGGCAGTGAGCGCTCGGGTGTCTGACGGCCCTGGGCGCCAGTCCCCGCGTCCCTGTTTGTCGGCTGTGGGCCTCGGTCCTCCCTGTGCCTGTCTGTTAAATGGGATCGGTGGTGACCGCGGGCTGACGGTTGCTGCCAGGCTGTAAGGAGGTGACAGGTGCACAGCCCCTCCGTCGGAGCTCAGTGCGTTGGAGCTACCGTCGTCCTGGCTGGGGCCCCTGGTGCTGAGCTCTTGAAGGTCTCTTGAGGAAGTGAAAAAAAGGCAGGCTGCAGGTCACCTTGCTACCGTTCACCGTTGTACTCAAGTTTAGCGTTTATGGGGCAGTAAAATCGCTTGTGGGCTATTCTGTGTGGGTCATTTCTAGGCCATTTCGCCTGAACTCTTGCTCTGGCAGGCTACGTGGCCCTGTCCTTTGTTTACTTACAGGTTATTTCCTCCTTCGGGGGCTACGGCCTGAGCCCTTACAAAGGGGATGAACACAAGAAAATAACAGTAGGCCTGCCCTCTCCAGGCACAGCAGAGGTGAGATAGGCCTGGATTTTCTTGGGTAGGCTGTGGAAAGCCAAGCCTTGGCCTGACTGAAATGATGTGGCCAGGATTAGGCACCTCACTTGGTCAGCACGCTTATTCTGGGTGAACTTGAGTTCACTCAGAAATCAAGCCTAGCCTCATAGGAGGAAGACAGTCGTTGAATGTTTCCTGACCCTCTGCGCAGCGTTCAGCATCAACCCAGCAAGATGCTGTAGGTTTCAGGCTGAAGACCCTTCTGGCCTGATGTTTGGAGGGAAGACTCTGGGAGGCCTCCCACGGCTGATCCATAGACATAAGCCTGAATTTTATGTCTCTGTAGTCAAGTCCAAAGTCCCCTCCACGTGGCTGGGAAGGACAAGCAGTTTAAGCCGCACCCCTGCTTTGACGGAATAGGTCAAGGGTTTACTGAGTGTGCCGTTCCCCTCTGCCTGCAGCACCCCCCGGCCTTGTACCCTCTGGGCTTCCCCTTCTCAGACCTCAGGTCAGATATCTCCTCCCCTGAGAACCTTCCCGAATTCCTCTGAGGCCCAGTCGGGTCCCCCGGGATGGCCACAGATTGTTGGTCCGCAAGGCACTCACTACAATCGCAGCTTGACATTTGTACCCTCCTTTTATCAAAGTTTGTCCCCCATCAAGGCAGCACCAGGTCAGTTTGCTCACAGCAGTGTCCCCAGCTCCTAGCACACGGCCTGGTGCGTTAGGCTCCCAGTAAGTATTCGAGGAGGAGCTGCCCAGCTCTTCCCAGCACCCCCAACACCATCAGAGCAAAAGTCTGGCTTTCTTAGGAGCTGTTTTGCTTAGGTTTGTCCTTTTTTAAAAAAAAATTGGTCACATTGTTTTATCATGATACATCCTAGATTCAGCCTTAAAGACTAGCATTAGCAAAAGGCTCAAGGCTTAATTACCACATGTTGAAGGTAGTGTCTTCTTCTGATGGCTCTTGTATAACTTTAACTTGCTAACTTTAAAAAGTATTTCTGTGCTTTGCTAACAACAATCCACACTGAAAAGTAACTAAGTCTATGTAAAGGAGATGAGATAAAATTATCGAGCGTTTCTACATGCCTGGATTCCTGCTTATCTCCTTTGGGAATGGGGTCATCTCTGTTTTCAAGAAACATTTTGCACCCTAATCGGAACGCTCTAACCGCCCCCCCCCCCCCCCCCGCTGAACACACAATGCACTTTGCTGGCGATGGTGGAGGGTTGATGAGGTGTTGAGAAACAAGATGGCCACCTGACTTCCCACAGTCATGGTAGAGAGCTCATGTGGGACCCTCCCTCCCTCTCCGTTCTCTCCTTACTGCCCAGCTCACCCCTCAGGTAAGCTGCAAGGGGACGTGATAATACTACTCAGAACTCCTCACAGCCACTGGGTCAGCACTCTGCCATCTTGGATGCCTCCCTCCCCTCAAGCTGGGTTCCTTCTCCCCACCTCCAGAAGTCGTTACTTGTGCTCTGGGGCACAGTGTGTTGTGTCCAGTGGATGCCTTCTTGTTTTCTGACTGAGTGAAAACATCTCTGGGCGAGCCTAACAGAAATGCAGACCTGCATCTGTGCACCCACTCTGTGCAATTGCTCAGAGATTGAGACCAGCAGACATTAGCCTCTGGAGAGGGTTTCCTTTGTTACTGAAAGCCGAGCCCTTCACGGGGAAGGAAACAGGACTGGATGTAGGAAAAACGGCTTTAGTACAGGCTCTACTAAAACTCTCTTCTAACTGGCCATATCACTTTTAGCAGATTCTCTTCCCTTGGGACATTTGTTTCTTCCAGCTTTCCGTTCAGTTAATATTTCTTTCGTAGGCACCTTTTGGGTGTTGGGCGCTTCTCCCTTGATGAACTTAGAATTGTTGTGTTTGAGCTACAAATAAGCAGAGTGAAAATGAAAAAAAAAAGACAAAGAGAACAGGGGTGGGGGGAGCTGATGAGATAGGTGTAATCAAGGAGGACCTCCCTTTGGAGGTGCCATTTAAGCTGAATTCTGAAGATTGATTATTAGCCTGCTGGACAAAAGTGTCATGTCCAGCAGATGTATGAGTGGTGACTTCCAGAAAGAGAGAACTATGAGCCCTGACAGAACCTGAAATGAGCATAATATGTTTAAGGATGCTGGGAGGCTGCATGGTATGATGGTAACAGCGGGTGTGCTCTGGGTGGGGTGCATGCTTCTGGCTTCAGATCCAAGTCCTGCTCTTTACTCGTTATATAACCCGGGACAAGCTATCTACCTTTTTCTAACCTCACCTTCCTCATCTGTCAAAAAGCAGTGATCATAGGAATGGTCCGACAGCATTGTTGAAAGTATTAAATCAGATAATGCTTACAAAGCAATTCGCACAAGCAAATAATAAGTCAGTTTCTATTCTTATTGTTGTTTTCACGTCTTAAAGTAGAGGGAGTAGCAGGTTAGTAAGAGATCCCACTTTTTTAAAATAAAGAGCCAGGTAGTAAATATTTTAGGCTTTTCAGGCCATATGGTCTCTGTCACAATTGCTCAACAGGCATGGGTATGCCTGTATTAACAATAAAACTTTATTTACAAAAACAAGCGGTGGGCCGGAGTTTGCCAACTCCAGTACTAGATCATAAAGGGTCTTAAAACCCAAGGAGGTGGGTTTAGATTTGAACTGTTGGATCATAGGGATCTCTTGATGATTCTGGAAGAGGAAAATAATACGATGGAAATCTATCTATTTTGGTAGACCCGCCGAAAACCGTCTGACACAGAGAGCGTTTGCTTTTTGCAGGTTGCTAATGTTTTCGAACGGGGTTCAAGCGATGCCAGGCAAAGCTTGAGCACCTTGTCACCTGTCAGGAATGAAGGGGGAGTTTCCTGTTACAGACCTTCCACAGCTTCTCTTACTGGGGGATCCTTTAACAAAATCAGGGACGCCAGATTAGAAGCTCCCTGAGGGCACAGCTTTTGTTCTCTTTGCTGCTGCCTCCTCCCTCTCTGGAACAATGCCTCAAATAGAGTTGGCACTGGAGCATTTAAATGAATGGTTGGTGCAGGAGCCCTGGAGCCTAAACATGCAAGACTGCTCATCTCCAGGCTTAATCAAAAACCTCAACACCTAGGGGCGCCTGGGTGGCTCATTTGGTTAAGCCTCTGACTCTTGATCTTGGCTCAGGTCACGATCCCACAGTTTTGTGAGTTCGAGCCCTGCCTTGGGCTCTGCGCCGACAGTGGAGAGCCTGCTTGGGATTTCCTCTCTCTCTCTCTGCCCCCCTCTGGCTCACGCTCTCTCTGTATCTCTCAAACTAAATAAATAAAATTAAAGAAAAATGTTAGAAAAAAAAACCTGTATCATCTAATGAGTGCTACTTAAAAGGATCATGAGGCCAGTGATGCGCTAGATACCAAGGTTCTGGTTTTTTGTCTTCTTTCCAGATGGCAGACGATCAGGGCTGTGGCGTGGAGCAGGCAGCTGGGGACTCAGCAAGCAGAGATGCAGTTGATGCTAAGCCAGACCGGTCTTCCTTTGTGCCATCACTCTTCAGGTACGTTTCCTGGGCTGAAGAGGGGCCCCGGGCCCCTCCAGCCTGCCATGCCTCAGCCATCTCCACACACGCGTGGGGAGAGGGACATTCAGGGCAGGAGGTCCGTGCTGCGCATGGAAGATTTGCACAGAACCCTGACAGCTGTGTGTGACAACATTAGGGTTCCGGTGTGCACTTCCTGTCTCTGGGGGCAAGCCCAGAGGTGGGGGAAACCAAACTGGCGGGGGGGGGGGGGGGGGCGGTCTCCGGCTCCGCGGCTGTGCATCCGGGCGGCACCTGCCCAGGAGGGAAGGGCTGTCCGCATCAGAGGTGATTTGCAGGCAGCCTCCTTCGGGGCAGGGCCTGGGTTGCTTCTGCCCTTTGGGACCAGGTTTGGCTGCCAGGCAGAATCCAGGGGCATGGGACAGGAGGTTTTAGGGTAGCCCTCCATTGAAGGAAGCATGCCATCTGCTGATTCTCACCTTGTCGTTTCTTGAGTCCACTTCTAAAATTCCAGATCTTGGCGTTTAATAATAATAATACCAACAACTTAATTTATTGCGTTCTCGTGTGCTAGCTCAGTATGGCACGCCGTCTTCCTAATCCCCGGAGATAGTTCTATCGTTATCACCATTTCATAGGCAGGGAAACTGAGGCACACAGACGTTTACCAGCTTGCCTCTTTGATGACAGTTAATAAATGTCGGAGGGGCGCCTGGGTGGCTCCGTTGGTTAAGCATCCGACTCTGGATTCCGGCTCAGGTTGTAATCTCACGGTTTGTGAGTTCAAGCCCCGCGTTGGGGCTCTGTGCTGACAGTGCAGAGCCCGCATGGGATTTTCTCTCTCTCTCTTTCTCTCTCGCTCTCTCTCAAAAATAAATAAATAAACATTTTTTTAAATTAAAAAAAAGTAAATGGTGGACCTGAGATGAGAACGTACGTGGTACCACCACCACCCAACAGCTCTCCTGTGCTCTCCATTTAAAAGTAGGAATGCAGGGACCTGGGGGGGGCCCTAACCTCCCCTCACCCTTGGCCATGGGGCGGCAGGCAACAGGGCTTCCTCGCAAGAAGCCGGAGGGCACTCTGGGTCAGAAGCATCAGACTTTTCGGCGTCTCCTAAGCCGAGCCCCACCTGGGAGGGACGGTGACAGAGATCAAAGTTGAGGTTAGGGAGTGCTCCCAAGCAGTGCTCAGGAGGGGAAGAGCCGGTGATGAGGGGCAGCCTGGCTCCCTCCAAACAATCCCAGAGAAACCCTTGGGTCACACCATCCCGGACAGGACTCGGAAAAGTGAGAAGACCTCCACATCCTGGACCTGAGTTCCTTTGGCCTTGGTGGCCATTTAGGGTCAAGGATACCCCATGAAATGAGCAGAACATGCAGCTGCAACTCCTGAGAACTTTCGAAAGCGATAGGTCAATTGATCCAGTACGAGCCCTTTAGAACAGTGGCCAGCAAATGTTTCGTTCACGGAGCTGCAAAATAACGTTCCAAAATGACACATGCACACACATACTTTTTGTTGTTGTTGTTGTTTGTTATTACATTTATTTATTTTTGAGAAACAGAGTGAGACAAAGAGTGAGCAGGGGAGGGGCAGAGAGAGAAGGAGACACAGAATCCGAAGCAGGCTCCAGGCTCCGAGCTGGCAGCACAGAGCCTGACGTGGGGCTCGAACCCGCGAACTGTGAGATCATGACCTGAGCTGAAGTCGGACGCTCAGCCGACTGAGCCACCCAGGCGCCCCTATCTGCACACACATATTTTAAGGTGACCTATAAATTTCTTGGCAAATAGGTGCAAAGGACGTGAGAATATTTCAGTTTCCCCAGGTCTCTGAGTCTTTGGGTTAAGCAGGTTGCCTCTCGGTGACAGAGAAACAGGAACTGTGTAATTGTCATTTCGGAAGTCTTAGTAAAGCCTTGTGGTATACTTCCCAGAAATTATGAAACCCAGCGGTATGTTGTAAATACTGGCATTTGAGAATCAGTTCTTTAAATGTATTCAGTGGACTCTGAATCCACAGTACTTTTATAACCACGTTTCTCCCTTAAAAATGTACACGAGCAAGCTGTCTTTAACAGCTGGAATTTTTGTTGTTTCTTTTTTCCTGGAACTCTTGTCTTTTCGCTTTATTTCCCCCCACAGTATTTTATCCTGCTGTATAGATTTAGTTGCTTGAATGATCGCCCCATCATGCATCTCTGTAACCTAAAGGTGTGCATCAATGCATATGCATAAAGTTTTTCAAAATTTAAAAAAAGATTTTTTTTTTGAGAGAGAGAGAGAGACAGAGTGCAAGTGGGGGAGGGGCACAGCGAGAGGGAGACCCAGAATCTGCAGCAGGCTCCAGGCTCTGAGCTGTCAGCACAGAGCCCGACCCGGGGCTCGAACTCACACACCGTGAGATCATGACCCAAGTCAAAGTTGGACACTTAACCGACCGAGCCACCCAGGCACCCCTATGTATGCATAAATTTTAAGACATTTTTCCAGGTATCATGAGTATTACAAGAAATTTCTGCTGTGTTAAGTTACTGAAAATTTCTCCGAGACTAAGTTACTGTCTTGACTCTTATTAATTCACAGTTGATCCAAACAAATGTTGGTAAGTCATTAGCACTATTAAATCATTTTCCATCAAGATAATTATTAAATAGAAATTGCATTTAAATTGCAACTTATAATGGGAAAGCGGGCTTTTCAAAAGCTAGCTTATGCATACATGGATAAATGAGAGCCATTGCCAGAATAAGGAAGCGTTCAGTTATCACCTTTTTTGCCTGTTTGTCATTTTTAGAGGTAGAAGCGCCAAGAAACCATGAATAAGTACGTGGGATGGCAACAGTTTTGTGATAATAATGTCACTTAATTCTTTGAATTCCTTCTAAGTTCTGTGCCAAAGAATGACAAATCAATTAGGTCCTTCAATTGTATCGAAAATAATTACAAATTACTTGACTTACAAAAGGGTTTGTTATTCTGCCCTTAGAAACATTGATTTTTTTCCATTAATGGGAAGTATGCTTAAAAGGCCTTACCAAAACTTCTCAAAAAACTGTTAATTAAACCTGTTCCTCTTTAGTTGGAAGCAAATTGTTTAACCCAAAACATTCCCAACAGAGATAAGATAATTAAAGTAGCGATGATAAACATTTGTCAGTATCCTTTTTTTTTTTGATAAAAAGCTTTTAAACTGTCTGCTTTCTAAAATATTTCATGGTTAAGACCTTAGAGCTGCGAAAGTAGCTCATTCACTTACGTAAAATGTCTGCTGTATATTCTAGTTGACAAAGCCAGTCCTTCTTGTCAAACTAATCTGCCACACCAGGTTTGCTTTCAACCAATAAAGGTCTGATACCATTTCCAGTTCAGCAAATGTGTTATAAGGCATCCCTGTGACAACCGTCTTGTTTCTAATTCTTAGAGGATGGATGCATGGATGGATGGATGGATGGATGGATGGATGGATAGATGAATGGAAGAAAGGAAGGTTGGATGGATGGATGTAGGGGGGGGAGGGAGGGAAGGAAAGAGGAAGGAAAGGGCACAAAGAAAGCCGGATGCTGTGTTCACTTCTCTCAGTGTTTATTTGCTTTGCTGTCACAGAACTCTAGCTCAAAAGCGATAGTGTCTTTGGAAATAATCAGGAAGTGAGAAAGGCAAAGTCATTATTTAAGAGCCACGACATTCCCTTTCCATTCTATATTTATTTTTATTCAGTATATTTTGTAAACATATCATTGAATTTTGAACAGCCCAGGGTGGCCCCAGACAGCCCCATTTCTAATGCCATCCTTCACCCTTATTAGACTCTTGTGTAAGTAGGAAGCCCATTACAGTGCCTGATTCAAGGAGACCCACAGATACTTATATTTGAATTGTCTATTAGATGATGTGGAGGTTTTGACACCATCTAAGAATTAGGGTGGATGAGAATTCTGCTCTTCTTTTACTTGGTGGGAGATGGGAAACAGGGGAGGCAGGATCTCAGGCAAACCAGTTTTCGGAAAAATACACATGCAAGTTGAGGATCTGATCATGAATTCCCTTAACATATCCTATGCCTGCACCCCTTGGAAGGTATTTGAGTGCCCTGTTTGAACACCTCTGCCTTAAGATGCATCATTTTACGGAAGAGACATGGTCTGTGATATTGGGGTTTTTTACCCCCTTAAGTCCTTTGGAAAGGTCAGTAAGCTCAGGTAATTTTCTGCATTCTAGTTCGCTACCTTTTTATAGCATGGCTGATGCTGACATCAAGCTTCATTTATCAAACAATTATCCTTGCAAAATATTTGAATTCAATTCCATTTTCCAATCAAATATTTGAATTAAAGTAAATGGGCAGGGGCCAGACTTTAGAAGTGTTTGTCTGTCAGTCATATTAAGGATTTGGAATCCTAAAGAACAAGGAAGTCATGGAAAAGTTTAAGTAGAGTGACTTGGTCAACCATACCTACCAAAAAAAAAAAAAAAAAAAAGTGCCGGAGCAGCAGAGCTGCAGTGCGAGGCAGGGCCTGAAGGGGGTGCTGTTGCAAATTCTCTGGGCGAGAATGGGAGCCAAACGCGAACCGAATGTGACAGGTGGAGCCTTCGCCTTTGGCCCCAGATGTGCCAGGGGTGCAGAGAGGTAGAAGCAGCGAGACTTGGTGACCAAGAGGGCTGAAGGGCTGAAGAGGGGAGAGGCGAGGAGGAAAGTGGCACCTGGACCCCAGGGAATAGCTGAAGTCATATAGTGACCCCTGAGCTGTCTGGCTAGGAAAGGGGTGACGAAATCCATTATTTCTAACAGAAAAACCGGTGTTTGCCACCTTCCATTACTTCCCTGAACATTTCTGCTGCCTTGGCCCTGCTGCCTGAGAGCGCAGGACGGATTTGGGTGGTACCAGGGACTTGGCATGTGATGGGACCAGACCCTAAGTGCAAGTCAAGACAGTGGGATTTGCCGCAAAGAGCAGGTGTCCGCTGTCACTCCTGACTGGTCAACACCGTCTACTTTCACTTCTGTTACTTAAGATTCTAAACGGGAGTTGTTTATTCTGCTGAATTTAACTCACTGGGGTGACCCGAAAATAGAGCGAACGGTCCACCTCCACGGAGTGAGGGACGCTATGCCACAGGTCCGACGTGTGAGCGCATCAACCACTGCGCTGCAGTGCTCCCCGTAGCTGATGGTGGGCACCCTACCCAGACTGTCCTGTCCCCAGCTCCCTTCTCGGGGCGTCAGAATTGCTATCAGGTGGCACCTCTTGCCCCTCTCTAATTGAGGACACGTGCCCTCCCCTGGAGACCTCAAGGATTCTGGGAAACAAGTCTCCTTTTTCCCCCCAAAGCTTGGGAGGACTCCATGGCCCCAGGTAGTTCCAAGCTCTCAGACTTGTCTTGGCTTTTTCGCCTCACTGTCACTAGATGGCGCCACAGCCTCGTTTTATTTCCATTCCATCGGACCCTGAGTAAACCCAACTGCTCTTTAACTTAATTTTTTTTTTTTTTTTGAAAAACAAGAATGCATTAAAATGTTTTCTTATTTCCCGATTATTGAATAACAGTTGGAAAACACAGGAAACCGCGAAGGAAAGACATGCAAGATATTAACTTAAAATTAGTAAAAGTGTTTTAATTAGTTAAAATTAGTAGAAGTAAAAAGAAAAAAGGAGAAATCAGTATGTGCACAGCCTGCATTCATTTTGAGCCATTGTTTAAGGAACAAGGCCTAAAGTCATCTGCGAACTTATAGAGGGATTCTTCTTGAAGTAAAGGTAACCCAAGCACCTGGCACAGGTTACTGGCCATCCGTGTTAGCAGTGTGCTCCCTGCCCTGAATGTAAACTCAGGTTCTTCTAGAATGTCTAGAATGTCTAGGCATGGCTACAGAAAATGGCTAATGGCTGAGAATAGCTAATTGCTGAATTGTAGTATATTAGGAACTATGGGAGGAGGAGGGAGAGCCAGAGGAGTTGGAAGTTGAGTTATCAGGGCCCAGGAAGAGCCACAGCGACAGTGATGGTCAGGCCAAGCTACAAAGCACACAGATTCTTAGAAAGTGAGTGGAGGCCCACAGCCTGGTGGCACCACACCGGGAGCCATCGAGGGTGCGAGACCAGGCCCCACCCAGCAGCCTCACACATGTCCTCTCGCAGGCATACCTCAGCTCTGAAATCAGAGGCTTAGTTCTGCTCAAGGTCAGCATTAAGGGAAATAAAAGACAAAGTAGCAAACAGATTTCATGCACTCAGATTTCCCCCGGGCCCTGGTGGAGCCTTTGTGTCCCTGCAAAGAGGTTTGCTTATCCTTCCATTTACCAGATGAAAGGGGCAGGAGAAAAGCCTCATTTTTGAAACTTGATAAATCCCCTGTTTTTGAGATGCTGGTTCAGATCCCATGGACTTTGTCTTCCATATCGTCTTCGTGCTCTGCCCTGTGTGCTCTTCGAGTGTATTTAATGGATGCCACAGGGTTATAATTCTTTTTCCTGCATTGCAACTTGGGTTTCTCCACCAATTAAGTGTTATGTGTAAACAGATCCCTGTAAAAAATGTGTGTTATTTGCATAATTATAAGAAAGATCCTGGTGGCCTGTCTTTTCATTTGGAGGGGAGGGTGTTTCAGAAGAAGCAATGCTTTGGAATTAAAGAACAGAACAAAGATAGCAGACCTTAACTCATTCCAAGGAATATGTTAAGCAAAAGCCATTCGATCACACCCACTGATTAAGAGAAGCCAGGTCTGGGCCCCCTAAAAGAAAGAGAATGGTAAAATATACCCAGGGAGGTTTACTTTTCAATACAGGAAGTCTTCGAATTCATACTACAGAATACTGGATGCCTGTCTCCGAAATTTGTACATAGACCATACTAACGATTTAATGCTGTAATAAATCTTGAAGCAGTGATGACTTTAGAATGGCTCCCAGGTTCTGGTTCTGGCCTTGCCTCCCAATCATTAGTTGAGGTACCAGCAAGTCCTTTGACTTCTTTGAACCTCAGTTTCTGCCTCTGCATAATAGGTATATGAATACCTGTCCACTGGATTGCTTATGAGAATTGAATACAGTAATTGTCAGCTTACTGAACTGCCTGATGAGGAAGAAACTGTACATGATTCCTGACAGGGAAGAAATCATAGAACCGTAACATTAAAACTGGAAGACGCCTTAAAAATGTGATTTATCCAGCTCCCTCCCATAACAGTCAAGGACGGTGAAGACCAGAGAGGTAAAGTACTTTACCCATAGTCACCCAGCAAGACCAGCACCAAGAGCTGGGTCTAACTTGGGGTCCAGCGATCCACCCCATACATCAAGTGCCAGTCACAACTGCATTGGCGTTGAGCTGGTCAGCCACGTTAATCCACCAGCAGAGCGGGTTTTTTCTTCTACCCAAGTGGGTCAGCAAATTTAATTCTTCGTGGAAATTGCTCCCTTTCTGCCCTGCTTCAGCTGAGGGCTTGGCCAGAGTTCCAGCAGGGCTAGTGATGGGCGTTCTGATAGAGGGTCAAGTGCCCGTTTCCTCTAAACCACACCTCTAAAGCATGGTGACGGGATCTAGAGACTTTGAAGCTTCCCCCACATGCAGAATAGCTCCAGTTATAGGTTATTGCTCTTCTAGAAGGGAAATCATGAGCTAGCTGTATGGTTAAAAGAAAAAAGTGAAGAAGGGAAGTAAATGATCAGGTTTTCATAGTAATAAAAATGTTAAAACACTATTTGTACAGAATTAAGCCTAGGTGCAGAAAAGTACTATGAAACTTAAGACCTGTTGTTTCTCAGGGGAACACGCGGTCACAAGTAAGAGTTGTGCAGTGTGGCCTTGCCTGTTCAAACCCTGAGCTTGCTGGGGCTCAGGGTGTTCTGTCTGGCACGCATGTGTAACAGTGGGTTTGTCTGCTGCTCCACAGATGAGGAAGAATGAGGGCCGGGGCACCTGGGTGGCTCAGCGGGTTAAGCATCCGACTCTTGATTTCTCCTTAGGTCATGATCTCACAGTTTGTGAGATCGAGCCCCACCTCAGGTTCTGCACTGACAGCACGGAACCTGCATGGGATTCTCTCTCTCCCTCTCTCTCTGTCTCTCTCTTTCTTTCTCAACATAAATAAGCATTAAGAAAAAAGAGAGAGAGGACTGAGTCCTGTTAGCTGTTCTAAATTCTAGAGCCCCCGCCATCATACAGACAGCAGTTTGAGGCTGTTTCAAGAGAATTCTGTCCTTTATCTCCCTCCTGAATTTTTTTTAAAATTCTTTTATCAATTTTTATTGTCAGAGGTCTCTCTGCTTTGTTTTCCAGGGGAGGAGGCAAGTGATGTGAGAAGGGGAAGGAATCTTTCCCTCCATAGCCTATTTTAAATGGACTTTGTTCCCCAAAGTAAGCATATGTTTGCAAATCTGGGTTCCAGAACAGGATGTGTGGAGCCAGATTTCTCTCTGCTCACAGACCTGAGCGTGACCGAGGGTTCGGTTTGCCCAGGATATCAGGTGTTACAGCTCTGCTCTGTCAGTGACACACCTTTTACTGGCCGTGACCTTGAACCAGGAAATTGAGAAAAGCATCATTCTGAGCAGTTTGCTTAATAAGGGTGTTGTTTTTACGTGTTCACACTTTCCTCCTTGCATTTGGAGGGGTGAGATGGGGAAGGGTAGTAACTCCTGGATCATTCACTTTGTTCAAGATGATTGAAAAATGATTTATATGCCTCATTTGACAATTAAGGTTTTTGGCTTGCCTCTGTAGTCTTTTATTATTTGTACGAATGCCTTGCGTGCTTTTATAAGGCGAAAAATAACCTCAAGCATTTGGACTCTGATTCACCACAAACTCCCCTCCGATTTTTGTTCATTTACTTACATATAATTTTGCCACCTCCTGTAGCTTGGCACTTTGTTGGGTTGCCCACATCTGCACGCTCATCACTTTAAATAGCCGTGTGGTATTTTATTCGACTGAATCTCAGTCTCTTGCTTAGCCATTCCCGTTTCCACGTTTTCACTCTTAAAAATGGTGCCGCTGGCTGCATCTTTGTGGAAGTTTGGGGTATTTTTCCCCCCCACTTCAGATCCCATGCTCCTAGAAAGTCACTTTTTCTCTAGGGAGCTGTCCCGGGGTGGGGAGAATGCAGCCGTGTGGAGCCTGGGCATTTCTGCCGGTCAGCAGAGAAGGGGGAGGCCAGTGTGACTTTCCCAGCCCCAGCGTGAATGGTCCTATGGAAAACTCCAGTGTGCGGTTCACTGCTGATTCAGTCACGGGCCTTCAGGGCCAGGCGGGCTGTGCCAGTCTGCTGTCCCCTGCTGAGCCCCGAGCATGTTGAGTTTTTATTATTACAGAGAAGAAGGAAACCCGCTGCCCAGAGTTGCCGGGCGAAGCCTAGTTCTGATGCACAGGGGGGTCCTTTCGGATGGAGACACGAGGTACCGCCTTCAGTCTTTCCTTTCCTCTCTGCCTTGCTCTGTGCCTTGGTATGTCAGGACTGTCGGGGATACCCGCTGTTAAAATGTTGAAACCATGAATGAATCATCCCAAAAATATTTAGACAAAGCAGCTACGAAAACCAGAGCCCTAGTTCCGAATGGAACAGCCCTGGGGAAATGTGTGCCTGGTGGTGTGTTTACTTTCCTGCTGATGAATGTCTGCAAACAGATAGAGCTTCTGGGGATCCTATTCATGGAGACGCTTTAGAAAATAAACAGTAGCAGGTTTGCGTGCTCCTATTCCCTTCCAAATATAGAAAGGTATAATTCACATCTCAAGCAGCCTAGGGGATCTGGACGAGGATAAAACCTGTATTTATCCACTCCGGTGATGGGGAAAATTATACTGACGCCCAGAGTGGATTGTAAAAGTTCATTGTGCCCTTACTGAGGTTTTTTTTACTTCTTCGCAAAGTAGGCAGAGTATTTTTGTCCTACAATGGTTTCTGGTACAGGTTGCTATAGGCTCTTCAAGGATGTCTTTTTTGTATAAATAACCATCAGGGCTTGCTTGTGATTTTGTGCCTCTTGACTTTGTTGAAATGACTGAGTTGCCCTCGCACTGCAGAATTTGAGGTTCCAAAAAACAGGTCCCTAACCGAAGAAGTTAGGATAATCTAGTTTCTTCCTGATAATCAATGCTGGCATTGTCTGTGTTCTTAGCAGAGATTTGAGCCTCTCTGAATGTGTCTGGGAAGAGAAGATAATGGTACTTGCTCATACTGGTGAGGAAATGCAATACCAAGAAAAAATAAAAGACGGTTAGGAAGCATTGGTATTCGATTGACTGCCCGTTGCATTTTAGTGCACACTTTTGAACAGTTGCTAAGTTCTGCCAGGTTATGGTAGTTATTGCAATCTTGTTTGGCCCTAAGAGCAGTGATTTCATGGCCAGATTTATTTATTTTTTTAATCTGTGGCCAACTGTGAAACCCAGGAGCTTTTAAGAGGATTTAGAACTTTTAATTCACTGTTCTGGTTTGTCATGAGCCTTGCACTTGTGAGCAAGAATCCTGTGTTTCTTCTCAGCATAGTAATCTTGGCCAAAGTCTTCAGAAAGTGAAAAAGGTCAGGATAAAAGCTAGGTTTATCAGCAGAGAATTAGCGAAGGCAGAGGAGAAGGGGTGCGGTGTGGGGGGGCGGGTGCAGGTAGTTTGGAAAGTGGTAGAATCTGACTTAAATACTGTGGCCAGTTTTTATTTACTGTGTCTTTCCCTGCCTCTCATCTATACTTTGCAGAATAAATGGGATAATGATGATGAACAGGCTTTGTAAAGCATAAAACACTATTCAGTGATATTAGTGATGCTTGTTCCTGGTGACTTAGGGAATGTCTGGAGTGGTTCCTCCTCCCCCGTTGGTGCGGTTTGTCAGATTCAGGACAAAGACTGGTTTTCCAATGATCTGGTCCCGGGGTCTCTGTGCCACAGCAATTCCGTGCTCTAGGCTCTTCTGCAGAAAAGTCCTATCAACCCAGGAAAACAAGAATATCCACTTTCAGAAGATCTTATCTCTGGGGGAGGATCACCAGCTGAAGACGTTTCCAATCTGATGAATGTTAAAAAAAGAAAGAAAGAGAGAAAGAAAGAAAGGAAAGAAGGAAAGAAAGAAAGAAAGAAGAAAAAGAAAAGTTTCTAATCTGGGTCTTTGAAAGCTTCTTAGCAGCCTTCTCGTTCCCCACCCCCGGGAGAACCTGGCCCCGCTGAGCTGTGGACCGTTACCATCTCTCTGCGGTGGCTAATTAATTAGCACAGTCTCTTTGGAGCCCTTGAAGCGCCTGCTCCTGTCCGATAGCAGTTGTTTATCTGACGGTCTGCCTGGCTCTAGCAATTGATTTCCAAACAGACAGTAACTCTTTAAGAGCTATTGGCACCGGGATGGCAAAGCTTCCCTCCCCTGACTCTGAGTTACTGCACCACCAAGGCCACGCAGGGGACCCGCCGAACACCGTGCCAATGAGGAAGAAGAGCAAGGGTGGCGTTGCACACACAGTGGCATTTCCTGGAAGCGTCTCAGTTGCGTTGTCCAAGTAACAGCAGTGTAACATTTCACTTGACTGTCACCCCTAGGAGACCTCGCAGTTTTTGCGGAGAGCTGTAGATCACACACAGGTGACCCTAAATACGGTCTCGCTGCTGCCGATTGGCACCTTCCCCAGGCCGTGCTTCCTGAGCTGTATCTGGTCCGAGCTTCTGGCCAAGAACCGAGGGTCCCAAAGGCCGTGCCCACGTGGAGAGTGGTGTCTGAGAGCAGAGGGTGAGCTGGCCCTGGGGACCGCAGTGAGAGCTGAGGGTCCGGGGAGCCCAGGCAGCAGGCAGACAGGCTAGTGCTGAGGCCCTCACATGTCAGAGGCGAGTGGCTCCATGAAGACACCCAGGTCCGGCCCTGATCCTCTAGGTCTAAGCTTGAGGCCCCGGGAATCTGGATGTTAATAGAGACAAGAAATGTGGGAATAGGAAACTTCGTGTTGGACCTGTGAGTGAATCTGGGCTCTACCCCTGTGTGGCTTTGTGTTCTCAGGCAAGCTAATGTCATGGGGCCAGTGCCTGACAGAGTGGTCGTCAAGAGCACATGAGGTAACGTATACAAGGCAGTGAGCGTTCCAGAATGGTCCTTCTTAGAACTGTGTTTATTACCAGCACGGTTATTGACACGGAGAGGAGGAAAAAGCTCAAAAGGCTAGGGAAGAAAATCACGTGTAAGATCACAGTGAAAAACAGAAACACGGTGTCTCTTTAACAAGTAGCACAAAAAAAGTCTGAGTCCAGTAATCTTCAACATAAGCCAAGTAACGGAATCTGTTTGCAGCAAGTGATTTTTAACTACTAAATCTTTTTTTTTTTTACATTTATTTATTTTTGAGAGACAGAGAGAGACAGAGCACAAGTTGGGGGAGGGGCAGAGAGAGAAGGAGACACAGAGACACAGAGACACAGAGACACAGAATCCGACACAGGCTCCAGGCTCTGAGCCATCAGCCCAGAGCCCGACGCGGGGCTCGAACTCACAAACCGTTGAGATCAGGACCTGAGCCGAAGTCGGACGCTTAACCGACTGAGCCACCCGGGCGCCCCGCTACTAAATCATTTTTATTGTAACCTTTTGAATAATTAATTCAGTCACATGTACTAAAAAAGATATACAGTCAAATCCTTCCTCCTTCATGCTGCCCTTGCCCCAGGGCCCCTATTCCACAGGTAACCACTCTTCGTGATATACAACTACCATTAGTAATAATAACATTTAGGTACTATTTTCTGCAGGCCATAAGCTGTTCTGAGCGCTTTTTGAATATCAGCTTGTTTATAAGCTGGGAGGCAGATGTTGTAATTTTGTTCTTTTCACAAACGAGGAATCACAGAGGGGTTAAGCAACTTGCTGATCTCTCGGCTCTGTAGTAGAGCCGGGTTTCAGAGCCAGGCAGCCCAGCCCTGGAATTAATGAGTTTACCCATTATGTCACCCTTCAAGAGTCTTTATGCAGGTACAATCGAATGTAAACGTAGATTTTCCCCTCATCTTCCCCCAAAGGGTGGTATACTATTGCCATCGTTTTGTCCCTCTGTTTTCTTTCATACTTAACCTCCGCCTGGGGAATGATCCCACGTAGGGACACAGAGAACTTCCTCATTCTTCCCTGCGGTACCGTGTTTACTTTGATTAAACACCCTGCCCTTCGCGGTTCGTCCAGGAAGTAGAGACTGAACTGGATCTTTGTACCTGTCTGCAGGTCATTATGGGAGGGGCCGACCGGACACATTCGTGTCTACCAGCCAGGTCTTTTCACCGAGGCATGCTGTGAAGGTCCACAGTTGGAAATAAGCGCCGCGGCGGGGGTGGGGGAAAGGGAAGAAAACCCGCCAGGCCACGAGGGTCTCCAAATAGCCTT
The DNA here is from genome assembly GCF_027475565.1 of Acinonyx jubatus. Lineage (NCBI taxonomy): Eukaryota > Metazoa > Chordata > Mammalia > Carnivora > Felidae > Acinonyx > Acinonyx jubatus. The sequence continues at coordinate 69,002,812 of NC_069393.1, forward strand.
AGGGGTCATGCACAAGAGAAGTGCTACAGTGAAATAACTGTCCTGTGTGGGTAAACATGCAGCAGCTAGGGGCTATCCTAAAAGAGTCGCCTCTCAGAAGTCATTTCTCTTCCCAAATGTGAGGCTGTACTTAAAACCTCTGCAGCAGCCTTGCAGGCAGAACGGGAAAAATGGAAGTGAAGGCCTTGCTCTCACTGGAGTCTTTGAAGGGAGAATGGGACAGAAAGGGCGCTAATCCCCAGGAGAGGGTGCTGGGAAGCCTCGAGGCTAGTCAGTGAGGGACTCTGATCTCTTGGACTCTGATTCTAGCAGAATGTATCTATTATGCCTTGGGCTTCGGTCCACATTTTTTTTTTTTTTTTTTTTTTTTGTCCTGGTGCTCTCTCCATCTTGACAGCCCTTTCGTCCTTTTGTCTGTCCGGTTGCATGCTTTAACCCGGTCACAGGGGTTGCTTCCCCACAAGTTAAGCTGCAGATGGAATTTTCCCAAGGCCGGTGCCTCTTAAGAAGATGAAGTCAATGGAGTAGAATTGATTGCTCTCTAATACACGTTTGGGATCTGGAAAGACCTGGGTTTAACAAAAAGCTATTTGGGGTTAGAAGGAAAAATAAACGACGGACTCAAATCCACAAAGAGGAAGCGGATACTCTGAGAGTTCAAGTTAGGGGCCGGTGAGGTAAGGGAATCCCCTCCCTTTTGAAATATTTACCAGGGATAAGAATCACATTTCATATTCAATTTTAAGGTACTTTTCATAACCATGGAAACTTCTTTAAAGTGTATCTATCATTATTCCCCTTTTGTGTTCCTTTTTTTAAAAATTTATTTTCCAAATCCTATTCTGATAAAAGCGGAGTCCTTTTTTTTTTTTTTTCATGTAACTTACAACCAAGCCTGTTTTTCTTATAAAAGATGCTCACTGGCATCTTTTGTTTTGCTCATCATTGGGGATGGGCTAATGACAGCTTTAAAAAAAAAAACACAGCACATTTATTACTTGGATGTTCTTGTACAGTTTGTTTTAGAATAACTCATATAGCAGATATTGAAGTAGAGTCTTATCTCTTAGAGATTCTCCAGCCTGCTAGACTTTATGCTGGTCTTATTTCGGGTCTTTGAGTGGCCTTAAATTAGCTAAAGACCTGTCAGGAGGAAATGAGAAAATGCAGGGAGAATTTTAACAAGGTCCTGGCCCATAGTAAGCCCTGACAAATGTTAGTTGTTATCAGTACCTATGGAATGGCCATAATTAAGCCACCTCCCCCAACTTCAGAGGCATCAATTGAAGACCAAAGACTGTGTGTGCATATGAAGGACTATGTGCAGATAATCTGCCTCATGCACAGAGGACACTGTCAGTGTGGGTCATTGACAGGGAATTCAGAAGTAAATCCTACGCTCCCATACATGGCATGCCCTTGAACACCACAGAAGCTCACTTTGCTGGTATTCGTCTCCTCTGAGCTTTTATGGAGGCCCGGGAGGGGAAGAAGACTCCACAAGAGTATTTGCTGCCCATCAAGTCGGCCATCTCATTCTGTGACGGTCACCGAAGGCTGTTTGCCAGGAAGGGGGCTCGGTGCTCTGTGAAGGGTTCCCTTGGGCAGATTCTGAGTCTCAGTCCAGTGCTGGTTTGGGCTGCCTCCGTGGGGAAAGAAATGTGGAGAAGAACTGACATCACCCCTCTAGACTAGACAGAAAAAGTAGGGAGGAAGAATCTAGAGTGGTAGAACAGATCGAGGATGTTTTTCTCTGAAAATCAGACGATATCACAGAAGAAAGTTGGCCTTATTAAAAGTGGAGGATAAAGTGATGTAGCGGTTGAAAAACAGCAATCAGCTGTCTGGAGATTCGACATAGAGAGCTACTCTGTAATCTGGACCCAGGTAAGAGGGGCGACGGCAAAGGCCATGTCCTTCCAGAGACTCTGAGAAACTACAACAGTGAAATTCAGTGAAGCCTGGGGGGAGAAACACCCTTGGGCCTGCATTTGTCAGGTACCAAGCTGAGTTTTTATTTTCACTTTACTCCTAACAACTTTTGATGACAGTTTTGCGACAGTGGTGGATGAGTCTTCTAACAGATAGGCCAGGGCGTGGGACTCTGAAACACCAACGTGGGATGCTGACCGTCTCCTGAGGCCGACGTGTTGGTCTCACTGTGCTCATCACTGCCTGGCTGACCTTGAACAACCCCTGCCTCTCTGTGGACCTGTTTCCTTATCTGTAAAATGAGGGGATAGGACTTGATTCATTCATTCACAGAAGACTTCTTTTCAACCTAATTGCCCTGACTAGATCCTCTCCCGCAGTATTTAACAGAAGTGGCCAGAGTGGACATATCTGACCTGTTTTTGACCTTAGGGGGAAAGCGTTCAGTCTCTCATCATTAAGTATGGTATTAGCTGGGAGTTTTTCATAGATGTCCTTTTCCAGTTGGATTAGTGCTATTGTAATCCTAGTTTATGTAGCATTTTTGTCATAATAGGGTGCCGTATTTTGTCAATTCCTTTTTCTGCATCAATGGAGTTGATTATATGGTTTTGTCGTTTATTGATATGATGGATTACATTCATCGATTTTTGGATATTAAACTAACCTTGAATTCCTGGGATCGCTCACACTTGGGGATGGTCAATAATCCCACAGATTTGACTTGCTAATATTTTTTGAGAGTTTTTGCATCTATAATTATAAGGGATATTGGTGTGTAGTTTTAAATATATATATATATATATATATATATATATATTTACTATTTACATTTACTATTTGAGAATGAGAGAGACAGAGCATGAGCAGGGGAGAGGCAGAGAGAGAAGGAGACACAGAATCGGAAGCAGGCTCCAGGCTCTGAGCTGTCAGCACGGAGCCCGACGCGGGGCTCAAACCCAAGAGCCGTGAGATCATGAACTGAGCCGAAGTCAGACGCTTAACCGACTGAGCCACCCAGGTGCCCCTCCAAAAAATATTTATTAACGAATAACTTATATGCCAGGCATTGTTCCCGGGACTGGGGACGCAGCAATTTTTCAAAACAGATAAAAAAAAAGATCTCTTCTATTGCGGAGCCTATATTCCTGTGGATGACTGGCATGGCTGCTTTCCACCCACATTTGACCTTTTTTTTCTGTGTTCTCTCAATGATGCTTCATGTTCAGCCTCAGTGCCCATGTGCCAGACTTCTGGAAAGCTGGATGGTCAGTGGAGATTGGAAGGGGACTACTTTCTTTTTTCTTTTTTTCCTTTTTCTTCTTTAAAGTTTATTTATTTATTTTTGAGAGAGAGAGAGGGAGAGAGAGAAAGAGAGAGAGAGAGAGACAGAATCCCAATCAGGCTCCGTATTGTCAGTGCAGAGCCCAGCGTGGGGCTTGAACTCACAAACTGTGAGCCTGAGCCAAAATCAACATTTAACCGACTGAGCCACCCAGGGGCCCCAACTTGCTTTTTTAAGTTGCTGCTCCTTTTGTCCACCTTTTCATGTAACTGCTTCTACTATTAGGTATTAGCGTTTTCTGTATGTGGGTTCTTTCATCCAGTATTATATTTGCGAGATTTGTTTATGTGGCTTCTTGTTGTCACGGTTGGTTCATTCTCATTGTTCTGTAGGATTTCATTATATGCATATTCAGTTTATTCACTGCACTGTAATTGGACATATGGATAATTTCCTGCTTGGGGCTATTGCTAGACAGTACCCCTGTGCACATGTGTAGATCTTTCCTTTTTTGCAAGCATATTTACTCTACTTTGGGCGATAGCCCCAGGAGTGGAATTGCTCTGTCATAGGATGTGTTTTAAGTTCAGTTTTGGTAGATTCTACGAGTTTTCCACCACGCAAGTCCAAAGTAGGTTCCCACAGCAATGTATGACAACGCCAGGTGCGAAACACGGTCACCAGCACGTGGTAAGCCACCCTGGTGAGAGTGTCCCGGTATCACACTGTGGTTTTAATTTGCATCTCTCTGGCATGTAGCGAAACAAGGCAGGAGATCCCGTTCGTTTTAAATATGACAATTAAACAAAACCATCTGCCCCCCTCGGGCCTTTTCTTCACAGGTACCGCAGCTTTCTTGGGCACCCCTTCCCTGCTAATAATAGAATCCAGAGGCCATTTCCATCCAAATGTCTTCCATAGCCTCTGACTGCCTTTATATTTCCCCAGTAAGAAGAAGAAAAATGGCTCGGGAAGATCAGTCACGACCACCCAGGACCGAGTGCCTGCATATCAGTATAACATGAATTTCGAGAAGGTGGGCAAATGCATCATAATAAACAACAAGAACTTCGACAAAAAGACAGGTAAGTGTTGTGGGCGTAGGCTAACCTCTCCTGTTCTGTTCCATTGTCTTCAACTTGTATCAGACTTTGGAGAAAGGCAGTGCCCATCTGCTATGGCAGACAGCCCCCCATCCAATGCTATTTACGTGTCCGGGGGGGAAGGGATGTGAGGACACCAGAAGCTTTGGAATCGAAGGTCCCACCATGTGCATTATCTGATGCAAGACTGGGACCAAAGGGCTAAGAGTCAAGGGGAGCCTTTTGGCCCCAACTGGAGTTGCCATGATGAGGCTCACCTTCTGTGGGTGAGCTGAGTAACCCTCTCCTTTAAGTTTGCTTCATATATCAATTCCACATTAAAAAAAAATTAATGTTTATTTCTGAAAGAGAGAAAGAGTGCAAGTGGGGGGAGGGACAGAGAGAGAGAGGGAGACATAGAATCTGAAACAGTCTCCAGGCTCCGAGCTGTCAGCACAGAGCCCGACACAGGGGCTCAAACTTGTGAACTGTGAGTTCGCGACCTGAGCCGAAGTCGGACGCCCAACAGACTGAGCCACCCACGCGCCCCGAGTTGCTCCTTTAAATTGTGACCTTGGGAGCATTTACACAAGAGCCAGCAAAGCTGCACTTACACCTGACGGGGCGATGCTGGCAGGCAGTTCTCAGCCCGGGATTGCTCATCGTGGGCTTGATTCCCACAGGCATGGGCGTCCGAAACGGAACAGACAAAGATGCCGAGGCTCTTTTCAAGTGCTTCAGAAACCTGGGTTTTGACGTGGTCGTCTACAATGACTGCTCTTGTGCCAAAATGCAAGATCTGCTGAAACAAGGTGCGTGCCTACCCCCTCCCTCCTTCTCCTTCCTGTTCCCAGGAGGGGCAGCACGCCAGTGGGCTTGGAGATGGGGGGGCCACCTTTGCAGGACAGAGGGATTTCAGCCTGGGCAGCCTTTCCTTCGTCTGGACTACTCCATCCCTGTCTGCAGGCTAGGCGGGGGTCTTTCAGGAAACTTAGATCTCTCCCTAAAAAGATGAAATCTGCTCATAGGACAGCAAATGATAGGTTTGGGATCTACAGAACAGTTCCAATTTCAAAGAGTTAATTCATACAGAAGGAACAAGTCTGTATCATTCTGTCCAGAATGGAGTTGAAATGTAAACTCTTCTCTAATCCCCATATATTTCAGAAGTGGTTTTTTTTTTTGAAGCTTCTGTATTTCTTTTGAGAGAGAGAGAGAGAGAAAGAGAGTGAGCAAGCAAATGTGCACATGAGCAGGGGAGGGGCAGAGAGAGAGAGAGAGAGAGAGGGAGAGAGAGAGAATCCCAAGCAGTCTCACCCTGTCAACCCAAAGCCCAAGGCTGGATCTCACAAACTGTGAGACCATGACCTAAGCCGAAATCAAAAGTCAGACACTCAACCAACTGAGCCACCCAAGCACCCCAGGAAGTACCTTCTTTTTAAAACAGATTTTACAGATAAGGAAACCAAGGCACAAAATGGTTAAGTAACTTGCCTGGTGTCACAGACCTAACAAGCAGTAGGGCCATGCCCTTCAGCACCCCAGTGTGCTGCCTCCCGGCAGCTGCCTGAACCCCCTCCCACACTTGGGGCGCACATCCTCAGGAGGCAGCGCCATCTTGGTTTCAGACTGAGTGAGGATTCTAGAGTTCGCCGTGCCTCTCGCTTCTCTCCACTGGTCTTCCTTCTCTCTGGAGGGGTGCTCCTGCCCCTGAATACCTGTCCCGACAGCGGTCGCTGCCAGGCTGGGAAGGAGGACCCTTTTGAGGTCCCGCAGGACTTACGTCTAACCTTTCTATCTTCCAATGGCTTGCTTGCAGCCTCTGAAGAGGACCACAGAAATTCGGCTTGTTTCGCCTGCATCTTACTAAGCCACGGAGAAGAAAATTTAATTTATGGAACAGACGGCGTGACAGCGATAAAGGACTTGACAGCCCATTTTAGGGGGGACAGATGCAAAACTCTTCTAGAGAAACCCAAACTCTTCTTCATTCAGGTAACCCCCATACTGTCGAAACAGAGTGACTTGGGTCGGATCACTTTTACAAACGTACGTGCTGTTTCGGTCGGGGTTTGCAGACTGGGGTTTTGGTTTTCTACCTCTAAATGCTTCGCATCTGTATTTGCATCAGACCACGGATTGTGAGGGCTTCTTTAAGACACTGCAAGATTTTCATTGGCTCTGGCTTACTAATTCGACACAGGCTTTGTTCACTTATTTATTGATCAAATTCTTGCCAAACCCACCACGCGTAGCCCTCGGCACCGGGACGCAGCAGTGAAAAGCACACGCGTGCCTGTTCCCGACTCCATGGAGTGATCTCTGCTTTGTTACTTAGGCTTGCCGGGGGACCGAGCTCGATGACGGGGTCCAGGCTGACTCGGGGCCTATCAATGACACAGATGCCAATCCCCGATACAAGATCCCCGTTGAAGCCGACTTTCTCTTCGCCTATTCTACAGTCCCAGGTATCAAGACCATGCAACTCCATCAACACGCAGGCCTGGGGCTGTATCCCTTTCCTCTTGCTGCAGTGCTAAATTCCCTAAAACGCAGTAGCTTCCGATATACAAGTGGATTGTCTTCCGCTTCTGGAGGTCAGAATTCCGAAATGGGATGGCAGGGCCACATTCCTTCTGGAGGCTCCAGGGGGAAAATACGTGTCCTTGCTTTTTCCAGCATGTTTGGGTTCCCTGCCTTGTGCTTCTCTTCCTCCAGCTTCAAAGCCAGCGATCTCACATCTCTGTGACTCTTCTGTGAACCTGTCCCTCTCTCTGACCACAGCTGGGACAGGTTCTCCTCTTCTCAGGACTCCTGGGATTAGGTCGGGCCCACGTGAGTAACCCAGGATATGCTCCCCCCTTACTTCCGTAACTGTGATCACATCTGCAGAGTCCCTTCTGCCAAGTCAGGTACCCTGTCCATGCATGGGTTCCAGGGCTAGGGCGTGGACGTCTCTGGGGGCCATTGTTCTGCCTGCCACGGGGATGTGTTTGCATTTCTCTCCAAGGAAGCTCAGCCCTTCCATTTAAGTATCACTACTATTATTGGTAATAGTAAGAGCAAACATTTCTGTAGCACTTACACCTTACAGAATGTCTTACAGAGTGTCTCTTACCTCTTATCATCCTCCTAATAATTGGGTAGGTGGTTAGGAAAGGTGTTACTGTCTTAATTTTACAGACTAAAAAAAAAATTGAGCTGGGGTGAGCTGAAATGATATGCTCAAGATCCCAGAGAGATTTTGGTACAAAACTATAGCAGTAGCTCAGACCAGGATTCTTTACATTGCGACCCAGAAACAGGCACCAGAAAATGCCAGTGAGCCAGTGAGTGAGCAAGCCTACCCATTTCCCAAGCTCCTTGTCTGCCTTAGTTCAGTAGAATTCCTTCCTGTGCTTTAGTAAAACCTATCACTTAGAAATGCCCTGTGGGGTAGTAGTTCGGTCAAGTGCTTGCTACAGAGGTATTGGTTGGTTACAGTAAATAGGTGTGTTTGGAAAAACAGCTCTGGCAGGATCTACAGATGAGGTTTCATGAGAATGACAGCTTCACACGTTTTAAGGATCACGTAAAAAAAAGAAATAGTTTGGTCTTCCTGCTCTTGAGAGAGAGGGAGGCAGTGTCACGGGGTCATCGGTCTGGGTGAACAAACCCAAGGTAGAGCTGTTGGTGTTCTGAGCAAGGTCTGGCAGAAGTAGGGGAAGAAGGGTGAACTCCAGGGAGGCTGGTGAGAAAAGCGTTCATAAAACGCCACCATAACCGAGTCATGAAAAATCAGACAGCAGGGGAAGGGAAAGGTGGCTTGCCAGACTGAGTGCCAAGGGGTCAGAGGCAAAACTCAAAAGGCTGGACCACAGGGTGTGTTAGCCTGTGAGCTGCTGCAACAAAATGCCACAGACTCAAGGCAGAAATATATCTCTCGCTGTTCTTGAGGCTAGGAAATCCAAGACCCAGGTGCCCGCCATTTTGGTTTCTAGTGAGGGCCTGCTTCTTGGCTGGTAACCGCCTACTTCTAGCTCTGTCCCCACCCACATGGCAGAGAGATGGTGGAGGGAGAGGGTCTCTTCTGATCAGGACACTAATTCTTTGGGATTGGGGCTCCACCCTCATGGCCTCACTTAACATTAATTACCTTCAGAAAGGCCCTATCTCCACATCTAGTCCCATTAGGGGCTGGGTTCAACATTTGAGTTTTGGGGGACACCGTCTATAGCACAGGATGTGACAAGGCACAGCACGGATTAAACCTGGATAGGTAAACAGGGGGGCCCCACCGTGGGGAGTCCTGTGTGCTATCCTAAGCGGCCTGAACTTCACCCTGATAATGAAGTGCAATGGAACTATTTCAGGTAGGAGAGTCACAGGGTGAGACTGGCTCCCTGGAAGACCATGTAGGTCAGGGGTTAAAGGACATGAGTGCGGGGCAGTACTGAGATGGAGGTGACTGTCCATGACCAGCCTCACTAGTTCATTGTATTGAACGAGATGCGTTCCATGAGCCCCTCTGAAAGTGAATTGTGTTCTGGTACTACTAACACCATTGGGCTTAAATCCTTGCACCGGTGGTTACCAGTGTGCCACGGGAAGAATTCTAAGTGCCTCAATCATGTCACAGAAAAAGGTTATTTCTGCTTATTGTACATTTATTCAATAAGCGATTGCCATAAATTATAATGGTCTCATTCAACTGGTGAGACCGCTTAGGACTAGGGGCACAAATCACAGCTCATCATGGAAGCCAAGGGCAACTTTATTTTGTTGCATGCTGTCCTTTTAAACTGGAGGGAATGGGGGTAAGTGAGGGGAAGATTCCCTTGCCGCTGTATGGAGGCATCAGCAGGTCCACGGCTTTACAGCTCACGTTAAGATATTAGACAGTATTGTCACTTCTCAAGTCACAGGCAGTCACAGCACTGTAACCAGAACGTCCAGACCGAAATAACAATTAAAACCCTGAACCCAATTTGGCTTTCCATTTCTTCTGATCCCAGATCAGCCCCGCTATAGGTCTAAGGTGCTAAGGGGGCCTTGATCCTTCCCCTTACTCACCTCCTCCCCCATTTGCCAGATCCTTTTTAGGTTCTCCCATAGCCAAAGATGGGAGGGAGGTGAGTTAAGGTAAACTCCGGGTCCCATAGGCACCTGGCTTCTTGTGCTCTGAACCGGTGAAATGCTAAAGGCTGGGTGCTTTCTCCTTGGGCACTTTCCTGAACTGCTGGGTTTCCTGGACCCTACACCTCCTTGGCTTTGGATTTGTGTCTCCATTCCTCGCTGTGCGTTGTGATTACTTCCTCCTCTTCTGGGCATCCTCCAGGGCACTTGTCCAGCCTCTTCCTGCTGAGGTCTCCTTGTCCCTCCAAAAAATCGTGTTGGACAGGACCCAGGGAAGACTGAGAGCCAGACTCTCTCAGCCACAGACCATATTTGGTCCATGAGAAGCACACCCCTTGCCCTTCTGATGGTGGCCTTCCCAGAGCTGCAGGCTCTCTGGGCTCTACCCATAAGGCAGTTGGTCATTCAGCCACCTCTTACTTTCAGATTTCTCCATGAGGAGCTTGGCTCCGGTTCTGGGTCCCTCCAACAGCAGGAACACATCTCAAAATTCTCTGAAATCTCCTGCAAATTCCTCTCTTGTGAGGCTTGGATCGGAAAGTAGCTCTGCCCCCAGAGGACAGCGAGGAGTTCCAGAGTTAACAAAGTGCTTCTCCGGCATTTCCTTTGAGCACTTGGGTATTTGATATGCATCCACGCAGGAACACCAGGCCTTGCGTTGAGCATCTTTACACAGCCTTCTAAACCTACGATGTGTGCTCTCTGAGCATACGAGCATAATTCTCACCGGGGACTTGCACGCAGAGAAGAGTAAGATAATTTCAGAAAAGCAGGTGTGGAGGCCCCGTACACCAAGAGCTCATTCTTGGTGGTGCGGCCAGGCCAGCCGATCTGATCATCTCCTTTCTGTCTTGTTGAAGGCTATTACTCATGGAGGAACCCGGGCAGCGGGTCCTGGTTTGTGCAGGCCCTGTGCTCCATCCTGAACGAGCATGGCAAGAGCCTGGAGATCCTGCATATCCTCACCAGGGTGAACAACAGGGTGGCCAGGCACTTTGAGTCCCAGTCTGATGACCCCTACTTCCACGAGAAGAAGCAGATCCCATGTGTGGTCTCTATGCTCACCAAGGAACTCTACTTCTGAAAATAACCATCCCAGGGATGCATTCTAGCCGAAAAGCTACGGATCATTTGTTCATGAGTCTTTTTTTTTTTTTTTTAATGCTCTTGAAATACCAAGAAATTCTAAAGGATTTTAATTTCAGGAACACTTGTTGATTCAACAGGAAAGAAACTTTTCTGGTGCTGTCTTACGTACCTATGTTTTGGGAGAGTTTTTTGTTTTGTTTTGTTTTGTTTTTACAATGTTATCCATTTGATGACTTCGTAATTTCTTCTTAAGACTAATTTTCTGTTTGTACTTTTCTCCTTGTTGTCTCATTTAGTACATACAACAAAAACGACCTCTGCAGATGACTCTCGGCTGTGCCCACCATGATCAGTGGTGACACAGCAGACAGAGTCCTATTTGCACCTGGCAAAGAGCGTTCCAGTGCTTGAGAAAAAGCTGTGTGTGTTCTCCTGTATTGCAGAAAGTGGGTATTGAGTGTGATTTGAGTCATTTTTCATTGGCTTAGGGCAGATTCTCACACAAAAATTCCCAGAGAAGTTAAAGGAGAGGGAAAAAAAATCAACGAATCTAATACGTATCAGACAGAAAACAGAAGCCATACTAGGTGTTTCAATAGAGGGGTTTTAATAGAGGAGATTGACTTACAAAGATAATCAAAAAGAAGCCAAATAAAAGGAATCTGGTACCACCGAGGGCTATGAAAAGGTGTGGTTCCCTTAATCCAGAAGCTAGGGTAGCCCACAGGAACTGGCCACATGGGCATGGTGGGAGCTGCCTGGTGAGAGCTGGGATCACCCAGGGATAGTGGGGGTTGGAGCCATGGCACAGACAAAGCCCCTGCCTGAGATGGGGCAATACCAGCCGAGTCAGAGGTGGAAAAATACCCCAGCTTCATCTCTCCTGCCCTGAGTCTCCCCCTGGCACCCTACCCTACCAGCATTACCTGGAAGCCAGCTGGCAAGGGCCCTTGGAAATGTGATTTCATGCAGTACAGAGCACAGCAAAGCCTAGTGAGGCAGGGCAGGAACAAGAAATGGATATCAGAATGGCCCATAATGTGAATAGAAGTCATTATATTACCTGATGTTCAGCGATTCCTCCATTCAATCATTTATTCATTGCGTTGTCAGATAATCTACGTATTGCCCACTCTGTGCAAAATAATCTTTTTTTAGCCTTAACATATACCTGGAACTTGTTAGATTATTCCAAGCCTCGTTCTAAGTAAATTTCTTGTTACCTCTAATTCTATTATGTGGAAAACGTTTATGGCAAAGATTCGCGCACTTTGTTTACAAGGTTACTTTTTGAATTCTTGATAAGTTACTATTTTATTCTGCCTAATAACTGGTTAACACACAGATGTTCATATTTATTGATTAAAATGTGGTTGCTTAATTCCTAACCTGCTCAGTTTGCTTTCCTTCTAAAGTTTTTTATGGCAGTGGAAAAATGGGAAAACAGGATACGAATTGACCTCACTGACTTGACCTCAACACATAATATAATTCATGTTTCTTTTGACGCTAGAACACCAATAGAACAGTAAGTTAATCATCACGTAGGAAGCTCAGAATCTTCATGTAAAAGGTTAGTTAGCTTAGAAAGCTGGTTGCAGTGGGCTACCATTTATTAATTTGGCAACAAAATCAGATGGAGTAGAAGTATTTTCTATATCAATAAGAACATTAACTTTAGGGCCAGTTTATTAGATTTGTCTCTGGTTTCCTGCCATCTAAAGTATACCAAATGTACGAAATTTAAGTGTAGATCATGAATCAAGAATCAACAAGCATTCATCCTATCTTTCTCAGAATTCACCAGCTGTGTGTTCTTTGGAAAATAGACCGTCCTATTTAAGGAGCCTCTCATGGAAATAAATGTGCCTAAGTGCATTGTGATTGGGAGTAAAAATTATAGCACTCTAGTTACTTACCTTGTAAGCTCGCTTAAAGATCCCAAATGTCAGGGTTTGGGGCTTTTTACAAAATTCTCTGAGCGATCATAGGTATTAAGGTCACAAATAATGAACATTCCTTCATGTCCTTTAGACGCGCGGTGTAAATGGCTGTTAAGAAAGAGCCTTCATCCTTGAATACTTCATTGGGCAGACACTATGCTTATCAAGATCCGAAATCCTGTTCCAAGTTGGTTATGTGCTCAGTCACACCTCCGTTCTTAAACTTTTCTGATCCTTTTACAAACCAAAGTTCTGATAAGCACTCAAACCTGGTGATTACACATTCCTAGTTGTCATTGTTATTTAGAATGCAAGCTGCCCCTAGCAGGAGGAACAGGCAAAAAGCACCCTCTTGGCTCATGAGGAAGACAGTGCACGTGTGTGCTGTCCTTGCTGGGACAATGGGCTCAAATCAGGGTTTCTCTTTAGTTTTTCTCAAGGTGCCATCAGCCTGTTTTAAGTGTTAGCTATTAATAACACTCGCAGTCCGCTTTAGGCTCTGCCCTGAGCGTTTTCTCTGAGCAAATTTCCATAAACCATCTAAGCCTATTGTGTTTATGAATTGCCCAAAATAGGTCTCAGAGTGCTGGAGTTCAGTGTGTTCGCATGATTTAAAGCCTCAAGGAAAGAAAGGCTTTTCTGTGAGAAAGAAGATGATGTCTTCCGGAAGGGCACAGAGCCTAGGCGACAAATTATTTTGTCCAGTCTCGCAGCCTATCACCTGAAATCTTGTCACCAGCTACTCTGGTCACCGGAGATTGCCTTTGGACTCCGTAGGAGCACACTCCTGCTTATAGGCCCTTTTCCAGCAAACATCTGGCCAAGTGAGAAGGAGGTGGTCACTGGGTTAAAGCAGCAATTCATCTGTGTCATGAGGCAGGGAGACAAATTAACAGCAGCCTAGATATCACTACTTTCTGAAGGCATGTGACCCTTAAGAGTTCTCCAAAGATACGCAGATTGAAATACCAAAGCCCTACTAAATGCTGGGTGTTGGATTAGGGGTGGGGCTAAAAAAGATGACCAGGAAATGATGCTTTCCCCAGAGGAGGTTAACAAATCACGCCAGTAAAACAGTGGCTGTAAAGGAGTTGTGCTCACATTACTCTGGAATGCAGATAAGGGGGTGTCCCACTGCTTGAGGATTCCGAGACGGGTTCCTGGAGGAAATATCAAATCCTCTTTGATTTTAGCCACCCCAGAAAGGGTGAGAGGAGGCAGTACAGAAGGGGAATTTTTTTTTTAAATGTGACTTTTTCACTTTAGAGGTTCTCAAGCTCCGGATGCCTGAGAATCCTAGGGGATCTGTGTATGAAGCAGATTCCTGCACCCCCATCGACCCCCCATTGTAATTCTGTATTCCTGGAATGGAGACCAGGAACCTGCTCATTTAACAAACCTACCTGGATATTCTTATGTAGGGGTTTTATACTGATCTCAAAAGTCTCCCTTGCAGATCAGCAAGGCCTAAATGAAACAGCTGGAAAGAGATCACCAAAGGGCCAGCAACGTATTGGCTGTTCACAAGAGCCGGTGTCTTAGCTCAGGCTGCTGTAACATCACCGTGGAGTGGGCGGCTTAACCAACAAACATATGTTTCTCACAGTTCTGGAGGCTGGCTGGGAAGTCTAAGATCAAGGTGCTGGCAGATTCCGTGTCTGGTGAGAGTCCACTTCCTGGATCATAGATTTCGCCTTTCTGCTGTATCCTCACATGACAGGAGGGATAAGGAGCTTTCAGGGGTCTCTTATGAGGGCACTAATCCATTCATGAGGAGCCTACCCTCACAATCTAATCACCTCCCAAAGGACCCACCTTCCCATGTCACCATATTGGGGGCCAGGACTTCAACATATGAATTTTAGGGAGACACAAACATTCAGTCCGTACCACCTGGCTAGCCATCTTACCCCAAGATTGAAGAGCAAAGGATCCAAGGCACGCATGTGCTCGGGAGTACAGACCGCTTGCCCAGGAACTTCAGAGGCTGTACGGGAGCCTCAAGGCCATGGCAACTTTTAGAGGAAGCCCATGACATGTCAGGAAGGAGCAGATGGCAGACGGCTTGCAGTGGATGGGTCCAGGTGCACTGCTTCTCCAGCTGCTTTCAGCAGGCACACTTCTTTCTTCTTCCTCTCCAATCACTTAGGCAATCATTTCTAAAGAAGATAGGCCACCCATGTTTTCCCTCCTCTGGTACTTCATGGGTACCACAATGCAAAACACTCCCTTTGACAACATTACTAACATGTTTAAAGGAACTTCCCTCTACAACACCTTTCGTTATGATTACATTATTATAATACAGTATTCTAATAAGTGTTAAGTAGGGAAGGGAAAAAAACCAATTTTCAAGTGAATGTTTTTTTCATACCAGGGTAAGGGGCTAACTCTTAAAAGCTTAGGAAAATCAGCTTTTGCAAATTATCTTTTCTGAAGCTTCCAGCTGTATTGGATGCTGACAGGTTTTTAAGCACTGAGATGAAAGAGACAAATTCTTTTTCTTTTGCATGGCTAATTGCAATTCTGCTGAGCACTATGAAGCCTGCTTTCCTCTTGAGACATTTGCCAGCATATGTTAATCGCACAAATATTTACAGACTGCTAAAGCACAGGGGCAGCTTATACCAAAAAAGATACAGAACACTTGAGAAAAAAAAAAAAAAAAAAGCCTTTCTGACACATCACATTTGTGGCCAGCTACCCAGAATCAGTGTAAACTATTTGCCCCTTAGCCTCAGCCAATGTGTTTAAAGAACATTGTCCCTGGGTTGATTTAGTGTTTACTTGGCTGCTAAAGTCTTTCTTCAAAAGCCTTGACACTTCTTTCCCTCAGGGTTAAAAATAAGGTTTCCAAAAATGTATATTCATCTTATGGGTTGCTGTATTGTCAACCATTAATCTCTCAGGCCACCCAGATGGCACGGAAGAGGTCTATCCAATGGTTTCCGAACCCCAAGGAGCTTCAGGAAGCTAAACAGAGCAAGCTAGACGCCTTGACTAGCAAAGCCACAAACTCTTAGTACCACCTTGTTTTCCTAGCATGCTAGTTAAGAACAAAGGCTCTGGACTCCCGACAGCCCTGTTCAAATCCTTGCTTTGTCACTTCCAAGTTGAATGACCTTGAAGAATCTCTCAACCTCCATAAACCTTGTTTCTCCATCTTAAAATGGAAATAGTCCTATGTAGGTAGAGCCTGTAAGGAGTAAGTGAAATAATGAATACAAAACACTTAGCACAATGCCTGGCACACAGAAACTCCTGAATAAATGTTTGATGGTGTTTTTTAAACCAGTCTGAACTTATAAATAATTTAGGCCACACAAAGAAGAGAGGGAAAGGTGGGAAAAAAGGAAGTACAAGTGGATTCTAATATCCAAAAGAGCCTCTTTTGAGAATAATGGCTACCCATGCAGAAGAGAGGAGGGACATGGGCAGGAGCTCAAACTGGCGAGTTGCTAAAAGATCACAGGAAGGCAAGAGAGTGTTATAGCCTCAAGCCAAAGCTTCAGGGTATACAGATGCCCGGGAAAATACAGGATGCCCAGTTAAGTTAGAATTTCAGACAAACATTTTTTGGGGATAAGTATATCCCAAATATTGCATGGAACATACTTATGTTAACAAAAAATTATTGCTGGGGCACCTGGGTCTCTGAGTTGGTTGAGCGTCCGACTTCGGCTCAGGTCATGATCTCACATTCGTGGGTTCAAGGCCTGCATCAGGCTCTGTGATGACAGCTCAGAGCCTGGAGCCTGCATCAGATTCTGTCTCCCTCTCTCTCTGCCCCTCCCCTGCTCGCGCTCTGTGTCCGTCTCTCAAAACTGAAATTAAAACATTAAAAAGTTAAAAAAAAAAACTTAAAAAAATTATTGCTTAATTGAAATTCCAGTGTAACTGGGAATCCTGTTTCTGAGAGGGTTTTTTTTTTTTTTTTTTGATTGTTTTTGTTTGTTCTGTTTCATTTTGTTGTTGCTGTTTTGGTTTTTTGTTGTTGTTTTGTTTGTTTGTTTTGCTCCATGTGGCCGCCCTGGCCCTAACTTCGCAGACAGCTGCTCTGGCTGTCCTCACCTCATCTTGGCCCTGAATTCCCACCTCACGTTGAGAGGAGTCAGAGAAATAATGTGTGGGAAATGGCTTTGCAAACTCCAAAGAACTATAACATCAAGTAAGGAGACATTTCTTTCAGTGGGCGTTGTTATGAAAACACTGAGTCATCAAGCAAGAGCTGGGTCTTTGTGAATTTAAGGAGATGTATGGAAAATTCCGAGGAGTTTGGGGAGTGTATTCAGAAGGGGAGCCTCAAAGGACCCCAACGAGAGGGACTAGACGTGACGCTGGCCAACTGTGGCTGCACTGAGACTTACCTGGAGTGCTTTACCGGTCCCCAGGGAGCACCTAGACCAAGTGAGTCAGGACCTCTGAGAGTGGGGCCAGGACCAGTGTCGTTAAACCTCTCCATGTGATTCCATTTTGTAGCTGACCTTGCAGACCAGTGGTAGAATACACCTGTAAAAGGGACGTTGAACAGGTGAGACACCTTGGGCCCTGGGGTCCCCGGGAGGGATAGTTAACACCCCTTAGTGAGGTTGGATGTAAGAAGGGGAGGGAAAAAAAGAAGAAGAAGAAGAACAAGGGAGGAGGGAATTTGTAACGATAAGATTTATCCCATCTGCCTTTTAAAATTCTTTTTTTAATGTTTTAAAATAATATAAATACCCAGGGCAAATTTTTTAAGCCAGGAGGTTTGAATGTGAGTGAAAGGGAGTGGGTTAAATAAGAAAAGCAGGCGGGAATTTTCTATATTTAATCAAGCAGCACCTAACAGCCACACACCCAGTGGGGACAGTGGTCCCTCTCATTTGGGAGGACCAAAGGATCCATTTGTGATTGAGAAGAACTGTGTTGGAGGGTTGTACTTTCCGTGAAGTCACAGATGGCTCACAATTTTTCTTCTAACTTATGACAGGACTTGTGGTAGCTGAGGACCAATTTCTCTTTCAGGCACAAAGATTTAGAAGGTGTGGGTGGTTATGTAAAAATGTAGGAATTCATGTGCTGAGTAAGTGACACCTACATGAGAAGCCACCACTTGTCTTTGATTAGCATGACAGTCACCTAACGGGAAGTGTGTATTTTCAATCAACAAATATTTATTGAACTGTGAGCTGAGCACTGTTCTTGGCATTGGTATAGAACAGGTAATAAAACCCTCTTGGTCCTCATGGAATTTATATTTCAGTAGAAAAGACAGTTCATATAATTTCAGAAAGTGAGAAGAGGGTATACGGAAAGATAGAGGAGGATAAGGAGCTCAGGAATGGTGGAATGGGCAGAGGGCAAGTTAAGTTAGGTGGAAGGCTGAGAAAGCCCTTTCTAATGCCTACATCTGAGCAGAAGCTTGAATAGAGTGAAGGGTGCACCATGTGGATATGTGAAAAAGGGTTGTAAGCAGAACAAGCAGCAAGTGCAAAGGCCCTGAGGCAGCTACCACCTGGCCCTGTTTAAGAAACATCAAGAAAGCCAGTGCTGCAGAGCAGGGTGCTGGGAAATAAGGATGAAAGGCAGACAGGACCAGATCATGTAGGGGCTTTCGATCAAGGTGAGCACCTTGGATTTTGTGCTAATGCAGTGGGATGGAAGCCATTGGAGGAATTTGAGCGGGGAAGTGGTAGGGTCTGATGAGCTGTTGTGAAAGACACAATAGAGGGAAAGAGTGGAAGAAGGGAGCCCAGGTGGGAAGCTGTTGCCGTCATTGCCTAGGTTAGGTGGGATGATGGCGGGTTGCAGCGGCCATGGAGGTTATGAAAGTGGTCGGATGTGGACTTTATTTTGGAGGTAGAGCCAGCAGGAGTTGCCGACAGATTTGAAGTGAGATTGTGAGAGAAAGCTAGAAACTGAGGATGCCCCCCAGGTTTATGGCACAAGTAGGTACGTAAATGGTGCCAATTCCCAAGCTGGGTAACACATTTGGTAGGAAGGGTGCAAGCAGTGAAATCAACATTGGTGTTTTGCACAAGCTGCGTGAGCTACCTATCAGACAGCTGAGGTGGACCCTTCCGCGAACCCCCCCAATCCCCACTCTCCCTGTATTAGTTCTCAATGGCTGCAGGAACAAATGAGTGCACATTCAGTCACTCAGATCAGCACCAATTGGTTCTCTGAGAGTTACAGAGGTCCGAAATCTAAAATCCAGGTGTTGGTAGAACTGTGATCCTTCTGAGGATTTCAGGGGAGAATATATTTCCTTGCTTTTTCCAGCATCTAGAGACTGCCCACATTCCTTCTCCCTTGGTCCCTTTCACTATGTTCAACCCAGGAATGTAGCATTTTCTCTCTCCTGTAACCAAATGCCTCCCTCCTCTAATGACCCTTGTGATCACATCAGGCCCCTCTGGCTAAACCAGGATAATCTTTCCATTTCAAGATCCTTAACTTACACCTGCATGCAAGGTAACGTAAGGTAACGTATTCATAGACTCCCAGGAGTAGGATGCAGACATCTTGGGGGGACCATTATTTAGCCTTATCACTACTTCCTTATCCTCAAAAAACCCTGATGGAGGTCAAAAGAGCAAGGCGCCTAACTGAAACACCACCTTTCCCAGGCCTACTTGCACAGAAAGGTGCCCAGAGCATCTTGGAAAGGAAACCAGTGCATGCTGATGGTGGTCACCCCTATCCCTCATTTTCATCACTTCAGGGCAGTGGCCTGCTCTCAAGTGCCAACAGCCACAGGCCTTTGCCTGAGGAGTCCCTCTGGTCTCCTGAGCCCACTTTGCGACATGTACGACAGGCCAGAAGTGCCCGAAATTAATGTCCCCCCGGTGATTGACAGGAGTCAGTGTATAAATACCCCAATTCCCTCCCCCTGGATGAGATAACAGGCAGGGGGTATGCTGGCTCCCTGAGTTTCTCAGTGGGCTTCAGCTCCAGTGACCCTTAGTGGTAACTTACCTGATATCAAGCCTTTTATCAACCAGCTTCCCTTCTTGGTTGTGAAACAGGAAAAATAATATAATATCTGCCTTGTGTCCCTCAAAAGGTTTTTGTGTGTCCAGAAGGAGACACTGCAAATGCTTTGTAAATGGTAAACTACAGAATCATTTAAGGGGTATTACGAGACCCACAGACTATTAGGGCTGTTGAGTACCTGAAGGTCATCTTGTTACCCCAGAAAGAGAAAGAGGACAACTCCAAGGGCTAATGAATGGAAGCAGACCAGAAGGATAAATGTGGTGTCCTAATTCTGGATCTGGTGGGGTTTGGCTCTATCATGATGTTTATTACTAAGTTCTCTCTTAGATGATTTCTAAGCCTCCTGGGGCCTCTACTTATTCATATGAAACATAGAAAGAATGGCCTGCAGTGACACTGTCACTATGTAGAGTACTTGGGGAGAGTCTTCAAAATCAGGGAGCCCAGCCCCTCTCATTAGAGGTGGGGATTATGCATAATCTCAGTTGCAAATTGCAGACACAATGCCATTAATTTATTTGACAAAGATTTGTAAAGAACTTACTACCTTCTGAGCACTATTGTAAATTCTTTACAAACATCTGCTCATTTAATTCCTATAACCACTCTATCAAGTAAGTACTATTATCATTCTCACTTTAGAGACGAGGAGACTGAGGCATAGAGAGGTTACATGACTTCTCCAAGATCACAGAGCATAGCAATGAACCCGGGAAGTCTGACTCCATGCTCAAAAATGCTGTGCAGTGCTGGGGCACTCGAGGGGCTCAGTTGATTAAGCATCCGACTCTTGGTTTTGTCTCAGGTCACTATTTCAGGCCCCATGTCAGGCTCCATGCTGACAGTGCAGAGCCTGCTTGAGATTCCCTCCCCCTCTCTTCTGCCCCTCCCCTGCTCACTCTCTATTCCCCCCCTCAAAATAAATACATAAACATCTTAAAAAGAACACAAAAAAACTATGTCAAAAATACTGTACTATGCTGAGTTGCCTTCTTTTTTATCATTTTCTTCTTCCAAATTACCTCCCACATCTATCCCTGGGCCAGTTCCTAGTGTTCAAATCATAACATCTCTCAATCAAAATGATTTCCATTTGCACAAGACAATTTAATGTAAATTGACTTAAATAGTCAAGGGAATATCAGTTCCTCCTAATCAGTGAGTCCAGAGGAAGGATGGAATTCAAGCATGGTTTGACCCTAAGTTTGCCAGTCATCAAGACAGAAGCTCTGCATCTCTGTAATTCTTTCAGCTCTGCCCTTTCCTTATCCTGTCTTTTTATTTATTTATTTTTTTGGGTTCGCACCCCTCAAGGAAGCAAAATGCTCTTCCATCCACACATTGCACTATCCAGAGAAAGAAAGGGAGCCTTTGACCCAGCATCCCACTCATGAGGCAGGTTACTTCTGCCTCTGAACCAGTGGCTGAGGCCAAGGCTGGGATCCAGAGAGTGTCTGCTATCTAAGAATCATGTGCACCCCAGGGATAATTAGGAGGAAGTGGGCAGGTAGGAAGGCTTCAAGGCCCAGATGAGGTGCCACCTTCTCCACAAGATCTCCCTTTTGGTCTCATCATCTTCCATCTTTGGAAGAATAGCTCCTTTCTCTGAATTCCCGTGTCTCTTGATCTGCGTTGCTCTGACACCATTCACCACTTCATATTCATCATTTTGGATTCCTCCTGGATCATCTCCACTTGACTCTCCACTATTTCCCACTCTTTTCTGCTCTGTTCACCCCAGCAGATGGGCCATTTCTCTTTTGTAACCCACTCCCATCAGATTTTCTATTCTGCACCGTGGCACGAAAATAGCGCTTGCCAAGATCGTGCCCTCCATCTTGCCAAATCCAGTGACCTGTTCTCCGTTCTCCCCTTGCTCACCCTCTTGGCAGCAAGTGACGTAGGGGACCCCTCTCTCCGCTCAAAGCGTTTGCTTCCACTCCCAGATACCACATGGTTTTGTGTTGTCATGTACTTCTCTGTTCTTTTCTACTCTCTTTTGCTGGCATCTCCCCCATCCTACCCCACCCCCACCCACCTCTGCTCTCTCCACGAGGGCCGTGGTTTTGACAGTGGCCACGTTCCCCTTCCTACAACCACTGCTCCCATGTCATGGCACCTCACCCACAGCTACTACTCTCATCAGCATCTGGAAACACTGCCCCCTCTCTTCTTATCCCCGCAGACCTGGAGGTGGTAAAGGTTTCCCACTATTGCTAGACAATGAATGCTTCATCATGCCTTGCTGGGTCTCTTAATGCAGCCAACACCTCTGTAGACCGTCCCTTCAATAACTCTCTTCCATAAATCCTTGGAGTGTGCTCTTCCCTGATAGGACTGACTAGCACTCTGCTTGTTTCCTTATGTCACTCTCCCATATTAGCTTATAAGGTCACTAAGAACAAAGTCTGTGTTTAATTCTTCTTTTATCCCCAGGAGTGCTTGCTATCCAATTGGTACCAATAAATGCTGAAACAAAGCATTCTTTCTTATTAACTGCTTTCAGCTTAAACAGGAAGTGAAAGCAATAAAAGCATTTAAACACACACACACACACACACACACACACACACACACATCTCCCAGGACAAAAAGCAGAAGGATGAAATAATGCTAAATTCTGATGTTATGAGTTTTTGCCTGATTTTTCAAATTCATGATGTATTCAAAATCCATATGGATCATGCTTTTTCCTCTCCAGGCCCAGAAGTTAAAGAGAGTTACTTCTATTACAATAGAAATTGAAGTACAGGGGCACCTGGGTGGCTCAGTTGGTTAAGTGTCCAGCTTTGGCTCAGGTCATGGTGTTATGGTTCATGAGTTTGAGCCCCACTCAGAGCCTGGAACCTGCTTCAGCTTCTGTGTCTCCCTCTCTTTCTGCCCCTCCCCTGCTCTCACTCTCCCTCTCTCTCTCTCGAAAATGAGTACACATAGAAAGAAACTTTTTTAAGAAATGAAATTGAAGTACCAATAAACTGAGAAGCAGGGAAGCCCCATTGCTGACCAGCGGGGGGATCTAGGAAACACTGGGTGCTGGGATTTGCATCACACCCTATGCTGAGATGGGCTTTGGGAAAGAAGCTCTATGGGGTGTGCCCACCTTTGGGGGTCTCCTTCCTACTTTGCTTGTCTCTCTCTCTTCCTATTATGAACTACATTGCCACTCTTTCCCTACCAACCCTGATCCTATTGCTCCAGTGCCAACCAGGTGGGTAGTATAAGGATTCAGGGCAATAAGGGGAAAGGAAAGGAAGGAAAAAGAAACCCCCATCTTCCCTCCTCTGGCCCTAGTGGTGGTCTTATTAGCTGTCTCCTTCACCTACAATCTTTGGGCCATTCTCTATCACCGATTGTAGATCCCCTAGTCCCCAGAAACTGGACCTAAATATTCTTTTGAAATAAAGAGGATTCTGACTACAATCTTCTATGGATTCCAGGGTCCTCCTTTGACATCTGTATCTGCTATTGCTTTTACAAATGAATCCAAGTATAAAAATTGACACTGTTGTGTATATATATGTTGGGAGAGATGAGTGGAGATGATTACGTTTATTCTGTTTCTCATATTTCAAAAATCTTTAGAGAGTTTCCAAAAGGATAAACTGAATGTCCATGGGGATGACCAAACACCCTTGCCTCTCAGTTCCTTGCCTTCCTCATTACCAATGACCTTTTGTCTACACTATCACAAAGCCACCCATTCCCTGCAACTGCTCTATTTTTAAGATAATCAGTCAATCATTCTGTCTCCAAGCAGCACCTCCTACCTTTCCAGCCAACTGGTTCCATCTTTCTTCAAGTTCATCAGTGCTTCCTCCCTAGGAGTCCCCTTCTAGTCTCTTTCCTCCATATGTCCCTCTGATACCATGGTTCATCATTTGGGGCAGTCTTTCACAAATATCTTAACTTCCTTTGCTCCTTTACTCCTTCATCTATCTGTGATATCTCCCTGGCATAAAAAAAAAAAAAAAAAAGCATTAACTTGAAACAAAGCTTACTCCCCAACTCCCCCATTCTTCTCCTGAATAGCCAAATTGCTATTACTAGAGAAAACCATACATCCGTCAGACAGGCCTCTTGGCAAATTCAAGATCACCCATCTCAAGAGGCTCTCAACTCTCCCAGCATCAAGAAATACTTGTAGAGTGGGGAAATATCCATGGAAGGTGCTCTGGGAATTCTGAAATGAATGGACTGCGTGCAGGTAGAGAAACAAACAAAGAAACAAAGCTAATAGATGAGGGCAGAAGGGAACCAAATGGGAAGAGTAATTTGGAAGCAAAAGGAAGAGAGGATTTCAACAAGGCTTGACTGCCATTCCCTCTTGTGAGTAAAACTCTTATTTTTAAGACTTATTGGGTGGCTGTACAAGACAGCCTGTCTAGTTCCACCCTGTTGATGGCAACTCTCTTATAGATGAAGAAGCAGATCATCCTGGAGATTGTTGGTGTGTGCAACTGTGCTGGAGAAGGCAGGCTTTCGTTTCCTCATCTGGCACAAAGGAATCCTTCCTACTTTCCCCAGGAGGGCGTTGGGAGGAAACGGATTGGTGGGAAGCAAAAGGATTATTTCAGTAGTAATGACTGCAGGAGGTCAAGGCAAGGCTGAGGCTGTTCTCAATAAGAATCATTGTGACTAAAGACAATGGCTAGTGGGAATTTTTTTTCTTTGTTTGCTTTTATTTTTTGATGCTAGACAGCTGGAATGCCAAGGGCAGTTCTGTGCCAAGCCACAAAAAGCCCGAAAGCCCAGGACTTCCCCTCGGACAATAGCTTCCATTTTAGCTTCGGGCAAGAGTAAAATCTGTCCTAAGATAGTTTAGGAACTTCCTGTTGGTTCACATTTCAAGCAGCTTGTATTTAATTTTCACCTTGCCACTCAGAGCTCAGAGTCAACAGGAGACCCAGGGACAGGGTACTTTGCTGAGAACTGACCAGCGACCGGCTGGCTGCCTGTAAGTACTGCTTGGTTTGAATGTTTTAGGTTCTCAAGGCTTCTGGTAATCTGAAATATTAACTGAGCAAAACTGCTGTTATGGGCTCTTGGTTCATAACTTTCTTGGATTGTATAGTCAGAAGGAAATAGGACCTCTTGATATCACACTCATCAAATCTCAAGTGACATTAAAATGAACAGGTTATAGACAATGATAGTGGGTGTAGATTCTCTTGAATGGGATCAAAGAGATAAATCTGAAAGGCTTTTTTGTTCTGGGGTAATGACAAGAAATGCAAGCAGAACTACAAAAAGGTTTAATTATTTTATTTTATTTTATTTTATTTTATTTTATTTTATTTTACTTGAGAGAGAGAGAGAGAGAGAGGGTGCACAAGCAGGGGGAAGGGGCAGAGGGAGAGAGAGAGAATCTCAAGCAGGCTCCGTGCCCGACACAGAGCTTGATCTCACCACCCTGGGATCATGGCCTGAGCTGAAATCAAGAGTTGGACGCTCAGCCAACTGAGCCACCCAGATGCCCCAATTCTCCTTTTTTAAATAGAAAGAGAAGCAAAGTGGTTCAGACAGCAACTCTCAAGTTAGAATTCTGGGTCTGTTTCTTTTTAATTATGAGATCAAAGGCAAATTGCTTAGTCTCTCTATCTGTAGTCTCTTTCTTAGTCTCTCTATCTCTAACAGTTTCTCTATCTGTAAAATGGGTATTGTACCATTATAAAACTAGTATAAGCTTTATAGTATTATATATAAAAATATATGTGAAATCTATATGTTTTATATATAAAACACGTATGAAATTGAATGAGATTTCATATTTAGTGTATAATTTTGTTTATATAACATAAGCTTAGGCTTATTTTGCTTATGTGAGCAAAATTTATATAATAGGTTTCATATATATATAATGGATTTCACATATGTATACATATACTGGTTTTAATATATATAATATGAAATATATTATGTATGAAATCCAGTATTTATATACACACACTTGAATCTTGAACAACATGGGGGTTAGAGGTGATGACCCCCCATGCAGTTAAAAATCCACATATAACTTTTGACTCCCCCAAAACTTAACCACAAATAGCCTACTATTAACCAAAAGCCTTACTGATAACATAAAAAGTCAGTTAACACATATTTGAGTGTTATATGTTATTGTATATAATACGCAAAGTATGTATCAAGGGCCCTTTGCCTCCCTCCCATTTTATCGGCACTGCCCGGGCACTGAAGTGCTCAATGCTTTCTTCTGTTTTGAAAGTCTTACTAGTTCAAGGTAAGAATTGATCACCGACACATCCCTGGTTTCGAAGATCTCACCTGCCCTGAGGCCCTTTACCCTGTAGGATCCCCCTTCTCTCACGGCCCCACGTTGGTCAAGGGATCACCAGCATAGCTGCCCAGGACAGGACTCCACCTCTCAGAGTCAGTTTCACCACGTGGACCTCAGTCCCCAGAGTCAGGCAGACACCTGTGGCAGTTGAAGAACAGGGTCCCTGCTCTTCGGTTTTCCCCTGGAGAAAGCAAGTTCCTGGCATGGAGAAGCACTTATCTTATGCTTCCTCTTGGCTAGAAATGCTTTCTCAGCTGCATTTGGTCCATAGCATCCTGCCCTCTGCCCTGTTCTTGTCTCTTCTCCTCCGTGCTGCTTCCCCCATGGACTTTGTGGTCAGAGTCACTTATGGAGCAGGAGCAGAGAAGGCCCAGGGAGCATGGTCCCTTCAGTCATGCTAGCAACCCCTCCACGAACCTGTACACTTGGTGAGCACAAGCAGCTTAGATATATCCTTGTAACTGTGGCTACTTTCAGCCTTGGGAACAGAATGGAAAGTGGGGGGCTGATAACCCATCTCAGCAGCATTCCTGGGCACCATCCTGACACTGGATGTTTGAGTGGTTAATCAGTGAAGCACGCTGTTGTTTGAGGACTAACCGACATTTATTTAACTCTTCCTTTTGACAGAGAAGAACAGACAGCCATAATGGAACCCAAACCTCAGAAGAGTCCAGGTACCCAAGGAATATACTCTCTTACGGAAAAACTTTATTGAAAATGACAAACAATTCTCATCAAGCTACCCAGGATACAGGAGATAGTTTTAGTGAGGATAATGGGTGGCATTCTGGGACAATGATTCATGGTATGGACAGTGTAGCAGAAGCTGCTGTGTTCAGCTAATTATTGTGTAAGCACTCACCTATCTAGAAATTTGACATTTTTTGACTTTTCATTAACCAGATGTTCCATCTGTTGCTTGGAGATGGTGCTGAAACAAACTATAGCCCAGAAGAGACCGAAGAATATTTCATAATTTAATAGGAAATTCTCCCTTGGAGAAACTGCCTAAATTGTTATTATAGGGGTAGCTCGAGGTGTATTATTCAAAGGTCCTGTTCATGTTTACACAGTTCATTGCAGGTGGGTAGTTAGAAAAGCTGATTTAGGAGGAAATAATTTAGAAATCAAATGATCAAAGCACCTATCATTAGTAAGTCACTGTGCTTCATATTATAGAGGATATACAGAGTAAGTAATAGAGTCATTGCTCTCAATGAGTTTATAAATGTTGTTGGGAAGTTAAGATAAACACATGTGAGTAACTGTGCTGAGAAGCTAAGATAAGCACAAACAATCGGGATATGATAGGAATCATGAAAGTGAGTGTGAAACATTATGGGAATCTGAAAAAGAAAGGGCATACAAGTAGTTTTGGGAATCTGGAGAGGTTTTATGAGAAGGCATTGGACCCTAAAAGTTGTATAGGGTTTTAAGAGAGATTGGTAAAGAGCACATCTCGGCAGAGAGGGATGGCATGAACAAAGCAATGAGTGGATTAGAGGCAGGATGTATCAGAGGGCAATGTGGATATAAAGTAGGACAGTGGAGAGTAAAGGATGAGGCTGTGGAAATATGGCACTATATTGTACCAGACCTTGACCTCATTAGACCACCAATCCTTGAACAAGAGAATGGCATCATTAGATTTGCATTTTAGACTGGTCCTATTTTTTGAAATAGCCTTTTTCTTTTAATGTTTATTATTTACTTGTTTGTTTGTTTGTTTATTTATTTTGAGAGAGAGAGAGAGGAGGGTGGGGAGGGGCAGAGGGAGAGGGAGAGAGATGATCCCAAGCAGGCTTCACACTGCCAGTACAGAGCCCAACTTGGGGCTCGACCTCACGAACCATGAGATCATGACTTAAGCCAAAATCAGGAGTCGGATGCTTAATTGACAGAGCCATTCAGACACCCCTGAAATAGCTGTTTACAGTAAAAATGGCATACAATAAATTGCACATATTTAAAATGTACATTTTGTTAAGTTTTGATATGTGTATATGCCTGGGAAACCATTACAACAATCAAGATAATATGCATCACTCCCAAAAGTTTTCTGTTATTGATTATTGGTTTGATTCCATTATGTTCTGAAAATATACTTTGTAAACCTTGGATCCTTTCAGATTTATTGAGACTGGTTTTATGGCCCAGAACATGATCCGTCTTGGAAAATGTTGCCTGTGCCCTTGAGAAAGGTGTGCATTGTGCTGTTGTTGAGTGTTCTATAAATATCAATCAGGTCAAGTTTGTTATTGATAGTGTTGTTCAAGTCCACTAAATCTTTATGATTTTCTGCTTATTTTTTCTATCAGTTATGGAGAGAGGGGTACTGAAATCTCTGACTATAATTGTGGATTTGTCTATTTCTCTGTGCAGTTCTAGCAGTTTTTGCCTCAAGTATGTTGAAAGTCTGTTATTAGGTACATAATTGTGTAGGATTATTATGTCCTTTTGGTTAATTGACCCCTTTATCATTATAAAAAGACATTTATCCCTGGTAATGCTATTTTGCTATGCAATCTGATCTTACTATAGCCAGTCCAGCTTTGTTTTGACTGCTGTTGGCATGGTATATCCTTTCCCTGACCTTTTACTTATAACTTATTTGTGTCTTTGTGTTCGTTTTTTTAATGTTTATTTATTTATTTTGAGAGAGAGAGAGAGAAAGTGCACAAGCAGGGAGGGGCACAGAGAGAGAGATAGAGAGAATCCCAAGCAGTGTCTGTTCTGTCAGCACACAGCTCAGATGTGGGGCTCGAGTCCACTCCCATGAAGCATGAGATCTTGACCTGAGCCGAAATCAAGATTCAGACATTTAACCAACTGAGCCACCCAGGCACCCCATGTGTCTTTATATTTAAAATGTGTTTCTTGTGAGTACCATGCAGTTGGGTCTTGCTTTCTTATCCAATCTGACAGTCTCACCCTTTTAATTGAATTTTTTAGACCATTTACACTTAATGTGAATATTGATGTGATTGGGTTTGAGTCTATCATAGCATTGTTTTCTATTTGTCTCATTTTTTTCTTTGTTCACCTTTTCCCTCTTTTTCATTGTTTTTTGAATTAATTGAGTATTTTTATGATACTATTTATCTCCTTTCTTGGCTTATTAATTGTAACTGTTTTGTTATTTTAGTGGTCACACTAGGGCATATAGTATATATCTTTAACGTATCACAGTCTATCTTACTACAAATGATATTACACCAAATCACATATAATATAAGAATTTTATAAAAGTATACTTCCATTTTCCCCTCCTGGGCTTAATGCCTTTTACTTAATGAAATTGCATTTTACTTACACATATGTTATAATCTTCACAGTATGTTGTTAGTATTTTGTTTGAACAGTCGGTTGAATTTTTAAATGTTTTAATTAATACAAAAACAAAATTCGTATATTTACCTTTGCAGTTACCATTCAGTGTTGTTCATTCATTCACATAAATCCAGATTTGCATCTGGTATCATTTCTTTCCACCCAGAGGGCTTCCTTTAAGCTTTCTTATAGTATAGGCCTCCTGTTTATGGATCTCTTTAGCTTTTGTATTATCTGAAAAATGTCTTGAAATTGCCTTTATTTTTTTTTTATTTTTTAAACATTTTATTTTATTTTTTGAGAGACAAAGAAAGCGTGAGCAGGGGAGGAACAGAGAGAGAGGGAGACACAGAATCTGAAGCAGGCTCCAGGCTCTGAGCTGTCAGCACAGAGCCCAATGCGGGACTCAAACCCATGAACGTGAGATCATGACCTGAGCTGAAGTAGGACACTCAATTGACGGAGCCACCCAGGTGCCCTGAAATTGCCTGTATTTGTCAAAGATATTTTTGCTGCATATAGAATTCTAGAATGACAGTGTTTTTCTTTCAGTACTTTAAATATTTGCTCCACTGTTTTTTTGCTCACATTATTTCTGATGAGAAATCTAATGTCTTTTGCATGTTTTTTTTTTTTTCCTTCTGCATACATATTTTCCTTCCTTCTGGCTGATTTTAAGGTTATTTTCTTTATCACTAGTCTTGAACAATTTGATCACAACATGCCTTAGTAGAGTTTTTTTCATGTACCTTGTGTTTAGGGTTCCTGACCTGCTTGGATCTCTGGGTTTATAGTTTTCTTTAAATTTACACACTTTTCAGCATTATGTCTTTAAATATGTTTTCTGTATCCCTAACCACTTAGGGATTTCATTACTTGTATAGTAGGTCACTTGAAATTGTCCCACAGTGAGGCACCTGCGTGGCCCAGTGGGTTAAGCATTTGACTCTTGATTTCGGTTCAGGTCGTGATCTCACAGATGGTGGGATCGAGCCCCGCATCAGGTTGTGCATTGACAGCATGGAACCTGCTTGGGATTTTCTCTCTCTCTCCCCCTCTCTCTCTTCCTCTCTCCCTCTGCCCCTCCCCTGCTCACTCATAAGAGTGCAATCTCTCTCTCTCAAAAGAAATAAAGTTAAAAAGATAAAGAAATTGTCCCACTGTGCATTGGTGCTCTTTTAACATTTTTTTTTATTCTTTTTTCTCTCTGCATCTGTGTTGACAGTTTCTCTTACTTTGTCTTCATGTGCACTAATCTGCTGTTACTCCTATTCAGTGTGTGTGTGTGTTTGTTTCTGAGACATTATGGTTTTCACCTTTTGAAGTTCACTTTAGATCTTTTTTATATCATCTGTGTCTCTACCTAACTCCTGGAATAGATTAAATACAGTAATAATAACTGTTTTTACAACTGTCTCTGCTAATTCGAACATCTGTGTCAGTTCTAGGCCCATTTTGATAATGTTCCTAATTATGGGTCATGGTTTCCTGCCTCTTTGCGTATTTGGTAGTCTTCAACTGGTTGCCAGACATCGAAATTTTTACCTTGCTGGGTGCTGCCTATTTTTGTATTTCTACAAATCTTGAGCTTTATTCTGGGATGCAGTTAAGTTTTTTGGAAACAATTTGATCCTTTTAAGACCTGCTTTTAGGGCACCTGGGTGGCTCAGTCGGTTAAGCATCTGACTCTTAATTTCGGCTCAGGTCATAATCTCACGGTTCATGAGTCCGAGCCCCATGTCCAGTTCTGCGCTGGCAGCTTGAAGCCTGCTTGGGATTCTCTGTCTCCCTCTCTCTCTCTCTGCCCCTCCCCTTCTCGTGCATGCACACTCTCTCTCCCTCCCTCTCTCCCTCAAAAATAAATAAATAAACTTTTT
The DNA here is from genome assembly GCF_027475565.1 of Acinonyx jubatus. Classification (NCBI taxonomy): domain Eukaryota; kingdom Metazoa; phylum Chordata; class Mammalia; order Carnivora; family Felidae; genus Acinonyx; species Acinonyx jubatus. The sequence goes on from NC_069393.1 coordinate 69,033,741, forward strand.
TTTTTTTTAAAGGCTAGCTTTTACGATTTGTCAGGTGGATCTGGAACAGTCCTCAGCCCAAAGATGATTATTCCATACTCTTGAATTCTTAAGAACCTTATGCATGTTTCTGTGATTCTTTCTGTGTGCAGCTCTTTCCTCTTTGGCACTCTGTCCCTGTGAACTCTAGTGCCTTAATTTCCCCCGAAGCCTTAGCTCTGTCTCCTCAACTCAGGAATTCACCCAATTCCACCTCAGTTCCCCTTTCCTGTGCTATAGCCTGGAAACTCTCTCAAGGGAGTGGTAAGGCCCACCTTGTTTGTTTCCCATCTCATAGGGATGAGTGATTTTATTGCCCATGCCAAGGGTCTTGAAAACCACTATTGTATACATTTTGTCTGGTAAACCCAGTCCCTGTTATTCCATCCTTGCCCCAAGTACTGAATCAGTCAGATTTGGTGTTTACTCTCAGGGATATGTCAAGAATGGGTTTGAAAACGTCAAGACTGGAATTAGGGCGCCAAACTGGACACTACAATGTACAGTGAAAAACCTATGAAGGTCTTGAATGCATATGAATTTGAATACATTGAAACATATGAAGGTGTTGAAGGCAGCAGTGGTGGGAACAGAATGATCAGGATAGATCCCAGAGGTGTTTGGGAAGTGAAAGTGAGCATGATTTAATCATTGAGTGGCCATAAGACTGATGGAAGGGTGACGGTTAAGGGGATTCAGAGGGTTCTAGGTGGGGAGGCTGGACAGGTGTTGGTAACACCACTTCATAAAAGGCACCTGGGGATAGAGTGATGTGAGAAAGAAGTTTATGGGAAATCCAGGGGAAGATGTTTAGGGGCAAAAATTGCGTATACAGGGGTAAAAATACTGAAAATTTGTCCCATCAGTTTCCCACAGACTAGATTTTGCTGAAGACATCTCTGGCATGGTGTTTACCATATTTATGTTTTCTGTATTTCCTACAAACTGGACCTAGAGGAAGGGTGAGATTGTCCCACTGGTTTTTGTTGTTGTTGTTGTTGTTTGGCAAAGCTAATTAGTGGGTGGTCCTGTCCATTGGTTTTAAAATCAAACCCACTATATTGGCCTACGGCCTTCCAGGCCCAACTGAACTTGTCTCTAGCCTCATCTTAGACCACTCTTAGAGTCCTCACTGGCTCATTATATTCCAGCCACTCAGTGCTCCTGTTCACTTCCTGGAACACCTCTCCCCTTTCCTGTCCCTGGGCCTTTGACTATGCTACTTCCTCTGCCTACCCAGCTCTTTGCACGCTTGGTTCCTTCTCATCCTCATAAAGGTTTCCCCTGACTCCTCTTCCTCAAGGGACCTCCCTGCCTGGCTATTCCGTCTCATCACCCTGGTCATGCTCTCCAACGCACGTATCCCAACCGGCACTTACCTTGCTTGTTTTCGTTTCTTGTTTATCACCCACCTTCCACACGTGATAGGAAGCTCCATGAAGGCAGGGAATACAAGCAGAAGCCAGGTGGCATGAGAAGACCTCATCATTAAGTGTCTCTAGTAGCTCACTTTTAAGCCCAGAATCCTACTATGGACAAAAACCCCGGTACCCTTATTAACAATTAATGTCACCATGGCCAGAGTTTTTCTGTCACCATACCCTCTGAGTTTGCTTGAATGGGGCAGTGAGGCAGACGCATAATATTTCTGGACTTCACATACCTTAACCAGTAAATTGGCTGAATACTGATGGCTTCAGTACTGATGGCTTCGTAAACTCAGATTAAGATAGCCACATTGTTTACTGGGTTATTTTCCTCAGCTTCAGTTCTGGAGAAAACAGCACCGTTGCCAAGGTCAACGAACACCGTCAGAGTTTTTGTGTCCTGGTAGTCGATGTGAATACTGGGGACAGACACCCTGGGAGTGACAAACTGGGCTACGTACTGATAGATACTTACTTTACTTTAAGGTTCTTATAATTGTATACGATGTTATTAGGGACTCCTAGGCCCAAATTTTTATAAAATACTGTTATCTGTTGAACCTTTTAAATTTAATACAACCAAAGAGCACCTGTATTAGAGGTGTATTAGATGAGAGACTGGTTTATTCTGCAAACCATAAAGGCTAAAGTTTCCTCTGTTGTTGATAACAGCCCTACTGTGTGCCAGGCCCAGTACTGAGAGGTTTCCATGCATTAAGTCCTTCAGTCCTCCCCACATATCTGTGAGGTCAGTACTATTGTCTCCATTTTACAGATAAGGAAGCAGGGAAAGTTAGTGATTCTAGGTGCTCTATCAATATTTGTTTAGTAAATAAATATGTGATTTTTGTCCATGGCCATACAATTTTAAAAAGGAGCCAGCCAAAACTTGTTTTTGCAATATTGCTGCATTCTGTTTTTCTTTTCCTTTTCCGTGTGTGTATGTGTGCATGTAAAGGGATGGAGGGTGGGGTGGGGAGCAGGCAGAGTTGCTACAGCGGAGGGGAAGGAAGCAAAGTGAGGACAGCTGCCTAGGAATTACTACATTCATGTAGTAATTTTGGCACAGTTGGAACAGCATCTGACTCTTAATCCTGGGGTCATGAGTTTGAGTCCTACGTTGGGTGTAGAGATTACTTAAATAAATAAGCCTTTTCTTTTAAGTTTACTTATTTTGAGAGAGACAGAGACAGTGCAAATCACGGAGGGGCAGAGAGAGAGAGTCCCAAGCAGGCTCCACACTGTCAGTGTAGAGCCTGACGCAGGGCTTGAACCCACGAAGCTGTGAGATCATGACCTGAGCTGAAACCAAGGGTCAGACGCTTAACCAACTGAGCCACCCAGGCGCCCCATTAAATAAATAAACTTTTAAAAGAAAATGTTTAAAAAAAAAAAAAAAGAAATACTAAATTCTAGCATAATGTCCCCATCAGTTGTGCTACCTAATCCTGATTCTGTTTTCACTTAATTAAAAAGCTCTAACTCTTTAGTAAAGACGGTCTTTTATAAAACCATGAGCAAACTAAAACTACAGCCTGGAGGTGAAAGCAAAAAAAAACTTTAATAACATGACATTTTTCTGAATAATGAAAGTAGTACATATTTCTTGAAGACATTTTTGAAAATACAGGGGAAGAAAACCCTCTACATTTCAATCCTTACGGAGAAGCAGTTAACGTTTTGGAAACCTTTTGATGTAACCACCCTGCCACCTCATTTTCAAGAGCAGGTGTTTTTGGGGCATCTGGGTGGCTCAGTCGGTTAAGCGTCCGACTTCAGCCAGGTCACGATCTCGCGGTCCGTGAGTTCGAGCCCCGCGTCGGGCTCTGGGCTGATGGCTCAGAGCCCGGAGCCTGCTTCGGATTCTGTGTCTCCCTCTCTCTCTGCCCCTCCCCCGTTCATGCTCTGTCTCTCTCTGTCTCAAAAATAAATAAACGTTAAAAAAAATTAAAAAAAAAAAAAAGAGCAGGTGTTTTTGCTTCTGTTTACTAAGCCAAGGAGCAAGGCAGAATTATTCTGCTCCTGTGGCTGGTGCTCTGACAAGAATAGAGAAAAACCTTTGCTCACATCTGGAGAGCCAGAGGTGCCCCCCAGAAATGAGGACCCGACATTAAGGAGCTTCTAAACGTCATCTGAAGGGAAGTCCTGGCTCTGGTCGAATAAGAATAATGCCCTCGGTCCTTTGGGCTCTTTGTTTTCCTGCTCTAGGATCGAAGTTCTTTTCCATAACTGAATAATTGGAAGACCTTTCCAGAGGGAAATAGCGTTTTCCAGTTGAAGCAGTTCTTTCCCAAAATCTACAGGGGAACAAACTGAGTCTGTTCACTTTCTTTTATTAGGCAAACAATTTACATTTTATTATGAAAATGAAGTCTGCAAACAAGATTACTTTATTAAATCACCACCTCCTCAGCTTTTCTTCTCTGCTGTAAGTATGCACCATGATCTAACAGGCCTCCCACTAGCTTCCTGAGCATTTTTCAAATCCCTTCTCTTCCTTGGAGATCCAACTAAGATGCAAAATGTTTTCATTTTTCAGTCTTCTTGGAAAAAGCGGTTTTTCATTCTGTCAAAGAGTGGGGGAAGGAGACTTCACGTCTCCTATTACAAAGACGAACATCGCCGAGGTTCCATTGAAATTGACCGGTGCGCATCCAGTCCGGAAAACGTGTATAACAACGAATACTAACACAGGGCATGCAAATTGAAATTTAAATCATTGACTGAAAGAACCAAAGCCTTCATGCTTACAATATTGGTTGCTGAAAAGAAGCTGAAATGAAGAACATCCTGAGTAAAACACAGCCACATACTTATTTCACGTTGTATATACCAGTTCATAAATTATTCATTAATAAGAATTTAGTTACAAAAGACTTTGATTTGCTTAATTTACGGATGAGGGAGAGCAGATCAAATCATCATTTCATAAACCCAAGATGGATTTTTAAAAAAGCATTGAGATTTGCTTTTTTTTTTTTTTTTTTTTTTTGGCCTTCTCTTTAAGAAATTCGGTACCAAATGAAAATTAGGAAACATGATCGTTTGTAGAACAAAGAATTCAACAGAAATAAGAATTTTTGAATGAAATGTGAGGCTGAACTAAGTATTTGCAATCAGTAATGAGCCAGATCTAAACTTATTTTGTAACATTATTGGACAATTTCCAAGACATTGATCAAGCAGACCTAAATTTTATTCAGTTAGCATCTTAATATAAAACAGTAGTCATTGTGCTTGAATCTGTGTAATACTTTGTGTCTATATCTAACAGAAACTCCAGTGTAGAAGTTGGCATAAGTAGCCATGAAAAAATGCAATCTGTATGTAAGATGTTCAAATGCCACCCTGATGAGGTGATGTCCATCAGAACCACTAACAGGGAATATTTCCTCATTGGCCATGACAGGTAAGTAGTAAGATAACACAGTGTTTCCTGTGTGCGCAATAAAAAGTGGACAAGCAGACAAAATATCTCAAACCAATAACCAATAAACAGACTTTGAACAGAAATCCATGGCCACCCCCTGCAACACCATCATTAGTGTTCATTATTGGGTAGTGTTCATTATTTGTTGAAACATCTCAGAAAGTGACCGTATTCATTCCCTAGGGCTTCTACAACAAAGTACCGCAAACTGAATGTCTTAGAACAACAGATACATATTGTCTCACCGTTCTGGAGGCCAGGCATCTGAAATCAGGGTGTCACAGGGCCACGTTCCTTCTGAAGGCTCTAGGGAAGGTCTGTTCTAGGCCTTTCTCCTGGCTTCTGGTAGTTCCTTGGCTTGCATCAGCAGAACTACAACGTTCACACAGCATTCTCCCTGTGAGCGTGTCTCTACATCCAAACTTTTTATAAGGACGCTTGTCATAATGAATTAGGAGGCCAGTATAACCTCATCTTCACCAATGACATCTACAATAACCCAACCCAATTTCCAGATAAGGTCACATTCTGAGGTACTGGGGATCGACACTTCAACAGATGAATTTTGAGGGGACGCAAGTCAACCCACACCCCCATCCCCATCACCCCAGTTGCTTTCCACATAAGAGAACCCAATACACAAACATCTGTACAAGCTACATATGTTAGGGAGGGGCCATGTTCATCCCTGAAGAAGGCTTCGGTTTTTAAGGGGGGCTCCCGGTGCAAGCAAAGGTGCCTAACGGATCCTTTGTAGATGATTGGCTGCTTGACAGAGAGGCCAAGGCCAGGGGAGGAAGCTGGGCAGAGGAGGCACAGAACGCTCACACCGAAGTATGAAGGGCCTTGATCTGCTGCAGATTAAGCCCAAGGCGAACAGCCTTCTTTTTCACATTGTCATGAAAGTCAATAGAAAAGTTGTGATTTATATAAATTCATTCAAACACAGGCTTCATAAACACACGCATCCCCCAAAGGGAGGCACACCTGGGTAGCTATACAAAAAAATGGTGCTGACGGGTTAAGGGGCTCGCTTATGAACACAAAAGAAATCAGTGTCAAAGCCAAAAGGTCCCAACCCTATGATCACTACTGTTATTTTCGACTGTTCTTCCCATTTCTCTGAGCTTTCCTCGCAGAGGCGGCAGGAAGATTAATTCTAGTGTGCAAGTGTGGAGGTGGTGAGGAGCCAGTGGGTCATTGAAGCTACTTCGGGAAAAATCTTTATTTCCCTGGTACCTGCTCCCACTGCCTGTTCCAACCTTAATAAAAGAACCTTTTTCTGGTTCAAAAGGAGCACAGGTGCTATTGTTGCCACACGCCAACTGAAAAGTTTATTCCTATCAACAGGGAGAAGATTAAAGACTGGGTCTCCTTCATGTTATCATTTTGCTGGGACGCCAAAGCAGCACGCCAGAACACAGAGGTGACTCTACATTGCTGATAAAATAACAGGGCACCTGACCACAGCCTCTGTCACAAGGAAACAATGGTAGCTTTTGCTTTTCCTCCTGAGCAACTGGCACTAATACAAGGAAAAAATAAGTGAGAAAATGTACATCCTTGTTATTTTTGTGATGAACAATAGGAAAAAACACTTCCGTGTTTTGCAAGAGACCTAAAATGCAGACCCTTCAAATTTTCATTATGGGGTCGGAGGAGTGAAATGCACTTTTTTAAGCGTAGCTAAGACTACAGCATTTTCCATCATTGTTATTCAAGGTGCATAACAGCTACCTTTTTCAGTGAGTAAGTCTAGGCTGGTGTCTGTACAAAGGCTCTTCATATCTCTTGCGTTTTCAGTGGAATCTCTCTTTAATGTAAGGGGTAGTAGCTTTAGGTTTTTAATTTACTTCCCGAGAACCTTCGCTGATTTACACAAGTCCTTTATGAGGGTAGACCTTTATAAATGAAACTCAGTGTATAGGTATCATTTTGACATGTTTTCTCCAAGTTGTTCTGTGCCCACAGCAAGGGCAGAGGCCGTGGAGGAAGGAAAGCAAGGTGTGTCTATGGTAGACCCAAATGACCAGAAAATAGTGGCACAGGGTCAAAAAGACAGGTTGAGGGAAATTCAGGACATTGGAAGCCCAGGCTGAGAGTCCTCAAGGGCTTGGAAACAGGAGAGAGCTATGATCACCTTGTATCTTGGTGCGAGAAGGCTGGCTGGGGGGATAAATGTTAGCGGAAAAGAGTGAAGGCGGGAAGCCCAGCGACGAGGCTGTTGCTTCGGTCCAGGTAAGACATGGATTGTGCCCTGATTGCAATATTCCTCTTCCATAAGCAGGAGAAATTCCCCCTGGGTGGTAAAAGGCCTTCTTCAGACCCCAGTCCTCTCCTTGGTCCTTCCAGCGCATCAGAGGCTGTCAGCCCCACCCCATCAAGAAATAGTCTTCCAGACATGGTAATCAGACTTCCATCTGTCTGTCTGTCTGTCTGTCTCTCTCTCTCTCTCGACGCCTTGCCTGGGAGTCTGCTGATGCTTCCAAAGTATTACCCATGTATTTGACAGCTTCCTCTAAGCCTAACCCACCATCATGATCTTAGCCTTAGTATTTATCCTATATTTAGTCTGTTTCTTATACCACAAATGAGCCTTCCTGCTTGCCCTGCCTACCTTGAAATGTATTCATTCATTTTGGGTGCGCCTCACCATGCATCTGGGTATGTTGGGCAGAGAACCCTCCAGCTAAACAGAAGCCTGGCTGGCAACCTTTTCCTTCCTTTCACACAAAGGGTACGGATTACCTCTGTAAAAAAGATTCCCAACACACCACTCGGTCTCCTGCCATACCGTCTCTATTTCTGGGGTAAAACCAAGGTTCTCATTCATCTTTTTAATTTACCCAGATCGATCTTGCTTCCTTTTAAGTGTGTGTGTGCACACACGCGCGCGTGTGTGTGTGTGTGACTCCATTTTTAATGAAACCCATTTGAGGAAAACAACACATCCGGCTCTTGAAAGTGATTTGTGATTGTGCTCTCAGCTCTCTTGGATTCGGTCTTCCCAACTTTGGATTAACGGACCGAGCGGTTGGGTTGTTTTTTTTATCTCCTGCCGTGGATACCATTTCGTCCGTTAGAGATGTAACCATTGACTTTCCCTTCTCCCTGGGTGCCAAGCACATCTTAATATAGCATAACCTGCTGTTTTATCTAGTTGGGAGCTCTCCAACTATGTTAAAAGCTTTCTCACCCCCTGCTTTTCGAAAGATAACGTTACTGGTCGTCTTGCCTTTTCACACTTTGCATTCGAATTCGGAGATTTTTCAGTCAGCTCCAGTTAAGGGTACCATCTACCTTGTTGGGTTTTGTGGTGGTGATGATGGTTGTCCTTGTCGTTGTTGTGCGAACCGTTCTTCACCCCCAGCTCAGCACAGTCTGGCTTCATGATCTTGGCACTAGAAAAATGGACACCATTGAAAACATTTTGGTTTTAAAATCACTTCCCTTCAAGGACTTCCTAGAAAACTTTCAAGTTGTTTTCAAAACCCTTGCTCACAGGCATTGTTCTTGGAAGAATTAAGTTGTACTTGTAACAATTTTCCTGCCATGCAAAGCAGCTGCTTTAGTAGAGGGAGGATCTTGTATCCACTGGGGAGGGAAGGTGGTGGTTGCTTAAACCTACGTTACCTTGTAGACTGTAATTCATATGATCACATGACCAACACTAGCAAATTGCATTGCTATGGAAACAATAGAAGTGTGTGAGCAGAACACAAAAGAGGAATATTGAGCAGGAAGAGGAAAGGTGTGGTGCCCTGACCGTGGGCTGATTATCTTCTCAGGTGGCCCCGGGGGGGAAACTAGTATATGGGAGTGGGGGGACTCAGTGGCAGTCCTTAGTGCCTTAGAATATACCCTCCCCCACCGCCCGCCCCTGAAAGAACTGCTTGCTCTAAGTTACAGGTCCCAATGGTAGAGAACAGCCTGAATTATGGGCTTGTGTTTTTACCTCATCAAGGTGACCCAGACTCAAGAGGCGAGTTCAAGTTGTGTGGACTTCTGCATGTAACCTTGGGAAATGTTCCGATCTTCTCAACTTAACTCGTCTAATATGGCTTCCCAGAAAGCATGTGGTTTAATTCTGTCTCTTGCAAAAAAAAAAAAAAGAGAGAGAGAGAGAATAGAATTAATTGTCTTCCTCTCTTTATTCAGCATTTAATGGAAAACAATTCTCCAGGACTCAGACAAGCTCATCTGCCGCATGATTTCTTGTCAGAGACTACAGAAGAGACAGAAGAAGAGAGTCATTATATTAGTCCTCAAAGTATTCTTTTACAGGTAACCCCTTCCATCCACTAAGCCTTCCTTCCTTGCACGGATATTTGCCGGGTCCCTGCTGCGTGCTGTTCCTGAGGCAGGAGGCTGGGCTCGGTGGTGAATCAGGCACAGGTGATGTGCTCACGGTGCTGACCCTTGAAAAGAAGGAGGCCGCGATACAAGACAGAAAGGGCTCTGTGCTGAAGAGAGATGCTGATAAATGCCTGGAGTGCATGAGGGAAGGGAAGCGGGGAGGTGATGATTTCCAGACAGAAAAAAAAGGCCATTAAAAAATACTCCCCCCGCCAAAAGTAAGTACAAAACTACGCAGTGACAGTTCAGAGAAGGAGGAGATTGGTGTTGGCTGAGGTGGTCGGAGGGGGCTGCGGGACCTCATAAGGCCCAAGCACAGCTTCATCGGGCCAGAGAGGAAAGGGGGGGCTCCAGGTGACGCAAGTGGCCTGAAAGCTGGCTCTGGAAGAGTACCATTTGTAGGTGAGCAGCGGGAAGACCGGCTTGGCTGGAAGGAATTTTTCCAAATATGGGTTAATGATTCAACTGCCAGGCAGGCGCTTAAAAGCCCTGAGGGTTTTTGAGCAACCAGTCCCCCAAATGCCTTGGTAGTGAGGGGCTAGCCGAGAGCCTCCCAAGGGCAATGTCTTTTCTAGGACTTCCGCAGCCCCTTGACGCAAGTTGGCTCGCCTGTGAGCAACGGTGGCCTGAGGCCAGCTTTGACCCAGCCGGGTGACACGTCTCTACAGCAGCACCAGTCGGGAGAAAGAGTGCATATCATTAAGTTGCCTAGTGACGAAACGGAAAAATAAATAGCAATTTAGTCCAATAAAACACCGTATCGGAAACACGGGGAATCCAGGAGGAGAAAACAGACTTTGAGTCAGTCAGAAGCTTTCCCAGTTCAGCCTCCTAGCATGAGCACCATTGCTCATCCGGCGGTGGATGTACTGACCCGTTGAGGGCCCAGAGCCACCACGTAAGGGATAAAAAGGTACCCGGTTATTGGTAGACTTGCATCCTTACACTTATCCCTCTTGTCTGTAGTTGGATAGTCTTATTGCTTCCAATGATCCTGGTCAACCTGCTGAACCTGATAGTCCAGAACAGTTCTCGGAGACAAATGAACCTCATTACATGCCAATGAAATCCTGGTACGTAAAACTCTCATGTTCTTAAAATTGATTCCGGCTAATGTACTCTTATAGAACAACCACTGTTGATATAGTCATTCAAAAACATCACCATAGACCAAATTCAACACATTATTCCACAATCTCAAAAAAAGAAGTGAGAATGCTTTCTCAACCCACCGAAATGCTTTCACTACCCATGTAGTGACCCCCTTGGGTCATTTTCTGTCTCCTGGGGAACTTATTTTCTATTCTGAATTGATGTCTCATCCTCACTTCTGTCCTTCAAGCCCTTCCAATGGAAAGGGTTATTTTGACTCCATATCCATTTTCAGAAGGGAAGTTTGTTGGGTTTGATTCTAACTGTGGCTGTGATTCTGAGGGCTGGGCATACTTGAAGACCTTGTTAGTTTTCACATGGCTCCTAGCTACTGAAATCCGATTCACCCACCAAAGAAAGTTGTAAATAAACATGGTGACAAAGGGTATTGTATTAACTTCTGATTTTCTAGTTTTTTCAGAGAGACATCCCACAAGTCTGCTGATAGCAAAGAGGGATCCCAGGCCCTTCCAGAGATCCAGAACGGGGGGCTTCACTTGCAAGAACAAGGCTCACAAAGTGACTCTTGTCTTCCACCTGCCAATATGGAAGCACAGACCATGAATGACAAAAAGGGGTTGGCCTCACTTACTGTTGTGCAATTATCTATACTAATCAAGTAAAGTTCTATTTTCTAAAACTTTGCGCCCTTAGAGCAATGCAGCCTTCCTTTTTAACTCAGAATTCAAGTTTAAATGGTTCCTAAAAATCTTCAAGTTGGCCAACAATCCGACTAGCTTCCCCTTCTTACTGATGTGGTGGCCAAGGACAGTGAGTAACAGAGCTGGAAGCAAAGCAGTCCCCTGGGCTGTGGGTAGCATTTCCAAATATTTCTAAAAATTATCCCTTGGCTAGTCTTTCGGGCCCTGGAACTCTGGATCACGCTGACCTGGGTAGCATGTCACCCAACGTCTATGGTTAAAATTATGGGCAAGTTGCATGAGGTTTGGTTATAGAATAAGAGGGGAAGATTTAGGTTTTAAGTGATGTCAAGGGCATTTGATGAAATTGTTCTCAGTTTTAAGTCTTTCCAGTATATTCTTCTATGGAATCATTTCCAGTGGAGAAATAAGCAGACTGGTGTGATATATAATCAGTTTAGTCCGTTTTTTGTTCTTTTCCCATTGTCTGCCATCCATTAGCACATCCCAAGAGGGGTGCGGGAGGGCATTAATGAGTAACTTAAATTCATATTCTCCCAATGTCTTGGACAATTTTTAACTGGGAAATACCATCCTAGAGGTAGGAAGTAAAGTCTACTCGGAATGTCCAGCTCAGAGCTGCCTGAGGTGACTTTTATAAACATCTTATCTTGTAGTAACATCCCTGATGAAAGCCAAGTGGAGAAACTGAATGTGTTCCTTTCTCCTTCTGACGTCATAAATTATCTTAGTCTCATGGAAGCTGCAGGACGGATATGGTAGGTTAGAGATTTGAGGGTTCTTGATTATAAATGGGGTTGGGAGATAGGCAGACAACGATTATATCCTGAAACTGTATGTGGCAAAACCGATCAGACAGCTTGGACTGTTGAGTTGTTCTCACAAAAGATCTTTGGTTGAGGCAAAAATGAAGGTATTGCTGTGTAAGAGGATCAGCTGGGAAGTGGGTTGGTAGTGGAGTTCCCAAAAGTCCAGTACCCATTTCTGATTTTTGGAAGGTAAAGAAGAGCCGGAAGGAATAGGTATGGTCCAAGGAAATCATTCCCAATCAATGAGCAATGACTGTTTGATAAACGAATGAAGTAATGAAGTTAGTGAAGTCAACAAGAATCTAAGGTCTAAAACAAATGGTCACACCAAGGTCTGAGGCTTCGAGACGCCTGTTGGTCTGGGATAGACACAAAAGAGAGAATCTTCTTAAAATCAGCACCGTTGAATTTGATTCTAAATTCTTTTAAAAACTTCATAGTTTATTCCGAAGGAAGATTACATTTTCACAAGGGGAGAAAGTCCTTTAACGTAAAAGGCTTATTCGTTCTATAAGAGGGCAGTAAACAACTCTTCCACTTTTCCAAATTTCCCACCATCTAAGAGGCTCACTAGAGAGTCACTAGATAGTCATTGTGTAATCATCATGTGCTCACTTTCAATAAGCACTTATTAAACTCCTTCTGTTTACTTGGAGTTATATGGGTCTAAAAAAATTTTTTTTTGAAGGTAGCACTCTACTTCTGGGGTCTCATAGCCTGGTGAAAAAAAAAAAAAAACAGCCACATAAACAAGCAAACATAAAATGCACTTTACTGAAATATACAATAAATGGGTGCTCGACTAGTGCAATAGAAGTCAGGGATGGGGGGATTAATTAAAGGAAGAGGAATGTAGGAGGACCATTAGAGGTGGTATGATTAGAGTTGGCTTTGGAGGGCAGGTCCAACAGCGGTGACAGACGAAAGAATATTCAAGCAGAAAATGCAGTTTGTCTACTTCAGACGGGGTGTAACATAGCTGAAGAAGCTGGTGATGGTAATGAGGGAACCGCAGTCTGTGTCCTGCGAGCACAATCTCACACTCGTGTTGAACGCTGTGTTCCATTGCAGTGTGGCTCAGTGGCAAGGCCCCCCGCACCTGGGATGTTTATTTTTTCACGGAGATCACATCTTGGCTGTGAATGACCTGATGCCCCAGGGCCTGGAGGAGGCTTCCTTGTTTCTCAGTCGGTCTGTCCAGAAGGAGGTGAGTCCTGCTGACCAGCTCTGGCCAAGAATAAGATCAAGGTCTTGGGTGGAGCCTGAACGGTTCATGTAAATACATGCAAATAACAGACTGTGACTGTAGAACCCTTTCAAAATTCTTTCATATAAAGTGATATTTGGAGAAGGCTCCGGATTAAGAGACTGAGCATCGGGGTCCAGGACCTCAGATACACAGCATGATGTGGTAGAAAGAGTTTACAATGGAATCGCATTGGCTCAGGATTTGCGTTGCATCACCTTAAGTCAATTTGTGCCTCATCTCTCTCTTCTGCAAAATTGGGGGTAAGGATGATACAAGTTGTTGGAGAATTAAATGTGATAATATGTGTAACATGCTTACACACGTGACTGGCACCTAGTAGGTACTCATAGAGTTATCTGTGCTTTTACTTCTCCGATTGGCTGGGGAACATTGGCCAGGTTCAGCTTTACACACTTCAGTCCCCTCATCTCCGAAATTGACCTAGCTGTACCTTCCTCACTGAGTTATTGTAAGAAGTAAACAAAACATGCGAGCGTGTACAAACTATGTATGTTTTTAAAGGGCTAGCCGTGCTTCTGCCTGTGCGTATAGTCTCCCTGTGGTAAATTCCCTCCCTGGCCTGTGTTTATTTCTTACGTGACCTTGGGAAAATCACGTTCTTCTCTTGGCTTCAGCTTTTTCTCTCTACAGGAAGATAGTTGGTTTTCAAACTGTGCTTCTTGGGTCCCTAAGCGACAGGAACTTGAGGAAGAGGTAAAGAAGGGGACAATATGTAAGACTTCAATGAGAGCAATCTACGTTTATCATTTATGTTTTTTGGATGTTGGCTCTGTTAGCTCTCCTTGAAGAAACATTTCCTTGTCTTGAAATCCTAAAAACTGAGGTACCTGGGTGGCTCAGTTGGTTGGGCACCCGCCTCTTGATTTCGGCTCAGGTCATGATCCCAGGGTCGTGGGATCGAGCCCCATGTTGGGCTCTGCACTGGGCATGGAACCTGTTCGAGATTCTGTCTCTCTCTTCCTCTGCCCCTCTTCCCAATCGCGCTCGCTTTCTCTCTCTCTCTGCTCTAAAACAATCCTAATGATAAGTAAAATTAAATTTTTAAAAACTCCTGAAAACTGCTGTGCTAGGTGATCTCTCAAATTTCTTTAAGCTCTGAGGGTTTCTGATTACATAGGTCTTATCTTTCCTGCCTGACAAAATTACCCCATGCTATTCCCATTACCTCTATGGGAAAAGCAGCCAAGGATGAGTGAATTGCCAAAGATACATAAGTAGTCATGGAACAAGGACTCATTCTCATTCATTCACTCACTCGCCATTTGTGAACATCTCCTTTAGTACTGAGCTAAGTCCTAGAGCTACAAAAATGGCCTCAGCCTAGGCTTGAGGAGCTCACATAGTATGGATCAAACAGGCATGTTGTGTGCTGGTTACAATAAGGTGTATGCCCTAGGATGTGGACAGAGGGCCAGTGAAGCAGAAAGAAAGGAGTAAATCTATCTGAGGAAGTCTAGGAAGGTGTCTCAGAGAAGGTAGTGTCTCGCTCGGGTTTTGAAGACCAGGTAGGAGTTTGTGTGGTGGAAGAGAAGTCGATTTCAGGGGCTCAGTCCAACAATCAGGTAATTCTAATATATTTCCGTTGCCAAAAACCCACCCTGAGGCCACGTGCCCTATAGAGTCTTCCGAATCCTTTCAGGAGTTACCAAAAGATACTCTGACCTCCAAGATCCAGGCATCAGCTCCAAAGCCAAAGAAGGATTTTTACCTGGACCCAGGAGTTTCACCTGGGCAACGTTGGCTGCAGTATATCAAGACTGCCTTTCTGGACAGCGGAATCGTGTATGTGGGAGGGGACAATAGCATTTCTCCTGGGCTGAGTCGGCCTGCCCCTTCCTACTGGAGAACAATTAGATGCTATGGAGAAACACGAGGTGCTCACCCAAATGGTTATCTGGAAGACAAAAACTTCTTTCCCACCCCACCATTCCTGACTATTGTTTATATTAAAATGAATGTCCAATTCTTCAAAAAAATTCAAATAGCTGGTCCCCGGAAGGGAAGAGAATGTTGGAAGAGGGGAGATGTGGAACCACAGGAGGGGCAGGCCATTTGTTCTAGAGCATTCAGACCAGTCAGATTTACTTTCCCTCCTGTTGGGCTTCAGTTGAGAGACAAGGAGGTCGCCTTGGGGACGGGGTAGGGACAATGTGAGAGTTTGAAAGGAGGGGAGAAGAGGTATGTGTAAAAAAAGAAGAGGAAGAAGGAGATGCTAGATTACAGGGCAAACCCATCAAACTTCAATTTCCCCCTGATCTTGTCAGGGGCTGGTTTTGTCTGGTTTCATCTGGATCCTCTAGTTTCAAGAGGCTTTTACTTCCTGGTACAACTGGGCCCATCTGGGATCATCGGTGTTCTCTGGAATCTTCCCTAAAGGCTCAGGCCAGTGGCTGCCAGGGAATAAAATCCATCTTCCACCTAAGTATGCAGGTCACCCTGGCTTCCTCTGGCCCAGATGTCATGGTTCATTGTAGGCTTTTCTTCCAAACCAGTTTCCAAGGGTGCTAATGAGGACAGACCAAGAGCAAACAACGAAGGAAAATCTTTCCTCACTTCATTTCCTTCTTACTTGTGTTTTAGAAAATAAAACTCACCATCGGCCGGATCCCAAATTCAGAGAAATTCCATGCTGTCGCCTGTACGTGCCCCTTAAAATACAAAGGTGTTGTACCTTGTCAACTGGGTGAGTCTAGACTGGAGAAGACCCTGAAGAGGAGTCCAGCCATTAAAAAGGGTCAACACCAACGAACTGGAGAGTCACATGCCAGGACCCACTGCTGAGGAGCAAGGGTGGGCCCTAGACTCTGCTGGGGCCCTGCCTCTCCCTCTCACCGCCTTGTGAGATAACACACATCAGCACACCTCTCTGATTTTCCATACCTACCCCTTAGCGGCAGGGAAAACTATCACCACTCCGGCTATTCATCAGGGATGCTGAGAGGGTCGAGGGGGATAATGACTGTGGAACGCAGAGAAAATGTAAGGCCTTGTTAGCTCAGACGTTGTCCCACACACC
This sequence comes from Acinonyx jubatus, assembly GCF_027475565.1. Taxonomy (NCBI): domain Eukaryota; kingdom Metazoa; phylum Chordata; class Mammalia; order Carnivora; family Felidae; genus Acinonyx; species Acinonyx jubatus. The sequence continues at coordinate 69,049,881 of NC_069393.1, forward strand.
ACAGAGATTGTTAAGTCCCTCATCTGAAATGCACTGTGTTCTCTGAGGTCATGGTCCGCACAATCCCTTCTTTGTTAGGGAACATACAGTTGGAAACGCTCATTCCAGGAAGGCAAGATTCCCGAGAGACCTGATACCATATCAGCCTTCCCAAACACCTCCCCCTATTCATCACACCCACCCATGGTCCAAAATGCTGAGGCAGGGTGGCCCCTTGGCTTCAATAATCATCTGGTTTTCTTAAAGACCCAGAAACTATTCTAGAAGTTGAAGCGGTTTTAGGTCGCATACAGCAAAGGTCTGTTTTCTCTACAAGTAATAAGGCAACAACGTAGCACTTCTACGTTTGAAAGGTCGTAACTGATTGGCGCATTAACTAATTGATCCTACAAGGCCAAAAATGTCAAATCTTTTTTCATAAGTAGGAAGACAAAGGCAGCGAAAGGACTAATCGAATCCGGGAACGTTCGAGCAAAAGGAGGCTTCAGAAAATATATCTCACTATGCTGTCATTTTTGCGCAGGAAGACGTCAAGGCCCCAAACGTTTAATACAAACAAACAAAACAGAAGCAGACTCATACATACAGCGAACAAAATGGTGGCTGCAGAGTGGAGGTGATGGGGGGGACAGGCAAAGTAGGTGAAGGAGATTAAGAGGTACAACCCTCCAGTTATAAAACAGGGAATGAAAAATCCAGCATGGGGAATATAGTCAATAACATTGCAATAACATTGCATGATGTCAGATGGTGACTCCATTTATGTGGTAAGCATGGCATAATGCATAGAACTGTTGAATCACTAGGTTGGACACCTGAAACTCATATAACATGCTATGTTTTAACAAATAATAATAGTAACAATATACTTCCTTTGTAGTTCCCAGTTTCATAGCTGTTTGGTGACAGACCAAGAATCTAAAACCAGCTCTGAGAAACAGATGTCCTGCTCCTCACTTTGTATTTGGATTTAGGTTTGAAAAGACCTTGTGCAGATAGAAGAAACATTCAAATACAGTTCATTTTCTGTTTTCCAGATTGTACAGAACATACACAAATTTTTAGTTTACTGTTCCTTTTTTTAAAAAAGTGTTTTAATTCTTATTATTTTTGAGAGGGAGACAGAGACAGAGAGCAAGCAGGGGAGGGGCAGAGAGAGAGGGAGACCCAGCATTGAAAGCAGGTTCCAGGCTCTGAGCTGTCAGCACAGAGCCCAGCGTGGGGCTCGAACTCACAAGCTGTGAGATCGTGACCTGAGTGGAAGCCGGACGCTTAACCAACTGAGCCACCCAGGTGCCCCTTACTGTTTCTTTTTTAAAGCTGGATTGAAGTTAAGACTTTGCCTTTTTTCTAGCCTTATTAAAATGTAATTGACATATAGCACTGTATCAGTTTAAGGTGTGCAACATAATGTACAACCTTATGCAACCTCCTGTTTCTACTTCCCAGAAATTTGTGCTACAGAACTACTCACACAAATATACAAAAATGATTTTTTAATGCTCACTGTAGCATTGTCTGTAATAATACAAAAATTCTTCAGGGATTGCTTCATTGGGATGACTTCATGTAATTCAAAACTCTGCAGGTGTTAACTGTTCGGCATGTGCAGTCATGGAAAGATGTTCACAATATAGTAAGAATGAAAGAAGCAAGTTGCAGAACAGTAGGCATAACATTGTCCCATTTTCGCAAAACTAAAGTATTGGTATTCGTGTATATGTATGTGCGTGTACACAACTTTCCCAGCTCTAATAAAAAATACCTACCTTGAAGGCTTGTTATGAGGTTTAAATGGGTGACATTCGTACAGCACCTAGCTCACTGCCTGATAGGTCGTGAGCACTCAGTCAATGTTAGGTCTGCTGCTGCTTTGACAATGCCTTTTTGTTCAGTCTCGATGAACTTAGATCTAGTTCTTAATAAGAACCATCTCTGAGAAGTAGGACCAAGATTGGCCATGTGGGGGAGGCATTTCTGTAACGTTTGAATTTTTTTTTTTTTTTTTTTTTTTGCAGTGAGCATGTCACTTTTACTAAAAACAAAATAGAAGTGTGGAAAATAAATAAATTTTATATATTTACATAAATTTATGTTTATTAGATAAATATATACTTATATGAGAATATTTTTTTGCAATGAGCCTGTCACTTTTATTAAAAACAATAGAAGTGTGGAAAATAAATAATATAAATAAATATATATAAATATAAATAAATTTTATATATTTATATAAATTTATGTTTATTAGATAAAGATATACTTATATAAGCATATATTTGCTATATAAATATATTTTATATATTTACTATAGATATTTATATTTTTATAATAAATATAAATTTAATAATATATTTTAAATAAATATATGATAAGTATATAATATCTTTAATAATATATAATAAATATATAATGGTGCACTTTAAATACATGTCTAAATAAATTATATATATAAGCTATATAAAATATATTTTATAATTATTGTAGGTAAATTATTATAAATTATTGTAGATTATAATTATTATAGATTATAATTATTATAAATTATTATATATAAGCTATATAAAATATATTTTATAATTATTATAAATTATGTATAAATTACATACATATATATACATTTTAAATCTTTATAGGTAAGAAACCAAGACACCTCAGTAAAAGAAATACAAAACCATCAATGTCAAACTATCAGGCAACCAACAATGTGGGTGGACACATGGCTTTGAAGCCCATTTTTGGTTGGAAAGTCTACACCAAGAGACACTTGGGTGGCTCAGTTGGTTAAGCATCCAACCTTGATTTTGGCTCAGATCGTGATGTCAAGGTCGTGAGATCGAGCCCCAACTTGGGCTCTGAGTGGAGCCTGCTTGGGATTCTCTCTTTCCTCTCTCTCTCTCTGCCCTTCCCCCAATCTCCCTCTCCCCCCCCCCCAAAAAAAAAAGTCTACACTGGAATGCTAATAAAAACTAACATTAGATGGACAGACCTGGGCGACCAGGCTCTAAGCCCCTGATGGGATGAGCTAAATCCTTACCCACCTCATAGAACTCCTTGCTTCCACTTCTTTCTCAGGGGTGAGCCAGCAGCCGGCCCTCTCTCCCTCCCCAATGTTCTGCCTGCAACTGAATCAGTTGGGATGGTGGGGCTTGTTAGGAAGATTCTGCCTTGGGGCCCCTCCCGCATAAGGGCTTTCTTCCCAAAAGGAAGCCTCGGGGCGATTCCAAAGTTTCCCCACCCACGACTCAATTGATTTTGATTCAGTAGGTCCAGGGTGTGGCCCTGGAATCTGCATTCTAATGGCCACTCCCAGATGATTCCACTACATGGGCGAGGGACACTTAAGGGGCATCACCCCCGGGGTTACAGGGGGAGGCACGTGTGTCTCCTGAGAGGCTGCAGAACACGCAACCTGGGTAGCTTAGTCGGTTGAGAGTCCGGCTCTTGACTTCAGCTCAGGTCATGATCTCAGAGTTTATGGGTTCAAGCCCCATGTCAGGCTCCGTGCTGGTAGTGCAGAGCCTGCTTGGGATTTTCTCTCCCTCTGTCTCTGACCTTTCCCCGCCCGAGCGCTCTCTGTCTCTGTCTCTCTCTCTCTCTCTAAATACATAAATAAACTTTAAAAAATAAAAAAGGCTACTCTATGACCCAGCAATTGCACTACTAGGCATTGATCCAAGGGATACAGGAGTGCTGTTTCGAAGGGACACATGCACCCCCATGTTTATAACAGCACTATCAACGATAGCCAAAGTATGGAAAGAGCCCAAATGTCCATCGATGGATGAATGGATAAAGAAGATGTGGTTTATATATAAAATGGAATATTACTCGGCAATCAAAAAGAATGAAATCTTGCCATTTGCAACTACGTGGACAGAACTAGAGGGTATTATGCTAAGTGAAACTAGTCAGAGAAAGACAAATATCATATGACTTCACTCATATGTGGAATTTAAGATACAAAACAGATGAACAGAAGGGAAGGGAAGCAAAACTGATATAAAAACAAGGATGGGGACAAACCATAAGAGACTCAAATACAGAGAACAAGCTGAGGCTTGTTGGAGGGGGTGTGGATGGGGAGATGGGTTCAATGGACAAGAGGCAGTAAGGAAGACCCTTGTTGGGATAAGCACTGGGTGTTATACATAGGGGTTGAATCACCGGAATCTACTCCTGAAATCATTATTGCACTAAATGCCAACTAACTTGGATGTAAATTTAAGAATAAATAAATAAGTAAATAAATAAAATTTACAATAAAATAAAAAAGGCTTGTGCCTTACATGATCTCCCCAGAGCAAAGTGCATGGGACAGACCCTCCTCACTGCCCACCCCCAGCCACACCCACACCCATCCTCAGTGCCTAATGCCACTTGTGACCTCTTTCCTTCCAGAGCTGCCCTGGATGTTCATTCCAATCCATTTCCAGGTGGATGAATGTGAGCAAAGGTGGGGCTGGAGGCCACAGAGTGACCCAGCTGTCCCTATGGGGTGGCCCTGTGCTGAGCCATTTTAAAGCCAAGCTGTGGGCCTTTTCAATGTAATCTTGTCTTCTCGACAGTTAACAGGTTTCTCTGAGTAATCGATGTCCACTTAGGAGCTGTTGTGGACACACACACATACACACACGCACAAATACAGGATCTAAAACCCTTTCACAAGAGCTTATGACGTGGCTAAAGGAAGGAAAACTGACAGACTGCTCTTGTTTACCTGATGTCATTTGAGAAGGTACTGTTCTGTAGGTTTAATTTTAAAATGATGTTAATCATCATCTTCCTAAAGCTTGCTAACACGTTCTCGCCTTCTTAAACTCTTCTTACTCGGGTCATGGCTCTGGGCATTCTTTCGCCACTCTGTGTATTTCCTAAAGAGTACTGAAACCCAGAAAACCCCTTCCTCCTACACAAAATGCTCCCGGACCGCTTGCGTTTATGCTGTGGGCCGGGAAAGCAGATGACGCAGCTTGTTCTAAACATACATAAACTAGGGGCGCCTGGGGGCTCAGTCGGTTAAGCGTCCGACTTCGGCTCAGGTCATGATCTCACGGTTTGTGGGTTCGAGCCCCACATCGGGCTCTGTGCTGACAGCTCGGAGCCTGGAGCCTGCTTTGGATTCTGTGTCTCCCTCTCTCTCTGTGCCCCTCCCCCCCCCACTCACACTCTGTCTCCTTCTCCCTCAAAAATAAATAAACATTAAAAAACATTTTTTTTTTAACCTACATAAACTAAGAGTTAATAGGCTACAGGTGTGAGAGATTTTGTGACCGAAGCCCATTAGTTTCTAGCCCGGGGTTCCATGACATTGATGTGGGATGCCCAGTTATCTTGATGGTGATGTGTGTGATATTGTCACCTACTTGCCTGTTGGCTTCCAAATGTGTTCTGGGATAGGTGACACGGCCAGGAAAGTGACTGGAGGCCAAGTGCAATGACTCCATCAGAAAAATTAGAGAACAATTAACTACCAAACTGCCCAGTGTGGGCACGCTCCGGAGTCTTACCACAGCTTTGTAAGACCAGGGCCACCGCTATCCCTGTGTTTTGGATCTGGAAAGTACAGCACAGAGAAATTAAATAATTTATTCGTGGCTAGCACGTGACAGAGCCAGAATTTAAACCAGAGAGATTGCCTCTGGAGGCCACAAGCCGAACTCTACACCACGCCAAAAGCCTCCTGGAGGAGGAGGTGACTTGAGATCAGAAAGAGGATAATCCCTGGGGCGCAGTGATGTAGACAGGGGCGAGCCTGGAGCGCGCTTTCCCAGTGAAAACAGGGAATGTGTGGAATGACTCAAGTTTTCTCATCCGGCACTGATTTCAATAATATCCATTCATCTTCTGGGCCTCTCGCCCAGGAGAACCTTAAAAGTCCACACCGTATGTTCCAGGAACCAGGAGAATTCTCTGGAGGCTCCTGTCATGACTGGTTAGCATTTTTTACACCTCTCCTTTTAGATGGCCATCTGGCTCCGTATAACATTCTAGTTAACAAGCAATTAATGCACAGCTCCAATGACACAGGCTGTTAGGCTGGTCCCCGGGATGGAAGATGAGTAATAAAGAATCCTTGACTTTGCAAGCCTTGTCATCAAGTGGGGGTAATACACACATAGAGAGAGAGAACTACAAGGCAAGTCCAATGAGCCTAAATCTTTGGTTAAAGTACAAATTCAGTGTCAAATGAGTAAACAAATTTAAAGACTAATCCTATAGAATAGCTTTGGGAAAAGCTTCATATGAAGGGTGGCTTTTCTTTTTTTGCAGGTGTAGGGGGTGAAACTTTACATCTGGCCAAACCCCCAGTGGACAGCCATCACAATATAATTGGCAGGACCAAAAGAGTTCTCAAGGTCCCGTAGAAACCCTGAATCGTTAGGCATTTTGAATTATCCCCTTTGAATTATCACCATCAGCACTTTCTGAGTACTTCTTGGATTCAGGGGACAGAGCCAAACACTGGTGATATTAACAAGAATAAAATATGTTACCTCGGGGAGGTGATAACCTAATTAAGGATATGGGTGTAAAAATTGCTTAGGGGTAAAAACTTCCCAAATAGGATTGAGATATATATTCACACAAAAACTTGTCCATGAATATTCATAGCACCATTATTCATAGTAGTCCAAAAGTGGAAACGTCCATCAACTGATGTAGGAATAAGATATGATATATACGTATAATGGAGTATGATTTAGCCATAAAAAGGAATGAAGTACGGATGTGCGCTACAACACGAATGAACCTTCAAACATTTTTCTAAGCGAAAGAAACCAGTCACAAAAGGGCCTATATTATGATTCTGTATATAGGAAATTCCCGGAATAGACACGGTGACACAGACAGAAAGTCGACGAAGGGAGGAGGGAAGATGGGGGATGGCGCTTACGGATACCGATGGCGTTTCTTTTCGGGGCGGTGAACGTTTTTTTGTTGTACAGCTCTGTGGATACACTAAAAACCACTGGATTGTACACTTTTAAAAAAGGTAAATTTTGTGATATGTAAATTACATCTCTATAAAAATATATAAAAATAAATTTCACTCATAGATTCTAAGTGGGGTGGGGAAATCGAATGCCAAGGCATCCCCCCCACCAACCTCGAAGATAGGCTTCATTTATAGTTAATGAAGAATAAAGGCAGGAGCAGTCTTCCCCATGGACTGATTTAGCAGCCTTTTCTAACACATTACTTCATGTGAAGATGGTAAGGGCACCCCCAGTGTAAGAAACAGTGGATTACCAGAGTAATAATACTCTTTAAATTCCTTATAGGTGATAATTCTTATTATCATCCAATCTTAAAATGAAAGTACCTCAAGGACCAGAGAACCTGCTTGTACTGCAAAGGCCAGAGAACCTGCTTAAAGACTCATTCGGACTAAAGTATAAATACCTATATGAGTCTTAGAGCAGAAAAACGGTGGAAGAGGACAGGAGAGCACCCAGCTACCTAGAAGGGTCAGATATGCAGTGCCAGACCACAGAAAAAGAGGAAAGATACCAATAAATCATCCAAGACAAACTGTTTCTCAATTCATCAATAGCCGAGTAGTTCTCGATACCGTCTAAAGGAGCTAAAAGTTATATGCCCTCCTCTAAAGACTTCCAGGAATTGTTTTGAAAACATAACTGCCTTTTCGCTCAGAGTCGTATGTAGGACTGAAAGGATTTCTCAGGCTCGAAAGAGAGGTAACTTCTTGCTCAAATGTGATTTGCCTTATATACTAATCTGATCCGGTTTTCTCATAAACTGTCTTGCAATCCCCTTATTTTACCACCATCCAAAAAAAAAAAAAAAAAAAAAAACACAAAATGTAACACTATTGGAGAAAGGTCTTCACAGAGCCTGAACAATGACCCAGTCGTGAGGGCCAACTAGCAGGTGAGAAGCTCAAGCAACGAGCTAAGCAGAGGAGGAGTAGGGCTTGAAGTCATGGGGGAGATTTAGGAAGGACTTGGTCCTAACCAATTGCAGACGGCTAGCAAGCTGCTGCCGGCTCAAATCAGCCTGCATGCTGTAATCCCGCTTTTCTTTAATTAATATCTCACACTTCCAAACAAAGTGGGTGAAATCGTGGAGAAGTCTGCCAGGAATCCTCTCGGCTTACATAAGCCAAACTTGAGCTGGGCTGCGGATTTATTAGGCAGTGCTGTGAACATTTTTAATGCGGCATTTATTTACTGAGCTGTATAAATAGATTCGATACTAGCGTCACCATCAGTTTAGGAAAGATGCCTCCCTTCATACGGTCTTGCGGTGGCTGTGAGGCATGTGTACGTTATTCCGTGCTTCGGAGCATTTTCGTAGCCACCCCCGCCTCCTGCCATCCTTCTCCCATTTTGCTGACTTTGAGAACGGAGACAACAGCCCCGATCGTTGAGACTGTAGCAGAGCTGCCTGATTAACTCTCTACGATCCAGGAATTAAAGGAAAAGTAAGAGTAAAGCAAACCCCAGCGCTGGGAGCACTTTTCATGGAGCATTTACTCACTCGGCAAACGCTCGGCCCACAAGGTCCAGCCTCCAACCAAATGTCAGCTCTCTCCGTCTCTCAGGTGCTGATTGCCCATCCATGTCTCTGCCTCACGTGGTACCTAATTCCTCTGTGGCCGGTCCGTCTATTAAGGGTAGTTGTCAATCTACATGTTATTCCCCGTAAGTCTTGATTCTTTGCAAGCAAGCTGTATCTTGATCACTTGTATGTTGTTAGGGTCCTTAAGAGTGCTCAGAATAATAATAAATGCATTTTGATTTTTTTTAACATTTATTCATTTTTGAAAGGCAGAGAGAGACAGAGCGCGAATGGGGGAGGGGCAGAGAGAGAGGGAGACACAGAAACAGAAGCAGGCTCCAGGCTCCGAGCCGTCAGCACAGAGCCCGACGCGGGGCTCAAACTCACGGACCACGAGATCATGCCCTGAGTGGAAGTCGGCCGCTTAACCGACTGAGCCACCCAGGAGCCCCAATAAATGCGTTTTGAATTGCGGTGAAATACAAGGTTACCGTCTCACGGTGTGAACTCCCCTAAAGTGCAGCTACAGGGCCCACGGGACACAACGACTCCACTTGGTTTTGGTTACAAAGATGAGTTCTTAGGCTACGTAGGTCACAGACTCTTGGGATAAGAGAGTTCTGACGTCCGCGGTTAGCAAATGCCCTCTGCTGGGCCCTAAGTCAGCAAACAAGTGTTTATTCTGTGCTGCTTGATATAGGCTGGGAGCTTAGAAGCTGTAGAAGTTTCCTTCTTTATTCTTACAGTCATAGAAAGGAACGGAAAGGGGCTGGTGTTCATTTTTTGTTTTTGTGTTGGAGCACCTGTTCAACAAAGCGAGGCGCTGCACGGGGCTTTATGTATATTATTCCATTTAACCTTCCAAACAACCTTCGGGCTAAGTGCTGTGACTTTATGCATGAAAAACCTCGTTTTACAGGTGAGAACGATGAGGCCCACAGAGGTTAAGTAATTGTCGCAAGGTCAATTGGGCCTCGACTACAGCATCTGTAAAATGGAAATAATGCTACCTTTTTGGACAAATGATAGCTAATCTTTTAAGGAACGCGGGTAACCCTTAGGCCTATCATTCTAGATCCACTCAAGGGGATGTGACTAATCACCATGAGACAAGTGCGTAACATAAGAATGTATTTAAGTGCTGAAATCTACCACACAAACAGCAGGCAATTCAGGATTTCAGAGGAAAAAGAGGTGCATCCAAGCTAACATCCAAGGCCAGTTGGAACAGACCAGGCTTAAACTGGAATGAAAGGGATGAATAACATTTAGAAAGACGAGGGAGAAAGTAGGTTGAGCTAAGGGAGAAAGGTGAGTTTGAAATGAGCATGATAGTGAGAATGTCACTGCACATAATAATAATCAAAAATATCATTTATTGTGTGTTTGCTGTTACAGCAGGAATTGTGCCAAGCACTTTGTTGGCATAATTTCGTTTAATCTTCCCACTAATCTTGCAGATTACCTCTTTGGTTACCTCTGTTATACTCACAAGAAAACGGAGGAGCAGAGGAGTGAGGTGATTTGCTCAAGGTCACATAGTTAAGTTGCAGAAACGAGTCTGACGAGCCCGGAAAGAGGGCACACCTTGGAGAGAGGTTACAAGAAGTGTATGGAAAGCCAGGACGATAGGCCTACGTGAGCTGATTTTCCCCACAGAATATTAAGAAATGCAATACCTTAGAGATACCTCCTCCAGATTCCTAAAACTCGTCCTACCTTTTGATGGAACAGCAAATCCTCCTCAATTGATTTGACCTTTTCTGGGTATTGACTGTATCATTTTCGCCAATGTCAATAGATTTCATGTTTTGTTTTTATATCCTGATGTGACCATGAAATCAAGGTGGTTTCCAATAGCCACTTTCCCTTTTGAGAAATTATCGTTTCTTCCCCTTTTTCAAGTTAATATCTAAAAAAATGTTTTTACTGATTAATTTGTCTATTATTCCACGTTGAAAGACAACAAGGAGAGGTTGGCTGGTCAGTGAATAAGCAGATTTATTTCCTTAATCCAATCTGGTAAACAGCAGTCACATGAATCATTTTATAGAGAATATTTTACATGTCCTAAGGATTCTTTAGAGGAAGATAGCTCAAAGATAGAGATCTTTGTTTTATAGTCTAAATTTCTTTGAATTTCATTGTGTTTAACAAAGAGTCCTAAGTTTTATTATTACTGTATTTCTTATGTGCCTATTGGCATTTTTTCCCTCTTTCTCTTTCTCCCATGCTTTTAACTTTCTTCTCTGCTCCTTGAGCTCTTTAACTAACAACCAGCTCTCTGTGTGTTACTGTATCAGAAAATTTCTAGGCGGGAGGCTTTGGCTCTATCATATATTTGGTCCTGTGCTCCAAGTAATTCAAGAATTTAAAGCTAGACCTCTAATACAGAAATGACATGATAATAGTCACTTTCTCATATCCCTACGCAAAACAGAATCATCAAAAGCTGTGACTATGTGGTTTGGGGGGGGTCAAGAAGTGATCTGGCTTCAAATTAATCTACCTTCGATCATGGGCCCTTTTTGGTTCAGAAAAACCCACTCTTTAGGGGCGCCTGGGTGGCTTAGTCAGTTAAGCCTCTGCCTCTTAATTTTGACTCAGGTCATGATCTCATGGTTCGTGGGACTGAGCCCTGTGTCGGGCTCTGTGCTGACAGTGTGACAGCACAGAGACCTGCTGTCTCTCTCTACATATATATATATATGCCTGGCTCTCAAAATAAATACTTATTAAAAAAGAAAAACCCACTCTTTAGATGACCATTAGTTTGAAGCATCCATTCCTACTTTTATTCATCCATAGTGGCAAAGATTCAGTTGACCCGTCGCCCAACTTCACGGCATGTATGTTGTGCCTTCGAGGTTGGGCATCCCAGCCATTGGCAGGAGTTTGTGCCCAGAGCGCCTGGCAGGAAGAAATCACTCGAAGACTCAGTAGTCATCAGGTGAGGTTGCTACTATCACACGCTGCGTTGACTTTCTCGAGACACCAGTAATGAGAAGCCAAACTGAATACCCTGCGCAACCAGAAGTCTTTTCAGATGGGAAAATTGTGGATCCTGTGGCCCTCGGTGTGAAGATTACTGCCTGGACAGGGAGTAAAATGTGTTGAAGGTCAGCATTTAGGGGCGTCCGGGTGGCTCAGTTTGTTGGCTCTTGGTTTCCGCTCGGGTTACAATCCCAGGGGCGTGGGATCAAGACTCTCTCTCCCTCTGCCCCTTCCCGGCTTGCGTGTGCACTCTCTTTCTCTCTCTCTCTCAAAAAAGAAAGAAAGAAAGTCAGCATTTAACAATAATCACTGCCCTCACTCTGAGGAATACGTATGGACAGAGGAAGGTGAGGCAAGGCAGTAAGCACCCTCCCTGTATCCTCTCCTTGGGTGCCCAATGCCCCCTGCTGGCCTCGTGTGGAAATTCAGCCACACAGTCTCCAGCTTTGCTACTTGAGTCCCGGTTGGGTGGGGGCTGCCTAGAGCAAGCTTAGCCAATTGCTGTCAACTCACCTGGCACTTGAGGGGGTCCCATATTAAAATACTTAACCGGTGCATCTTAATAGAATATAAATCTATTACAAAACCGCATGGAAAATTACGCAGGTAGCACTTATTTTGAAAATGACCAGAAAGTGCAAAGGAATCGTGCATTTCTCCCTACGTTAACGGCTTTGCGTTTCAGGTCTGGAAATGAAACCAAACTTAATCATCATGGCAGGTCTGAATGGCAACATGTCTATGTGTTCAGTCCTTATGTCGATTCGTTTCCAGATTAACATTTGCCAAGAAACGTAGAAACCTACACTTAAGATGGAAGTCACAGTCCAGTGCAACTCTACCAATGTGATTGAATACCTACTGTGTGCAAGACACCCTGAAGCTATAAAAGTGGATGAAATATAACCCTTCTTTCTATTGCCATCTCTGGCGTTGCAAATTGTCAAGGTGAGCACCCACCTAGAAACACATGGACTGAAGATGGGGGAAACAGAAATCGACGTCAAAGCTGAAATCCCTTCCTTAGTCCCAAATTGACGATCAACTTCAACCTGAAAGTGGGGGTTAAGATCCAAGGTTTTGGTGTTTTTTTTTTTTAATTTTTTTAATGTTTTATTTATTTTCGAGAGACAGAGCACGAGTGGGGGAGGGGCAGAGAGAGAGAGGGAGACACAGAATCTGAAGCAGGCTCCAGGTTCCAAGCTGTCAGCACAGAGCCCGATGTGGGGCTCAAACCCATGAACTGCAACCCGTGACCTGAGCCGAAGTTAGATGCTTAACCGACTGAGCCACCCAGGTGCCCTAAGATCCAAGTTTTAAATGCTCTGTAACCTTGGTAAATCCTCTAAGTTTCCAATCCTGGGTACTTGTTGGCCAATTTGTACCTGTTGAAGAAAAGCCATTGGTTCAACAAATATTTCCAGCACCAATTATGTTCCAAGTACTATTCAAGGCACCAGAGCTACAACAATAAACAAAAGAAGCAAAAATCGCTGTTCTCGTGGAGCTTACATTTTGGTAAAATCATCCACTCCAGCATAGAAATTATAATAATAGATGTGTTTTCCATACAAAGTTGACAGAGACTATATATTTTCTACCAATTTTTTTTTTTTTAGGACTGACATCTGAATTGAAAATAAACTAAAGAATCTGGATACTGGTTATTAATAATACCCGTATTTTAAAAATTAATAATGTATGTATTTTTAGTTGAGTATAACCATCCTATTGATGAAATAGATCTATTTTTAATTGTTTAAAATATTAAATCTACTTAACACGCTAGCAATATCAAAACACTTTCATAAATTTTCCATTACTCCTAAAGTCTTGGGTCTTGCTGGATGTGGTTTCTGCAGCCAGTGTAATCTTGGCTTTCCCTTCCTGACAAATGTAATCTCTTGAATAACATGTTTTTGTCCTGAGAAGTAGTAATCCCACATGTGTAGCCTTGTAAAGACCTAAGATATTTTTCACTTCATAATTTTGCCGCATTTCTGCAAGGTAGCTGGAATGGATCAGACATTTCCTAGCAACATCTTTCGGATATAAAGAGCTCTGAATTTCACATTCAAAGGATACAGTGCACCGTTTGAAGGGAAAAAAGGGTTTGCATCTATCAAAAGAACTAAAAAGCGGGTAATGTTGCCAGTGAATTCAACAGTAGGGTTCCCAAGGCAGCGGAGTATTGGTGAACCATAAAACATCTGGATTGAGTTGGAACTCTGCCCCTGACTCACTGTGCAACCTGACATGGGTGGCAGGGTCTCTGGTTCCCCACCCGCTCCATTTCAAACCTATGTCTGGCCTCCAAATAATAAGCCTTCCCTCCTGAACAAATTGGTATTTGAGTCAAGTAGATTGGATCTCTGTGAGTAATCCCGTTTGGTTTAAAATAGAACCAGGTGGAACAATTCATCTTAGCAGATAGCATTTTGGTTGATAAATCAACACTGATCTCAGGAATTTAGAGCTGGCTGTCTACTTTTCAGGACCAAAGGGCACTGAAATGATTTCCTCCCGTGTACAAAATGATTTTAGCAGATGTTTACAAAGTCACATGACCTACCTCCCCAAGGTCTGTTCTGGGTGATCAGAATTGGAATCTTGCCTAATCGAAAAGTATAATATTCGGAAATTCACAGGGCTATAATCTAATCCTGTAAATAAGACAAAGATGAGACTGGGCTGGTGGATTGTTTTTAGATTATTTCAAGATCACATCTCCCTAGTTTTGCAACTTATTTCTTCAGCCATGAGAACAAATCATTGCACAATATTTTCAGAACTTCGGGAAGGTTGAAATCAGGCAATAAGACCAAAACCAACTGAATTTGCTCTGCCTCCCTCTCACATTTCCTTATTTTTTTGTAAGAGTTCTATTTTTTAGACACATTTTAAGTTCAGGGGAAATTTCAGATTCATTTCATTGAGGAATAGGTTGTAGTATATAATTTTTTTGTCCCGCAGTAAATACTGCCATTGAGGCTAACAGTGACAATTCTGCCCCATCAGACTGGGAAAATATTCCTTAGCAAGAGTGTGAAGTTTTTGTGTGTTCTTAAAATCTTTAAATCTAAGAAAAGGCCTAAGGGTTGAAAGCTACCAGCTGGGTCTTTTGATTTTTGGTTTGGGTTTAGGTTTTGTTTTGGTTTTTTTCTAGAAAGTTCACACAGTACAGGAGAAGACACCCCAGCTACAGTATCCTTGATAGGAGGGACTCCAGCAGGTCAAAGGCTAAAGGCCTTGTAGGTACAGGTGATGATACAAGATTCTGGCACTCTGTCCTGACAAGATACAAGGTATCCCAACACTAATGAGGACGTATAGAATAAGTCGGCCATGTTTTCCTTTGGGTTTGAGGTTGGGTTGGCTATGGGGACACTTCCTAACCTGCAGGCATATGGAATATCTCCTGGGAACAGAGGATAAATATTTACTTATTCTAACAGATGTTCTGCGAATCATTTGTTCACTTCACTTCCAAGAACATCAAACCTTTATTCCCATTCCCTTGCAATTTATGAACATACGCAGGATCTATACGTGAGGTGACAGTGATATGTGAGTGGTAAGTATTTGCATGTTTAAATCATTATTTTCTCCTTCTGCAAATTTCAGTTTTCTTCATGAGTGAACAAAAAGTCAGTCTCAGGTAAACTGTCTTTTTAATCTTCCTGCTTACAATAGTAAGAAAGCCTCTGATTTCTTTGTTTGTTTGTTTGTTTATTTTGAGAGAGAGCGAGAGCACATGTGCGCAGGCAGGGGAGGGGCAGAGAGAAAGGGGTAGAGACAGAGAATCCCAAGCAGGTTCCACGCTATCAGTGCAGAGCCCGACGCGGGGCTCAAACCCACACACTGTGAGATCATGACCTGAGCCGAAATCAAGAGTCGGTGGCTTAACCGACTGACCCACCCAGGCATCCCAAAAGCCTGTCATTTCTTAATCTAACATGGACTCATGTGGTAAAGGAAGGTTAACTTTATAGGAACACTAATTTTGAAATGCCAGGCTACCTCTCTGAATTATGCATTTTTCATAATTCATTTTATTTTTTAGTATTTGTTTATATCATAGGTGATAAATATGTGTGAGAAATAGTAGAGCTGACTCATTTTGGGCCGGATTCCCGTTTAGTCATGAGGAAAATCCTAAAAGTTTGCAGAGAAAAATAATTGATTTCATTTCTTCTTAACTCATAAAAGTCACATAAAGTAGAAATGACTTGTATTAAAGGTATGAAATAAATTGGAAAACTGGTCTAGATATGACAAAATGGCATATTTTTCACGGTTACATTAACCTTCCTAATTATTTCTGTACTAGTGAGATTTGACCGATAAGGTCAGTGGTTCCCAATCCTGGCTACATATGAGAATTCTCTGGTGAGCTTTTCAAAAAATACCAGTGCATGAACCGCCTCCCAGACCAAATTGAAACAGAATCCCTAGTGGTGGGGCTTGGGCATCAGTATTTTTGGAAACATTCCATATGTTTCTAATATGCGACCAGAGTTGAGAATCACTGATTTAGGCCTTCAGGAGAATCTGACTCTAGAAACATGAATCATCACAGGGTCTATGTTCTGGAAGGTGCCACTGCAGACCTTCCACCAGCAGGTAGCAGCAGAGGAAAATAAAAAACCAGGCTGGATGCCAACTCTGGTTAAGAAAGCATTTGCCAATGCACGTTGGGCACCAAAAGGAAACTTTAAAGACTGAAGGACTTCTTAAAAATTATCCTCAAGGTTGTATTACTTGGATTTTTCTGAAACTTATACTTGGGTATGATATTTCGAAAATCCAGCACATGCAACCAAGGCAAGGGATATGAAAGTTTGGGAGATGGGGGAGGGGATGTGGAGGAAAAAAAAAAAAAATCACCAAACAAAAAACTTTTCCTTCTCAAGGACTTCCTTGCCTCCAAAATATGTCAAGTTATTGGGAGACATATCTCTAGCCCTATTTATGCCTGTACTTACCTATGTTCTAACCCATCAGGACTTTGGAAAGAACTATGGCATTTACAATTGAAGGTGGAGGAATCTTGATGCCCTGGCAATGTGATCTTGGGCAAGTTCATCTCTCTAAGCCTCAGTTTCCTCATTTGTCAAATGGGGTTTAGATAGAAAAAATAATGGAAATCCCAACCACTTATAAAATTTTCACGTGTACAAGTGTTATTTTATTCAATTAAAATTGGCTTTTGGGTGTATTGGAATTTCAAGGTCATTCTATCAACAATCATTTTTTGAGGGGCTCCGATGTACACAGCTTTATACTAAGGGCTGTGGTCTAATGCAGATCCTGACTCATTGTCAAGTATGGCTGAGAATACACAACATGTAGCCATTGTTCTAAATGCCTGTACCTACCTTGACTTTTTCTCAGTGTTTCAAGAACTAGCTAAAAAGGAGTTAATAGTTCAATTAAAGTTGCTTAAATGTGACTAAAATAGGACATTCTCTTCTCAGCAACTGGAAAGAACATTGCTGCATTTTAGACTGCTGGCTTTTGGAGAGCAGCCGAGTTTTAAAATGTTTATATCCCCATGTCCTCCTGCCCCAAAAGGCTTAATAAAGATTCTGGTTGGAATTAAATTTATAATATGGTGACTGGACATTTCATTTTTACTGAAATGTAGTCTAATCCCCTTAGAGTATTGTATTTCATCTGTGTAAATATCTACAATTTGCAGATGTCTGTCCCTGTGCCAACAAATTGCGAAAGACTGTTGATGATATTTGGCCTCCCAAGAGCTCACAGATTTGTTTACAAACTATAATCAGTATTATTTTCAAGATTTGCAATCAAAATTGTGAGCCTCAGAAGTCAGCTGCTTGGGCATTTCATAACACAAAGCCCGAGACTGATAAACTTGACTCGTGTTTGCATGCCTGATCTCCCCAACCGCACCATAGTTACTGAGGGGCAGGCTCCAAGACTTCTGTTATATGTCTCATTCAGAGCAGACACTCGAAGATTCTTCATAAGGCATGGAGTACCAGAGCTAAAGGGAGTGTGGAACACCATCGGATCTAACATTCTCATCTCCGGACTGAGATCGAAAGACCCCAGGAAGTCCAACGACCTGCCCAAGGTAACTCAGTTAGTAGCAAGATGAGAATTTGCACCTAGGACTCCGAACTCCCAGATTCATCGGATGGATTCATAAGAAACATCAAAAAGCTCAGAGAAGACTCAATAGTTTGAAAGGCTGCCACTGAGAAGGAATCAGAGGTATGGAGTCACCCTATTCCCCCAGCGTCCTGCTGGTCCCCTATGATGGAGGGACACTAGGTGGCAAGAGTGAGTAGCACACGAAGGCAGAATTGGTGGCATTCAGGGGCATATAAGGATACAGAAAAAAAGTAGGTGGATTGTTCTATCCCAGCCTGCCTCCAGGAACTTTCCTAGCTTGTCCAGACCTGGTTCTTGAAAGAGAACTAACTGGTTTACCAAAGCTCTGAGTCAGGGCTCTCAGGACATCTGCCCATATCAATCTGGATCTGGGAAGCAGGAGAGTGGGAAACAGATTTGTAAATAACAGTGCACCCGACATGCAAGAGGGCGATTGCTGTCCATCATGCATTTCACCGAAAGAGAGGCTCGGCTTTCATTTATATTGTTGGAATTTGGAGTCAGAACAAAACAGTATCAAGGATGCTACAGGATTCACTCTTGGCTTTTAAAATGCTGAGTGGCCACCCTTGTCCCCGTCATCCCCGTCATGGCGGGAAAGGCCCAACGGCTAGCAGTGAAGTTTCCTCAGCGTTTCCTTACTCTAATGTAAGTAGGAAGCACACATCTTTTATTGGATTGAAATCCACCCGTGGCTAGGATTTCAAAGGCTGACAAAACACAAGAACAGAGGGATGCCTTTGCGAATAATCCTCGTGTCATAGAGTGATTTCAGGCATTCCAGCGCTTGAAGTTTACAAAGTTAAATATCAATTTCAGCTATGTTACTTAATCCATGACAAGAAATCGCTGGGGTACAAAAACAGAAAGACAATTAGAATTGCAATGTGTGTCCCCTAGTGAAGACCGGGCGCGTGTGTTGGCACAACGCCCAGCAGAGGAGAGTTAGCAGAATAGCTAATACGGCTCTGCACTTGGGGTCAGAGAAGACTCGGTGTCTCCGGTCTGAGGACTCCATAAATGTTCGATAATGGGTCTCAGGCTAAAAGCTAATTGTGCGTTGGGGCGCCTGGGTGGCTCAGTCGGTTGAGCTTCCGACTTCGGCTCAGGTCATGATCTCGCAGTCCGTGAGTTCGAGCCCCGCGTCAGGCTCTGTGCTGACAGTTCGGAGCCTGGAGCCTGCTTCGGATCCTGTGCCTCCCTTTCTCTCTGCCCCAACCCACTCGCATTCTGTCTCTGCCTCTCTCAAAAATAAACAAACATTAAAAAAAACCTTTTTTTTTTTAAATAAATAAAAGCTAATTGTGTGAAAAGTCACATCTCAGGTAGAGATCTAAAGCGAACATGTAAATTAGCATAGGCCCACGGATTTAGTCCTCAGATAAAATAAACCCAGACCAGGAGAATTGGGAACTCAATCAAACATTAGGAATAGATGGATGATTCTTCTCCGAATAGAAGACTACAACTATTAATGACTTCTCAGGAATGTGTGCTAGAATTAGTCCTAGGTTTTTATACATGATCCAGAATTGGAAACTCTGAGTCTGTGCATCATGCTAAGTTTTTCCAGAAGCTGAATGCCAAGTTAATAAGGACAAGTCGTAGAAGAGCTTGCCGAGTTCTGAGAGCCACCAGAAGGGAAATAGACAGTTTCAACGTCGGCAGCCATACTTGAGGACTTGGGGGACTCAGCCACCACTGAGACCGCAGGAAAGTTGTAACGCGGGCTGAACGTGCTGCCGCTGAAAACAAATGCCCACAAGACGTCATGTCCTCAGGAAGGGATGTGCAGGCCAGCTCTTCACAAACTTCAAGGCGCTCAGACACTGTCAGGCAGTCTCAATGCCACGTTCCAAGGCGCGCTGCAGAGGGTTCAGAACTGCATGAGAAGGGCCTGGGGGTGGGGGGCTGGTGGCTATCCATATCTGGATTCCTACAGATGAAAGCCGTGGCAATGACCCACTACAAAGAGCCGGCTGGAAAAAAAAAAAGGACATTGGGAATGTCTGAGGGACATCTCTAATCCTTCGGAGAGCTACAGCATTGAAACCACATCCCCTGTCACAGGGGAGTTTTCCTCTCATTTTTACTCCCAAAGGTCATTTTTGGGCGCCTGGGTGGCTCAGTCCGTTAAGCGTCCGACTTTGGCTCAGGTCGTGATCTCGCGGTTTGCGAGTTCGAGGCCCGCGTCGGGCTCTGTGCTGACAACTGGGAGCCTGGAGCCTGCTTCGGATTCCACGTCTCCTCCTCTCTGTGCCCCTCCCATGCTCATGATCTGTCTCTCTCTGTCTCTCAATAATAAATAAACATTTAAAAAAAAATTTTTTTTTAAGGTCATTTTTACACTGAATGAATTAGGGTCACACCTACCTGGACATTTTTTACTTAAGTCTCTTTAGGTTTCTGAGCGTCAACAATTGTATCGGGAGAGTATGGGCGGAGAAATTTTGGAGTTGGGCTTCTGAGAAATTGATGAATGGACTGATTTCCAAAGCAACGAGAAATTCAGAAATGACAAGAGGCGGGAGGAAAGTGATATTTGGAAACCTAGTGGATTTTTCTTTCAAAATACATAAGGTATGAATGATCAGCTATCTTCGTAAGAGCCTGATGACACAGAAAAAAAATTAAAGTAAATGGATAAAAATCTTACGTAGTGAGGAATATTACAAATCATAAGCAGGTAGCTAACAACTACATCCTCATTTTGTATCCCTTTTGGTAATGTTTTCTGGACATCGCTGATTTATCTTCCTTATCTGTGTATTTCCTTCCCAGGGAGAAGTAGAGTGAACAGCAGTAAGGAATCGTCAAGCATCTATCATGCCTCGGGGTCCCATGCTGCTTGCCGGCTACGTGTTTAGTTGTCCCCGAAGTGTGGTAATTGTTTTAAATACATGTTGCCCCTGCTACCCGAAAGTAGAGTGCCCCTGTGAAACCCTTCGTAAGCCAATATTGTAAAGCAAAGAGTCAACTACCATTCATTTATATGGAAAACTTTTAAGCATTCCCAGATAGCCTCTCTTCCGCTTTTCTGATACCTTAGGACACATCTTGCTAACGGATGCACCGAATAAATGGAGGTGGAGCTCACAGACACAGACACAGACACAGACACAGTTTGGAGCTCTGGAGGTTTCACACTGAGATGCTGAGAGTGGTTCCCGGGGAAGGTGGTTGGCAGGGCCTCATTCGCTGCTCAGGCGTGTGCTGCCTCTGTAAGGGCTTGCCTCTGTAATAGCTTGACTGCTATTTTCTCTTTTCATCTTTTTCCCTAAAAGCAAAAATCCTTTCCGGGTTTCTTTTGGTTAGTGAAAGCACGTACTCATGTGGGTCTTTCGAAAAAGCAAAGTGGTGGAATGAGAATTTTCAACAAGTGGGGAATACCTGCATTTATTTCGTTTCAAAATAATACAAAGTCTAATCAATTCGCTGCCCAACCAAAAAAAAAAAAAAAAATCAGGATAACAACAAAATATGGACTATTATATTTTTCCTCTTATTCTGCCTTTGTTTATTGCAAATTTGGGGAAACAAATTCACATCTTTGAACATGTGGAGCCCTCTGATAGCATCCCAGAGCCCTCTGATAGCATTCCATCGCCCACAGCATGAACTCCTGTTTCTTTGTGACTGTCACCCAGGCCCCTTGTGCTGGTCACTGTCTTGAGCTCTCCACACTCCAATCGCTGATTTACAGTTAGCACCCAAAAGCTTCTAAGTTCTTTCTTCCGTGAGATGTTTGCACATGCTGTTCCCTCTTCCTAGCCAGCCTTTTCTTCCTCTGCCTTTGCCGGCTGTGTTTTTCTCATCGTTAACCTCTTTAGAGAAAAGCAAAAAAAAAAAAAAAAAAAGTAGGGTCAATAGATAAGCAGTATTGTCAAAATCTGTCAGGATTGAGTAAAACCGGAGAACTAACTTATCAACATAAACCATTATAAATAAAAAACAGAACGGTTTTCTACTCATCACTTCACAAAGTGTTCCCTTAATGCACTCAAGGTGAATTACTGACTGCCAAAAAACTTCATTCTGGATCCAAAAGTAAACTATCATTGCCTGCTATCTTCTCAGAATGTTCGATTCTTCAATATCATTGTTTATTTAATGATCCTCTTTTTGATAGACTTAGTTTGGTTTCAGTTTAAATGCATCCGAGAATCCTCATTCAACTCCTCTCCATGAAAAATGGAGTTTAACAAATAGGTCATCATGGGACATAACATGGAAAGCGTATGGGGCTTTTCGTTGTTGTTGTTTATGTGTTCGTTGCCTTGAGTATTCTCAGATACCCGGTCTTCAGATGTATTCCTTGTTTTGTTTTTCACCACACCGTCAGCAATCTGGACCTCTCTGTCTGATCCTTACTTCCCTCCCCTTTGTGGGTCACTCACGACTGACTCCTGGAAGCTTCTGTACGTTGAGCCCACCAGAGAAAACCTGGTGGCGTGGGTTTGTATGATGGGGATAAGTCAGTCACCTGGTTAGGCACGAGATCCTGATGTTTTTCTGCCTTAGATTCGTGTTAAGCATCAACTGGCCATACAGCCTGAAAAACGGTGGGTCCTGAGCCGTGTGCCCTCCCAGAGGCAGTGAACGGTGCATCCATGTGGAGAGAAGGCAGCTTTTGCTAGAAATTCACTGCAGTGCAGGCTGTGAAGGGATCCTTAACAAAGCCACTTCTTTACTGGACCTTTGTTTTCAGGAGCATCCTCTTTCTCCGGATACATACTTCCAGGCATAAGCTCCCAGCACATGAGTTTCCAAGTTCTTCCGGTTTTAAGTGACCTATCATGCTGGTGTCTTTTAGGCTGATACTGTGTCATAGCGATGCGGCCACTGTTTTCTCGTTCAGTATTTGTACACGTATATTTCTTTAACGTTTCCGGATGCCGTAGAGCTAAGCAACGCCCACATATCTTGGCTGATGGTTCAAATGCTAAAAAAACGTTAAATTCTATCTTTTACAGAGAGAAAAACAGAGCTCTGAGTCCTATGGATTAGAGCAGTGGTTCACAAATTTTTATCGGCATTAAGAAGCGTCTGGGGCCCTTCCTCCTTAAATAGAAAAGCCAAAACCTAGGCCGACTGCAAATTCCCAGAATCCGCCCCTGAAGATACTGATTTAGGTTCAGGAATTCGTCCTGTTTGTTGTTGTTGTTGTTGCTGTTGTTGATTGTTTGTTTGTTTTAAACTAGGGCCCCGGGTGATTCTGAGAAAGGCCCATGGACCATGCTCTGAGAAACCCTGGAATGAGGGAGAGCTGGTTGGGCTCTTCCCACCCACTTACGAAGCTGCCATCTGGAGTAATTTCTGTCTAAGTGCAGAGAGAAATCCATGAGGAGTTAAAAAGCCCTTTTGTGAGTGAACTAAGCATTACACAGTGGAAGTTTCTGGATGCCTCTGGAAGACATAAAGGCAAATGTTTTGTTTCAAAAACTGGTCTCATTTCATCATCTGGTTACCTTCTCCTTTCTCTCCTTTTTTCCCTTCCTGTTCTCCCCACTTCCTCCTTCTCTTCCCCCCTTTCCTCCTCCTGCCCCCTCCTTTCTCCTCTTCCTCTTCCCTTTCCTCATCTCTCCCCCTCCTCCTCCTCCTCTTTTTTTGGTTAATTTAGGGACTATATTCCTTTCTCCTCTCACCCAACCTCTTTTTCCGGAAGCTGTTGCACACTCTGTCAGGTGACTATTTTGGGAAGACACAATAGGTCAGTCTCAACTCCTGGCAGACCGTGGAGGGGAGATTCAGAACTTCCAAAAAGCCCAGAGGCCAGCATCTCGGCATTGGCTGGGAATAAGCCCCCTTTCTTATGTTTAAGATAGTTATGATAGGTGTGATGCAAAGTGGTGGAGAAATTCAGTAAAGGGCACACCCCCCACCTGCAACTCCACATGAACACCCCCCCCCCCCACCACCACCACCATTACCAGGCACAAGCACACCTACCACAGTCCACAGTCACCTGTCCCACCACATTCAAAACTGTCACACACAGGTGCTAAGACACTGCCTCCATGGAAACTTCCAGGACCTGATTATCAAGGTTAGTCACCAGGGTAACACAGCCTAGGAATGGAGCAGAGCTTTTGAAGTAGTTGGGGAATGTGAGGGTGGCAAGACAATTTAAGAGGTTGCTAACGCAGACAAAGCTATTTACAAGCAAGGGCTTTCGTTCTTTTATCGGTGAAGCAAACCAGCTGCCCTTTGGTCTTGACATTGTAATCTCACCAGTAAAAATGGCAGTTGGTTAACAACATCCTCTCTCACCGAGCCAGGAAATGATGAAAAAGTGTTTCCATGGACCCCTGTAGGGATAAACAGAGGGAAATGCTTATTATCTTTTGAACATTTAGCTGTTTGGGAAGAAAGGAGTGGCAAGAATGAGTGAACATTAACAACGGGGCTCGACTCCTTGGCAATGTTTGTAGCCATGCTTTTTGTGGTTGAAAGCTGCTTCCAGAGAATAATCGGGAGAGGGAGAAAGAGAGAGGGGGAGAGAGAGAGAGAGAGAAAAAAAAGCTACTCTTCTTTGCAAAAGCAGAATATCTCTGTCTCCTCCACTGAGGGCCATTGCCCAGTCTTGCCTCTCCTGATAAGGAATAGACCCATCTTCCACCTGGAAACCTGGCTATCTTAAGCCTGTAGAGGGAGTCCTGGATGCATGGAAAGGAATGGGGTCTGAAAGTTCTCTCCTTTGGGTAGAAACAAGTAGTTCTTACTCGAGGCCACTCAACTTGTGTATGTTTCAATCTCCAATTCTCCCCACTGCTACCTCAAAACCTCCAACACATCTTGCCCTTTGATGCCTCTTGGACCATCACTTTCTTCTATGTGCAGGGGAGGAGCAGGTACTGCAACACACTATCCGCCCATGGAATCGCCAAAGCTGTTCCATAGTTCTGCCAAAGCCTATTAAGGCAATGCGTCGCTCAGTTAAATCTGGAAACTGCAGTTCTGAACCATGAATCATTATTTGGCAATGGATGCAATATATAGGTCTTACCCATGATCTGTATCGACACCTTGTTTATTGCAATGAATAATCGTCGTCTGTTCTGCTCCTGTGTGTTCACTATTAAAGAATTAACGTACTCTGCTCTCTCTTTCCATCCTTTACTGACAGGCTGTTTTGTTGCTATGGGCGCCTGCCTCTATTTTGGAGTTAATACCATTATAAGGGACTGATTTCCCATCGCTTCGCCTCCATGGTCCCATACCCAGGCTGGGGAAGTTCTGCTGTTCACATATAAGAAAAAAAATAGATAAATATTACGCAATAAATGCACAAAATAAATTGGCCCAAAACATTTTCTCACCTGATATATGTTACCATTACAGAACAGATCCATTGTAATAATTGGCTTGACAAATATCATCGCGTCCAAGCTCTAGAAAAGCATGAAACACTCTGGAGAAAAACAAATAGAAAAAAAAAAGCAACTGAGCTAAAAGACTCACAGAATTATAGAGGCATGATCTAGAGATCAACCAGCTCTCTCACTGTCGCGGAGGAAACTGAGACCAGGTTTCATTAATTCAAA
This sequence comes from Acinonyx jubatus, assembly GCF_027475565.1. NCBI lineage: Eukaryota > Metazoa > Chordata > Mammalia > Carnivora > Felidae > Acinonyx > Acinonyx jubatus. Next base: position 69,075,089 of record NC_069393.1, read on the forward strand.
GAAATGAATTAATGTGCTTCAAGTCACAAAATTAGTGGCAGAACCAGGTCTGAATTATAGTTTCTGGACACTAAGCCAAAACTTTTCATCACTATTCCCGCTATGTGAGCAATATTTCTTCTCAAAGAGCCCTACATTAATTGTAGGTTGTATGATGGTGATTTCTGCAGAGCTAACCCCTGGCTCCTCAGATCAGCATGAAGAGTGTTAGTGTTCCCAGCTCACATGGGTAATTTTGTTAGGTGCTTAACTGGAACTGGAAAAATTCCCCTCTTCCTGGGGTTCGTGGCCATTCCAATCAAAAGATTTTCATCATTGAGGAACCATGGTGGAGTGTGGGTTCTTCATCCACTCATGTTCATTGCTAAGAGGTGCCGAAGACCTGCCATTTATTACTTTAGCTGCTCTTATCTGGGCTGCTCTAACAGAGACCACCACGCCCCTGTGGAATGCCGCTGTGGCTTTATTTCCAGAATTTTCAAGTGTGAAGACTAATCTCAGCTCATCCTGTTCCTCAGACCTCCTGTCAGTGACTGCCTGAGGTTTCTCATTTATTCACAGATGTATTGCACAAGTTGCTGGGGCCTGTATTTGCTATTGGTATTTATAGCACATATGTGGTACCCACCACCCAGAAGGTGCTCGGTGAAGTGTTGTTTGAATGAACGTTTTGATGATAAAACAGGTGGCATACAATTAGAAGCATTTTGTTGGAACACAGTACATTCTACCACAAAACTATCTTGCCCTTAATATTCCTACGTCATTTTCCAAATCACTTATTGCTTCTAAGAGTTATTACAAAGAGAAAAGCATGAAAGGCAAGATGGGACAGATGACAGACTTCATGTGTTCAAGGAGAAGCAAGAAACAGGACAGGGTATTTATAAAGGAAAGGTAATAATATTATGGAGCTGTGTTAGAGAAAGGATGGCTTGAGAGAGGAAAGAAGGGGGAAAGAGCTGAGAATGTCCTTAGCCAAGAAAATTCGGGAAAATACACAATGCAAATGTCAATCAATAATCAAGAATATGAATGGCAGCTGGGGCGCCTGGGCAAGAATATGAATGGCAGCTGGGGCGGTTAAGGTCTGACTTCCGCTCAGGTCGTGATCTCACGGTTTGTGAGTTCGAGCCCCACATAGGGCTCACAGCTGTCAGTACAGAGTCTGCTTTAGATTCTGTGTCTCCCTCTCTCTCTGCCCCTCCCCTGCTCGCATTCTCTCTCTCTCTCTCTTTCTCTCTCAAAAATAAACATTAAAACAAAATTGAAAAAAGAACACGAATAGCAGCGTAATTTTTATTTTTGTATGTTTTTAAAAATTGTTTAATGTTCATTTAGTTTTGAGAGAGAGAGAGAGACAGAATGCGAGCAGGGGAGAGGCAGAGAGAGAGGGAGACACAGAATCTGAAGCAGGCTCCAGGCTCTGAGCTGTCAGCACAGAGCCCGACGCGGGGCTCGAACTCACGAACTGTGAGATCATGACCTGAGCCGAAGTCAGATACTTAACCGACTGAGCCACCCAGGCGCCGGCAGCTTAATTTTTAATGTTACGAAGTCTATTATTCTTTTCTGGATTTGTGTACGTGTGTGTCTTTACTGTAGGGAAGATGGAACCGACACACTGGAACTACGGATGTGACCATGCAGCAGGGAAAGCCAAGTGCTGGGAGGACTGGTTGTGGCAGCCACATTCTGAACCACCACAAACAAGTCCCTGTCAGCGTCCCGAGAGTGCACTGATTACCAGGGTGACCGAGTGGAAAAGGCTCCCTGCTGCCAGACGAGTGGCTGGAACGTTGATAAGAAGGTGACAAGGCAGCGGTCGGTACAAGTTCAGAGACCTATTGAAACCAAAGGGGGGAAAAACTGAAAAGGAGGAAAAGATGGTAATCACTCCGTTAGTCTCCTTGGCCAGGTGAAATGGTTCCCATCTCCAATTCCCCTGTGTATCCTAAACCCCCCACTGGATGTCGCTAACAACCTCTCTGTCCTAAACGCAAAAGGTTGTTTTTCAAGACTGACCTTGATGCTTCCTGGACAGCATTCCTCGCTGCCACAATGCCAGATTTCCCCTCCCCTTTCTCAGCGGACTCCTTCTGATCCTCCTCCGTGGGCCCCTGTCCTTTAATTGGGGGGCCGCTGGGAGGGCCCGTCCTGTCTGCTCGTCTTACCCAACATACTCTCCTAATGAAGTATTATCCCCTTTTCTGACCCAAGGCACCATCTTTATGCTGGTGATTCTCAAACCCATCTCGAGCCAAGATCCCACGGCCCTGGACACGCAGCTCTTCTCTGGCTGCCTTCGCACGAACGGGCACCAGGAATCGATAACGCTACAAGTCCAAGCTCCTCTCTGGTCTCCCTCGACCCACGCTGGCCCTCCCGTTACTGCTCGGTGACCAGCCCATCTCTCACCCAAACGACCTCATCAGACTTCTGAGCCTCCTCTTTGAATTTTCCGTCTTCTTTGGATCACGAATGCTTACTGATGTCAATATGTACCAGAAACTGTGCTCGGTGGGCCCTGGGATGGAGTAGTAAACAAGGTCAAAATAGTCCTTGCTTTCCAGGAGCTACAGCATCCACACTTCTCAGTCCTACCACCATTCCGGCTAACGCCATCCTGTTGTTCTTGAGACAGCCCCTTTCTCTCTATGGGACTGCTACTGTCCTGTGTTAGGCATCCACCATTTCCGGCCTTGATTACCCCAATTGCTTCCTGACTCATTTCTGTGATTCAAGGTTTGCCTTTCCTAACCACTTCCACTGAGAGAAATCTGCCTAAAACCAGTTTTATCACACCGTGTCTGCTTAACACACTTCAGTGTGGCACCTCACTGCTCCTAGAATAGAGGTACAACCCATGAAATGGCTAAAGGGAAGGGCTTGGCCAACGCCAGTAGGAACCCTGGGAAGGAAGACAACACAGTATCCCTTCAAACCTAAAGTCTTTAAATATCCATTCAACGCTGTTAATCAGGAACAACGGATTCTATTAATAAAACTGAATATCCACTTACATCTAAAGTTAGGAGTTTGCCATATGCATTGACTATAACACAGCGTGTTTTATGCATATGCGCTCCCTACATATGCAAAAATGGATCCCGCTGTGCATATTGACATGTTATGTAACCTACTCTTTTTGTTTTCATATTGTGGATGTCTTTCCGTGTCATCAAACATCCTCTACCACATCACTTGATGACTGCACAGTGTTTTATCGAGTTGTTTCTTTATTTTTTTAATTTGACCTTTCCCAAAGCGATGTATGCACAAGTTGAAAACAATCAAATAGCGGGGCGCCTGGGTGGCTCAGTCGGCTGAGCGTCCTCCTTTGGCTCAGGTCATGATTTTGTGGTCCGCGAGTTCAAGCCCCGCGTTGGGCTCTGTGCGGACAGCTCAGAGCGTGGAGCCTGCTCTGGATTGTGTGTCCCCCTCCGCTCTGTCCCTCTCCCGCTCATTAATTTTCTCTCTCTCTCAAAATAAATAAACATTAAAAATTTCTTGTAAGAAAAATAAAAACAATCAAATAGTATGAAAGCATTCATAATGAAAAGCAACAGCATCCTGTGCCACCTGTCCCCATTTCAGCCCTGGCTTCTAGAAGCAGCCATTTAAGAATATTTTAGTGGTTGTTTCTCCAAATTTGCCTCAATATTCCCAAGTAATATGGGTATCACACTTTTTTAATGGATTCATCTATTTTATCAACTTGCAGTGTGAGGTAGTCAATCGTTCAACAAATGCATATTATTCACAGAGAGAGGCACTGTTTCGGGCAATGAGCAAAACAGACGAGATCGTTGCATTCATGAAACTTACATTCTAGGAGAAAGGCAATTATAAAGCAAATAACCAAATAAAGCAATTTAGTATACTGCTTTGTGTCATAAAGAAAATAAAACATGTAAGGGCGCCTGGGTGGCTCAGTTGGTTAAGCTGCCCCCAACTCTTGATTTCGGCTCCAGATCATGATTTCACGGTTTGTGAGTTCAAGCCCCACATCACTGTCAGGGCAGAGCCCGCTTGGGATTCTCTCTCTCTCTCTCTCTCTCTCTCTCCCTCTCTCCCTGCCCTCCCCTGCTTGTGCTTTTTCTCGCTGTTTCTTGTGCGCATGCGCAACATAAATGAATCCACCCTCCCCCCCAAAAAAAGAAATGAAAACATGTAATAGGGATTAAAAAGACTGACTTGAGGTAGGGTGGACGAGAAACATTCCTCTGAGGTGACAAGCTGAGTTGTACTGTAATGATCTAGGGCCAGCCCTAGTAATTAGGTGTATGTAACAGACCCTGTAACAGGGGTTTAAGCATGTGAAGTCTATTTTTTGCCTCATACAACACCCTGAGGGTAGGCCTTCCAGGGGACCAGGCTCCTTCTATTTTCTTGCTCCCCATTTGCATGGTCTGAGATGGCTTCACCGCATCTGTGTTCCAAACAGCAAGATTGAGAAGGAGAAGGGCACGTCCTCTCTCTATAAGGGCACAACTCAGCAATTTCCCATCTCTTCTGCCTACATACTTTTGGCTAGAACATAGTCACATAGACATACCTAGCTGCAAGAGAAACTTGAAATGTGGTTTCTATTCTGGGCAGCCATGACCCGAGCGGAAGTTCTATTTCTGTGGGAGAAGAGGAGATCGGGTATCAGGAACCCACTTATTCTCTGCCAAAAGAACACTTTCCACAGAGAAAAGACCAAGGGCGAAGGCCCTGAAGAGGAAAGACCCTGACTCAGAAGAGAAAAAAGGCCGGTGGGATATAATGGTGGTTGCAGGAGGGAGAGTTGGAGGACATGAGATCAGGGAGGCAGACGGGGACTGGACAGTGTGGGGATTTCAGAACCACAGCAAGGAACTTCGCTTTTATTCTATCGGAAGCAGTGGGAGAGTTTTCGGCAGGGAACTGGTTTAACCATTCTCGCTCACACCTTCCTCTTTCTCCATTCCTTAATAGCATCCTATCACTGATTTTGATTAAATCATTGATCGCTGTTTACATCATCACGAGTATGTAAACATTGTTCATCGCAGAACCACGCAGCGCACTAAGGTTTCCTTTCCTTTCTTGTACGGCTTTTCGTTTGCCTCAAGTTAACCGTGTCATGAGTTTTTCACTTACATCATTATACACACACAGGCACACACACACAAATATAGCTTCAGTTCATTCCAGATTCTGCACCCTACTATCTATCTATTCCATCCAGTTTACTTTTTTCTGTCTTCCAGAAATTTCCCATTGAAATCGCTCACCCAATGGTGAGATTATTCTCACGAATCGATTCCTTTTTAACATCTTTACTGCCCCGTTAATGACTCTCGGGATGAAGAGGAGAAAAAATAAGCATGATCTATCCACCGATTTAATTGACATTCCATCAACATTTTAGCTGAAGGATTCTCTCCTCTTGCAATAACTTTTAACTTGGTGAATACGTTGAAAATGAGACCCCCCTTCTGACATTTTTGTGAGACAAAGAAAAGATTCAAAAGGCTTCCAATATGTCTTCGTCAAGTTGCTCTCTTGAATGTGACTGAATGCCAGGAGGGTATGATGAGCGGGCTTGGTTTTTAATCACTAGATTCCTCTTTCAACCCCCAGCTTGGACACTGCGTCTGCCCACACCATCCCATTTCCTCTTTAATAATGTATCATGATTTCTCAGTTGCTTTGCATATTCCTCTAGCCCTGTAAAGGCAGGCCTCTGTGTCTTGCTGGTTGGTTTTTGAACGGCTCAGCTTTTGAACCGCTGAATGAGCTTTGTGGACATTGGCTATTTCTTTTATGTATGGATGCTACCCACCTCAACCCGGAGAGGAAGACTTTCCTCAGAACTGTGTCTGATTTTTTTTGCCGATGTAAATGCCATTCTTAGCTTTATCTTCCCTCTGAGAATTCCAATTTTACTCATGCTTAAAAGTCCGCTTTGAATGCTACCTTGGTCCCTGAAGACCTTCCTAAGGCATCCAAGCCCCTTTCTCTGCCCCATGCAGTGTCTCACACTTAATTAGCATCCAGTAAATGTCTCCGGCATAACTAAATGAAGTCATCCAATGAGGATTCAAATAAACTTTTTAATGCTGTGTATTTTTAAAATTTCAAGCTTCTATCGTTAAATATTTAGCAGCTGACAAGCTAGCATGGTTAACATCAAGTGCCATTCCTAGCCTAGATGCAGACCCACAGCAAAAGGAGATTTAACGCTGCCTTTGTCTGTTTATTTGGCACAGCAAGGATAATGTAACCAAACCCATCTGTTTCCTCTTGTCCAAGGATTTCGAATGGTGACAAAAGGAACTTTATGCTGAACTTCCAATGACTCCCGACTCATCTCACCTGTTCTTTGTCAGAAACTTGTTAAAAATTTTAATACAGACGAATAAATTACTAGGACACAACCTGGAAGAAGTATAGCGTTCTTACATAAAAATCAACAGCTTTGAAGCAAGAAGATAAGTTTCTTGGCTGATTATTCTCATGACATGTGAATAGCTGGGTTGTTTAAAACAGTATGCTTTTATTATGTACTTAAAGGAAAGCTTGATGTTAGCCAGGAATTCTATGATTATGGGATTTAGGGCTAACCAGGCCCCAAATAAGTTACTTCATTATCCAGCTTTCAGACAAGATCTTAAATAACATGCTGCAATTTTAAAATGTAAAAACTAAAGATTTATGTTTATATATCACATCAACGTTATAGGCCCTTTTTATAGATGGTGTTGCTTATTCAAGGTCAGCTGGTGTTATCCACCCTGATATGTATGTATGTACATATGTTTATTGTTTAATGTTTATTTTTGAGAGAGAGAGAGAGAGAGAGAGCAAACGGGGGAGGGGCAGAGAGAGGGGGAGACACAGAATCTGGAGCAGGCTCCAGGCTCTGAGCTGTCAGCACAGAGCCTGGCGTGGGGCTCCAACTTACGAACCGTGAGATCATGGCCTGAACCAAAGTCGGATGCTTAACCGACTAAGCCACCCCGGTGCCCCTCCACCCTGATATTTAAAACCCTCCTATATTACACCCTTCTAACTTATAATTATGATCGTTCTGCTTCCTTTCTGCAAGCTGAGGCAGTAGGTCTCTCTTACTTGCACTGCATATAACCACTTCATGAGACCTGGAATGCTGCTATGCATTTTAAACGTATCCCGTCACTAATTCAAATAATTCTCATTGAACCAAAATTGTAATTATTAAGCAGCATCACTTTCTAGCAAATCAAAGCCAAAGGCTGTAAAACTGACTGTTTTGCTTAGGCTTAATAATACATTTTAGAACTTTCATTTAACTGAGCTTTCTAGATGGTGTCTTCTTTCAAAACGGTGAACCGGTGCTCACTATAATTAGTCACTAAGGAAATGCAAATAAAAACCCCAATGAGATACCACCTCACGCTTGCCAAGATGGCTGTAATGAAAAAGGTAGACAACAACAAGTGCTGGTGAGAACGTGGAGAGCTTGGAACCCTCCTACGTTGTTAATGGGAATGTAAAGTGACAGAGCACTTTGGAAGACGGTTCAAACACAGTTACCATAAGACTCAGCAATTCCACCTCTAGGTATGTACCCAAGAGAAATGGAAGTATAGGGCCACACAAACACTTGTACAAAATGTCAACGGCAGCATTGTTCATAATGGCCGAAAAATGGAAACAACCCACATACGCACCAACGGAAGAATGGATGAACAAGTGTGGTGTTTTCAAACAACGGGATATTTTTGGTCATGGAAAGGAATAAAGTATCGATCCACGCCACAACATGGATGAAGCTTGAAAACATGATATTAAGTCAAAAAAGCCAATCACAAAGACCGCATATGATATTCATTTTGTGTGAAATGTCCAGAATAGGTGAATCTAAAGAGCTGGAAAGATTAGTTGCTGCCTAGGACGGGAGGAGGGGTGTAGGGCTGTTGGGGGGAGGGGGGAAGGCCCGGGGAGTAACTGCTGATCAATATGGGGTTTCTTTTAGGGTGATACAAATAATCTAAAAATGGTTGTGGTGATGGTTGCACAACTCTGTAAATATACTAAAAACCATTGGACTGCACACTTTAAATGAGTGGATTATATGGTACGTGAGTATATCTCAATAAAGGTATTAAAAACAAAACATAAGAGTTCAGCACTCTTTGCATGGATGAAAGACACTCATAGAAAGAAACGGACTGATTGAGCAAAACAAGAGTTTTGGCTTTTACTCCCCTTCCAGACACTGTTGCTTTTAGTTCATTTACAATTTTATCTACTTATCCCATTTGATATGTAATCGTAGCTCAGAGGCTTAACAGGAAGCTCATAACAGTTCTTTTAAACAAACTTAAAAAACAGTTTAATAACATTATCGAATAACATATTAAAACACTGCTCTGGAGCCATTTTATGATATTAAGCAATTGCTTTCCATTTTGAAATAACAGAAGGGCTTACACATATAATGTAATTTGACTTTACGAAAGTTTTTCTCATTGGAAGAAACGTCTGTCATATTTAGGACGAAGCAGTGTTCTTAGGTGTTTTTAAATCCCTATGTAATCTACAATAGCTCTATATGGATTTAAGCCATAAAATGCAACCCATACATAAGAGCGGCACTTATATAAACCAAGTTTCATTTAAATTAAATGAGCTTTTTCAGGGCGCCTGGGTGGCGCAGTCGGTTAAGCGTCTGACTTCAGCCAGGTCACGATCTCACGGTTCGTGAGTTCGAGCCCTGCGTCAGGCTCTGGGCTGATGGCTCAGAGCCTGGAGCCTGTTTCCGATTCTGTGTCTCCCTCTCTCTCTGCCCCTCCCCCGTTCATGCTCTGTCTCTCTCTGTCCCCAAAAAAATAAACGTTGAAAAAAAAATTAAAAAAAAAATAAATTAAATGAGCTTTTTAAAGACCAGTTCAATTGATCACTCATGAATTATTTGCAAACTGTGTTTTGTGTTGCTAAATTAGTTTCTCTTGTATCCTACTTCACCAAGTAGCTCATACAACTCCAACCTACTCCAGTCTCTCCTTTCTCAAGATATAAAACCACACACATCTATCTCTGAAGTATTTTACATATATTGGCTTTACCAGTCCCTTGAGGAAAGTCTAAGCTCCTCTAATGCAAGGACCTGGTCTTAAACATCAACACCTCACAGATATCCCATAATTATAATGTGTTTGTCAAAGGTTCAAGGCTTGGCCCAGTTCTCTTGTTAAGCTCTAATTCATAGACTTCTATGCCATTCAATATGTGTGTGTGTGTGTGTGTGTGTGTGTGTGTGTGTGTATTTGTGTGTATCAATATCTACCTCACTTTTTCTTCATTTCCAACACATATACTTATGTTGACTGCCCCCAGATTCTCAAAAACTCTTGGTTTTCTTCAGAATAACCCCCGGAAATACTTGGTACGGCTATAGCTCTTTGCCATCTCCCCCCACCTACACTTCCTAGCCTGTTTCACACACCAATACACCAACCCTGAAACTTCCTCTCCCACACTCTGTCCTGTCACACCTCTGGGACTTCTTGGTCTCTGGGAGCACTCTCCAATCTATGAGAGGTCTGTCGATCTTTTCAGGGCCATTTCAGAGTCGTCTTCTTGGGGCACCTGGGTAGCTCAGTTGGTTAAGCGTCCGACTCTTGATTTCAGCTCAGGGCATGATCTCGCGGTTTGTGAGCTGGAGCCCCACGCCAGGCTCTACACAGACAGCATGGACCCTGCTTGGGATTCTCTCTCCCCATCTCTGCCCCTCCTCTGCTTGTGTTTTCTCTCTCAAAAATAAACATTAAAAAAAAAAAGTCTTCTTCTCCATGGACTCTTTCTTACGAGAATTAATTTTTCCCTTTTAAGTGCTCCCAGGCACTCTGGTGTCACATCACTTCTCAAGGCTTGACTTTTACGGTGCCTAAGGGGCATGTCTTTCTTTCCTAACAGTCTATGATGTTTGAGACTATTTTACTCATGCGGAGTCCTCTAACAGAGCATCTTTGTAACCCCTCCACCCTATACAGAATAATCTCTCAATAGTGCTTGCTGTATTGAATTGTTCTTAATTTCCCCACAATACCCAGAATAGTGTGGAGTACAGACGGGTTAATCCACAAATAGTGTTGACTGACAGTTCTCGGAGGGAGGGTTCAAATGCTCAATGACTGATTTTAGTGACAAACCAAAGCGAGACATCTTGACAAGAAAAGTTTCCTCTCTAAATTTTTCCCGCCCTGATTTGGACCTGCTGGACGTTTCAATATACCAAAAACAAGCAACTGAGTAGTCTCAATATATTTTTCACCACAGTTGTTCTTCTGGAATGAAACCATTTTTACCTGAGGAAAACATGTGAAAGAATTTTGGAAGTCAGATAGATTTTTCACTGTATATCCAAGATTCATCAAAGCATTTCCTGTTTATTAGAAATGTCTCTGGACCAGACACTGAGAAAGGTACTAGGTCATAGAATGAACCAGATTAGGCCCGCCCTGAGAGGGTTTACATACCCTGGGGGAGGAGTCTCAGAGGCATCTGGGTTTTGGTGCCTTAGAACCACGGGGACTAATTAGCTCTATACTGATGACTCTGGAAGTTCTTTAAAATGTATGCCCTTCAATTCAGATTATGATGTTTTTGTTTCAAAACACAGTTAAAATAGCATTTTATTTAGAAAACCATTTTGGATTCACAAAAACTCAATAATTAGATCCTACGAGGCAGGGCCTGGGAATAGGATGAGACAAGAGGGTTTCCTAGCATAAAATGTCAGGAGGCTCTCCCTCCTTGGGCCATTCAACTGCACGGTCAGCAAGAGGCAGGGTCAGCACCTCTTCAACTCCCATACGCTAACCTCTTCCGCCTCACCCTAGTTCTGGCCCGGCCTTGAATGTTTAACGAAAATAATCATTTTGCATAATAGTTGGTTTTATACACTTGGCACACTTCATAACAAATGTTTTAGAAGTTATTTCTGGCTTACCAAAAATGGGACTGTGAAATCCTGGGGGGCGGGGAATGAGACCTAGGCAAGGAGACAGGTCTACTTCAAGGAGGAAGGGGTAGATGTTAAGGGAAAGAGGAAACATAATTAGCAGATTAAAATGACTGCCAAGTTAAAAGCTTCTAACTATTCAGCATAGAAGTCATTCTTAGACCTAAACCGTTCTATTACCGATAACCATTAACTTACGGTTTTGCTGATTTCACAGAACTTCTTTATAGGAATTTTCCTGAGATCAGATCGGTATCAGGTGAACCAAATGAATAGTAATAAAGCCACCAGAAAAGTTACAAGTCAATATTAATATTCTTTCCAGACAGATGATTTTGAGGATTAGTACTTGAAGATCATCTTCTTCTTAGTTTCTTAGTCTAGTTATTATCAATGGTTACTCAGGACCAAACAAGGAAATCCTGAATGTATTTGGTTTGTAGGAATATAACGGAGTCACTGAACAATCCATGAAATAAAATTTGTTATTCTGAAAACCAGTTTCATATTTAGGTACATTAATACAGTGACAAAAGGCATTGACAAGAAGTAGAAAAGGTTTTTCTATTACACTGAAGTCACGAGAACGTGAAAAATCGGCCTGTCAAATGTCACTGCCTCTGGGAATTTAATGTTCAGTGTCAGGTAAGAGTGTAAACCAGTTTTTCTGGAAAGTTCCAAATACATAAATAGTAAAACATTTTTCTCTACGTTGGCTTAATTCTACTTCTTCTCTACACGTGTTTAAGATGTTCGAGAGCTGTCATCCATTTATTTTTGGTTGATGGTAGATTTCTTCTTCTTTCATTTCACTTTAAAATTGAAATTTTTTATCTACCGAAGTGTTAGGTATTGGAACGAAGAATTTCATATATAGCTCTCAGCAGAGCCCAGAGAAGCCTGGCTGTGATTGTGACTTATATTTAAAACTCTTTGGGATGGGCCCTAAACGAGGTTCTGCATATTCCGCGGCAGGAGCAGCAAAACAAAATCATTCCAAGTTGTTGCAAATAGTGCTGTTTGTGTAGAAAGATGTTTTTTGCATTGGATAATAAAAAGGCTGAGGCTGCCCTTAAATAACATGCCTGGATTTTCAAGGTAAAGCCTTCAAAATCATGAAAAGTCTTTTTACGAAGGGAAAAAAAATCACAATTCTAAGGAAAAAACCTCATTACTCAAATAATAAATTAAAATGACCATAAGCAACGTGACCATCTCCCTATAATAAAAAGGCCTGTATTTGTGGGCTAGACTAAGTTTTTCTAACTCTTAATAACTAATGAAAAGTTTCAAACATCAAGCCCAAACAAGCTAAAATATTTTAAATGTGTAATTGAAGTCAACTGAGAACATTAAACTGGATTTATTACCACTGTGCCCCTAAAAGCTTTTCCTCCCTTCAATGTGATCTGTATAATCCTTACCTCCAAAGCAATGTAAAACCCAAGCTTGTGAAAATAAAGTTCGTGGAGAACACTATCCTTCTGGTGACTGAAATCATTACTGGAAATAATTTTCCATGAAAACCTTTATTAAGAAATCCCCCGGGGCGCCTGGGTGGCTCAGTCGGTTAAGCATCCCGACTTCAGCTCAGGTCATGATCTCATGGTTCGTGGGTTCGAGCCTCGCGTCGGGCTCTGTGCTGACAGCTGGGAGCCTGGAGCCTGCTTCAGTTTCTGTGTCCCTCTCTCTCTCTACCCCTCCCCCACATGTGTTCCGTCCCTTTCTCTCAAAAATAAATAAACGTTAAAAAAAATTTTTTTTTAAATCTCCCAAATAACTTCGCTGCTAGAGGTAATGCAAGAATACACATACACGCACATGCATGTGTTCATTATACTTGCCGTTTCCTTATTTTTAATACATTTTTAACCCAAAAACATTTTTAACATGAATTGGCCTGCCCCAAATTTTCATATTGGATCAACTACTTAGTCTGTGTTGGACAGATCAGGATTCATAAATAAATTAAAAAAAAACCCAAAACGCTGCAATCTGAATTTCTAGTAATCTAATGTCTTTAGTAAATAGTTCGGATAAACATCTATTCATGCATTCTTTTCGCCATCCTTTATTGGGTGACTACCTAGGCTCTTTGAATCATCTTCTTTAGTCACATGGTGAATTATTTTCATTGAAATTTTACAAAATTGTATGAATATCACAGTTACAAATCCTAAAAACCAAAAGACACCATGGCAAATTTAAGATTAATTTTTTATTTAAGTATACATACCACATAAAAGTTATCTCATAAAAATATGCCCCATATTAAATAATTTTAAAAATACAAAATGACAGGTATATAATGCTTTCGATCTCATTTATCCATTATCATCATGAATCCTTTGGTCCCTCAGGCTGCCTTTGTTGCTTCTCCTGGGGCTGGATGCAGCAGGATGTACCTGCTTCGGTGGGAGGAGCAAGAATCAAGGGTACTTGGGAGACCAGTCTCCATCATTACTGAGGATGCAGAGACACTCGGCACCATGAACGTGCTATTCAAATGTAAATGAGGAAACAATTTATCTGAGCAGCCTTCACGAAGCTTTTCATATAAAGCATGTTGCATATCACTTAAGATTTAACTAGTAATGAGCTCTACGGAAGTTACCTAACTAGTTCTGAGTCCTTTCAGGTAACATCAATATCCAGCTTCCAATTTCCACTCTTTAAAATATTTCTCCATTGTGCTCCTAGACTTCAAAGTGCCCACATTCACGGTAGGTATGATTTTCTGGGGCTTCAGCCACTGAACAAAACGTTTCATTTCTAGGTAGCTGCTGTGTTCACTATAAGGGATTCCTGCAACACCAAAGAAAAGGTATCGCCTATGAAAAATCAAATTACTAAAACAAAACCCCACACAAGCTCAAAATAAAAAGGTAAAGCAAGCCACAGTATTTTTGTCAGAAACTCCTTGGTGCTTTATTACTGATAAAAAAAATTGTTAATAACTTTTATGGAGAATAAAGATTAAAATGATACAGGAACTTTGAACATTAAAAAATTCTATTGCGTTTCTATGTTGTCTTTTCTTTTAAAGTGGGAAGGGGAAGAAAGGGTCAGTTTTTTTAATGTTTATTTATTTATTTTTGAGAGAGACAGAGAATGCAAGCAGGGGAGGAACAGAGAGAGGGAGACATAGAATCTGAAGCAGGCTCTAAGCTCTGAGCTGTCAGCACAGAGCCCCACGTGTGGCTCGAACTCACAAACCGTGAGATCGTGACCCGAACTGAAATCAGATGCTTAACCGACTGAGCCACCCAGGTGCCCCTCTATGTAGACTCTTAATATGTATCTCTCTAGATTCTTATTTTTAATTAGGTTTTGTTTTAAAATAATTCTTCTCCTTGTTTCCGATTCTGTGTCTCCCTCTCTCTCTGCCCCTCCCCCGTTCATGCTCTGTCTCTCTCTGTCCCAAAAATAAATAAACGTTGAAAAAAAATTAAAAAAAACAAACAAACAAAAAAAACGGGGCGCCTGGGTGGCACAGTCGGTTAAGCGTCCGACTTCAGCCAGGTCACGATCTCACGGTCCGTGGGTTCGAGCCCCGCGTCGGGCTCTGGGCTGATGGCTCAGAGCCTGGAGCCTGTTTCCGATTCTGTGTCTCCCTCTCTCTCTGCCCCTCCCCCGTTCATGCTCTGTCTCTCTCTGTCCCAAAAATAAATAAACGTTGAAAAAAAAAATTTTTTTCTAAAAAATAAAATAATTCTTCTCCTTAAACACTTCATTCAGCTACGTGTTTCAGGAAAATCCTGGAAAAAAATGAATAAAATTTGAAAAGTGTCAAGCAAGAAGTCTCTTGGTTCCCGGAGCAAGTAAGCAGATTCCAGCCACCCAAGCTTTTCACACATAAAAAATAAGCAACAAAATAAAAATAAAATCTTAAAAATCCTTTTATCTTTACTGAAGATGAAGAACCACAGAGAAAGGGAGGGAGAAAGGGTCCTGCCGTGAGTTAACTAGGGTCTTTCGGGGCTGAAATTAAGTCACTAGGCTAGAGACACAGCAAAAATGTTTCCATCACCCACTATTCCAATAAGCGATTTCTGAGGACAACGGTAACGCCCCTCCAAGAAATGAGAGAAATGAGTCAAATCTGTACCTCTCGCTGTCATGGCATCTAATCCAGTCTTCCTGCTGACAGCCTGACGATGGCACCTGAGTGTCCAGGATACAACTGACTGCCCACCCCTCCTCCCAAGCAGTTCTACGGTTTCGTCCACACAGCACTGATCAGGCAAACGGAACGATGTGTGTTAGCCAATGCCCATTTAGTTACTCCTGCCACGCTCCTTTCTTTCAGTTTACGACGCACTAAAGATACAGCCGTAGAGAACGCAGAGGAATTCGAAACTCGAATGTTAAAGATTCCTTGGTGTCTGTTTTTCTCGGATCTTATTTTCACAGCTCTTTTTAAAAATGTAATAACAGACGTTAAAAGTGAAAAAAAAATGTAATAGCTATACCGTATATTGAAATGTTTCCTTTGGTCTGGGGAATAATGTCTGCTATACCAGTTAACTTGTTAGAATGTGTCCATCCTGTAGGTCGAAAAGCCAAAATCTGATCATATTTTCCACCGCACTTCTTCAAATGGCTCTGTAAAGCCTGTTAAATAAAAATAGGATACTTATTTAATGGTCCGTGAAGGTGGGTTATGCGGAAGAAAACAGAATGATCACGCTGGCATAATCTCAGCGAGCTGGCGCCTGGTGAACATTAATTTGCAATAACCTAGAGCCATACTTCCAAAAAAAAAAAAAAGTCAAAATCACTGAAAAAAAAAAAAAAAAAACCTTTTCCCCTTATCTAAAGTTAAACAAGCTTAAGTACAGTCTGAAAATAAGATGAGGCAAATTTAAACATAAGAATTATGTATTTAAAGATGACATATCAGCTACCAAAAAAAAGAATGGAAAAAAACAAAAAACAAACTCCAAGTCCTACTACTATGAGGATACTGAACACACGGCTAGGATGTTAGGGATAATAATAGTATGTAAGAGTATCCCTGTTAGAGATACTAATACTGACACGGGTAAACAGACAGCCAAACATATCCACGTGCATATGTCCAACGAAGGACCGATGGACGGATAGAAAGCGGAAGCAATGCTGTCAATGGCTTCAGACTCAACACGCACACTTCAAAGACACGCACTGGCACTCTTCTTGGGGGCTCACTCCTTTTCACTCTTCAAACACGAACTAGAATACTTTCAACACTTTTCATGCTGCTACCATTGGAAGTACTGGGCTTCCCTAAGAAATCTTGAGCAGAATTTTCCAAACTAAAGTCATCATAAGTGCTGACATTTGATGAAATGTGACAATCAGTGACCCAGGTTCAATCTTTGAAAGATGAGAAAAATCCAAATAAAAAGAGTCACGGGACAAGAGATACCAAAAGTCTAATACTTTTGGTCGTAAGACAAAACCCACGGTGTCAAGGGCTTAGTGTAAATTTATAATAAAATTCTAGTTTTATGTAAAATAATAAAAAATCTAAACTGCACATGGTGTCATCTTGGATTTCTGAAGCTCTTTTCTTTCTTAATCATACATGCTCTGAACTATTTAGTATTATAAAAGATGCTGGTAGAAAGTTCTGAAGAAAACAAAGACCAATCCATTCATCCATCTACTTAGTCCCTCATCTAATAAACATCTGCTCCAGTATTAGGCCATGTCATGGGGTCAGAGTGCTGGGTAAGAGACACAGCCTTCACGTTCTGGAAACTTATAGCCCGGCAGGGAGATGGTCAATAAAACCCACTGTGTGGATCTTTTTTAGAAATGGAAAACCATAGGCCCTGTCTTAACTTGTTCTACTTCTGATCATGTATTACACCATCAATAACTGGAAGCCTTACAGATTGATCTTTTCACAAAGGATTCATTTTAAATTTTTTTTAAAGAAACAGTTGTCTTTTCTTTTTTTAAAATTTATTATTTTGAGAGAAAGAGAGAGAAAACATGGACGGGGAAGGGCAGAGAGAGGGACACAGAATCCAAGGCAGGTTCTGCAAGCACAGAGCCCGATGCGGGGTTCGAACCCATGAGATCACGACTTGAGCTGAAACCAAGAGTTAGATGCTCAACTGAACCACCCAGGTGCCCCTTTAAATTTTTTGTTAATGTTTATTTACTTTCCAGAGAGAGAGAGAGAAAGAGAGAGACTAAGCACGAGTAGGGAAAGGGCAGAGAGAGAGGGAGACACAGAACCCAAAGCAGGCTCCAGGCTCTGATCTGTCAGCACAGAGCCTGACACAGGGCTCGAACCCACAAACCGTGAGATCATGACCTGAGCCAAAGTCAAACCCTTAACTGACTGAGCTACCCAGGCGCCCCCACAAAGGACTCCTTTTTTAGAAGAAATTCCTAGAAATGAAATTGTTGAGTAAAAAGATTTACCCCACTTTCCACTACTATCCAAGTGGATAAGAGTGCTAATTTCTCTATATCATGGCATAGGAATATTACTTTCTTAAAAAGTATGCCAATTTGGTAGAAGACAAACATATCCTTGTTTTGTTTTTTACTTTTATGTTTGATCACTAGGTAGAGGCTAAACATTTGACTGTGTTTATCAGACATTTATATTTCACTGCTGAATTAATAACAATCTTTTGACTTCTCACTTGTATCAATGATTTCTCATTAAATCCCTACCATTAAACAGTCATATTTCTTACCAATTACTGCCTCTCCACAAAAAAGTTTAGGTTATGGACAGATAGCTAAGTTTTCATTATAATCCCTGCCTCTGCAAACTTTTGGGGTTTTTGCCTTGCTTAGTCTAGATCTAGGTAAGCGTAGTACTATTTGCTTAAGTACTAACTCTCTTCCCCCTGTGCTCACAAAGAAAAGGAAATAATACAAAACAAAAGCAATTATATGTACAATATCGTAAAGTGAGAGTCCAGCTCTCAATGCAAGTCATGAAGCACATCCATTCCTATTTGCTCTGCAAAAACACTCAGTAGAATTAAGTGAGAATTTCCGCTTTTCACGAAACAAACCGAAGTTACCACAAAAACATCATCAACCTGCGCCACAAACAAAAACCGAGGATACTATCGTCCAAGCCAAACATACAGGAAAAGACTGCCAACAGCCACTAGTCATTCATTAGCTGCAACTGAAGAACTACTACCATCTTAGGAATTTTATCAACAATGATCTGGGGCGCCTGGGTGGCTCAGTTGGTTAAGGATCCGACTCTTGATTTCGGCTCAGGTCACGGTCTCGGGATTTGTGTGTTCGAGCCCCGTGTCCGGCTCCACGCTGACGGTGTGGAGTCGACTTGGGATTCTCTCTCTCCCTCTTCCCTACTCACGCTCTCTCACTCTCGAAATAAAAATAAATAAATAAACTTAAAAAAAAAAAAAAGGAATGATCTAGTCAATATAAGTCTCTGATCCGTGACTTGTGTCTGTTTATTGGTAACTAGTTTGTGATAAAACTGCTTTCAGTATATGCAACCGGAATTGGTTTTCAGTGTGTAATCATCTATAACGTTACTGTTGTAATATCTGATCACGGTCAATCAGGTAACTGGAGGTGGTAATTAACTGTGTACCACATATATAGACTTGGGATACTGCACTAGATAACATGAATGGTTTTATAGGGTTTCTAGGGCTTTCAAGCCTGCCTAACAAACCCTGAAAATTGTATATTTACCTTTTCACAATCATTAGCTCTGATGCAACAGAACTATTTTTGGCTGGCAAAAAAGTTGGCTTTACTCCCTCTTTCTGTCCCTCCCCGGATCATACAGACTCTGTCTCTCAAAAATGAATGAGTTAAAACAATTTTTTTAAAAATTAAAAAAAATTGGCTTGAGGTACAAACTAAAATACAGCCCCATGGTAACCATCAGCTTCCACTCCACCTGTGTTTTGTAGATAAGTAATTTCCAAAAATGTCATCAATAACTTTCATGGAGGAAGGGGAAGGGCTACTGAAGGCAATACCAACAATAGATAACAAATACAGAAAAATACAATGATTTAAGATATTCTTTTTTTTTCTTGTCTTCAAGACAGACAACTGCTAGCATTTATTTTCCCCAAAGTGCACAGTTCAGTGATTGTTAGCATATTCATAAAGCTTCATGACCACCATCACTATCTAATTCTAGAACATTCTCATCACCCCAAAGAGAGACACTACCCATTAGCAGTCACTCCTCATTCCCTCTCTTTCAAGCCCTGGCAACCACTAATCTAGTTACTGTGTCTAAGGTTTACCTCCTGAGAACATTTCCCATAAATGGAATCATACAATATGTAGCCTTTTGTACCTGACTTCTTTCACATGGCATCATGTTGTCAAGGCTCATTCACACTGTAGCGTGTACTATTAATTCATTCCTTTTTATAGTTGGATAACATTCCTACTTTATGGATACGGTACATTTTGTCTATCCATTCATCATTTGATGGATATTTGAGTTGTTTCCACTTCTTTGCTATTATGAATAACGTGGCTGTGAACATTTGTGTCAAAGTTTTTGGGTGGACCTATGTCTCCAATTCTCTTGGGCATACACCTAAGATTAGCTGGTCATATAGTCACTCCATGTTTAACATTTTCAGAATTATCAAACTGTTTACCAAAGCAGCTGCACCATTAATCATCTCACGAGCAATAAATAGGGTTCCAGTTTCTCCATATTCTCACTAACAAACGACACCGTCTGTCTCTTTATTATCACTATCCCAGTGAGTGTAAAATGGCAGCTCACTGTGGTTTTGATTTATGGTTTCCTGATGACTAACAATGGTGATCCTCTTTTTTCATGTTTTTTAGGCCATTTGTTTACCTTCTCATTCGTTTGGCCATTTATACCTTCTCATTCCCTCCTCAGCCCTCTACCACTTGGCCTCCTCCAATATCGCTTCAAAAAGTTCTTGTCACCCAACATGTTCTAATTGCCAAACTGCCGTTCTTTGCTTACGTGACCTCCGTGCAGCACAAGGTACCTTTAAAAACTCTTCCATGAAAAGTTCTACTCCCTCATTTCTACAAAACTCTAACTCTTCCACCCCTATTATCCTCCTAAATGGGTCATTTGTTCAAAGGGAACAAACTAAGTTAGTAGGAAATAAAACTTTAAGATAAAAATCATAAAAACATGCCATACTGTCCTCAAGATATCAATGTTCGTTTTATGAATAATCAACATCTCATTAACTCCACACAAATCAGATGACTCCCAAATTTAAAGTACTTTTCCAAAGATGGCTTTAGAGGGACAAAACTCTGACTTGATTGTCCCCGAAATTTTTTATGAATTATATACTCGGGAAAATAGACCACAAAAATTTTGCCTTTCTCTCATGAACAAAGGAATAGTTACACCTGTTACAATTTCCTTATTCCAGGGGCTAGAACTAAAATAACTCATTTTCTTTTTTTTTTTTAAGCTATTTCAAAAAGCTCCATAAATGTTATTTCATGAACATCTTAACAAAAGTGAAAATACATTGTGTGTGTGTGTGTACATTATGTTCTGATCTATTTTTAATACACAGTTCTGATGCATTCCATTGCTAGGTGTCCAAATGTTAGTAAATGGAATGAATCTTAGTATAGGAGTAAACCTGACAAATAAGGGCCCCAAATCAGAGTGAGCTCATATCTTCTGTCTCTTAACCTCTGCCTCAGAACTAACACTAGAACATCCTTTTTGAATGCACTCCCACTGTTGCACTTAATCCTCACAGCCCATAAATTTCCAACATATATCAGTATTATAGGGGCTTACAATTAATACAGAATAGACCTTAACACAAGTAAGAACTCTTAGAATTCTCCATTCATTGCTCTACTCACTGGAAAGGAATGGAAGACAATCTTCAAAACATAAGGTGTGAATGATCAGATAGTTGCATACTTTCCTACTTTTGTTTCTTTTATGATAGTTCTCTAGTTCCCAGGACATGTGAATTACTCTATACAGCTGTTCACACGCACACGTACGCGTGCGCGCGCGCGCACACACACACACACACACACACACACACAATAAAAGCACTGTAAATTCCACTTAAAAGACCTTCTAGGGCAAAGTTTACTATGACTCCACTCTAATTCCTCCAAGTTAAACTCAAGTAAAATGGGATTCCAGTTTATAATCATTGCATTACCTTTTCTAGTTTATGCTAAAAAGACATCTCATGAATGCTTACCTTAAAGTTAATTTGCATCATTGGGAGAAGGTGAACCAGGGAATTGCACATATCTGTAGTGATGAGGGAATTAAGTTCTGGGATGTTGAGGCACTGTAAGGTTTTATATTTTTCTTGGGACATGCCCACTTTTGAACCTAAAACGTCAGCGATGGCTATAGGCAAAGGAAAAGGTTGAAAATAGTAAAATCACAGCTTATAAAAAAAAAATTAAGTTACAACTTAATCAAAATTTAAAATAAGAATTCCCCCCCCCAAAAAAAAATTCAAAACGTTCACACTTTTAATATTTCAAAAACACTGAGTACTTTTGTTGGTTAACTATATGAAGTAAGAACTGTGAGAAATCCAAAGAACTTATTTTTAAGACCTAGTATTTAAAAATCACAAAAGATGTATAGACAGGGGTAGAGGAAAAGAAGGAACCAAAGTTGGAGGAGTTAAAACTCTGGCTTTATCACTTCATAACTTAATGTTTGCCATGATGCGACCATAATCAGGAAGAAATGCCAAGTATTTTGTAAAATAGTCTAATGCCATCTGGACAAGCTACAATTGCATATCCAGAAATCATTTATGTACAAAAATTAAAACTGTTCTCTAAAGTAATTAATTGATGGTTATCCTCAAAGAATGCAGAGACACAATTACGTATTAGTAAATTTTCCAAGTTCACTGAAATACTAACGTAGCACGGACATTTGCTCTAGAAACACTGTATAGACGCATAGGCAATGGCACACGCACTTACCAGGCATTTCCATTAAGTTAAGCCTTTCAAAGTTTAAAGGAACCCAACTCTATCAATTTTTCTTCAAAGGTAATATTGCACCATTTCAGGAAAGAAGTATCAAGTGCAAGCATCCAGACTGAAAGGGCTTTATGCAAAAGAGAATCTGATCTTTATAATATATTAATGTAAATTAGATACAGCCACCACCCACCTAGGAAGACTTTCTCTTTTCCAATAGAATAGGTGCCACAGACAACAAGAACACGTGGGTTTAGAGTTACTGCCTCAAAGGCAGTGTTGATGGCAAACTGGATAACCTCTTGCTGCGACGGGAAGGAGTATTCTGGGCTGCAGTATCTGTAATATGTTAAAAACGGTACTTATTAAATGAGCAACAAGAAAGCCATAGCATTAGGCTGGACGTTTTTCTAGAAAACAAGCTTTAGCAAGCGTACGTATAGCAACAGTATGATGTATTAACACCACTCTGGTTATGGACTGCCTACGGTTAAAATATTTGTGACAGGCCAGGGGTAATTTCTGATGGAATTCTGCATCTTCAATGTATCTTTTTCATATTTCTTTTATCACCCTCATATAAAGAAACTGCCCCTTTTTCTTAAAGGACTGTTCTAGCCGGCCAGCTACTTTAGCTGTGAATTACAAACCTCAGCAGCTTTTTTGTTTTAACCCCAATCACTATCAAAGAAAATACTAGTGACAGGGATTATCTCTGAACTAAAGAATTCCGATTTCGTTTAAAAATTAAAATGATGTGGGGCACCTGGGTGGCTCCGCCAGTTAAGTGTCCGACTTCAGCTCAGGTCATGATCTCGCGGTTTGTGAGTTCGAGCCCTGCGTCAGGCTCTGTGCTGACAGCTCAGAGCCTGGGGCTTGCTTCGGACTCTGTGTTTCTCCCTCTCTCCGCCCCTCCCATGCTCATGCTCTGTTTCTCTGTCTCTCAATAATAAATAAACATTAGAAAAAAAATATTTTTAAATAAATAAATAAAAAAGTGATGAAATCAAATTTGAATGTACTGAAGTAGCTTTAAATCAAACAGTGAACATTCACATGGTTATCTGCTCTTCTGAGGAGGTACAGAAATATGTACAATATTACAGGAATACTACAGATCCAGTTGGGGTCTACCTTAATACAATAACACCAAATGGAAAATTAACCCTAAGACTACTAGCTACCTGTCTCCACTTGGGATGAAAATCATGAAAATGAAAATCAATCATTTTTTTTTTACTTAAAAAACGTCACAAAGTAAAAATATCAAAGAAACATATTTTTCCCCATTTTCAAAATTGTTTTTGCTGGTCAGCCATAATAATAGAGAAGACACTTAGGTCTTTTCTCTGATAAAAAACCCACAAAGAAATTCAGAATTCTATGTTGAGCAAAACTAAGTAACAAAAAAAAGGTGTTTTGGGTTTGTTTTTTTTTTTACTTATTATTTTCTTAATTTACCTAGTATTTAAAGTACATATTAAAAAATGGAAAAATTAGCTATAGTGTTAGAAAACTGGATGTGGAAAGGCCATTTTTTTATTAAAATATGCCATCCAAACTCACTTCTTAAAACAGGTTGAAATAGTTGATATAATTAAATTCTAACAAAATGATGAGGTATTTTAATATATAATAAAAAATGGCTGGTGCCATTATGTTTATATAACATTTAGGAATTCAAAGTTGTCACTTAAAAATTACATTTGGAGAAACAAAGAATTTTGAATATTCTGAAGCAGAATCACATTTTGGCTTCTGTTTCTTCTCCACAATTACACTTAATAATTACACAAGTACTTTGAAAGAATAACTTAAAAGGGTGTTTCCTAAAGTTTGCCCCCCCCCCCCGTTTTTCCTTCCTTGTTTCAGTAACAGGATTCTCACAGAAACCATATTTTCAAAAGGAAATTACAAAAAAGAAAAAACTGAGTCGTAGCTGGTTAGGACTATGTCCTCTCAAATTTGTTCTTAAGCAAGTATATAGTTTTTCAAACAGCAATTTCTCTAATAGTCTTAAGATGGTAATTGGTAATCAGCCATCATTTTGATTACCTAAGCACCTGTGCACATTATTCATGATCTACGGGGCAAATATTGTCAGCGGGAAAAGGAAGCATACAAACAAAGCCTCTCTTACGTCGTATCTAAGTAAAGCGTGTGGACTTTCTGGCCTGCGAGAAGAGACCGTTCCATGGTGGGGTGTGCTCGGAAGTCTCCGGTGTGTAACAGGACTTTACCATTAGGAAGATAGAACAGGATCATGACAGCACCTGGACAGCTGAACACAAAAGAATATTCTTAACACGCGGCAAGGAAGCCAAAGGAAGAGAACTTATTCGGTTTTAGTAGGTGAAGACGCAGCACTGCATACAGAGGAAATGGAGCATTTTTACTTTAGAAAGTTTATTTACATCATAAAAAAAAAAAAAATCCAGGCTCAGGAAAGGATTAATTCAACAGGCCAGGTTTGTTCAAACTCCACACTTCCCCACCTAAAACGTGTCTTTAGGACTAGTCCTTGGCCGGCCCTTGAGAGAGGAGTTCTGAGCCCTTGGAATCTTCTGCCCCGTAAGAGTGCTTTGTGTGCCTGACGCCTGGGGCCACGTGTTACTAGCTTGATGTGAGAGTTTATGCTAATGGTGTTTCCTATGGTGAATATCTGGTTTTGCTCTCTGGGCCTGGAGTCTGAGTAGCTGAGGCAAGTCACGTGGGTGCTGCACGTGCACATGACTGACGTCCCCGCTGGACCCAAGGCTCCATGAGCTTCCCAGCTTGGCCAGGCTTTGCATGTGTGGTGACACATGGCTGCTGGGAGAACTAAGTGCATCCGTGCCACTCATTAGAAGGGTACCTGGAAACCCGGGCCTGGTTTCTCCTGGACTTTGCCCCCATTTGCCTTTTCCCTTTGCTGATTTTAATCTGAATCCTTTCGCTGTCACCATGAGTAGGACAACTTTTCTGAGTCCCCTGGGTCTTCCTAGGGAACCACTGGGCCTCACGGTAGACTTGGGGACGCTCTACCATATTGGGGCTTGGAAATTACTGCCAAAACACAGGAAACTTTAATTTTGCATTTTAGGAAAAAATATGACATAATTACTTTTGTAATTAAAAATTACCCCTTAGCTTCCTGCCCCCAAACTTCAGATGAATGACTGAAGTGGGAAAGAAATAATACCAACGTTACCAATAATAATGATACCAAGACTGGGGAAGAAATACCAATATACACAACATCTTTCAGAAAATAGAGGAGGAGGGAGTATTTCATGAGGCCAGCATTACCCTAATGTCAAAACCAGACAAAAGCATTATTAAAAAAACCAAAAAACTACAGACCAACATCCATTATGAAAACCAGATACAGAAGTCTTTAACAAAATATCTGGCATATGAAATCCAGCAATATATATTTTTAAAAGGATAATCCATGAAGATTAAGTGGGGTTTGTCCCAGCAATGCAAGGCTGGTTTAACATTCAGAAAACCCATCATGATTATTTACCCTGTTAACATTATAAAGGAGAAAAGTTATATGATATTCTCAGTAGGTGAAGGAACATGTGACAAAATTCAATATCCATTCATGATTACAAACTCTGTAGACCAGGAAGAGAGGGCATCTTCCTCAACCTAATAAAAGGCATTTATGAAAAACCCATTGCCAACATCAAGCTTAATGAGAAAGGCTGAAAGCTTTCTTCTTAGGGTCAGGACCAAGGCAGTATCTCTGCTCTCACCACTGAGAGGCTGAGCCAGGACCAAAACCAAGAGGGGAAAAAAAGCACTCTGAATGGAAAGAAGTAAAACAAAATTGTCTATACTTACAGATGACATGATCATACACGTAGAAGATTTTTAAGAAATCTATAAAAAACCTACTACAACTAATGTGCAAGTTTAGCAAGGTCTCAGGATATAAGGTCAATAAACAAAAATCAGTTGTCCATCAAGAGGTGAATAAAGATATTGTAGTGTGCCCATACAACTGATACTATTCAGCAGTAACAAGGAACAAACCACTGATATACACATCAGCTTGGATGAATCTCAAAAACATGGACAGAAGCTGGATGCAAAAGAGTAGATACTATGCGATTTCATTTAGCTGAATCCCTAGGATTCAGGAAATGAACCACAAACCTAATCCATGGTGATAGGAAACAGATCAATGGTTCCCTGGGCCAGAGTCAGCGCGGGATTGACTGGGAAGGAGCATCAGGAAACCTTTTGGGGTGGGGAAAATTTCCGATATAATTTTTACTGTGGTGGGAATTACATGGGTGTGTATTTTTGTCAAAATTCAGCAAACACTTAAAATGGGTCTATTTTATTTATGTAAATTATGCCTAAAAAAGTTGGCTTAAAAAATATCAGAACTTGAGTTGTCATAATTGGTGATTAAAAAAAGAAACAGAAGTTAGCAGACAGAAAGTTAAAGGCAACCTGAAGACAGAGCATGGGTCTGGATTTCTGGAGACCTAGTCTTAATTTTAATTCTCTACACATCTGTGATCTCTAAGGTACACAAGGCTAAAATTGTATGAAAAGTAGGAAGAAGGGCAGTTGAGAATCACACTTTGGCAATATGACACTGACAGTGCTTTACATTTAAAAAGAAAAAAAAAAGAGGGAAAAAGAGAAACCATTTTCAAGAAAAAAAAATTCCAAGTCTTTAGTATTAAAAGCTTGAAGAATTTCTTAAAAGGAAACAAAAATCCTCTGGTATCCATTCAGAGTACAATCTGCTAACTTATATAAGTGATATTAAAGAAAATGGCCAAAACTAAAAAAAATAAAGAAAATGGCAGGGGCTCAGTCGGTTAGGTGTCTGACTTTGGCTCAGGTAGTGATCTCGTGGTTTGTGAGTTCGAGCCCTGCATTGGGCTTGGTACTGCCAGCTCGGAGCCTGGAGCCTGCTTCCGATTCTGTGTTTCCCTCTCTCTGCCCCTCCCATGGTCATGCTGTCTCTCTGTCTCTCAATAACAAATAAAATTATTTTTTTTTAATTTAACAAGAAAAAAGAAAATGGCAAAAGGTTATGTCTTCAAAACAGCGACACGTTAAAATGTTTTTTTTTTAAATAAAAGGGATGTCGTATGTTAAACATAGTAATTTAAACTGCATCAAAATGGGTTAGATAATATTTAAAGGATCCCATTATATTTAATCTCTGATTCTGTAATCGGGCACGTTATTTTTTTTTTTTTTCAAAAGGAGAAACACATGTGAGAGTTTTTAAAAATTAGGAATTTTTAAAAATAGGAATTTTTTTAAATATAGGAATAATGGTTTCAATAAGACAGTTCTTAAATAAACTTATTTTTGTTAATATTTTAAAAAATAGGCCAGCCTTAATATAACTTTAATACTTACTGGTTGGCATCAAGCAAAATGACTTTTACACCATTTACTATACATTCAGTGTCCATTGGTAGTGGATGGACATATTGCTTTTGCATGTGAAGTTTGCTCTTCAACAAATTGCCGGTTATCTGCAAAACAGAACGCACTTGTTGCTGATACAGAGAAACACTGAGTCTCCTATTTCAGATCTAGTTTAGAACCAAGCATCTTAGTCTACCTGTTCTCCCACTGATATTCATGGAAATCCTCTCAAATGCCAGAAAAAAAAACTTCCTAAAATGACTGTCGCAATTCTGCTTAAACACTGTCGCTGGCTCTCCCTATCTATGTAAAGTCCCTCGTCTCCAGATGACAACCAAAACCCGCATGAGCCGGCCCCTGCTCATTTCTGCGGGTTTATCTTCTGTTATTCCCTATCTCATGGTTAGCCATTCTGAATTATCCAAAGTGCCTGGGATGGGTCGATTTCTAAGGTGTGTGTGCGCTTATACAAACTCTACTCTCTACCTAGAATGTCCTCTCCTCTCTCTTCCACCTGGTTCTGGAATCGGACAGACCTGTGTTCAAATTCTGGCTCTGCCATTATTAGCTCTATGACTTGGGGCACGTTATTTAACCCCTTTCCCAGCCTCAGTTGCCTCATTAATAAAAAGAGGTTAGGGGTACACGAGTGGCTCAGTTGGTTGAGTGTCCGACTTTGGCTCAGGACATGACCTCACACTTCCTAAGTTTGAGCTCCATGTCGGGCTCACTGCTGTCAGCGCAGAGCCTGCTTCAGATCCTCTGTCCCTCTCTCTCTCTGCCCCACCCCCACTCACGTTCTCTCTTTCTCTCTAAAATAAATTTTAAAAAAACTTAAAAAAAAAAGAGGTGAATTCAAGAATTCAAGAATGCTTGAGGATTAAATCAAATTCTAGCCAAATCCCTTAGTAGTAGGCATTAAAATAGTCATTTCTTTTCTATCTTTTTTAGTGAGAGAGAGAAAGAGAATACACAAGGAGTAGAAGGAGAGAGAATCTTAAACAGTCTCCATGCCCTGCGCGAAGCCTGACACCGGGCTCGATCTCACAACCCTGAGATCATGATTTGAACTGAAATCAGGAGTCCGATGCTTAGCCGACTGAGCCACCCAGGCACCCTTAAAATAGTCACCTTTTAATAATTAATTCAAGGTATCTCTTTCACCAGGAAACTTTCTCTGACCTTGGCCTAGGACAGTGTAAAGCACTTTCTCCTACTTGCTGGCATTCTGCTCAGTTTTCTAGCACAATACCAACCCCATCACCATGTACTTGGAAAAGTATCGCC